>NC_092810.1:50848565-52077500 GCF_040954645.1 Diabrotica undecimpunctata | reverse complement strand
AAACATTAACAGTAAGTTGTCTTAAATAGAATGTTTCCTGGGCAGGAATAACCGGTAGTTGCAGGTTTTGCATATAATCAATGCAAATACCACCTACATTATCATCTACTTTACAAAGTTCTGAAATGGTTTTAAGTTTGTTATAAAATTTGTTTGCCCGTTTCTTATGAACAGTTTTTTCTGCCAGTGCCACTCTTTTTGCTGTTTCATTTAAGAATTTACTTTTTATTTTAGTTTCTAACTCTTCACATGTAGAGCAGGTGTCGATTTGTAGGCGACCGAAAGATAATGAAAATTGTTCTTTAAAAATGTTTTTATAATATGAATATTTAACGTTTTGTTCGGGGTGAACCTCTTTAAACAACTTATACATTATAAAAATATTTAATTTTTCACTTAGATACCTATATTCTCTACTAGTATAATGGGCAGTTTTGACCGGAAACGAATCAATATGTTGTATGATTGAATCTATGTCCTGACTTCGCATTGCCAGATTGATTTTTACCTCGTTTATCTATAGGAATTTGCCCCTCTTGTCTTATCGTGGTTAAGCGACGCAACCGATCATTGGTAATGCCAAAAATGGCAATAAATGCTTTTCTACAGATTTTATTTGTACCTGTTGGTCCCTGAATTGTATATTCAAAAGAAGCTAGTCTATCAGGCTTGCAAGAAATGTCAGCTTGTTTTATACGCCTTCGCCGTGCAACTTCATGGACTGAAATAAGCGATTGTAGCAAACAATCTTGTTCGTTCTTGGTGTTAATGCTCCTGAAGTTTCGGAATAATTGAATGCGTGTTTCTTCAGAAATTCGTAAAAAGCATTTTTGGCGATATCTAAAAATAAGTATCATTAAAATTACGATAATAAAATATTAGATATTGTTTAGCTAGTTAGTAATATTTTAAAGCTTTAAGGCTTACTTGCAGTCTGGTCCTTGGTTCACTTCAGGCTCCAAGGCATCAGTCCAGCATTTATAGGCAGACCCTTTAACTCTAGAGTTTTTAATAACTTCTCTTTTATATTTACTGATATTACGTATTCCACGCTTTTTTTGCTTGTTGAAGACTCATTTTCAATTTCCATTACTTAAATTATTATTAATTTTTACTGTAATAACAACTAACAATATGTAGAGATCACAAATAATGTGCATAACCTAAAAAACTCAAAACCTCCTGTCATGTCAAAAATCAGTGTGTTCAAATATTATATTTTAGAAACACCAAAATTCCTGGAGTTTTGGTGTTTCTGCAATACATGAAATTTTCAACTGGCAACAAATGTAGTAAATTTAGTGAGTTTTGAGGTTTCTGTTTACTGTTAAGTGCGTATACCTATATACTACCAAAAATTACAGAAAACTGTAATTTCATAAATTTGTGATTTTTGGGGTTTCTGAAATACGCGATTCAATTATATTTTATTGTTTTAGCTTGTGAAGTACTGGGAGGCATTTTTACCAGAAGCAAAAGCGATTGCCTGACTGGAGGATATTTGTAAAGAATAGCAGCATGTACATTCCTATTGGAGATTTCCAGAAATATAGAATCAGACGTAGATAATCGGGAATCTCACAATATTCTTTATTAATGTTGATTTTTATCCTTCTGTAAATATCGATGAAACATTCAAGAACTTATTATTGTGAATTCATATCAATGGTAAATGTCTACACAAACAAATTTGAATTAAGGGATTATTTTTTAAGACGGTTCCACTATATATGATTTATATGAAAAGTACTGCTGCAAATTTAATTCAATAAAAGTAAGAAGAGCTACTAAAAATGTTATAACATTTATAAAAGGATGTAGATCTGTTATGATTATTAAATTATTCATTTAAAAGTATGATTTACTGAATAGTTAAAATTTAGATTTTTAAATTTAAAATCTAGCGTATAAGTACATTTTTTTTATTTGCTAAGATCTCCACTACTTAAAGTAAACTTTGACGTTTTACTTTTTAAGTCGAGATATTTTTTATGTAAAATATCAAATAAAATTTTTCTAGCGGTTCCAAAACGTGTAGCTAAATTTTAGAAATGTAATTAGTAGGGAATAGTGTTAAAAAGAAATGAAGAGCCGTATATAGAAATGAGGAGACATTTAGTTGACGTGGAAATAATTATTATAAAAAATAAATCGATTCAAACTATATTTTTGAAAATTTTCCTCTATGTTTATTTAAAAAATAGTGAAAATAATAGTTATTATTTGCTGAAATATTAACGCTTCAAATATCAACGCTTGATATTTTAGCCACAAGTCAGCGACATGTCAAGCATTGAAAGCGTGAAAGAAGCGTCGACGTGACGAAAAACTACTTTCAAAGTGTCATGTAAAATGTTACTTTCTGTTCTAGTTTATTCCTTCCGAAAAATATACGTAATTAATTTTTTTTTTAAGGATAAAGGTACTATAAATTAAAATAAGCAACAGGTACCTAGTATAATAAATACAGAAATTTTTATCCTTGAATTTGGAATTTAAGGATAACATTTGTCCTTTTGGTGAAATATATTCATGTGGAATCGTCTTAACTCTTTTAATTCTTCCCTCCCACTATATATATATATATATATATATATATATATATATATATATATATATATATATATATATAATATATATATAATATATTAATAATCTAAGACACCCCTGTAAAATTTGTTTGTTATTAACTGATTTCAACCATTTTCTTAAATACTATTAGTATTAAAATGTAACACAATTAAAAAGGTTAATTCAAACTTTTAGGGCATACTACCAAAATTTTTCGAAGTTGAAAATAGAAAATTTTTATTAGCAATTTGGTTCTTAAAAATATGTATAACGCCACTGAATTTAGCGTATCTAGAGTTAGCAGTGATTAAAATTGCATAGAATATATTTTTTAGGTAATTATTTAGTAAGACGGAACGCCCCAAAAATGCCCAATTTTTTGTGGACTTTGCCGAAAAAGTGAGAAAAACCGCAAATTTTAATGTTTTCTTTGCTGGAAACTAGTGAAAGTGCCCAATTAATAAAAAAATACAGAAAAAATAAAAAAAAGTATATGAAAAAAAAATTTAAAATTAAAAAACGTAAAAAGCAAAGAAAAGTATTTAATATTATTTAATAATAGTAATAAAAAAAAAGAAACTAAAACATAATAAGTATCACTGATTTTTACTGTTAAATTATTAAAAAATGGGGTAAAATTATTTTAAATAATCAAGAGTTTTCATATTTCAAAACAATATGGCGGACATGCGCAAAAAGTTAAATTGTATATACATTTGACATTGTTGCCAGTTTTAACCTTTAAAAGATCTAAAAATTTCATAAAAATTACGTACCTTAATAAACAGGTGGACGCAATCAATAATCAGATGCAAAACGAGTACCAGCCAACCATCGTCTTAGCAGAAATCCCGAACTCGTCATTTACGAAGTCTTGTTTAGGTGGCTTTAAATGTAATAAAGTTGCCACCAACATAAATATTTTTTCTACCAGCAGTTTACTCGCTTCCAAAAAGGTCCCTCTCTTGCCGATAGAGTAAATCCATACCTTTTGGGTGTATTCTTCTGTCTTAGGACAAGTTTATTACACTTAAATTATTATCGGCGTTAATTCGTAACTCGTTCCGCATCGACACACTAGTTTGTCTTTTATTACACTATGTTTAATCAGAAATTCTTGGACACTAACCTTGGAAAACGCGGCACAACGCAAAACTTTCAATAAATCTTAATATACATCCACTGCACTCTGTTACAGATTTCTTTGGTGACGAACAAACAAAAAACGGAGTTGCAAATCTATAGCACACTTTAATGCAAAATATATCCTTATTTTCATATGAAATTGTCTTTTATCGTCTACACGGCAACGCAATCGTAAGGAAATTTCATTTTATTTCGGGTATATTCGTTTTGAGATTGCGCATTACACAAATATACGTTCACAAAGCATATTAGATTGATTCCAGGAACGGTTAAAAGTCTGTGTGGGAATCCCATAGTATTGATTTATATAAAAACTTTAAGTATAATATATACATAAATCACTCTGTAAATCCCACCATATTTATTTACTTAAAATTTAATATTTTCCTCGATATTTTATAATTAAAAAATGTAAAACAATATAACCCAACATAACTAAAATCTAACTGAAAGCTGACAATTTGTATTATTTGAAGAATTTCATATTTTTCTTTACATTTTATTATTAAGAACGTAAATCAATGATAATAAACCTAACCTTATGTAACAAACCTAACCAAATCTAACCTAACCCTGGTAAAAAAGCAGTAAATTTGTGTTAAAACAATACAACCCAACCTAACTTAAAATCAGACTAATAGTGGCTTCCCACGATCTGCGATTGTACAGATCATCACGGACAGCCGATCAGCACGGACGGCAACGCACCTCAGACAGAGCTCTTCCTACGGTCCGTGAAAGTCTGTGTAGGTCCGTGACAGTAGTGTTTGATTTAACGTTATTTCAAAATGCCAAGTGAAAGAGAAGTAAAGTTTAAGTAAAAACTGCAAAACAACTTTGACAACACTACAGACTGCAAGACAACTACTCGTGACAGCGAATGAAAAACTTCTGACTTGCACTTGTCTGTTAAAACACAGACGCGCTAGGATTGCGTCGCACGAGCATGTACCGCACCTTGATGTTACCGACTCTAGATGGATAGGACGCACCAGCACGGACGTGTCTGTGCTACCACGGACGAGACCTTTCCCACGGTGCGTGGTGCGGGCTGGTCCGCTTACGTCCGCAATATCGCCGACCGTGGGAAGCCGCTTTAAGAAGCTCACAATTTTTATTTGAATAGATTCATATTTTTCTTTGCATGTTATTATTAAAAATGTAAACCAATGATACTAAACCTAACCTAACGTAACCAAGTCTAACCTAACTCTGGTAAAAAAGCAGTAATTTAATAAGACATATTTTAAATGGAAATTACATAAAAAAGAACGTTCTCCAGAGAATAAAAATCATTGTACAATCATCAGTAAGTGAAGCAGAATTCATTAATATAAATTTCATCTCCATAGACATCGTTCCGTCTTACTACACTAGTAGCATTTTTTAATATCGAAGTTAAAATAACTTAAAATTCGGAAACCAACTAAACTGACAGTTAACTTCAATTTGATAAGTGTAATATAATCTTTAGCTTTAATTAACGTTAATAATAAAGATAAATTTGTGACATAATTTCGCTCAGAGGTATAATGGAGGTACTCTGAATCCATTGGCGTAATAATTTCTTAGGGGGTGTCACAATCTAAGTGGGTCACACTATATATATTTAGAAAAACTTTGATCCTGCTAAAATGAAATATTGCCATTTTGTGCTAAAAAAATGTATTACAAATTCAGACAAAGATAGAATGTATTTTTACTTTTGTGCTATTAATATTACTATATTCAAACGTATTACCTTTTTATATATATTTCTTTTTACATTATATTCATTAGTTTGAATTTTTTTGTATACATGTATAATAAGAAGTGTGATTTTTAAACAATATCTACGTAAATGTATGAATATCTCAGAGTTATATGATGTAATTGATAGATAATTAAACATATGTATCTTATATATACTTCAAAGTGTTCATATTTTTATTTAAATATAAAAGGTACAGCTACATCAATCCGAAAAATCCTGAACGTTAATATATGTTCTATAATAGAACTGTTCTGTGGCTTGTTTAAAAACTAAAACGAGTAGTTATAGAAGCTTGATTTCTACCCAAAGAAGTTAATAACAATTTCACCAGATTCTTTTTTAAGCCGTTGTAATGAAAAATGAAACTGAGGTATTAGGCCAATTAACCCAGATAATCCTAAAACTTTTTACCTCAAAATTTTAATAAATTCTGTTATGAATGGCTTTCTACTTCAATTATATACAAGTTTTACAAATAAAATTTTTCATTTAGGTTGGCTGTTTTTGAGTTATCAGGTGTATTTTGTAACCAACAGTAGGAATCAAAGCTACTTAAGGATCAATTATTTCGTTATACAATTAGTATAAAAATTAAAGTTATTCTTTATTATGATAGCTAAAAAAACATCGATTTAGGGTGAAGTGCAACATCGCACTTGTTACATCTGAACGTTGCCTGTTTATGACATACACCACACCTTGTTTGTTTTTCTTGATAAATGACGATATGGTCTAATCTATCATACCTTGACTCAAAGTCTGTAAGTTAACTTTTTTTTGATGGTCCGCGTTTAGTTGTTTTCTTATACATTTCCAGTAACCCTGACGCTATGCATTTTCTGAATGCAAGATGATCCATTTTCCCACCATTACTTTTATGCATATCATATGTGCTCTGCCATATCAAAGCAAAATATACTGTGAAAATAAACTAAAGTACCATTTCTTGCTTCTGATACCTATTCTGTAAAAGTTTATGTTTTGGTCTGCCCGGTCTACTCCTCCCATATTTTCATTATATTTTTTTATCATAAATGGCTGTGGGATGAGTATACTTTTCTTTTCTTTCTGCGAATATCTTTTGTATTGTCGTGGCAGTGGTGAAGTAGCATTTGATGCAATAGTAACGACATTATTGTTGTTCCATTTACATACTATAATATTTTCGTCTTCTGCGAGTGAGTATTCAAATACTCACCCCAATCTGTAAGTATGGATCTAAATAGCTACTTTATCAAGCACCTGTTCGAGAACTGGAACCACCATCAAAGCTTCAAGAGATAAAAAAAAAAGATTGGATCATGGCAACCACCCGAGGTATCCAGATGAAAGCAAATAATGATTTCCCGTTTACGGCTTGAACATACCTAATTTTTTTCATGAACATCTGTTTAAAAAAGAAGAATACCCAATTTGTGATGAGTGCGGATCAGACAATAAAACATATTTTATGCTAGTGGAAAAGTGCAAAAGTTCAATCGTCACAGAATTAAATACCATTTATCAAACAATCTTAATGACATTTTAAATTCAAAAAACACTATCAAAAACCGATTTTTGTTTTTAAAAGACTTCAATTTACTAGGCAAAGTTTCATTAACTGTTACCGTTTCGATAATATTTTAACCCGCTTTAGCATTATTAGGTTAAAGCGGGTTTTTTTTTTGTAAAAAACAATCTTATTACCTATATGCGATAGTTATTTAATGTCTTATAAGATCTGTTCTTTCTTATTCGCTCCGTGCGTGACTGACGCGACACCTACCGCCTTCATCTGACAGTTTTGGACCTACCAATTTTCAGGTTAAACATATGACATGTTTGACATTGTTAAATACATGCGAAATTGACAATTATTAATAATTAACTTTTTAATTATATTTTTTCAGTTTATGTACAAAATAAATGTAGTATTAAAAACTGGGTTTCTCAAAATTCATCATAATATATCTTTTCAACCATAAACGGAAAAGAAAGGGAAAAATCTAGTACTGGCAAATCAAGTTTTTCACGTGAAAGAGCATATATTTAAAAACAGTAATAGTAAAAGTTATGATATAAAAGCTGAAGTCATCAGGCACTCTGCAGTTAGCTTGAAGCCTTATAAAATATCATTTAAGGTAAATTATTTAAATTTTTCCTATTTCAATTGCATAAAAATGAAGTTATGTGATATTTACTTTTTCATACTAATAGCGGGGATCCATCTATTTCTTTTCTCTAATTTATATGTAATCTTGGGGAACCTATAAAAACTACACTTACTATTTTTGCTATTATTAGCACAATTAAATACGCAATATGTATTTGCACACATTTTTAATAAAATTTATGCGTAAAAAGGTAGGTAAAATTTTGTCACATTTCGCCGCTACGCACGCTGGCATCGTTTCAAAGTACCCCTACCATGGTCACGCACGGAGCGAATAATATATCTTCTTCTTCTTCTTAAAGTGCCTATCCGTTCCGGACGTTGGCGATCATCACGGCTATCTTCACTTTGCTTATTGCAGCGCGGAACAGTTCAGTGGTAGTCGTGTTATACCACTTTCGCAAATTTTGAAGCCAGGAAATGCGTCTTCTTCCCGGTCCTCTCTTACCATTTACTTTCCCTTGGAGAATCAGCTGGAGAAGGCCGTAACGTTCTTGATTTCTCATTACATGACCTAGATATTCCAACTTTTTAGTTTTGACGGTCATGAGAATTTCACATTCTTTCCCCATTCTACGCAGGACCTCCACATTAGTAACTCTGTCAACCCAGGATATACGTAAGATGCGCCTATAACACCACATTTCGAAAGCTTCGAGCCGATTCATAGATGCAACAGTCAGTGTCCATCCTTCCATTCCGTAGAGCAGAACTGTGAATATGTAGCAGTTCAATAGACGGCATTTTGTTTTTAATGATATGTCTCGACTGTTGAAAATAGTTCTCATTCTAACGAATGCTGCTTTTGCTTTTATTATTCGCTGTTTAATTTCTGTTGAGTGGTCCCATTGGCTATTTAAATTGGTGCCTAGATATGTATATTGCTCGACTCTTTCGATATTCTGTTGGTTGATTGTAAGTTGAGCGTTTAGTATTGGTTTTTTACTAATTGTCATAATATATACTATCAACATTTATAATATAGTTATATATTATATATATAACTATAAATTATAGAATAATATATACTATCAACATTTGTAATGATACAAAAAAAAGCTAAACAATGCAGCGATCATCGTACCATCAGTGTAATGAACCATGTATTGAAAATTTTCTTAAAAATACTGCAGTCGGGAATTTACAACAAGAAACGCAGTGTGGTTTCAGAAACCACTTTGAAATCAGAGACGTATTATTCAGTTTGCAGGTCTTAGTTCAAAGTCGAAGGGATATAGAACATCTGGTATATATGTATTTTATCGAGAAGTCCTTTGACCGAGTCATCCACGACAAAGTGATAGGTGTCTTACAACAGGTGGGAATTAATTACCAACATCTCCGTATTATCAATAATTCGTATTGGCATCAATGTGCCAACATATGAATTGGTAAGAACATGACGAATGCAGTGGAGTGAGGTAAGGGTGTATTTTATCGCCACTACTTTTTAATATCTACGACGAGGTACTGATTACTTCCAATGAAAAAAAAAAGAGTTGCAACGGCTTGAAAACACCCTATGCCTATGGTTGTTAACAAAGCGAAATTACAATCAATGAACATCGGAGCGTATTGAAAAAGTAAGAGCATTCTATAAAGAAAATTCTCATTAATATAGATATTACATTACACCTTAAAATCGCATTAATACACTAAATAAGAAATAACTGATCGAATAAAAAATGAAATATGTTTACACCGAATTAAAAAGAGCACAGAAATAACTAAAACAATAAAAATTTGGAAGTTGCAATATTTTGACCATGTAATGAGACATCCAGAGAGGTAAAACCTACATCTCTAAATACAAAAATAAATTTGAGGTACGCGAATGACACGGTATCAAGTAGTTACGAAGAACTTTAACATCTAATTGATAGGATTATTACATCGTGTGATGAATATTGACTGAAGCCAAATACCACAAAGATAGTAAATCGTCAGTAAAACGCCAATACAACCGGAGGTGGTAACAGCTTATGGAGAACAGAGGTATATTACATTTAAAAATACAAGGCAAGATATACGTGAGAAGAGAGTCGTGTCGAAGAACATCATGGTTTAGAAACCTGAGGGAATGGTTTAACAGATCTTCTGCATCGCTTTTCCAAGCTGTAGGACCTAGAATTAGTATAACCAATTTGATAGCCAACGCACAATAATCGGGCATGGCACAGCAAAAAGAAATTTAAAACTGATCGTGTTTCATCCAGTCACAACCAAGCATAAAGCAAACATAAGACTTACTCTTTTAGGTTTTAAACAGATCACAGTAGAAATTCGAATGAAACTAAACTCACTGTGACCGGTTGAAACTAATATAAATCCAAAAATCTTTGTAAAATGCATCTATATTTAATAAATCTTTAGTATTAACGTAAATTGCGAAATTTTTACAATGTGACGGTATCTAGACCAAGATCTGTTGGTTTATCGGGATTATTTTCCGATTTATATTTACTTTATATAACAAAATGTGTACCTTTAAAACCATTACGTACTAAAAGGTTTTAACAAGTACTAAGTAAACATGCAATTACCTGAAGCAGTATAGATATAAGTATATACCAAAAGCATGCATTAAATTTATGCTACTTTAAAAGCTTATGTGCTTATTTATGAAAGTTGTCACTGTCAGCTTTAATCTGTGCTTAGCCTTGAGACCTACGTTATGTTAAAGGTGAAAATGTATCTCCATAACCAGTGAAAATATATCTCAATTATAAATTGCGTAGGAATTACGAAACCTTGATAAAATTCTTATAGCCCATAGGAAATAGACTAAAAGATTTGCTTGTAGACAAATAAAATATGTAATAGAAACTTCTGAAATGACATAACATCGGTAAAAATAGTTTCTGTGGATTTTAATTTCGTCTTCTAGTTTTTGGTTCCTACAAACTATACCCAAAAGAGAGATAAAAGAAAACCAAAAGCCAGTATCTGTTAGACCGTTTTGCGTTACAGAGGGTGCACCATGTGGAGGCGGACTAGCTTATATCGTACTCTACAGCCCTTAAGGGGTCTCGGCCTACCTCACGACATCTCTCCATTCTTCTCTGTTGTCGCATTGAGTCTGGGTCTTAATCTCATAAAGACTTTCGTGATGGTTATTTCCTCATCCGTTCTCTGTACGCGAGTAGTCTACCTTATCCACTCTTTTCTTTGTTTTAGTTACCAATTCTGGTTTTCCAATCAGTAGATGAAATTTCTGGTTTCTCCTTAACCCCCAGACTTAACAGTCTCTAACATTGCCCATACATTTTTGTGTAGATTTTGCTATATCATCTTCTGAGTGCTTCTTTATCCTTACTGGACACAGTCCATGTCTCGCTTCCTAACTAGACAATCTTATTTAGGTACAAGATCTTCGCTGTTTTTCTTAACACAACTATGAACATAAAGAACTGCTGTAGACTGAAATAGCTTCTGTTAGCCGTTGTCACCTTGGCTTTAATCTTCCCCATCATAGATTTGGTTTCGGCCACTACTGCACACAAGTATTTAAAACTTGTCTCTCTATAGGACTTAGTAGTATAGTAATGATCTTGCAGGTGTTCCTATATCATATCCTGTCATTCTGTTAAATACAGCTCCCCCTGGAGTACCTGGTATCCTCGTGATTCCTTTAGGTGCTAAGTTGTCTAATACAGTAGATAGTACATCTCCTTACCTTAAAGCGATTATTTCTTCTGTTAACCCTCAACATCATCCAACCTTTTGCGTCCTAAGTTTAACATATGCCTCCTCTATTTTCTTCCAGTTACCTTGTCGGTCTTAAGCTTTCTGCAACTAGTTCCCAGCGATTCATTTAACGTCGTCTGTCCATCGTATATGTGGTCTATCTTTGCTTCTCCTGCACCACCCTTCATTCATTCTGGCCACTTTTACCAAAAATTTTAACCTCACTGCTTGCTAATTCAAAAGTTGTTTTGATCAGTATATTTCTGCGGGATATCAAATTCACTCAGTTTTCTATACTCTTCTTCTTATTGCGCCGTCTCCTTTCGAAGGTTGGCGATCCAAATGGCAATTGAAGCTTTGGAAACTGCTACACAAAAGATTTATGAGAATGAGCGGTCAAACCATCTCCTCAGGTCTTTCAGCCACGAGTTCTGGCGTCTTCCAACTGATCTTTTGCCCTGCACTTTACTTTCCAATATAATAATAGTCTCCCGTTTTATACCGCTGTCGCGGCTTTGGGAGTATAGCAGGGTAGTCTGCTATATCTAGGGCCTACGGTATACAAGGAAGGTAACATGGCCAGTGCTACGCTTCAACCGTCTATTATTACCCCTGGTTTTACCCAAGGTACTCATTTTTATTCAGGCTGAGTCGACCTGGGGCCTATAGACATTTTTAAAATGTCTAGATGTTCTTGCCGGCGGTGGGATTCGAACCCCGGACCACCGGCTTGCGAGTCAAGCATCCTACCGCTTGCGCTACGCAGGCCCTTTCCAATATGATTTGGAGTAATTAATATCTTTCACCTCACGGCACATGACCCAAGTATTGTATTTTTCTGTCTTTGATTATGCTGAGTACTTCTTTTTGTTCTCTGTTTTTTTTTCGTGAATCCGATGTCGTCTTCTTGTATCTTTGTTATTTTCGTTTTTAGATCAGTCCATTTTACTTCAACGTCTGTCTGTACCAAGTTCTTTAGCGTTTCTATTTCTTTCTCAACCTTGATACTTATTTCATTTTTCTTTTCAGTGTTCTTCAATTGCGAGATGTCTGTTTTTCTTGACACTATTTCGCTTTTAACTTTAAGAAACCTTTTTAGTCTAAAATCCATTACAACTGGATTGCGATCGCTGTGAATGTCTTAGTTTTAGTAGATTTTATGTACTTCTTGAAGTTGTTATCGAGCAAAATGAAGTCAATTTGATTTCTAACAATTTTATCTTTTCTGTCTGCAGGTGATTTCCAAGTGTATAGCCTTCTAGGATGTTTGAAGAAGGTGTTGGCTACTAACAGGTTGTTCTCTATGCAAAATTGTACCAGTCTATCTCCCCTATTGTTTCTGGTACCCAGACCGTATGCTCATATGTTGTTTTCTTCGGCACCACGACCAATTTTGGCGTTAAAGTCACCCATAATCATCGTTATCTCGCCTTTTTTTGTGAGTCGCATTATTTCATCTATATTGTTATAAAAGTTTTAAATTTCTTAATCTGATTTGTCACTTGCTGGAGCATAAACTTGAATAACATTTAGGTTTCTATGGGTTGTTTTTAATTTCAACATTGCTACTCTATCATTTAGAAGGACGAAGTCTATGACTGACTGCTCAATTTTGTCCGATACTAATATAGCCGTTCCATATTGATGTTCTTGGTCGATTCGTCCTGACCAATAGATGTATCTATCTTTTGTTTTTTGTTTTCCAGAACCAGGCCATCCTACTTCACTCATCCCCAAGATGTCTATTTTTATTCTTCTCTTCTCGTCTTCAGTGTTTGCAAGTTTACCAGACATGAATAAGCTGCGTATGTTCCAGGTGACAATGCGTACTATCCTGTCATATATTTGGATTCTTTGTCTACTTCCTTGGATCTCAATAGTAGTTGACGGAGAGATTCTTCGCACTCTCTCCCCATTTAAGGGGTTCCCCGGACTGAGGGCCATTTTCTTGTTTACGTCTGCCATTTAGATTTGTGAGAAATAAAATGGGGTTGTTTTCCCGTTGCCTTCCCCATCGCAGTACCACAACTATTCAAACTGCTCCAGTCATCCTCGTAGTATTCCAGTTTAAGCCGGTCCAGGATCATTTCCTCTGCGAATTGAGTTTCCTATACAGATATCGTCCATTTACTCCATCATTATGCTTTCTTTGAAGTCTATGTACAGCTGGTACACATCTACATTAAGCTCGAGACTCTTTTCTAGTATCTGTCTGTATGAACATGTGCTCAATGGTAGAGTGGTTAGTTCGGAAACCACATTAATAGTCCTGAAGTAGTGTCTCTGATAGTGATGTCAACCGCTTGCTGAGTACTTTTCTAAAAACATTATTGATGTACTCAGCAAAAAGATCCCCTGTAGTTTGTATATATCAGCTTATCTCTTTTTATGGATTGAAACGATTATTCTTTCACTCCAATCTCTTGGCATCGTTCCTGTTATACCTATACCACTTTAATCAGCTCATTTATTTTGTCAACCAAGGGCCACTTGTTTTAATAGCTCAGTTTTTACTTTTTTTGTTTTTTGCTCTGGGGCTTTGTGGTTTTTCAGAGCTTTGATGTCTTTATAGCTCCATAATCTCATTATACATCCAAGGTTAAAATAATTATAAAGAGGTTTTTTTTGCACTGTTATCCCATTGAAATAAAATACTTACGGGTTTTTAGGTTCGTTCAATTTCTTGGAAACTATTAAATTTTGAACTAAATTCAATTTTTTATTTATTAAAATTTATTAAAAATCCTTTGCTTCCATTAAGTCCTCGTAGACACACCGTCTCAGGACTTGCAACTTCAACGTGGAGTCATATGTCGCCATGTTACCTAATCCAACGGTAACTTTAGCATCCTAGCAATTTATATAACATAATGTAAAACAAATGTAACTAAATTTTTGTTAACGGGTTTTTACCCATGTATTTAGTGGCTACACTCATGTGCACCTAGTAAGTATTAACCACACTTTTCATTAACCTTAGTCAAAATTTTAACTTCACGTTCTCTTTAATTAAGTGGTTATATATTTTATAGGACACTGATGATGGAATAATGGATTCCGAAAACGTTTTGTCTATAACAACCCATTTGGGTTTTTAAAAATTATATACCTTTTACAAAGGATTTTTAATAAATTTTTTAATATATGGTATACAGCCAAATACAGGAACGTAGATTCCTTGTGGATTTTAAATTCAATTTCTCAAATAAAAAGTCGGCTTCTACTGGTACACCGACAATATGTTGTGACTTACAACTTTCTTGATTAAGCATTTCATATTTTTGTGCTTATGTATAATATTGCTTTTGCAAAATTTGTTTGATTTATATGTGTTATAGAAAATATAAGTACATACATGATGCAAAAGTAAGTTATTAATGTTAAAACACATGAATTGAAATAAATATCGATTTTATTAAAAATCTGTATTGTAGTAAATATTGTTTAGGGAAGGAAATACTGCATCATTTTCATTTATTTTTGTTTGTCTTTATTTTGGATTAATCCAGTCATCATAAAGGTACGAAAAAAAGTTGGATTAATCCTTTCAATCCTCCGTAACTGTGTTGTTACGTCATGTGATACTGCTAAAATACCTACAGCAAAATAAGCAGGAGTCGAGTCAAGAAATAACGTTAGGAAAGGATGTACATTAGACGAAGACAGCTGGCTATAATACTTCATACCCAATTTCGAGCGTTATTCCCAGATACTCTTCGACATTTATTTATTAAATTTAAGTGAATTTTGTAATGATAATGGCAATGATAATTGATACTTTTTGAAGGTAACTTGATCAATTTATTTAAATAGATAAATTCATGCACTTTTGATTTAACTTTTAAAAAATAATTTATTTTCAAAATTATACAAAGTTGTACTACGTTCATTTTTCCTTCCTCTTCGTCCTCGATGTTTTTGATATTTCGGCTAGTAGTTCCTCTAAAATTTGGATTTGTGCCATCTCAAGCTTAGGTTCGAAAAGGATTTTGGAAAAACGTTTTCTTTTCTTCAATAGAAATATTGTTAGTATTACTGACACAAATAAGATGATTTATTAGTGTAGTGATGCCGAATCCAGAAGAAAGTTATGGTAAAGTAGCGGTCATCTCGATAGGTTGGATTTATCCATCCGTTTCTGGGATTCTCAGTTTTTCGATTTTTATTTCGTGGTTTGCTATAAGTTCCATGTGTATGATTGTTGGAATTTCTTCTAGTTTTTCTAGGTCAATGTGCAGAAAGTGTCTTTGGTAGTGAGAAATTTCATGAGATGTGCCTATATCTTCGGCATAGTATTCATTATGTTGAATTTCCAGTACCTTGAGTGGATGTCCCAGGGATAGGGTTATCCTGAAAGGAGATTTCTCTACTTCTTTTTACAAATTTAACGTGAGTGCTAGTTTTATTTTGTTTTTCCATTATTTTCGTCTTGTTTGTTGGGATGTATTGTGAAGTATTCGGTTTGTTTTTTCTTAGATAAATTCAGAGGTGGTGAAAGATCGACTTCAGGTGTCCCTTCGGTGTTTTCGATATGTTTGTCTAAAGCGTGTTGCCTTTTTTCTTTTTGTTTGTTGTAAAGTTCTTGGATGAATGGTTGTAATTCGTCTCTGTGGTTCTGGTTGTATATTTCGTACACTGGAAGGTCAAATCGAAATGTAGGGACTAATTTCTTCAGCGTAAGGACCGTAAAGGATTGAAAAAACTGAGTACTTAGGAGCACTGTGAATGGATTGGTTGTAGATTAAAACAGCATGTGTGAATACGTCGTCTAGTGAATCGTTAGGGTTTTGGGCACGTAAGGTGCTAAGTTTTTCTATAAGTGTAGAGTGGAACCGTTCTATGGGTGAATTCGTGGATGAGTTATTGGCAGTAGTGAAATGTATTTCTATTTTATGAAGGTTTAACAATTCCTTAACTGCAGAGTTGAATTCTGTGCCTAGGTCGCAGAATATTTTTTGAGGATAGTTATGATATGAGAAATAGTGTCTTAGTTTACTCAGAATGAAGATTGACGGTTTGTTCGGTAATTTGTAACATTGTGAGATAACAGATTTTTGTTACAATGAAAGACGTCTATGTGTAGTATGTTGAACGGTTTTTGTCCCAAGAGTGGTCCTAATTGTAGCAGTTTGTACGGGTGTCTGTCGAATTTTGTTTTTTAAACATATTTCATACGTGTTCGACATCTTGTAATAGTTTGTTGCAAAATATTGTTTTTACTGTGGACTTTGATTTCTTTAAAATAATCGCATTTGAATGGTCAATCATATTTTTATGGCAAATTTTTGGTGTGGCCTAAGTAGTTGTTGGAACGTATCTGGTAATTCTTTTTTCCAATCGTCGGTGGTGCTTACTGACAGTGTTTGTTAAAAATTTATCTTATAATTATAAGTCATTTCGTGCTTATTAGAGTGAAATTTAAATATAATTTGGTTAGTTGATACGTTGATTGGTTCTTCCGATATTTCTATGCCTGTAATAGAATTTTCGACAACGGTGTGTTGAGAGTCTCTGTCCGTTAGAGTTTGGTTTTTATCAAATTCGTTTAAGAATTCGTCGATGTCAAAATGGTCACTAGGATCTTTACATTCACATTATTTTAAGAATTTGCATCATAACCTTATAGAATAGAATGTAAATAATAATTTACAACTTATTTTGTCTATTTTTAAACTACAGCTAGAGATCTAAGATCATTAATATCAGATGTAACTAAACCACATGTGAGAAAATTGACTAAATGAAACCCAAAAACAATTAATTAGCTTTTATCAGAATAATTGATCTGTAACTCTTGGTGCGGGCTTATATATATAGAATCATTATAGAGTAAAGTCTGGATGTAGTCTACGCGGGTGCTCTTGAAAATGTGTCAAAAATACAGTTGAGCTAAATTATAATAGTGTATATTAATTAGAAAATGTTTTAGTTTGTAAATATTTTTGGAAGCCATCACGAACATAAATATGTAAATAATTCAAGATTATTGTAAATGGGGTTTAACCCAAATTGATTGTAATGAGAATTACATTTTACATTTTTTTAAGTCTACGATTAGGCAATTTAAAATAAGTGTTTGTGATTGCCAGATTGCTCTCTTAACAAAACTCTACCAATCTATCCTCCCTCTCAGTTCTTAATCCGAGCCCATATTGCCCAATAATATCCTTTACTTCTCCTTTTTCTACCTTTCTATTTCATTGTCTGTTTTATCGGAAGTTTGAGTATATACTGGCATTATATTTATCATTCTTTGGGTCGTTCTTACAGTTATCATAACCACTCCATCTGAGATAAGAATGAAAGAGGTTATAAACTGACATAAGCTCTTAACATCAGTCGTTACTCCATTTCGATGACTTGGATCATTATTTCCCGAATAGTCTGTTTTGGTATTTTCAATCTGTAATTCACCCGAGAATTTTTGTCTACACAAATTCAAGTGCAACAGACTCCTCGTATGCTGTAAAGGAAATGACATGATCTCTCTTATATCATCATGTAGTACCCTCTCCGCAGTATCGTCTGTAATGTTTTTTTTGCGTAGTCAAAATGTTTTCTAGATTTTTGAATTATGTGAATAGATATTCTCATTAATCGCTTCTTTATTAATCTATACCTACTGTGTATTTTCTAATTTGTTTCTGTTTTAGTCCTTGTTGGTTTATCGTTAATATAAACTAAAAGTATTTAACTAAATCAAAACTATTTGTATACACGTATTTCAAATTACTTAATTACTATACAGGTGGCTCATATTTATATTTTTGGATTACCAGTGGTCAGTTTCACAAACACAGGTTAATTCTACTACTAACGTTTTTAAGATGTGTTTCTTTGAGTTTCTGTTCATGTAGTTACCTTATCCAATGGCGCTACTGCAATGCATCTAATTATTTATTTCTTTTGCCAAATTTATTTTGGGACATGCATTCCAGGCATCATTTTGGTTGTTTTAGCTTTTACTGCCCTAGTTGCTTCTTCATAGGGCTAGTTTACTTCGACGTTACTATACACGCCTTACCAGTCAAACTGGTCACACAAAGCACTCTAAACTCATAGAAAAGTTTTCCTCTTTCAATAATATAGCCTTGCTTCAGTTAATTTTGTAAAGAACCTATGTTTCGCTGGTATATAATACAGTCAGCTCAGTGATGTACCGGAAATTCTTAAACGGGAAATATTGAACAATATAATACTTCGTGTTGCCGGGTTTTGTTACATCAAACTGTTTATAAAGACACGCATCAAAAATGTCTAAGGAACTGTAAATTGCACTGTTTTATTAAGGCACAAATGACAGCGCCTCAATTACGTACGATTAATTGCTTTAAATTTTAAAGAAAAAGTGCTTCAAATAAAAAAAAAGTCTGCATTTACTTTATTATTTACTAAATACATTTACTATTTACTAAAATTTTACCAAAACAAGATTATTTAATGCAACGATAGTCATCGGCATTATACGGTCGGCATTTAACACATGTTCTGTTGTGCTGTTAATATGATTAAGGCTGGTATTTCACAAGCTGATGTTGCACGTCATCTTGAAGTGCCTCGGAGCGAAATTGAAATAAGACATGAATGTCGTTAACGTGAAACTACCCCTCGACAGGATCGGTATGTGGTAGGATTAGCTCGTCGAATTGTGCATATAACTGCACATGAAGAACATGAAGTCTGTGAGGCCTTAGAAAATACCCAGAACATTACTGTGTGTGATCAAACTTTGTGGAATAGATTATATGAAGCTGACCTGCACGTCAGATGTCCATTGAAGGTTTCCATGTTACGTCATGTAAATTGTGGACTCGATTAAGGTAAGCACAACAGTGCTTTGTTTTGCCATTACCCTGAATCAAAAAGATTGAGAGTTTGGAGAGAACCTGGTCGACAAGAGAGACTCAGGCATATACAGGGTGTTTGTCCATATAGTGATCTACAAGGTAGGATGTGGACTGGAACAATTCTTCATCATTGAACTGTTGTTTTTTTTTTGTGAAAGACATTTTGAATCAATATCAATATATTGATCGTATCTTAGAATCTGTTGTTCTTTCATTTGCCATTGCTGCAGGTCCTGATTGGTGTTACATGCAGGATAATGCAAGGCCACATACTGCAGCAACAATAAGAGATTGGTTTCATAATGATGATATTACACTTTTACCGTGGCCAGCACAATCGCCAGATCTTAATCTCATCAAGCATGTATGGGATATACTTCAGAGACGGATTCCTTCTTATCTGCACGATGTTCATACTAGACAAGGTCTTCAAGATCTTCTTACATAGACATGGCTCCTATTGCCTTAAAACGAAATTGATAATTTAATTTTTGGCATGCCAAGGCGGTGTCTAGCTGTAATTAACATTAATAAACACAGATTATTAAACACATTTGTTGTTAGATTTTTATGTTTAATATTGACTTTTATGTTAAAATTTTCCATTCAATTAATGCACTTCTTAACTTTTGTTTGATTATTTCACCGTAGAGAAATTATATTACACTGAAATTAAGATGAATTAATTGCTGACTAACCAGACATTATGGTATGTCATTTTTTAAACAATCAAAATTGATGTAGATATAAGAAAAAACTTTGTATTCCTTAGATATTTTTGATGTGTTTATTTGAAATATTTAACTGTCTCAAATTCGCCTTATCTGATGGATAATGTGTTTGTACTATTTTTTGAATTCGTTCTCTTCATTATGTACCTTGTTTTCGCCTTATTAACAACGATATAACAATCATTTCGACCAAGATTGTGAAATCATATTTCACATCCTTACCCTTTCTATTAAGCATATAGATGTCAGCAGTATAGGCAAAGAACTGTGTCATTTATGTACGTACCACCGCTGTGTTGTTGACAGTTTCCTAAGAACTTCTTTTAATGTTACGATTAAATAAGATTTAAGATACGGCATGCATTTGTCTAGCTAGATTGTAGATAAAGGGATAGTTTACCCAATAGACCTTTCGGACCTGGAAGATCTATATTTGTGGCATTTAGGCAGGTACTTAATCATTTTCCTGACACCGCCACCCATACTCTCTCGCTTGATCTTCATTGGTCTTTGCTGTGCTTTATCGTGGTTTTCTTTGTTTGTTCCCGGTCTCTGCTTGTGTCACCAGAAGCTAGGGAGTGGATGATCACTCCCCGCAGGCCGGGAGAATGGTAATCAAACCTGGGTGCACTCGGTATACTCTTGTTTAAGAACTAGTTTGATTCCAAAATCTGTAATGTGTTTATCGCTATTGGGCATTTTCCATTTATCGTACTTTTACCATTGTTACAGTTATTCTATTTTATAATACAATAGATTGTACTAAATATATAAAAAATAGGAAATAATTTATGACAATTAAGTAAGTGATTAAATTCGTTGTAACAAATATTTAAATAGTAAGTGATATTAACGGTTCATTAGTTAATTGAAACATTTCCGGTTGTTTGTGAAATCGGCCATAAACCACTTTTTAAAAATGTACAAAAGTAGAGAGAATTTTAGAGTAATTTCTATTCGAAAGTTTGCTAAATGGGATGACATGTATTGCTTAAACGTGGATGTAGTAAGTCATAGAAATAAAAATTTTGTACAAACGCAGTTTTTAGCGTGACTGCAAGTTTAGCTAACTTAAAATAGTAATTGTACAGAACATATTTTACACGAATCTAATTGTAGATATTTTCCCATTTTCAGTAATAGTTTACAATAAAAATAAGCTTATAATGTTAATTATATCAACAAATGCTAATCTCTTGGAATAAGATGTGACCTATCTGGAATTGAAGAATATATTTCTGAGACTATCGTTTAAGATTTTTGAATACATTAAAAATGCAGCTAATACTGAAATTGAATACATTAAAAAAGATATTGGAATGATCGAATCTGCAGGTATCAAAATATATTTGTTGTGTTTGTATTTATACAATGTTTATAGGAATTCCATCTATTTTGATAGCCTGATGTGTTTGGGCTTCTATTGTCTATGGTATTGGAAGCATTATCTCCAACATCACATACTCTCCAATCTGCTGTTGTAATGATACAGGTTACAAAATTCTGGGAAAACAAGTATTCGTACGAGATTAATCTTAGTTTTTTTGTTATAATCCCCTTCCTTATAGTAAAATATAACCAGAAAAATAGACAAAAGTAATCAAATAACATCATCACTGAAATCGATGAAATTAAACAACAGTCACAGGTATGGTAATAATAATAAACCAACAATTGAAAAACATATTCCCAAAAAAATATTTATATTGATTCACAGTGGTTTAAATTTATAAAATTGCAATAAAGTAATAAGTTCAGTTGTACGTCAAACCAATTTGCTGCAGTACGATAAAAGTATAACCCTGCTCTAAGATTAGTCGCCATTCTGTTCGGTTTCTGGCAACGTGTCGGCATCCTCTGATCTCTAGTATCTCTAAGTCGGTCTTAACTCCATCTAACCTCCTAATTCACGCTCTGCCTCTGCTTCTTCTTCCTATAGGTGTTCTTGTTGTTAGTTTTTTAGCAATCTGTTGTCAGGCATTCGTATTATATGTCCGGCCCATCTAAGTCGCTGTTTTATAATGAACTTTACGACATCTGGTTCATTAGAGTTGGTATAATTCGAAATTATATCTTTTTCGCCACAGCCCTTGATCGTTTATAGCTCCAAATATTTTGCGGAGTATCTTACGCTCGAATTGATTGCAAACAGCAATCACAAGATAGATTATTAAGATAATGAACACACTGTGAAAATAGAGTGATGTGGAGGACGAATGCCACGTGATGGGACAAGCCGGAGAAAAAGAAGAAGGTAATAGACACAGTAACATCATGTACAGTACTAGATGTTTCCTTGAAAAAGAGGCTGAGGATAGTTGGCTCCAGAAAATAAGAGTGCGGTGTTTTTAAGTTCATTCTGGCTTTATAATCCTATGTCGGTTTTAACCTTTTCAAGAATTTTTCCATAGTGTTCCTGGGCATGTTGCTCATGTTTTCGTTGATGTTATCCGCCCCTGCTCTGCCCAATGGGTATATCAGAGTGATTTTGCTGCATCTGCATTATATGTCCTACTCACCTCATACGTCGTGTTCTGATGTGTTTGACATCCGGTTTCGGGTATATTCTGAACAGTTCGAAGTTGTATCGTTTTTTCTGTACACAATTGTCATTCACTGCTACGTACATTTGCTTCAGCACTTTCTCTCTCAAAACATCCTAACATGTTTTCATTATTGTTCTTTGACATTACTGTATGCTAATACGTGACTTTAACGTAAAGTTAGGAAAACTTTAGATACTGAGATATCAATGGAAACATTAGAATATGAGACACAAATCAACGAGACTAAGAATTAATAAACTACTCAGAAATCAGCATAATATATTCATAGTGAATACACATTTCGAGAAAAAAACAGACAAAAGGACTACGCTTAATGTAGGTATATTTAACAATTTCGATATTAATGCATTTTCTTATAATAAAGATTATACAACAAAGTAATTAAAAAAAAATGAAATACCTATTGTTAGAACACACATTAGTTTATGCCAAACTTATAATTAGAGATTTGCATTTGTGGATTTTTGAATTGAATAATCAGCAATTTTGCTATGTTATAATGTATATGTTATAATAAAAGATCTGCTTATGACGCAAAATAGCTGGTTTTATTTTTAGTAATAGTAATTATGTTTCCCAATCATAAAAATGAAATGATCATTTATTTAGTTTTAAAATATTGATTGCATGACAAACTTTTAAGTATTATATGCTTCCATTATTATTAGTAATATATTGTATATTTTACATAATTTAATTTACTTGTACTACCAAAATACCTGTACCTACTCCATCCAAACAAAAAGATTTAATACGGTACTAAACAGATTAGGAGAGATGTATATCCATTAGAGGATGGATATAAATTGACGAAAAGACATTTAATATTGAAGAGACTGTAGGGGAAAAGAGGGTACATTGCTAAGCGTTTGTGCCCTTTAATTTAAAAACTGGTAGGACCCTGGTCTACCTGGCCTTTCGGCTATACGACTGTTAACGACTCCACTGCCCCTACGAGACCGACACCAAAATGAAGGTGCCACGCTACGTACACAAGGAACGTCTCGTGGGGCTCCACCTTCCCCGTAGTACCTGTGTTGCGATTATCTCACCTACCCGTTATCCCACCCACGGGCGGGTAGGCGACGCAGGCAGAGGAATTTCCACCTCGCACGTGGACAGGTCGCCGCCGAGGATCTCTCCTCTACCACTCTTAAATCTCCTGACGGGTACGTGCCGGGGCACCAACACCACGCTTGACACAAGGCCAAGAGAGGTGTGTACGGGCCAGCTCGTTCAACCTCGCCAGGTTCTCTTGGAATGAGAGTAGAGTGGTCTCACGAGAGTCTCGTCTCGGATACTAGGAATATAGACCGGTGACCGTGTCGCCTAAGCGACCGTGTGCGTTTCTACAAACCCGACACCTCAAGCGACGGCTCTCCACCTCTCAGTTCCTACCCATTAGTCGCCTCTTACGACACTCAGGGCCTTCTAACCTCGGCCGTATTCTTATCTCCGCGAGCCGAACGGAGAAAAGAGGGTACAGTGAGACAGAGGGAACGGTGAGACATTTGCCAATATTTGGTAAATTGAATTTCGATTGTTGGCACCACTAAAAAAAACTAAATTGGCGGTATGATCATGACATTGATCTTTTAGAAGCAGTGACAGTTTTGAGTATTTTGTTCTTAGTCGATGTCAAGTGCTTAGTCATTGTCAAAGTAATTGTTTTGCTCGCAATTTTAAAATTTGTATGAAAAAACTATTAACAATAAAATTGTGGTGTTGATAGTAACCGATAGATACGTATATAAGGTAAGTCTAAAGCATGTTATTTTCTTACGCATTAGTTTCAGAAACATTTTTAAGTCGTTTAACTGAAAAAATTGTGATGTGAATACAGTGAGACATTTCATATATGGGTACAGTGGGACATTTTATAAGTTGTCTCATTGTTCTCTTATAAAATTATGTTATTTTGCTTTTGGTAAAAAATTAAACTAACTAAACTAGTCATTGTTAATTTGCAGTATGGTGCGTCCCAAGAAAACTGCGAAAACCGTTGGCCGGTTCACGGACGAACAAATGAGGGAGGCGGTACTTTTAGTTACAAATGGTATGAAAATACGCTATGCTGCCAGGGAAACAAACTAAGCAGATATGTAAAAAATACAAAGAAGACCCTACTTATAGGATGAGTCCTAACTACAAACTTAAATAATTTTTTTCGTCACAGAAGTTCTCGTTCAATACATTGTGACTTGCTCAAAGATGTTTTATGGGCTAACTGTAACCGATTTAGCCAAAGTTAATAATATTAACTTACCGGACAATTGGGAACAGTCAGGCCAAGCATCAATAGATTGGTACAAAGGATTTCGAAAACGGCATCCAAATTTGAGCCTACGAACCTCCGAAGGTTTTAGTTTAGTTAGGGCAGCAATATTTAATCCTGCTAATGAAAAATTATTTTTTTAAAAACTAGGAAATGTTTTAAGACGGCACGAAAATTTCTCAAATGGTCTGAGAATGTATAACCTGGATGAAACGGGGACTTTGACAGTCGCAAACAGTTCAGCTAAGGTTCTAGCCCAAAAGGGCGTCAAGCAAGTTTCGACAATTTAAAGTGGCGAATAACGTGCTGCATCGTAAACGCCTGTGGTAGTGCAGTGCCACATGTGATGGTATTTCCTCGGGTGCATTTTAAAAGTCATATGTTGGTAGGAGCTCCTCCGTGCACCTTAGGACTTGCTACGAAAGCCGGCTGGATGAATAAGCAGTGCTTTATAGAAGTATTGAAGCATTTTATCAAACACACCTTAAGTTCAAAAGAAAACTCTTCGCTCTTAATAATGGACAATCATGAGTCACATCTTAGATCAATAGAAGGAATTAATTTGTGCAAAGAGAATGGTGTTACAATCCTGACAGTTCCTCCTCATTGTACACACAAATTACAGCCGCTTGATGTAGGTCTTCTAAAACCTTTTTCATATCTATTACAATGACGCCTTACGTTCGTGGCATAAAGCTAATCCAGCAACGCCGGCAACTATATATCATGTGGCATCATTTGTAGGAGTGGTCTATCCCCGAGCAATGACCCCTGTAAACATAGCTGCAGTTTTCAAGAAGACAGGAATTTTTCCATTTGATCGGCATGTCTTTAACTAAGAAAATTTTCTGGCGAGTCGTGTGAAGGATAGACCAGCTCTCCCAGAATCGTTGGAAGAATTACCTTCTACTTCTACTAGTGAAATTCAGCTTCTTCAACTTGACGAACAAAGGAAAAAGACACCAGAAAAAGATATGAAGCTACAATTTGTGAGTTCTGTGGAAATACGAGGATATCCAAAAAAAGCTAACGTACCAGCAATACGCAAAACAAGAAGAAAGGGAAAACAATAATGGCTACAGATACACCAGGGAAATACGAGCTACAAAAAATTGGAATAAAGAAGACGGCGATTGTTAAGGTAAATATATTGTCAAAATTTCATGATTCCAAAGAGGAAAAAATGATAGAATCTGATGACTCTTCTTCTTCAAAATTTTCCGTTCACGATTTAGATAGTTCAATGGGCCTTGAAAATTCAGATGATGACGAAGAAGATTTTACCAATTTAACAGTTGACCCAGTAATAGTTTCAAGGATTCAATTTAAAGATTTCATTTTGTTTAGACTTGATTATGATGCCAAAAATAAAACAGTGAAAAGGTATTTTGTGGGGCAAGTTGTAAAACAATATTATGGCTGTCGAAGTTAACTTTATGAGAAAAAGTCCAAAAAACAATAAATGTTTTGTATTTCCTAATGTCACGGACATAACTGATACTATTTCTTAAAATATGTATGAGTGATCCAAAATGTGTTTTTCTTCTCTTTTTCTAACAAGTCTTAAAAAACAGCAGTAAATTTCGATTTAAGAAGACTGTATTAGTTTGAACAATAATAAATCAAACAGATACTGTTGTCTCACTGTTCCCCCAAGGAAGGGTACAGTGATACAATTGCACCTATTATTTTGTTTAAGTGAAACTTTTTTCTATACGATATTTTTGGTACTTTAAGTGTTCATATGTATTACCAATTAAGCTAGTCATGTCTTTTCGCCATACTTTTCCAAGATTTTTTCTGTCCTCCATCATTTCCAAGATTTCTTCTGTCATCCTTTGTCATCTTTTCTGGCATCTGGTTGTTGTGAGTTCTCTGCGACTTGGTTCGATAATTGCATTTTTAAAGAATTGCCACTGTTGTTCTACATCACCATCAATTGTTTCCGGTGTGAATTCTAGGTTTCCATTAATTTCTTGTTTCAGTTTTTCTTTGACGCCTTCTGATTCAAATTTTTGTATGTTTAGCTTATCACTTTTGTAGCTTTTTTAAGTGAAGTTAGAATTTTACTACAAGAGGATTGTGGTCCGTAGTCCAGTCTGCACCTGGGTACGCTGTCACCGATTGTATTGCGTTTCGGTACCTGTAGTTTATTAAAATATAGTCAATTTGGTTTCTAACGATTTTATCGACCTTGTCAGCTGGCGATTTCCAAGTGTAAAGGCGTCGTTTAGGCAGTTTGAACAAAGTATTCATTACCGCAAGATTATGTTCTAGACAGAATTCTATAAGGCGTTCTCCTCTCTGGAACACCGAGTCCATATTATGGTCCTACAGTAGACTCACATCTTCCTTCTCCAACTTTGGCGTTAAAATCACCCATGACTACTATTATATCTCTAGATGTATTTTGTAGGGTTTATGCCATATTTAGGGTTTAGGTATTGATGCCATAAGGTTGTAAATTTAGCAGGTAATATAAAAACGGGATCTTTTTTATGTAATGTATATTCATCGGACTGCATACATTTAAATTAATCATACACTACGTGAAATTAAAAATATATTAAATAACTTTACAACGCTTAAATGCTGGTATAAAAACCTAACCCTTGGTTGGGGAATGTGTGATCAAAATTATCGCTCTTCTAATATCACAGTTTCTTGAGGATACAGCTTCAGTTCTTTCAGTGTTTGGCTTTTATCTAATGAAGTCAACTAAAACACAAGAATTTACAAAATTTATTTTCAAAACAGCTACCGATATGGAAGACGAAACATCAAATGAATACTTTATTTCATAATTGTGGTTAATAAATATTGATTTTGTTAACTAATATCAGACTCAAATGTAATGAGTATTGATAATATTGATCGAAAATAAGGCAATAAAGATTTTATAAATGTGCGTAAGCCTTAAATGGCGACAGAAATTGATTCTTATTAAATGGAGAGAATAACTTAACCTTAAAATAGTTCTAAAACTGTTCTCAATAAACTTAAACATGCCTGTATTATTCGATAAAAATGCTCATATCATTCAGAACGGATACAACTTTTTTACTCCGCATGTTCAAGCCATCCTAGAGTAAAGTACCACAATTGTAGCTAGTGACTCACGTTTTAATGGTTTTTTATAAGACAGTAAAATTGGACGTTTACCCTTTAGAAAAAAATATTTTTGTTCCGACAAAAGGAAACAATTTTATTTATTATTTTGTAGCATAAATAATTTCCTTACACTATCGAATATTTAATGTATAGAAATTATTTGATACGCCCCTGGCTATGTATAAAATGTCCTTGAAGTTTGTTTATACAAGTGTTTTGCGACACATCTAAGAGAAATTTTAACTGCGTAGATAACAATTACGTTTTAATAAAATAGAATCCTACAATTTTGAAAGCCCAGCACTCTTAAGGTCCATAATCGAATGAAAAGCGTCATTAAAAAAGTCCTGATTGGCTAGAAGCGAAAACTGGCCGGGGGTTGTGAAAGGTCGAATGAACCGAGAGGAAGAAAAACAGTGAGGAGAGGAGAAGAGATTTGGATCTGGAAGAGATAGCTTTCGGTGTGTAGTCTTCAAAGCTGGCAATTTTTTTTTAAGTTGAGAGGTGAATTTGGGCTCAAGATGCTATTTGGCAGTTTTTGTTGAGTTAATCACCGACTGTTTGTCCTATATGAGGGATTTGTAACACGGCGTTGCTGCTGAATATAGCAGCAAATGTCAACCATTTAAAATATTTCGGTTTGGCAGTGTTGGAATGTTTTTATAATGCATATGTTATATGCTTCAAATATAAAGAGATAAAGCTTTTAAAAAGTACATTTTGTTTATATTATTTTATGAATTCTGCAATTTTTAATTTATATGAAACAATAACGAGTAAATATTTGTCTCCTTCGAGATTAATTGCAAACATCTGTTGCAATCTGGCAAATGCTGATTTGACGATTGGCAAATCTATCTTCTAATCTATCAAAGGGCAATTGCCAAAAAAAAATCTAATAATTAACTGCAATTAACCCATTAACCGCCAAGGTATGAAATATGTAAATTTTTTATAAAAATAATATAAGGGTTAGTTATTTATTGTGTTTTAAAGACAAAACTGGATATAATTTTTTTTTAGGTTACAGGGTGTTCTAAAAAAATAATGTTGCGTTTTCGCATCAATGGCGGAATCTGTTAAGAAATTAATAAAATACACTTTTATGGATTATGAGATTTATTTCAAAATTAAAGATACAAAAGTAGTAAAACTAAATAAAATATTTGTAAAAAAACTATAAAACCTAATATTACAATTTATGGAAGCTGTCAAAACATGTAGAGTGTAAATGTACATTGCACTTCTGACACATATATATATATATATATATATATATATATATATATATATATATATATATATATATATATATATAGTTTGGCTTTTACATTGTCTGCATCTATTTCTTGACTTTTCAGGGTGGCGTATTACGATGTGGTTCACTTTGTCAGTTCTCATTTCTTTCGGTATTTCTGACTTTGTTGGCCTTCCTCGTCCTTTGTATTTAGGAGCTGATGTACCCTCATCGTCGCTGGCTGATAATGAATTACTTTCTACTGATTTTATTAGCGCCATAACAATATAAGAGCGAAACTCTAATTGCGATATTGTAGAGTCATTTGCCAATTTATAAATTTTCCATGCATTGACGATTGTACTGTCTATAGTATTTATAAAAAGAGGCCAACACCATTTCTTTCCTCTTACTCTTATACGATAATTGGCTATGCCGTTATCGTGTAAATCAACACCCCCATATTTTTGTTGTATTCTTTTATTAGAAATGGCTGGTCTACACTTACTTCTTTTCGTTGTTTTCTATCATACCGTTTTACTTGCTGAATTGGATTTATTGGTATATTATTTGACATCATAAT
This sequence comes from Diabrotica undecimpunctata, assembly GCF_040954645.1. Classification (NCBI taxonomy): domain Eukaryota; kingdom Metazoa; phylum Arthropoda; class Insecta; order Coleoptera; family Chrysomelidae; genus Diabrotica; species Diabrotica undecimpunctata. The sequence continues at coordinate 52,047,840 of NC_092810.1, read as the reverse complement.
AACGATTGAATTATCATTCCATTTAACTACACAAATTTTGGATTTTAAATCATATCTAAAATCGAAAGCACCTCTGCCCCCTTTTTTTAAATCATTTGAGCTATCTAAAGAACACTTTTGGATTCTGTTTTCCCGCACAGTTCCTGTGGCGTATATATTATTTTCAGTAAGATATTGAAATAGTTTAAAAGACGAAAAAAAATTGTCAAAAAATATTCTGTGTTGAGAAGGAAGTTCAAGAACTTTTAATAGATCTATAACAACATCTGCTCCCAGTCCCATATCACTTTTATGTTCTCGTGCTCCAGCGTATGGACTAAACTGAAACAAATATCCATCTTGAGACCAAAGACACCAAATTTTAAAACCGAAGCGAACAGGCTTCCCTTTGATGAACATTTTAGCGGAGTGTCTACCAAAATAAGGAACCATTTCCTCATCGACTGATAAATTTTGTGAAAATACACCAAACTGCAGATTTCTTTTATTTATTTTGTCAAATAATGGGCGCAATTTAGCAAACTTATCTTGCTTGTCAAGTTGAGCATTATCACATACATGTATATTTTTTTTTATATTGCGAAACTTATTTCGACTCATGCAATTTTTAATTAATGGTACTCCCTTGTCCTCATCTCTGCTCCAATACATCTCCATTTGTGGCAACGTGTGATATCCTGACAAGATCAAAATAGCAATAAATTTCTTTAAATCAGATACTGTCATTGAAAAATCATGTCGATTGTTGTCCTTGGCATATTTTAAAGTGTATTTTAAAATCATGTCTAATAATTCCTCGTGAAAAAAATTATAAAATACTTCAACTGGTGATTTACCGTAAAGCATGTCCTTTATACGTTGTTTTTGAATGTGCTCCTGCGATTCCGTAAAATTACTGTATACGGGGTCCCTTTTGCTCCAGTTTGGATTATATTGAACAGATTTTGCCCTCTTTGAAGTAGCCTGGCTTGTAGAAGGTTCATTATAATTATCTTCAAATTCATTTGTGTTGTCCTCAGTCATCAATTCGAATGTCCCAGCAGTGTCTTGATGCTTATCCTGGCCTATAAGTCATAAAAAAATAAAAGTTACATAACAGTATCTTATATAATTATACCGTATAATACCTTCCAATAAATCGTCATCTATTTCCTCTTTATCAGTAAGCTCATCGACATCTGGTGGTATTATAACAGCATCAATTTCGGTCTCATTTTGAATTTCTTTAATAGCAGCTTCCCATTCTTGAATAGTAAGAGGTCTATTCCGATCATTGTTATCTTTCCACTTATTCTTGCCAGAACTCATTATATATGTTTTATCCGCAACAATACAGAGAAACACAATTATTGCTGTATATGCTTATACTAAAACGCTCTAGACAAGACTGAACTAGTCAAATACGGTTACACTCGATTTGTCACGTAGCGTAGGCGGTATTACCTAGAGACAGCACATTCCGCCGTTGATGCGAAAACGCAACAATAAGTTTGAATGCATGTAACTTTTTCTTGATAAAATTCTTTAATTTTTTTGTATGGTTATTGCTAAATCTGTAGTTTATGCTTTATAAAAATCATATAAACCATTATATTATAAGCAAAGTGAAAATTCTACAAGAAGATTATATAGTCATGACGAATCATGTAAAAAACTGCTGAAGAAATTAATTTATAATAGATAAACAATTAATTATATTTGTTCTATAAAATATATTTCAATATCATCAAGCCTTTAGGAATTAAAACATATAAAGAATTTTCTAAAAACAAAATATTTAGTTGTATAAAAAAAATTCCTTTTAAAATGTTGCGTTTTCGCATCAACGGCGCTTAATGGGTTAATCTCCAAAGAAACAAATATTTACTCATTCTTAATTTATATAAATAAAAAATTGCAGAATTCATAACATAATATAATCAAAATGTACTTTTCTAAAGCTTTATCTCTTTATATTTGAAGCATACACCACATACATTATAAAAACATGCCAACACTGCTAAACCGAAATTTTTTGTTCCATGTTTAACATTTGCGGCTATAATCAGCTTGTACTTTCGGTAAACTCAACCTTTTATGGATATAAATATTCAGTTAAGGTGAACCATTTATTACTAGTACTGTTTTGTACTAAGAATTGTTAAACTAATTCAGTTTTACCTGCGCTAAAAGTTACTAGACGACCCATTTTCTAATTTCATGTCATTAAATCTCATTTGACAATAGGAATTAAATTTAATCCTTGAATTAGTCATAAGTTTGTTAATTTAAATGGATAAAGGGTTTTTCTTATAAAAATATATTTAACAAGGAATAGTTTTCTTCATCTAAGGCATCTATAAAATAAGAAAATAATTTTTATGACAATCAATTAGTTCTAAAATTCTGATATTTTTTTAATAATACCCGCACGCCTATGACTCGTCGATTTCCTTTCCCCTCATACCCGCAAAGGTCTACATTGAAAATATGAGTCACTTGCTACAATTGCGGTACTATGGATTAGAATTGTCTTAGAAGAAACCGGAATAAATAGAATATTAGATTCTAGCGATAGTACGACTAATAGCAGCGTTATCAATATTTTGCTATCTTTTAATTAAATAATTATAACTTACATCTCTCCTAGGCCAGCTAGATATAACTTTGAATTCTTCCGTCGGATATCCTTTCACTATTAAAAAGTCTAACAGTACCTGAAAAAATAAGTAAGATTAGCAAAGTCGTAAACTAAATCGTGTTTGGCCATTTCTAACTTAAGAACGGCTGTACCGATTTGAATATTTCTTTTTTTGGATTTGTCTCAGCCCCGAAATAACAGAATAACTATTAAAATATCGTAAATTACTTAAAAAATTAATAAACAACAGCGTGGTTATAGTTGAAAGAAATCTAAAGGTGGCATTCTTAACCCAGGAATATAAATTCTGATTGTTTTTTGTGATATATGTTTATATGTTTGTATTATATGTTGTGTTAGTTATACGTAAGTTGTGGTAGTAGGTTGTATTAGATAATTAGCAGTTTATCTAACGTTGTGTTAGAATGTCGTGTATTGGGTGTTGCATATGTATTATGCATAAATTGTAGGTGATATTTCTCCGACTTCCTATTACTCCGCTATTGTTGGTATATTCTAGTAATTGGCTTCTTCTTTTAGTATTGGCAACCAAAGCCTGCTACATTCTGATTCATGATGGGTGTGATACACATTATCTTCGTTAAGTAGGATGAGAGCTACTTCTTTGACTTTTCTCTTTTTTATGTCCGATTCTTTGATGATTATTGATGCATCTTCTGTGGTCGTTGTCCCGGCATGTTTGCATATCTGAATTTGTCGAAGTCTCTGGTCTTGATGCATTTTTCATACTTGTTTATCCTGACACTTAGTTGTCAGGATACAGATTGGTATGACCTAATATAGAAACTTATGTAGAAATGTAATTAGAAAAGCCAACCCAGCATTGGGGTAACAGCAAAGATAATGATGATGATGAAATATTCTATGTATCCAATCAATATAATTTCAGTTCGCTCATATATTTACAATCTTTATAGATACTCCGGATTCAAATGAGGCTGAAATGAGAAACGACTAAATCCAAACCAGCGAACATGTTTCTGAACTAAGAATATCATTATGTAGATAAGAAAAAGGATTAAAATCTAATTTCGGTGAGCGCACATCAGTTTAACAATCATTAAATGTGAGCCATCACAATGACTTATGAGGACTATAGATTTTACTAAAGCGGCTAATATTAAAATATACTATGGTTTAGTTTGTTTCTTAAGAAGAAAATACAGCAGAGGTGTTGTGGAAAAATATCTGAATAGATATACAATTCAGAATCCAACGTATATTAAAGCGTATAATAAAATATATGATATTTATATATAAGTGTACTTACTTTCAAAGGTGTAGTCGTCTGAAACCTCCTTTCCAAATGTTCTCCTTTTGGCAATCTAAATCGTATTTTAGTAATACTGTCGCCTTGTTCTAGTGATGGTTCGGGAGGTAAATCTGCTTCGACTTGTTTCCTAAAGGCTTCTTTTTTTGCTTCCGATAGTGCCTTTTCGCTTTCTAGTCGTTTCCTGGTTTCAGTTTCTTTTTTCTCTTGTAACCGCTTGGCCTCTTCTTTTGCTCTACAAATATATTATATGAATACAAAAGTGGATAGAAGAAAATTATTAAGGAAGGATAAATTGCCAAACGTGGAAATTCTCGAAATGAACCAGGAGTATTAATGTGAACTAAAAAAGAAATTAGGACTCTATCAGTGTATATCATGAAATATATGAATGAAATATCACAAAAATTAATTAATGATATAGCATCTATTCCAAGAAAGATCTGTGGATAATATAAAACTCGAGAAAAACGAAACATTGGAAAAGGTTATCAACAATAAAGTTAAAAAGAGCATAAGGTCAGACATATAAACACAACAAATATTACAGACCATCGAAAACAATAGAAACATGAGAGTACTAAGATAAAAATTAACTAAAAGGAAATCAAAGATAACTAAAATTGAAAGACCAACAGGGGAATACGGCCACAGAACAAAGTCAAAAATTTATTGAAATACAAACATGATAGTTGAATCATTACACATCCACAGAACAGATCATAAAACTATTCTAAACGTCAGCTCAGAAACTCTACCAAAAACATATCCTTCGTAAATCGGACATGTTTTACAACAAATGAAAAACAATCGTATAACGAAATGTTAAAAATGTACAACATGGTTGTAGATGCGTTGGAAATCTTGTTAAATAAGTACCTAACTGAAAAACGAATACAAAACTGTGGAAAAATGCCGAAGTAATACTCTTACATAAAAAAAGGGGAAACCGCTAATATTGAAAACTACTGACCTATAAGTTAGTTGTCACACTTACACAAATTGTTAACAAGAATAATAACCAACCATTATTACACAAAAACTTGATTTTAAAAAACCACAGAAAATAATGTGCCTTTACATATAGCGCTTATTGGTTTCCACAAGGCTCTCGATAGTATTAAAAATCATTAGAAAAATTAATGAAGACACAAAAACTAAAAAAATGCGTCTTGGTAAAGGTATTAGACTATTTCACCAAAGTTGTTCACCTTATTATTGGAAAACATTCATTGGTATTCAAACACCTGAATTAGAAGGAAAAAGGTTTAAACATTGATGGTGTACGCCTGTACAACATGTATACGCCTGAATGTATAGTAGGATATAGTGGGTACTCAGTTAATTGAGTCGTTTTTTATAGAAGGAAATATAAAAAGCGATAATTACACGAAATGATACTTAGAAATGAAATTGTACCTGTCCTGAACAAGAAGTTTGGAGCGAATTTTAATGAGATATGGTTTCAGCAAGACGGTGCTCCAACACATTTTGGTGTAAATGCTCGGCGTTATTTAGATCAGACATTTTCCAAACGATGAATTGGTAGATTAGGTAGTAATGAATGGCCTCCTCATTCACCCGATTTGGATCCTAAAAATTATTTTTATTGGGGATACTTGAAAAGTAGAATTTAAAAAAAACTAAACCAGCAAGTGTTGCAAGGTAAAGAATTATGAATCCATATTAATTTCTGAAGTAAAATGGGAAATGTAATACACACATTCTACCATCGCTTAGGATAAACAACGGAGGACAATTATAACACTTGATTAGATAGACATTAATTTAGCAACGTAGTAAACTTAATTATGTTCAAATTTAGTTGTTTCTAGGCTTTTGTTTTATCTTTTTCAGATATTCCTCACTGTATAAAATCGAAAGTATGTATACGGTTGAACTGGTATGGAGATTACAATAAAGGTATAATATACAGGGTGTTGTATTTAAAAAACCAAAATGACTAATGATAGAAAAATGGTAAATCTGACAACGACGCTACAAACATCATCTTCTTTTCTCTCTCTCTCTCTCTCTCTCTCTCTCTCTCTCTATATATATATATATATATATATATATATATATATATATATATACATATATATATATATAAATTAAGGATCACTCGAAGAGTGGTGGGTTTTCCGGTCAAAAGGTGGAGAAAAAAGACAAAGAAGGTGGCTACTTCATCTATTTATTGAAGACGTTTCGCTTTCTAATCAGAAAGCATCATCAGTTCATCTAAAAAGAACAATATGAAAAACCAAACATCCATAGAAAAGTTATTATAAGTGTGTTACCTCAAAAAGATATGTAGCAGTCAATGATATTAAATATGTAAAGAAGCTTACGACAATGGACATTATAAGATTATGTTGTATAAACAATTAATTGCAACTAAATACAGTTTACAAATTAACTCAAACTTAACACAGCAAAAGACCATGTGGTAATTGTAAATGTATATAAAAAATATGTAAACAACTTAAGTAAAAAACATTAATTTGCAGAGAACTAAAAAGATCAACAGTATATTATTAGTTAAATTTAATTTTAACTTTAGGTAACATTATTAAATTGATTAAGATTGAAATATAGTGATATTTAAAAATATAATGAGGTTACCACTCTTAGCTTCTTAGCTGCTGCCGGTTAAATGTAAATGGAAGCAACCAGTAGAATCCACGCCAACAACGAGAAAAAACAGTGGCCTTGAGGTCAAAATATGACAGAACATAAGGTGTATTGAAATAGTCTACGTTGTGGCTGAATAGCCAGCCAACAGATGAAGATTAATTCAACTTTCAACAGTCCAAGGTTCATAACATTTGGAACTGAGACTAATAAAGATTCTATGAATCAATTTTAATTATAAAATTTTATTAAACTATTATTTCTGATCAAATTAGGTTTAGAAATAAATGGAGGAAAGTAAATATAACACCAAGAAATGGGAAGATGTACAAGATTTGAAAAGTCGAGAAATTTACTTAGGAATAATTTTCATAAGGAAAATATTTGGGGGAAAACCGGTAGACGGAGAATGGGAAAGTTGAACAAATCAAAAAGTTTAGAATTCTATACAATGAACCCAGTATAACGGATGTAATAAGAGAGTAAATAATTAGGTGGATGGGATATATTCAAAGGATGACACAAGAAAGAATACCAAAAGTGATAACCGCTTAAGATAATGTGTACCCAAAACTTACAACTTACCTATCTGCTTCTAAACTTTCACGATATGCTAAATCTTGTTCTAATTTAACAAGTTCCCTTTCGGCTCTTTCTTCCTCCTCCTTTATTTCTACTCGTTGATGTTCTAAAAATACTTCTACACATTCTATCAGACTTGACAAAAGCTCATTGACACCAACATTTCCTAAAAAAAATATTAACGGGGATTAGAAATGTTATAATAAACAAAATAAATAACAAAATTATATTTTCATATTATATTATACTTATATGACATATTATAAATATTATACTTATGCGACAATTATAGAACCATCTCCCTTATCTCACATGCCAACAAAATAACGCTACACATAATCAATGAGAGACTGAAAACCTTCCTACAAGGAGAAATATCCCAAGGGCAAACTGGATTTACCAAAGGTAGAGGTACTCGAGAACACCTTCTGAATATAAGACCAATAATAGAAAAATCTTGGGAATTCAATATCCCACTATACATTTGTTTTAGGGATTATCGCAAAGCGTTCGACATGGTCAAATGGCAACACTTATGTAAGATACTAAAAGAAATAGGCGTACCAAAAAACTTAATTTCGCTTATAACTGAACTATAAAAACACTACTGGAACACTCAAATGAATTCCATCCAGAACAAGGTGCCAGACAAGAATGTATACTGTCTTCACAATTATTTAATATATATGGAGCGCATACTATGAGAATAGCGCTTGAAGGATGGGAAAAGGGCATCTCAATAAACGGCCGAAAAATAAACAGCCTACGTTTTGCAGATAGTCAAGTCTTGCAAATAGTCAAGATGAGTTAATTGACAACTGGTTGAAAACGAAGGTCAAATATTTGGTCTGTAGTTAAACAAATTTAAGACAAATATCATGAGAGTAGATAGACTACATAATAATCATCCATACATAACCACAATTGACCAGTTTTAGGTTGTCCGCTCATACTTATATCTGGGATCATTGATCACAAACACATGATCACTACGAGAAGAAAAAAAAAATGTAGATGTGATCTAGCAAAAGTCTCCATAGGAAAAATGGCAAAATATGGAAGTTCTCTAAAATTTCACGAACTCAAAATAAGGTTGATCAAATGCTTAATATTCCCAATACTGACACACGGATGTGAATCTTGAACCCTATGACAAGCTGAAAGAAGAAAGACCACAGGACAAATAATTCAATTTTAAATTGGCCAAAGGTCAGCAAACGGCTCTCCAGCAAAGTCCATCTACCACAATTAAAATACTGTGGACATGTTCAAACTCTGCCTGTATTAGGTGCGGGTAAAACTGAGTAGCTTTACACCTGATACAGCCGGTCCCAAGCCCGGATAAAAGAGGAGGGGAGAGGAGTAATACCTCTATGAAAAACCAGGGTTCCGCTGGCCCGCCTGATAGCACCTCGTAAGGGCCCCTTGTCTAGGGTTACAGATAAACCGAATGATTGCCGGTATAAGCAATCTCCCACTTACTGGCTAACGGCTTTGGGCGGATGATATGGAGGGACCAAGAAATGGTCAACGGCATCAGGATGTAGAAGGCCAGGAGAAACCACTACATTAAAGATCCTTGTATCTTTATATATAAGATATCTTTCAGGTCGTAAACCCACGAAAACCCCGTGTCGTGGAAATCCACAAGATAGCTACGTAGAATATCACAACTATGTTTGAAGGCGCGAAGTTACACAATATTCAGAAGGAAATGGCCAGACTAGACATTCCTATCCTAGGTATCTGCGAGACGAAACGGCTAGGGTCAAACATATTCGAGAGCAATGGATACATTGTCTACCACTCGGGAAAAGCAGAAGGACCCAGACCTTATTGTCAAAGAAGAAATTCGTAACTGTATTAGAAATTTCGTTCCTGTCAATGATGGCATCATGATGATACAGCTGCAAAATAAATTAATGAATATTAATATAATACAAGTCTATGCACCAACAGCTGACAAACCAGATGAAGAAATTGAGCAATTATACAACCAAATTAAACAAATTCTCCGGAGCACCAAAAAACATGAAGCTACGATTATTATGGGAGACTTCAACGCAAAAGTGGGTGACGAAATAACACAAGATATAACCGGAAAGTATGGACTTGAAGAAAGGAATAAAAGAGGGCAGAGACTAATACAGTTTTGCCAAGAAGAGAATTGCATTATAGCAAATACTTTGTTTCAACAACCTAAAAGACGACTATATACCTGGAAATCTCCAGCTGATCAAGAAGGAAAGGTAGTCAGAAATCAAATCGACTACATTATCATTAACAGAAGGTTTAGAAGCAGTATTACATCTGCAAAAACATTTCCAAGTGCAGACGCAGAAACTAATCATAATCTGCTCTGTGCTGGATTCAAACTAAAATTAAAAATAATAAAAACCCCGACAGTTCAGTAAAAACAATAATCGATTCCTAAGAAATGCCGAAATAGCAGATGAGTTCGGAAATAAGATAAATCATGCAATTAAAAAACAGCTAGAAAGATCTGAACAAGAAAATATCGGACAAAATAAAGATATAATGAATTCCGCCATGGTTACAACAGCAGACGAAGTTTTGAAATCAGAAAGAGCCAGTAAAGAAAAAGGATTGGATGACCGATAACATACTAGACCTTATTCAGCAAAGAAGAAATTGTAAAAATAAAGATGAGACTCGATATAGAGAAATATATCGACAAATAAGATACGAAGTTAAGCGAGTAAAAGAGGCCTGGATGGAACAGAGATGTCGTGAGATGGAAGAACTACAAAGAAAACATGACGAGTTTAATATGTACAAAAAACTTAAAGAAATTACCTACACTCAGAGAAAAAGAACTCCTCACTTTATGAGAAACTCAAAAGGTAAAATTATTCTCGACTTAAACGAAAAAAAGGAAGAATGGACCAACTACATAAAAGAGTCATTCCTGGATACGAGGCCACCACCTAAACCACAAAGTATACGAATACTGGTCCTAGTATTTTAAAAGCAGAAGTAGAGAAAGCCAGTAAAGAAAGTAAACAAAGCAAAGATGGGAAATCTCCAGGCCCTGAACAAATACCATCAGACTGGCTCAAACTTCTAGACGACGACAATGTCTCAGAACTAACAAACATTTATAACCACATATACGAAACTGGTTGGAATATGGTTGGAGTATACATTTATCCCACTTCCAAAAAAACCTAATACATCATCATGTAAAGACTTTAGACTAATTAGTCTCATGAGTCACTCTCTCAAGCTACTTCTTAGGATAATTCTTAATAGAATCAAGCAGAAATGTGAAGACACAATGGGAAATAAACAATTCGGTTTGAGAGAAGGATTGGGAACAAGGGAAGCTTTGTTCTCAATGCTAACACTACTTCAACGATCATGGGAAGTACAGAAACCAATTTACGTCTGTTTTATAGATTTTGAGAAGGCGTTTGATAGGGTTCAACATGGTAGGCTGTTCGAATATCTAGAAATGATTGGAATAGATGATAAAGATCTGAGACTTTTACAACATCTATATTGGAATCAAGAAGATTCTGTTCTGGTAGACGGCAGAGAAACAGACACAATTTGTATTCAAAGAGGTGTTAGACAGGGTTGTGTGTTGTCTCCAACTTTGTTTAACGTTTACTCAGAAATAATTTTTAACGAAGCCTTGGAAGGGCAATGTAGAGTTCGAATCGGAGGAGAAACTATTAACAACATCAGATATGCAGATGACACCGCGATCATGGCTGAAAGTATCAAAGATCTTCAATTCCTTATAGATCGAGTCACTAGAGAATGCTCTAATAACGGACTAAGCATAAATACAACAAAGACAAAGTTACTTGTGGTTAGTAAACAGGACCTCGGTGCTATACAACTAATTGTCAATAATGAACCGATAACAAAAGTTAACCATTTTAATTACCTACGATGTTGGACAAACGAGACCTAAATCCGGATGAAGAAATTAAAACTCGTATAGAAATTGCAAGAGGAGCATTTATGAAACTTAGATCTATTCTGAATAATTCTCAGCTGAACTTACAGGTGAGAACTAAGTTCCTAAAATGTTATGTGTATCTTGTATTACTGTATGGATGTGAAACCTGGATTATGAAGGTTAACATGATGAACAAATTAGAAGCCTTCGAGATGTGGTTATATCGTAGAATGCTCAGAATATCATGGGTTCAACACATTTCAAACAGAGAAGTCTTGAACAGAGTAGGTCAAGGTGAAGGCGACTTAATAAAGATGATAAAAAAGAGAAAACTCGAATATCTGGGGCATATGAGAGGAAGCAGATACAGGATAATGCAGTTGATACTCAACGGAAAGATCGACGGAAAAAGAGGAATTGGTAGGAAGAAATACTCATGGCTCCGAAACCTTCGTCGATGGACTGGCTTATCAGCAGATGAATTATTACATGCCACGCAAGATCGAGAACGATATCGGCAAATCGTCATGGAAGCTACCCACGCCTAAAACTTGTGCACGGTACTCAAAGAAGAAGAAGGACATGTTCAAATTCAAATTCATTTGTTGAAGTTTGCCAATAGCTTAACACACGTGAACATTAAAGCAGAACAATAGTTCTATTAAAAAATCGAAAATTCTAGTTACATAAAAATAAGAAACATATAAATTCGACTTAAAATAAATTAAAATTAAACTTTAAATTGAGTTGTGGGAAGTTATTAGGCAATTTGTTATAAAATTGTATTAAGCAATTCCCTTGTCCAGTTTGACACCGCTTTAGCCTCCAGTAGGCTGGAAAAAGATTCTAGTGTTATAATCGTACACGTCTCCATAGGTCCCAAAGCTCCTCCAGCTCCTCTTAACAAAAATAAGGTTCCCAAAGATGTACAAGGAGGGCACAGTAAGAATTCCCAGAATCTCATAGATCAATCTGCAGTGCTATGAGAAACAGATACAGAAAACATGAAAAGACTTATTAACCAAGGAAAAGTAGAAGACTGAAGATCAAAAATCGAAAAAATGGCATCTTTTACACTAAACTGTTGCAGAAAACGTATAGGTTTTCTTTATTTTTTATAGGCCTATAATAACTAAAAAAAATCAGATTCCTGGATTTGTCAGTTTCAAACAGGGTCTTTTTTTGCTTATTTTCCTGGAGTATTGGTGTTTTCTGAATGGAATAGAAAACTGTTTATTGGTGCACACACATTACTGTGAATTAAGGTGTGAATACTTACCATACACTACACTAAAAATCTCAATTGTCGATCGAATTTTTGTTATAAGTATAATGACAGGTAATCTATCTACTGGTATATTTCGTAAACTCATTGCTGCTGTAGCACCCAAAGATGTCGTGACCGATTGCTGCAACCTAAAATTAAAATAATTAATGGACCCAAATAAAATAGATTAATGCCGTAGAAAACGAAGAGCTGTATTATCATGGAGATAATTATTAAAATATAATAGACATTGAAATTTTCACATAGCGTTGGTGAATTTTCGACACAGGGAATTTAGGAAATTCGAAAGTGATGAAAATTGATGAAGTTATTATTATTATTACTAATTCATTTGTTCAGATGTACATAATGAAAAATTGTAACAAATTATAATGAAGAATTTGTATTATTAAATTTGAATACAAAAAAAACTTCTACTTTACAAAATATTCGTAATAACTAACGTTTTTACATGTTTTAGAGCTATAACGATTTACATAACTAATAACGCCTGAAGCTATAATAAAATTGAAGTAAATATAAAACACATTACACCAATTTCATATTTCTAAAATACTTGATTCACCAGGCTTTTTTTCAAAATATTAAATAAATATAAACACAAATAACAACGAGTATTGAGTTGTTTTGGAAATTTGTTAATTGAAATACAATAAATAATTGTTTAGTCGCAGTATTTTGGACTTGTTTCAATTACACCAAACTTTGAAATATTAAAAATGCATATAGAAACTCTGTAAACAGGAGTGAAGGTCTGTCATTAGGTCAATTATTGTGGTTTACTGATTTTTCAATGATGTTTAATGTAAACTACTTAATGTTTTTTTAAGTCGCAAACTTACTAGTATCTAAGTCAAAATAATGCTAAAATTATATTTAGGACATTTCTAAGCCGTTGATTGTACTGTGATGTGTCATTCATGACGTACAACAGATTTAAAAGAAAATAATGTACATGTATGTAATTACCGCGATGTAGGGAGGATCAAAAAGAATATCTAAACAATCTATATAACGAAGTCAAACAACATATACATAAAAACGAAACAAGAGATATGTTAAAAATATATAACTAATTACTCATCACTTTCTTCAAGATGCTTAGCGGTACGACAGGAAGATGGCACTAGCCATCTATAAAATACAAATCAAAACTAGCTGGAAAGAATTCTGTGACAATATAATCAAAGACAACACAGCCCTGGAAAATAATTTGCGACTTAAATATCCAGAACCAGAGCCACCAATAATGAGAGAAGAAGTGGTTGCTGCACTAAAAAAGCTGAAAATTCACGAATCTCCTAGAGCAGACAACATTGTCCACGGAAACGCTTGTGGCGATCGGAGATGTAGATACTGATATTCTTCATAAAATTTGTCACAAAATCTAGAGAAATGGAACCTGGCCTAAAGACTGGTCTAAATTGATATACATCCCTGTGCACAAAAAAGGTGCGAAAGGCATAAGAAAATTCACACCATCGCGCTTATTTCACATGCCAGCAAAGTAATGCTGCAGATGACATCGAAGCGTTTCAAATATTACATCTTACCACAACTGCCGCCGAACCAAGGCCTGGCAGAGACATTAGGCAACAGATTTTAAACTTAAGACAAGTTGTATGAAAAGCCAGAGAAATCTACATATATACCTGTTAACTACACCAAAGACTACACGTAGAAGCATCCTTGGGAACATTCGATTCCCCAGGAAGAAATGACCGAGGAGAAACGCTACTAGGATTCCTACTCCAGAATACTTTATTCAACATGAAGAGTTTGTTTCACAAAAAGATGCACAGAAGATGGACCTGGGAAAGTCCAAACGGTAGAACAAGGAACAAAATCGATTACATCGTCAGTGACAAACAACAAATAATTAAAGGTGTAAAAGTACTCAACAAGTTCACCACAAACAGTAACCGAACAGTAACAGTAGCGAAAGTCCAAATCAACATAAAAAGAGAATGAAGATAATGATTAAAAATAAATCTCATGGTATCTGAACACCCCTATTAGATATCATCCAATGTCAAGCACATATGAATGATAAGATACTACTGCATGAAACCTCCGAGAACGATCTTAACGACTTGAATAATTGCATCATAAACGCCTTACAAGAAAGTCACCGAGTGCACTGTCCTCAAAAAAAGTCAGATAGTAAAATAAGTCCATATACTGAAACGCTGCTCTATCAAAGAAGACAAATGAGAATCGATAAGAATGCAGATAGGTAAACTCTAAGAGAAATGGATAAAATTGTTTCGAAGGCAATCAGGAGAGATTTAAGGAAATTTAAAACCGATAATATTAAACGTACTATACAGAGCATAACAGCCTAAAAGATCTACGTAGAAAGCTAACGAATAGGAAACGCGAAATTCATAAATCAAGAAACAAGCAAAATAAAATAAGATCACATAGAGACGAGTTAATACAGGTCATCGAAAAGTTTTACGAGTAATTATATGAAAGTAGACGAGAAGACCAAATACCAATACAAACAGCCATTTCAAAGAAGATCGTGAATTAAGGTTCCAAACTAATGCCAAAAATAAAGGTAAATGAGATTCGACAAGCGTTAAGAAAAATGAAAAATAACAAAGCCCCAGGAAAGGGTGGAATTATAATAGAAGCTATCGTAAATGGAGGATATATGCTATTAAATAAATTAAGGAAACTCTTTAATCTATGTTTGCAGCAAAGAGAGGTGCCCAAAGAATGGAACAATGCTATAAATATCCTTTTGCATAAAAAATGAGAGAACGGACCTAGAAAATTATAGAGATATTAGCCTGTTGAACCACGTATAAAAGCTCTTCACTAAGTTAGTGACATCAAGATTGGAGAAAAAAATAGATTTCTACCAACCCAGAGAGCAGGAAGGATTCCGATTAAATTATGGTACCAATGATCACCTCCATACAGTAAAGATACTCATTGAAAAACAAACCTCTTGTCCTCACTTTCATAGATTTTCATAAAGCGTTCGACACGATCGAAATAGACAGCCTTATAGAAGCAATGAATGACAGCAGGATTGACCATAGGTATAGTGAACTTATTTACAATATTTACAAAAATGCCACTATGACTATTAAGATACACGATAAAACAAGACCAATAAAAGTAAAACGTGGGATACTGGGACCACAGCGGAGTAACAATAGGCGGCGAAAAGCTTAACCATCTCACAGATAATTTAGGAGAAGCCAGAGTTAGTCCCCACTAACCATTTAACTATTCAAGACAAAGTGGTAAAACTGGTGGAGAAATATACGTATTTGGGTCATTAAATAAGAATCAGCAGGGATAACCAAACATGCGAAATCCAAAGACGAATTACTTTAGCGTGGGCAGGCTTTGGAAAACTGAGAGACACACTTAGGGCCAACATACCAATTAGCCTCAAAAGAAAAGTATTTGACCAATGCGTATTACCGGTCATGATCTATGGGGCGGAAACTGACCAAGACAACGGCTTCGAAATTGAGAGTGGCACAGAGACGAATGGAACGGTCTATGCTAGGAGTGACGATCCTGGACCGAATAAGAAACGAAGATCTGTGAAGAAGGACGAATATGAACAAGTAAAATCACAAATTGGAGGCCAAGAGTAGACAAACGTAGTAGAGGAAGACCACCTACACGTTGGGCTGGCGACATCATGCATATCACCAAAAATTGACAACAAAGAGCACAAAATCCCAAAGAATGGAGGAGTTTAAGGGAGGCCTATGTCCAGTAGTGGACGTGATAAATGAAGGCTGGATGATGATGAACTACACCAAAGCGGCTGATTGCGTGCGTTGACAGCAATTATGGGCCATCCTTAAAGAAATTAGACCCCATCATTTGATGTATCTAATAAAAAATTTGTATGACAACAACAGCAGTCAGGTCAAAGTGAACTTAATGAGTGTTTTTCTGTCAAGGGTGTGCGACAGGGACGAGTACTGAGGCCCATGCTCTTCAACATATACGGCGAATGGATTATGAGATATGCTTCAGAGAACTGGTAAGGGGAAATCATTAGGAATGACACCAAAATTAATAACCATCTGTACGCTGATGATACCACCCTCATCTAAAAAAAAATTAGAAAAACTCATACGAGTTGAAAAAAAAGTTGGAAACCCAGTCACCAGATTAACAAACAGGATACCAAAATAATTATACCAGACCGACAGAACCCAAACCAAGGGTGATGCAGTGAAGAAATTAAAAGAAGAATTGGACTCACCAAGCAAACTATGACAAAACTTACAAACTGGAAATAGTTAAAAAAAATGGTATTCTCTATATTCCTATACACATCTGAATGTTGTACTTTAAAATAAACAGACAAAAAGAAAATATAATTAACAGCGTCTCTTGAACCGTCAAAATAACTAATTTATCAGTTCCCCAACAGATTAAAATAAAGAAGAGACTACATAGTAGCTGAAAATATTTCCAAGCTCTTCAGGCACGATATTAGAAGAAGAAATGGTTTGGAAAGACATAGTGGGAGGCATGGTCTATTGGAAAAGGGATCGAGGAAGATCGCAGGCAAGACTCTACCACAATCAATAAAAAAAGCGGAAGATCAAGAAAAGTGGAAACTGATAGTACACGAGACTTCACGAAATCACGATGGTTGAAAACAAGCTACCGATTACAAAGAAGAAA
Source organism: Diabrotica undecimpunctata (assembly GCF_040954645.1). Lineage (NCBI taxonomy): Eukaryota > Metazoa > Arthropoda > Insecta > Coleoptera > Chrysomelidae > Diabrotica > Diabrotica undecimpunctata. The sequence goes on along the minus strand of NC_092810.1, from coordinate 52,030,820 downwards.
AATGTATTTACCTTTATTATTATGATAAATGAAAAACTTTGTAATTATATGGAACTTTTTAATTAGTTACACATTAAATCATTTATAAAGAACATCCCAGAGGTACTTTTCAGTGCGTCATTAATTATGACGTCATATAATGAATTAGGTGTGTCGAGAATTATTTCATGTAATTATTGAAGAATCTGACAGATGCCAGGATCTTACTTAGCCACAGGTGAAAAGCTTGTGGAATTACTAGTATTTTTATTGCATCTGAGTAGATTTGATTATTATAAAATATGTTAAGATATATTTTTTTTTGTAATGGGGGTAATCCCGTATATTAATAAAAATAAAAAGTAAACAATATTGTTTATTAAATTTATAAATGTGGAAACATTTAAAATTGACGACAAAATGATTCATTTATTGAATTTTTGTATCTTCTTCTTCTCAAGGGGCTGTCTGCGCGTCTAAAGCTGGCAATCATCACAGCGATTTTTAATTTTAAGACCGCGGCTCTAAATAATTCGTTATTACATGAGTTACGTCTCCTTCCTATGGATTTTTTTCTCCGGATTTTCCTTGCATAATGACCTGGAGTATTAGATATTTATCTCCTCTCATCACATGACCCATATATCTCACTTTTCTCCTCTTAATTGTTAGTACTTCTCTTTCCTTATGCATACGTCATATTACCCCAACGTTGGTTATTCCATCTACCCATGAGATCTCTAGTACTCTTCGGTACATCCGCATCTCGAATGCCTTCAGTCTCCTCACGTCAATTTTCTTCAGTGTCCACGCTTCCATCCCGTATTATAATACGGATAGCATATAGCACCTCAGCAGTCGTATTTTTAACTTAAGGTTTAAGTTTCTACAGCAGAGAAGCCTCTGTATACTTGTAAATGCATTTCTGGCCTGCTCGATTCTGATTCGTATTTCTTGAGAGCTGTCATTGTTTTCATTAATAGTTGTATATAGGTATTTGAATTCTCTTACTATTTCAATAGGCTGATTCTGTACATATATCTCACGAATGTCCTGAGTTGTCTTTGTTATTATCATATATTTCTTGCTCTGTTGAGTGATGGTCCATATTCTTCTTCGCTTACTGCGGTCACCTAATTAAGGAGTATCTGTAGGTCTTCATGAAATTCGGCTAAAAGAACTGTATCATCAGCGTATCTCAGGGTATTTATGATCATGTCATTAATTCTAATGCCTACATTTCGTTAATCCATTGTCTTACTTAATATGTCTTCCGAGTATATATTAAATAATACTGGTGAATGTATACACCCTTGTCGAACAGCTCTTTGTACTTCCATTTCTACTGATGTTATGTCTTCTATTCTCACTACTGATTTTTGGCCATAGTCTAAGTTACATAAAAAAGATTGTTTTCAAAAATTTATTAGGTAACTTATAAAAAATTAATTACATAAATAAAATATAATTCTAATCATAAAAACTATTTATTCAATAATGCGTAATAATAATAGTTTATTGAAAACACTGAAAAGTAGAATTTGAATATTAGTGTAATAGAAAATTATAGAAAAATACTGCCAGTGGAGAGTTTCCTTAAAGATATATCCTTAGACGAATTCAAATATTTCGACCATAACCTAGCAAAATATTAATAAGAGAAGAAATTTTTAACGCTTCAGCAACACGCTGAAATAAACAGTAAATAAAACAATTTTATTTTCAGGGTAATAAAATACTTAATTAATAATTAAATACTTCACGAACAGCAAAAATTGGTAATGATGTTTGTCCAGCTTCCTTTTCCAATTGAAAATATCTAAGTAATTTTAATATTAGTACTTGTTCTTTTTCCGTATATCTTCCCATCTTGGCCCTACACAAATACAAATAAACACCCAATACTATGTACAAATACTGACCTGAACGACAGCCGTCACTTGCTGTTCAACACTTGGAAAGAATGGCCAGCATGGACGAAGTTTTACGACAACTGTCAGTAATAGGCGTATTTGATTGCATAGAGAAAGCGCGCATCTAAATATCAACGAATCAAACGTAGGTTAGGAAAGAACCGCTTATGTATGTAAGCTTATTCTAACGCTGCAATATAGTTCTGTTTAATCACGGAACTACCGCTTTTTCCGTCACACCCAACTTAATGCATTAGAAAGAAATCGAAAAACTATGACGCACTGAAAAGTACCTCTGGGATGTTCTTTACCATAACTCTGTAGAGGGAGAAATTCAAATATTACTTACCTGCGTCTATTACTTTCAAAAGTAATATCCCAGCCCCAGAGGACGAAGTTGTTTTCGAACATTTGCATTACACTTTCAAAACCTAACAGTTGTGTGCAAAAAACATTTGTAAGAACACTAGCGTCATGGTGTAAGTATATAGCCAAAATTTTTCGCTAAAAATTAAAAAAAAAAATAGTTAAATCAAACATATTATAAAACATGAATCAAACTTACATCTAAGGTTAACTTTATAATCAAAATTAATATAAATCCTTTAATTGATAGTGTATTTAAAAAGCTATATTATAAAACATGAATCAAACTTACATCTAAGGTTAACTTTATAATAAAAATTAATATAAATCCTTTAATTGATAGTGTATTTTTTAGGTACCTTGTCAACAGAAATTACAAATACCATATATTTTTTAAAATTATGCCAGTCTGTGGCAATGTATGCATACTTGCTTTCTAACATGCTGTGAGCTATCATCTGTTGGATCTATTTTACATTATCTACATAGTCACATAAAGCAACGTGATTCGATATTTGGGTTATTAGAGGATAAGTGGTATAGAGCTCTATACACCCCGCATTGTGAAAACCTAGCCTGGACCAATTCAATCCCTGCTGATGAGCATTTACTCGGTCTTTCAGTGCTTCCATGCTTTTTGGCAGTGCAATACATCACTGCTCTCTTCCCTCATTGTAAAAAAAAACGTCGGGAGTGTTTTGGATGGCACCGCGTTTGTATGTACTGTCACACGATGCGGGAGAACAATACATACAGACGCGACATCCTAAAATACGAAAGTAACGAATATTTCGTATTTTTCGTATAGTTCGTAAATTATTCCTAATAATTGGAATCCATACTTCGTACGTATACTAATTGTATACAGCAACGTTTTTAACAGTCACCCGAAAGATGGGACTAAGTTTGAGATGGGAGTCGACGTTGAGACGGTTTCAAACGCAAGTTGTCACACGGTGAGTGGTGTGGGTTACTGAATGCTCCCAAAACGTACCCAAAACAGTGAGAGGCTCAAGTATACGAGGCGAGTTTACAAGTTACTCGCCTCGTGTACTCATACGATTTAAATACATGGTTTAATTTACCAAACGCTTTATTTATTTAATTTACCAAACGTTTAATTTACCAAAGGGTAGCGGCTGGATACTTCTCTGCGATCCCGGCAGGGGATAGATCTACTTCAGGAATAGCACACCTTCCCACGCGAGCTCATGGATTTCCCCGGGGAAACCATGTTCAAACCCAAAGCATTCCCATTTTCACCCTTTTCTCCCTCCACTTCCTAACCAACCCGCCAACACGCACTAGCCAAACGTGGCATTTTAATGGCTTAAAGTCCCAAAAGTCTCCAATATAAATTCTCTGTGATTCGGATATCCTTTTCACCAACTTTGTTAAGTATTTCTATCAACTTATGATGATAGAATCGATCAAAAGCTTTTTGGTATTACAAACTTTTTGAGTTAAGCTTGTTTTTATACAATTTATTTACTTTAAAATGTCCGATTCGTTAAAAACAAAATCGAAAGGTTATCACAAGTATCACCAAGGTTATACAATTTCCAGCACATTTATCTATGAAATCTACCATAATTTATGAAAATTTCGTTTCAGTCCGCAATACCGACTCTATTTCTTCGATAGTCCAGCGTCATCTTCAAAGAGGTTGATTTTGAAAATACTAGATCTCCATTCGTTTTCAAAAACTGAAGATCAGCCGACAGGGTAATGAGACCAAAAACCCTTCGATTGTACCAAAAAATATATGACACCATTCTGATATCTTAAAAATATGTCCTGAATAACAATAAAATACCGTCCGTTCTTTCCGACAATTCAGTTGCCATTGTCAAAACTTTTCACGCCACCTCCCCACTCAGTACGTCACCACCGATGGTATAAAAGATGCATTCAGTATCGTTTCGGTATACAAAAAGTAACAGTTCAGTGTATTCAATTGAGTGAAGAAGTAAAATGTAGCGTGCTCCATAGAAAGTCACGATAAAGACCCCAAAGAAGGAGTCGAAAGCTTGACATAACCAAATTCGACGCGGTCTAATTAGAGTTTAATATTATTTTTAATAATTTTATTAACCTTTGTTAAGTTTAACTCATTTTAAAATCTTTGTTTAACTTACGTCTTTGGCAGGTTTTGAGCATGCTTCTTTGATAGCATCGTCTAATGTTCCCTGATAAAAGGCAGGATGGACAGGACCGTATCTTGTCGTAAACTGTTCTGCAAATGTTATACTGCCTACGATTTCATCTTCTACATCCTCTGGAACTAAAAATAAAGTTTATTTCAATATTTAGCCCAACAAAAAAGATTTATTTGCCGTGTCTTCATTTTTTGGAGTTTTATCTCAATAAAAGGGAAAATAAATATAAAATAATAAAATTTTTCTTCTATTCGTTAACCTAAATATCGTAAATATAAAGTTGCTAACAAAAAACGAAATATTTTAAAATTAACATACTTAATGGGTCAGTTCTTTTTGTATTTGCTCCTTCATTGTCAACAAAATATTCATCATCAACTGTAAAACTTTCGGAGGCGTCTTCAAATTCGTCATCGTCACTGTCAATTTGAACCACGGGCATACTTTTCTTTTCTCTAATACTTTGTGTGCTTCGTCGTACCGATAAATCATGTTCAGGATAACTAAAACACACACAAATTCGTATATTTTTAAAGAGTTTGATTCTCGTTTATAAGCAATGTTTTGAATTTTAATATTATAAAAAACATATATAGTAGAAGTAACAAATATAGTAGAACATTCAGGTTTCTAGGTTTTGATAGTTCTGCTTTATACTATAGTGCAGCCACTGGTTTTTTCTGGTAATTAAATATGTAATTAAAAACATTTATTTTTTACTCAGGTATTTACTAAAAGCAGAAAATATCGTAAAATTAATTTTGACCATTTACCCATCCCTAACTTCCACCGCCATGTACAATACTTAGTAGCCATCCTTTATTAACTGTATCGTGGGTATTATATAAAGTTTCATCTAAATAGTAAATTCGCTTACTTTCTTGCGTATATTAGGTAACGGTAATATGTAGGTATATATTACGTCTTTGGTCTTTTTTGATGTGCATAAAAATACAACTATGATGGTTTTCCGATGGACGAAAACGTGACATATAACTGTCGATGCGCGAAACATGGAAACTCTAAAGTCGATTCTGCAAACTTCCAACGATATTTGTTTATCGTCATTGCAAAATTCAAACGTACGGGAAATTTTGGATGATTAAAATCAAATGGTAAGTCCGTTGAAATCTTTGGTATACGTGAGATCAAGACATCCTCTCCTTTGTATTTTCCCTTAATGATCGTTGTCTCATGTTACAGTTAAAAAGCTTTTACAAAAATATAGTAGTTCCCAGCTCTACACATTGTTTAGTTCTGTAAAAAGCAGAATGTTGGTTACATTTTACAGACCACTAAGAACGAAATTCGCAATATCTAATAACATGATTGTTAAATCCACCCAATTTGAAAGAAAGGACATTTACAAGGTCACATGGGAACCAAATAGATCATGTCCTCAGTGATGCAAGATACTCTAATAGCATTATTGATTCGCGAAGTATGCGAAGAGCAGGCAACGATAGGGATCACTTTCTGGTAAAATCTAAGCTGAGAACACGAATATCAGTACAGAAGCCTGAGCAATAAGAACAAAGAGAAAGATGGGACATATTCAAACACCAAATAAAGAACTGGATTATTAAGTAGACATAAGCAATAGATTCCAATTGCTGGGAGAGGAAGAGCAAAATGCAGACTTAGGACAAGGATGGCAGCGAGTGGCATCAGTTATAGAACAAGCAGCGGAGGAAACCATTAGAAAAAAGAGGACTCGTCCAAAACGAAAATGGTTTGATAAACAATGTGAGGAAATGCTGGAAATAAAAACTCACAAAATATTGAAAATGCTACAAAACCCTACAGATGAGAACAAAGCAGATTTTCACAGAACAAGAGCACAGACAAGGCGACGATTCAGAACTAAAAAGGTTCATAGAAACAAATCATCGAACGATGGAAGGAATACTTTCGGAATTTACTAAATATTGAAAGTGAAATGGAAGAAACAGATATTTTCCATTCTGCAGATGTGGAAATACCAGCACCAACACTTCAAGAAGTAAAGAGTGCGATAGCATCTCTTAAAGATCACAAAACGCCAGGAGATTATGGTATAAATGGAGAATTGATAAAAAAAGGAGGAATCTTTTTAAATCAAAAATTGTACGACATTATTCTGAGAGTATGGCAACAACAGAAAACGTCTAGGGAATGGGATGGAAGCGTTATAATACCCATACACAAGAAGGGAGATAAAGAACAATTTCGAAACTATAGAGGTATATCGCTTATTAACCTTATGTGGGCCAGAATAATCATCAAAATCCAATGAGGATACGGCACGGGAAGACGATTTATCTAAAAGACCAGATTGTAATAATATACACCACGGGTGTAGTGTTACAATTAATCTAACATGCTTGATTTGTCGTTAAATTTAATTTTAATTTCTAAAAAATATTTCGAATTTCCTCCCGAATTAATTTTTTCAATAGACACTTCCTTTTATGGGAGCAGTAAAATAGTGGCCTTTCTGTGTAGATATAAATTCTGTATAGTTTTATTTTCGAGTTCAGTCTCTACGGTTTGAACTACAGCGTTTGTAAGTATTATAGATTTTTAGATTCTTTTTGTTGTGATAACGAGTTTTGGTTTGTCTCTTACAGAAAAAACGCAGTTGGGTCCAGGGCGAATGCCCATGTTTTGCCCTGATGAGTATTTTAAATGGTTTAAATAGATTGGTCCTGTATTGAGGACGTTTCATATGGTGTGACCTATCTACGTGTCTCTTCTGTTTAGTAATATAACTGGTGTTCTGTACCAACACGTATTAAGAGCATGGTGCTTTTTTTGTTAAATTTAAGGGTATCAGGTGATCAGGCAAGAAATTATTTGATATAGGCGAGGCAATGAAGCAGTAGAAAGCCCAAAACCTAGCAAATTTTTGCAGTAGGATGGATCTCAATGAAATTTTTTGCATTCGATTCGTAGGAGTGTCATTTTGTGAACAAAAATGAAGATCTGGAAATGAAAATTGCATTATTGAACAAGGAAAATGCATTTTGCAAAGGGCATTTCGAAGTGATGAAAAATGAAAAATTTGTAATTCGGAAATAAGTTCATTACTACTCGGGAATTGTTGGGGTCACTGAATACGAATATTATGCGATGATCTCCGATGCCATTGTTGCCACCTGGAGTTTTGTGGAAATTCGATACAAAAGCAGTGCAAACTGGTTACTCGGAGGGTTTTTGGGGTCGCGGAACACTAATATTATGTCGGCGATGGTCTTTAAGGCACCCAGTGCCACGACAGATCTCTTCTTTAGTTTTATGTAAATTCGATACAAAATCATTGCACACTCGTTACTCGTGGGGTTTTGGGGTCGCTGATCACGAATATCATGACGGCGATGGCCTCCGAAGCACCTGGTGCCTAGGATGGGCCTTGTCTCCTGGAGTTTTAATAAAATTAGATACATCAGTGCAAACTCGTTACTTGGGGGGTTTTTGGGGTCGCTGAACTCTCAATATCATGTGGGCGATACAAGGCACCTAGGGCCAGGATGGTTCTTGTCTCCTAGAGTATTGTGAATATTCGATACAAAATCAGTGCAAACTCACTACTCGGGGGATTTTGGGTGATACGCTGAGGATCACGAATATCATAACAGTAATCGTCTTCAATGCACAAACTTAAAGAAACCAGCTCTCTCCTGAGCATAAGGTGTCTCGGACACCATCGCCGAAATAATATTAGCGTTCAGCCACTCCAAATCCACCGAGCAACGAGTTTGCACTAATTTTGTATCGAATTTACATAAAACTACAGGAGCCGAGGCCGTCATGACACCAGGTGCCTCGCATGCCTCATCAGGCAGAGATCACAAAAACCACCGAGTAACGAGTTTGCACTGATTTTATATCAAATGTTTACAAAACTTTAGAAAAAGGGGCCGCCTTGGACAACAGGTGCCTCGCACATTATCGGCGACATATTAGTATTCAACGACCCCAAAAATTCCTGAGTAATGAGTTTGCACTAATTCTGTATCGAATTTCCATTGATTCATTGATAAATGAATATCTGGCGCCTATAGAGAATATTTATTGGTTAGTGGATTCCCTTTGAACTTCTGAAGGAAGAAGCAATTTCCCTAAGGGAATACTCCCCTTCGAGATTAGGGATTTTCAATAAAGTTAATTCGTAGTAATCGGAGGGTAAACTTTTGATTATTACCTTAACAATTACGTGTAAAGTGTTTTTACCAGAATAATAGTTAAAGAAAAAGCGCGAATTGCGCAATTTGTGCTCTCTTATGATTTACCATCTGATTGGTATTTTTCTATTACTCTTTAGCGTAATGCCAAATATTAGGAAATACATTATAAATCATTATCATATGTTGTTATAATTCGCACCGGGTATTGTATGTATTTTACTTACTTTATTCCACTGAGTGCGAGTACTGTATTGTCGTCTATATTAGGAGGCCACCCACTCCATACTTGATTGCGCACATGTATATTCGTTAACGTGTAAACGTCACCCTTTACTTCCAAAATAGTTTTTGTTCCTTGATATTTTAAATTAAACGTCTTATTTTCATATTTTACGTTTAGAGTGTAAGTACCTCTTAATTTTTCAGATACGGCGTTTCTGAAAAACAAAAATAAGGTTATTCTTTATTATGAGAACTAATTTTGGAGTTTACCCTTTAGATTTTAGTATACAGGGTGTTTGGAAGGTCGATGGAAATTTTTTAAGGGATGATAGGGGACGCCATTTGCAAAATTTTTTGCTAATAATTTATCGCCCAAACTGGTAAGGTTTCCGAAATAAAGTTAAATTTGTCAATATTCGAAAATATGGCTGCTCGTCTATTTTAGTTTTAAAAATAATTATCTAAGCGAGATACTTCTCTTAGATAATGCATACAAAATACCTTACGTATTACTTGCTCAGATTGCAAAAATCCTTCGTTGAATCTTAATGCATTGTTAAAATAACCTTCATTAATGAAACGGATAAGAAAGATAAAACATAACAACGATACATCATGCTTTTTGCAACATTTATAATGCTTTATTAAGTATGTACATAAACTTCAGAAAACAGTCATTATTGTTCAAAATGAAAACCACTATTCCTAATGCACGCTCTTGCCCTGCGTCGTATTTCTGATGTGGTTACTTTTAACCTCAGTTCTGCACTTATAATGTCAGCTGCTTCGATAATCCTTTCCATTAAATGAGCTCTAGTTCGGATTGGAACTTGATAAACAAGCTCTTTGAAACTGCCCCAGATATGGTGGTCACACGGTTTTAAATCGGAAGATCTAGCAGGCCACAAAATCGGTCCAGTTCGTCCGATCCACCTATTGGGATAGTGGTTGTTGAAATAAGCCGTAACAACACGTGCACAATGTGCAGGGATTCTGTCATGTTGGTACACCATTTTTCGTCTGAGGGCGAGGGGTAAATCTTTTAAGAGTGGTGGTAATTCATTCTCTAGAAAGTCTTAAGTACACTTGACTATTTAACCTGCCTGGCAAAAAGTAAGGTCCTATTAACTCTCGTCCGATAACTCCTACCCAAACGTTGACACTAAATTTTTGCCGAAAAGATGTTTCTTTCGGTAGATGGAGATTGTCATGTGCCCAGTAATGCAGGTTGTGGAAATTTGTTATTCCTTCTCTATTAAAACTGGATTCATCAGTCCATAAAATACTTTTAAGAAAATTACCATCTGCTGCATCTTTGCGTTAATGTCTGTATCTAACAAAAAGCGGCAAAATTTACCCTTCTAATTGGATCACCGTGTTGAAGACCTTGTACTGGCGTGTAATGATAAGGGTAGCGTTCATGGTTGTGCACTACCGATCAGACCTTCCATTGCGAGACATTTAACTGTCGAGCAACCTTTCTGACGCTTGTGATAGGACCATTCGTAACAGCTTTGGACCTTAATTTGGGCGTCTACACCAGGACCGTAACGTCCAGGATTAATACCGGAAACAGGATTGTTAACACTACCAGTTTCACTTATTCGTCGATATGTGTTATCACTTTATGCAGATACACAGTCTGGTTGTTCACTCAAACAAAGTTCAAAATCGTAATGCACAAAACTCACAAGAAACTCCAAACACAATTCGGATGTTAAAACAGTAAAACGCACCTTTCATACGCATATAATAATCATGTTTATAAACCAAAATAAACCACTTTATAGCAGGTAGATTGTTTATTAGCATACCAGGAGGTAGATTGTTTTTTGTTTGTTATGCGTTCAGAGAATGACGATAGCTGATGAAAATTTTATGCGAAGAGTTAGTGTTTACATTTTTATTCCATTCGTAAAACAGGGAGGTAGTACGCCTAGATAATTTTTAAACGTGAAATAGACGGTTGTCGAATATTGACAAATTTAACTTTATTTCGGAAACCTTAACAGTTTGAGCGATACATTATTAGAAAAAAAAATTTGCAAATGGTCTCCCCTATTATCCCTTAAAATTTCCATCGACCTACCAAACACCCTGTATAATTTATATAGACGATACAGCAACAATCAGAGTTGGCTTTCGCTAATTATTTTAGATATTTTTAAAACCTTTTTTAGTTATTTTGTAAGTTCTTATACGAATGTTGTAACTTACTCTTCGTCTGAGGTGAAAGCTCCATCGCTTGGTTTTACCGTTAAATGAAGCGAATTTTCATCTGGTAACATGAGCTTCGAAAACGGAGTATCTTCATACTGTGCTAATCGGGCCCAACTGGAGAGAAGCTGGCGACAAGGATTTACTTTCACCTCTCTGTGCAACTTTAGTTTCAGATCATCTAAAAATAAAATACAAAGTTATAAATTATGCATCGAAAATGTAAGCAAATTCTCATTCGCGATATGTATAATCTTACAAGCAAGTTCTAGTATTTTAGAAAGCGTTGTGCATTATACTATAATTTCACTATTTGGAAGAGTGATTTCATCGTTTGAAGGCATAGAAGTGGGGAAAGACGTATGAAAATCCAGTGGCGTACACTCACTTTTATTTCAACGTTAATTATATTATATTTTTTAAATATTATTTGTTCTAAATAGGCCACAATATAAATTTATTTAGCATCTGCGTATAAAATCTTCGGCAATGTATTATTTGAAAGACTTAAACAATTTACAAAGGATATTGTTGGTCAATATCAATGCGGATTTACTGCTGGAAAGTCAACTACACATCAAATTCAAGCACATAGGCAGATTCTAGAAAAGTCACTAGAATATAACATAGAAACACACCATCTCTTCATTGACTTAAAAGCAGCCTAAGTTAGTTAAGTTGACCCAACTAACAATGAAAAACGTAAGCTCATGCGTTAGAATTGAAGGAGAAAACTCTGCGTTCTTTGGCGTTCAGATCACGAATACACCAAGAGATTAACATTTTCAAAACCAGCGGACACAAGAAGCAGAGGACGACCACGAATGAGATGGATTGATGATGTGGAAGAAGACCTACAGATTCTAGGGGTTAGAAGATGGAGGGAAGTTGCCAGGAATCGACAGGAGTGGCGACTTCTTTGTGAGCAGGCCAAGATCCACAACGGATTGTCGAGCCACTTATGATGATGATGATGATAAATTTATTTACAGGTTTTTACTGACGTTTCGATCTCTATATCCAAAGACCGTTTTCAAATATATACACGATAGTTACATTTATTTTATTTGTTTATTATTATATATTTATATAATATTATTTATATAATCTTTAATTATTTACTTTTTTTTTCTAACTTTAAAAACGGTCTCTGGAATAGAGATCGAAACGTCAGTAAATTAACCATGTAAATAGATATATGGTGGCTTATTTTCAAAATTCTCCTTAAAAATACAGAATTCCACAAGCAAAAAGCTATAAAAAATAAATATATCTATCATTTATATATTTGAAAACGGTCTCTTTATAGAGATCGAAACGTCAGTAAATTAAACATTTGAATATATTTTGTGGCTTATTCCCTACATTCCCTTAAAAATACAGAATGCCATAAGCAAAAAGCTATAATTGATGGATTCGACCGTTACTTGATGGAAATTCGGCAGCTGTGATCTATTTTTGGTATGAATTTACACTTTATAGTCTTTAACGAAACCATTTTATAGTCTTTAACCAACTTGTTCAACTTATTCAGTTAAAGACTATAAAGTGTTAAACACATACCAAAAATAGATCACTTAAGAAAAGCACTGGCCGGAACAGCTGTAGTGATAATAATTTAAAATAAATTTTGTGTAAGTGTTGACAACAAAAGTTTTCAGTGTTTTATTGTTAGATAGATGGAAGAAAAGGGCCTAATCGAAGAAAGAACGTCATGGCTTAAAAACCTGAGAGAATGGTTTCACAGATCATTTGCATCCCTTTTCCGAATTTTACCCTTTTACATGCCTCAAAAAAATTGATATTTTACTTGTAACTGAAATCAAAACATTTCTTTTATTTATACAATGTATTTAGAACATGGTAAATCCTTAATTTACTAAGGTTTCTGAGCAAAATATCAATATGTCTAATGTACTACTCGTATGATTTCCCTGATACAAAATTTTCCTAAAGCTACATAAATAACTAACTGGTGACTGGCGACGATGTTATTTCATATATTTTTTATTTTCACGTTACTTCTACAATTTAATTACATATTGAGCTGGCAGTAAATGATTTTAAACGCTTGCCAATTAGTTTGCCAAAACATTTTTTGAGGTCCAATCTAAAATTGTCGCAGTATTTTTTATACTTAAGTAAGTTTCTTTGCAATTGTTAAACAAGCACAACTATAATTGAGGCTATAAATTAGAATTTATTAGACATATACAAATATACAAGGTATGCCTCAAATTAAAAAATAAAACAATATATGGTTATTTAGAATAATCATATTTTTAAAATGTATTTAAAATATATTTTAAACCACCCGAATATTTTTCTTCTAACTAAAAGTGGTCAAAATTTGCCTCTGAAGTGACCAAACTGTAATCGGCAACTTTTTCCGGAGGTGCTAATATTTTTATATCTCGTCCACTGTTCTTTATAGCATGTACGGCTGCGGCCATTGAAATAGTTAACATCCTTACATATATTTTTTTTTAATTTTTACCTCTTAAACGCACATTTTACGTTAAAGTGACTTTAATTACCAGTAGTCGACCCAGGATTTCATCCTGGTATAAATCCATATGGTGGAGTAGGATTTCTTGTCAAAAAGTATCTCACACTATACATTTCTACATATAAAAGCATTTCTGATAGAGTAGCTTATATTATAATAGACCTAGATAATAAAACCAAGATCAAGGTTATAAAAGTGTGTGCTTCCACAACAACACATCAGGAAGAGATAGTTGAAATATTCTACGAAGATTTGATAACAGCATTAGAAGAAAATGATACAAAGTATACCATCATTATGGGAGATAACGCAAAATTAGGTAAAAAAGATGAAAATACTGAAACTAAAATAGGCATGCATGGTTATGGCACAAGAAACGAAAGAGGAGAAAAGAACACACACTTCAAGAAACCAGCAAACCGAAAATGGACGTGGATATCTCCCGATAAAAAGACGGAAAACGAGATCGATTACTTCTTGTGTGGGAACAAAGACATTTTTGAAGATATAACTGCTCTCAATCGATTCACAACTGGCAGCGATCATCGCCTTTTAAGAGCAAGGATTCTTGTTCTTCTTCTTCTTGTAGTGCCTATACGTTTCGGATGTTGGCGACCATCATCGCAATCTGTATTTTGCAAACTGCGGCTATGAAAAGATTTGTGGTTGTTGTGTTGGACCACGTACGTAGATTTTTCAGCCAGGAAATTCTTCACCTTCCTGGCCCTCGTTTTTCTTCGACTTTTCCTTCAAGAATTAATTGCAGCAACACATATGTGTTGCATCAGCTTTCGCTGATGTGATCTTTTTCCATGATGTGATCGAGGTATTCAATTTTGGCTGTTTTTATTGTGGTTAACTCTTTTCCTGTTTGCATTCTTAATAAAACGTCCTGGTTAGTAACGTGATCGGAATAGAATATCTTCAGGATCCTACGATAAAGCCACATTTCGAAAGCCTCAATTTTCTTGCAGGTAGCGTCTGTGTGAATTCATGACTTAACTCCGTACAACAGTATAGGAAAGATATACGATACAATCTACGGTTCTTGTTAAACAGACGAAAACCAGTAGAAACAGGCCACATAATGATTGTAATCAGATAGATCAAACTAAAATGCAACAGAAGGGAGATAAGTACAGAGAAGTTTTAAGGAAAGAATTTGTAGAACATTATCAACAAGAATATTCCGATATAAACACAATTAATAAAGAAATGCAACGAAAGCTCTTGAAAGCAGGACTGACTGTTGCAAAGAAAACGAAAATTAAGGAAGACAGAATAAGTGATGGATAAAGACGTACATTTCTAAGCGAAGGAAAGCGAAACACCGATGGTTTTAAAGAATTGAATACACAAATAAAGAAGAGAGTAAAGGAAGATTTAAGGATCTACAATGAAAACAAGGTAGAAAAAACAATAGAAAAGAACCGAGGCCTGAAATGCTTAAGATCAAACTTAGGAAAGCCTATAATAATCTCATTGAAGGATGAAGATGGAAAAGAAATAAGAGAAAAGAACGAAATCCTAAAAGTTGCTCAAACATTTTGCCCTGATTTATAATCCTCAAACAAGAACCCAGATAACACTGCAAAGGAAGATCTTAAGAGAAAGATAACGAATGTCAACTCAGAAATACTCCCTAACATAGAATCTCTCGAAATAAAACAAGCTATGACACAATTAAAGAACAATAAGGCTCCGGGCCCAGATGGAATACTTGTAGAAATGTTGAAGGAGGGGAGTGAAATTATTCTCGAAGAATTAAAAAATTTTAGAACGAATATCTTCACAGAAAAGTCCCAGATGATTTTGATGAAAGTTTGACAATACTTCTTTTCAAAAAAGGAGACAGGGGAGATCTGAAGAACTATAATCCAATCTCCCTGCTGTCTCAAATGTACAAACTGTTTATGAGAGTAATTACTAACAGGTTAACGTCGAAGCCCGATAGCTATCAACCGGTAGAGCAGGCAGGATTCCGAAAAGGTTACAGTACAGCGGATCATCTTCTTACAGTCAGAACGCTAATAGAGAAAGCCAATGAATATTACTTGAACTTATACATTGGCTTCGTTGATTATGAAAAGGCATTCGACTCCATAGAACTTTGGGCAATAGAGACAGCTATGAACAACTGCAGGATAGACTTCCGATACAGAATGCTCGTACATAATATTTACAAGAAAGCTACAATGAAAATACAAGTAGATGAGAAAACCAAAACTATACCAATCAACAGAGGAGTTCGCCAGGAAGATGTTATCTCACCAAAGTTATTCACACTTGGACTGGAAGACGTGTTCAAAGGCATTAACGGGCATATAAAGGGCATATCAAGGAGTAAATGTTAATGGAAGAAAACTGAGTCATTTGAGATACGCTGATGACATTGTAATATTCGCTACAAGTTTCGAAGAACTACAGACCATGATGAAGCAACTGTTACGATAAATATATGATTCATGTTTAACTGTAAACATTATAATTCTAATTCTATTCCATTCAAGTCTTTTCTAGATCATACACCAGCCGGCAGAAACTCCAGGTAATACCTGACGGGTCTCCTACGATTCGAAGTTTCCAGAAGAAGGTCGAATAAAAACCAGTCCGGGTGGCCTTCTCGTCTGTTCGAAGGGAATCGCCGGAATTCTAGTCTAACGGTTGTTTAGTATAAATATAGAGGAACCTTTTATTTAAGTTACAGTTAGTTTTGAATATGAAGTCGAGTTTTTAGTCCGAAATAAATATTGTAAATAAATGATATAAATTAAAGTAGTTGTGTTCTAATTCTTAGTGATAAGTGTAAAACTGTAATAAATATATAAGGATTCTAATAAACTTATAAGTGTTAATAAATGTCGAACCTTTGATAATAAATAAAGACAATAAATTAAATGAATAAAAACTGTACACAACTATTTCAAGCTTCGGAAAAAGTAGGTCTTAAGATGAACTTGGAAAAAAACAAAAATAATGACAAATACACCGAACAATAGGGAAATAACGTTGAACGACATAAATTTAGAAACAGTAAGCGAATACATCTATCTGGGACAGATAATGAAAGTTAACACAGAAAATTAAACTGCCGAAAATACCAGAAGAATAAGGTTGGCGTGGGCAGGATTTGGAAAACTGAGTTGGATCTTGAAAAGCACTAAAATATAACAATATTTGAAAACCAGAATTTACGGATCAGTGTATCCTCCCTATACTCACGTATGGTTCACAGACGTGGACACTCACCAAGTCTAATATGGATAAAATAGTAAAGGCACAAAGAGCGATGGAAAGATCAATGCTCGGGGTGAGACTTATAGACAAAAAAAAAACAAAAAAATGGATTAGAAGCAAAACCAAAGTAAAAGACGCAGGAGAACATACTGTCAAATTAAAATTGAGCTTCGCAGGACACAGGCCCCACTGAAGGATAAAAGGTGGAACCACGAAATACAACAATGGAGACCATGGTTAGGAAAGAGAAGCAGAGGAAGACCACAAATGAGATGGGCTGATGACATTAAGAAGATCGGAGGACACAACTGGAAGCAAGTGGCGCAAAATAGAAAACACTGGATTGATTTGGCGGAGGCATATGTCCAAATCAAAATAAAATAAATATATTTTACAAAATGTAACAAATAGTCCAGTCGTCAGAGATTTGACCTTTAAAAATCACATGGACAAACTAAATTTTGACGAGAATGTCTATTTTGGGACCCCAAAAAGGATGCAAAAAAATTTATCGTTCCTTCTCCCTGAAAATCACCCTCGTAAGGGGAGAAAACCAATTTACCAAGAATATGTACGACGTAGAAAAAAAAATTTCAAATAAAAAATGTAGCTGAGATAAGTTTGAACAAAAACATTTATTAGCACTTTTTGTAGAGAATGAACCGTTCTCTCAGAAACAACGCTTGAAGTTACCGGCGATTTTAGATGTCAGTTACGCGCGCGATAAACTTTGTATTAACTCGACGGTAAAAACTAAATATCTTTTGATCAGAACTAAATATCTATTGACAAAAATTAAAATGCGTTTTAAAGGCGAAGAGTGCAGCTTTCGTATGCAATTTTTGAATTTTGTCCCAAAATGAAGTCAGTTTCTATAAATCTGTTAAATAAATAAATGTTGCGCGATTTTTGTCATTTTTTGCGATTCTCATGAGATCAATAAAATATATTAGCTTTGTTTGCGCAGAGTCTCTGACTAGTTTTCGAGAACTTTCGGACCAGTTAGGAATTATTGTTGTGAACTGGCGCTATTAGTTATTAGTTTCCAACTTTAACTTCTCCGCGAACGATTTTCGGACATTTCTTACTGTTTCTAACCTCAAATCAGACCAAAGTTTTTAAACTTAACCTCTAACCGAAAAGGTCACAGTTTTGAAAACAAATGTAAAAAATCCATTGTTAAAATGTCTTCAATTTATCAAAAAATACAGTAAACTGCAGGTAACTGTATTGGGAAGCAAAAAATTGAAACATTTTAAAAGATTGTTAAAAATTGTATAAAAAACTAAAAATTAAACGTTTTTGAATAGTAGATAACTGTTAAATTAAAAAAGGTAACTACATATAAAATATTAAAAAATATATCAAGATTATGGTCTGCAGTAATAACTGACTTTTCTCATGTTCATGTTTCCTCGTTTAGTAGGTACAGGAATTTTCGTTATTGTTATGTTTTCTTGTAAGACAAACAAAAAACCTGACAATTTACAGTTTTTGCTGACTAAAAATCTACCCACAAACTCTAATCCACAAACCCAATGGAGCTGCTTCTGACTGATCATGAATCAGTCAGAAAAACTCCGCGAACATCAAACTTTCTGTCAAAGTCCCGGATTTTTAACACCGCGAACGAACAAAACGCAACTGTACATGCGAATCAGTCAGAAACCAGTCATGGATTGTCTCCGCGAACAAAGCTATTATTTCCATTTACCGGTCGCACTAGAATTTCCATTATTAGAGACTAATTTTAAAAACCGATTTTGGCAACAAATATGAGGCATTTAAAATATGCCTAATAAACGCTGAATTTAAACTTTCACATTACAATGCTCCCATGAATACGGTATTGAGTGGAATTTGTTGCTAAAGTTGTTCATCATCATCATCATTTGGCTCTACAACTCTATGTGAGTCTTGGCCGCGTTTACTATTTCCCTCCATTGTTGTCGGTCCTGAGCAGCTATTTCCCATTGCTGTATTCCCATTTTGCGTAGATCACTGGCTACTGCGTCCTTCCATCTCTTTCTTGGGCGACCAACTGACCTTCTGCCATCGGGCCTTTCCCAGAACGTGGCGTTCAGGAGTCTTTCGTCACTCGATCTTAGTACGTGGCCCGACCATCTTATTCGGTTTGCTTTAATGTAGCGTACTATGTTTTCATCTCCATATACTGCCTGGAGTTCATCATTGTGTCTTCTTCTCCATTCTCCTGTTGTCTCTTCTCTGCAAGGTCCATAGATAGTCCGCAGTATCTTTCTTTCCAGTACCAGTAATTTTGTCGTTCCCTCTGGTTCAGAGTCCATGTCTCGCTTCCATACGTTATTGTGGGACGGATTATTGTCTTGCACACTCTTATTTTTGCTAGTATTGAGAGTATTTTTGATTTAAGTACGGTCATTAATGAGTAATATGCCCTGTTTCCTGCAATGATCCTGGCTGCCACGTCCTTTTCATATTTATTTTCGGATGTTATGATCGCTACCAGGTACTTGAATTCTTTGACGACTTCAAAGTTGTATTCATTGATTGTTACGTTTTGTCTAACCCTTGGTCTTGGGTTCTTCGTAACCACCATGTACTTGGTCTTGTCCTCGTTGACCTTCAGACCAACTTCCTTGGCTCCGTTTTCGAATAGGGTGAAAACTTCTTTTGCATCTCTGGTGGATTGTGCAATTGTGTCCACGTCATCCGCAAACGCCAATAGTATTTTTGATCCTTGGGCGGCAAATCCGTTTGTCAGTTGTGGTTGAGCTTTTCTTACCGCATGTTCCAGTGCAAAATTAAATATTAGGAGGGCGAGAGGATCTCCTTGTCTAAGCCCTGTGTCAATGAGGAATTCCTTCGACGTGGTGCTGCCAATTCTGATCCGTGCGGAAGCGTTCTCTGTGCTCACCTGTGCTAATCGTACTAGCTTTCCAGGTACTCCCATTTCTACCATGGTTTCCCACAATGCTTCTCTGCTAACAGAATCGTAAGCTTGTTTAAAGTCCACGAAGATTTGGTGTACATCGCGGTTGTATTCCCAGTTTTTTTCCAACACCTGGCTAGGACGAATATCTGGTCTATGATCGACCTTCACGGTCTGAATCCACTTTGGTAGTCACCTATTATTTCCTCTGCGTATGGAGTTAGCCTTCTAGACAGTATTATGTATATAATTTTGTACGTTGTATTGATTAACGATATTCCTCCATAGTCCCGACATATTCGTTTGTCTCCTTTCTTGTGGATAGGTACTATATGGCTTTCATGCCAGTGTTCGGTATTTCTTCTGTTTCCCAGACTTCTCTTATAGGATGATATATCTCAAGGTGCAGCTTTCCTCCCCCTTTTGTTAGTAGTTCCGCCTGTATGCCGCGTGGGCCTGGGGCTTTATGGTTTTTTAGGGACGAAATAGCGGACTTTACTTCAGCTAGTGTGGCTCCTGGTATTTCAGGTTCGGCTAACTGGTACTGTGGTAAGTTGTTAGGCTCTAGCAATGGAAATTCCATAGTGGCCGGTCAATGAAAGTGATAAATTTTATTGATCTCATGATGATCAATCGTAAAAAATGGCAACAATCGCGCAACGTTTATTTATTAACACTTTATTCAAAAAAAAAAACTTACTTCATTTGCGGAAAAATGCAAAAAGTGCATACGAAAGCTGCACTCTTCACCTTTTGATTTTTGTCGATAGCACAGTCTGATAAAGATATCGAATTTTGACCGTCGAGTTGATGCAAAGCTTAGTTAAAATTAATCTCGTGCGTGTGACTGACATTCAAAATCGCTGGTCCCTTCAAGCGTTGATTCTGAGAGAACAGTTCATTCTACATAAAAAGTGCTAATAAATATTGTTGTTCAAAATTATCTCAGCTACATTTTTTATTTGAAACATTTTTTTTTACGGTGTACAGATTGTGTACAAAAAAGAGAATGTTTTTTGAATAAAATTGATTATGTTCTTAATAACGAAAATAAGGAAGTATGGGTTAAAAATATCCATTTTAATTTAAATCTATTTTATACTAAATAATCTTAAGCAGTAACATAATTACTTTTGACAAGCACTTTGACATTTAGCAAATCCGCGATTTTACAGTATTAAAATGTTAAAAATGAAGGTGTAAAATATTCATTGGCCGCTGCTGCACAATATAATAATGCCCTACTTGATGTAGATAAACTTAAATAAACTTCCTCGCTGAATCCTTATGTTTTCAGCAACAAATTCATATCACCCAAATACGAATGCTTAAATCGAATAAAAACACATTTAGAAGTATTAAGCTGTTTGGTGATATTAATATATGAGATAAAATATTTTGAGCTGTTCGCAGAACCATTCTTTTGCAGAACGGAAATTTTTACCGTTGGGCCCGAATAGAATAGAGTGCCTTTTTACTTGTCAGAACATAATGGTAATCACATTGTGATAAATCGGGAGATTAAGGCGAATGTTTTAAGACTTCAAATTTTATATGAGCATAATCATAAGATAGAGCATTGCCACGCAGAAGAACAGCACCCCTTCTTACTGAGTCGTTGTTAGAGACGTTGTTACTGACACGTAAGAGTTTTAAGGTAAAAAAATATGGTTAGAATTACTTTTCCTGTAGAAGGTCCAGACGAAATTTTTTTAAACTTTGGAGATTGTATATAATTCTCCTTGAACTGAAGTAGTAATTTTGTTGTATATAGTAATAACACCAAGAATCGTCATCGGAGAAAAATTTTATGTCCAGCAATACCTTTCTAGTTATTGAGCACCAAATAATGTAATGATAAGCCCGAACACATATTTTTATATTGTCTAGTAAGCAATTTTGAATTCCACTGAGCAGCAACTTTATCATACTAAACAAACAATTCCAACCAGTCGACCCCCCAACTATCTAACATGTTTTGCCATATGTTTTTATCTGGTACAGCAACATCTGCAAATCTCGGACGAATTAAATCATCAGTGGATTTTTGTCGTTTTATGCACGCTCAAACCATTGCCGCATAAGCCATGTACAGCTTTTATTCTCATAAATATCCAATGTAGCAAAAATTGCAACCATAAAGTGTCAAAAACTTAACTACATGTATATTATTTTTTGGAGAATTTTCTATCATGGATATAATTTTGTACCTCACTAATAATTTTTAGAAAAAATGAAAATATTTTAGTACTAAAACGTGTAGTATTTATTACTGTTGCAGTTTCGCAACTATTTATAAACCTTGTTAAATTATTAAGAGACTTTGTGTTAGTTTTGATTCTCCCTATATATTTAACGTACAAAAATAATACGCTATAGAACAAGGAACGGTTGTTAAATACTTTGTTGCAGACAAAAGACTTCTTTCATACATTGTATGTTAACAAGGAGCAATAGAAAAATAAATGGATTTCGTTAAAAGTGCAGATCGCTGGGTAATTACCGCCTACACCTAGCGTTTGCTTGTACAAAACAACTCTTGGTCTAACGGCCGTAGCGCTAAGTCACCATCAATCACTCAATCAACCACGAGTCTGTTAGGGACGGTCGTTCCATCCAGTAGGGGTCGAGGCTCCTCCATCATCAATTCTTTTGTGGTTCCTGTTTGTCGTTGAAAACGTCCTTTTCGATAGTGGTTGGTACTATTGTTACGTAAAAATATGAGTCATATTAAAAACCTGTAAACTTGTTTATTCACTAATATGTTCTAGATTCTACGACCCTTCGACCAGCTGGCAGAAACTCCAAGTAATAAAAAAACTGGTTCCATTCGAACGTTCCGGAAATAGGCCTGTGCATTCGAGGCAAAACCAGGTCAATTGAGGTCAACATCCATGGGGTTCGAGAACAACAGTTTTCGTATAAATATGACGGAACTTTCATTGTGAAAACAGTTAATTTTAAAGACTCGCGCCCGCGATTTAATTGTAACGTTCGTCAAATAAATTGTACAGTAGTTTAATAAACTGATATAAATTACCGTGTGCTTTAATAAATTAAAATAAGAACAATATAATAAATTAGTAAAGAACTAATAAATAAAATAGAATAAATATAAATTAATAAAGATATAACACTATAATTCCATTGGGGTAAAGTACAATACACCATATCTTATTGCTGTTATAGATCAAGTACGTTTATTTAGTGTTTAATTATTTCATATTGTGTCGCGATTTGTACCTTTTAATTGAACTTTATTTTGAACAATTTACTTTCGTTTTAATATTATAAACTTTATAGTATATTTATGTCTTTGTTGCTAATTGTTATTAACATGTGTTTATAAATATTACCTTTAAATTGCATATAGTATAATTTAAGTATTTCGTTTTCGATTGCATTTTTGTTTAACATCATTAATTTAATAATTAAACGTTGTGTATGATAAAATCATTATATTTCTTTGTATCGTATTTAAGTAGCGATCAGCTGTTAAAGTCATTGTTCTTTCATATCGTATCATATTTAAGCATACCTACTCAAAATTTCTTTCTTTTGTAACTCGAAATTCGTTTACCTTTTGTAAACTCATTTTAATATTGGTTGTCGTATCGGTTTCGTATCAAATAATATTTTAATTTTTAGCTTTTTATATTTTATTATATTTGAATGTATATATATTTATGTATATTTGTCTTTTGATTTTATTTATCTCTCAATAGAGTTTTATATAGTCTACTCGTTATTATTTTTCTATGGAAATGTACATACCCAATGCGAAAGAGAGAAACCAGCGAGTTCAAGATTGAACATATATCCCTTTCTGATGTCATCATAAGTTATATAAAGGTCATCGTATGTGCAGAAAGCAACAATTACATATTATAAAGTACTTAAACGACAGTTGAAATTCAAAGAAGTTCTTAACATGAACTGCAACATGAATAGTATTATTTATATACCGGAATACTTGGAAACTCCTCAGGAAAGAAGTTTGAGAATAAAAAGACCTGGTGGTGGTACAACGAAGTTGAGAAAATTATATAAAGAGTGGCAAGAAAATAGGGCGGACACAGATCTCTAAAACTACAAGAAAGCCAAAGTAGCAGTAGCAAAAGCGTAAGCAGAAGCTAATAAAAATCTGTACGATCAACTTAATAACAGGGAGGGTGAAGCAAAGATTTATAAAATAGCCAAACATAGAGAGCAAAAGATTTTAATCACAGTAGCTGTATCAAAGAGGAAAATAATAAAATATTAAAATAGGTAAAAAGAAATAAGAATAAGACTTACAATCAATTTATTCTATCACCAAAGACCATACTATAATTTGCTATGGATCTTCAGGTCAACGGTACATGGTAAACTAAATGATGCCGATACAAGGATTATTAGTTTATTATAATGGGTTTTAACTATTTTTTCTCAAACATTTAATAATAATCCTTGTATCCGCATCATTTAATTTACCATGTACCGTTGACCTGAAGATGCATAGCAAATTATAGTATGCGAAACCGGTCGTTGGTGATAGAATAAATTAATTGTGACTAAGTATTAGTCTTATTTCTTTTTACCTATTTGAAATGGACTCACACAAGCAACATATTCAACATTTGATTAAAATATTAGTTCACGAAAAGGATGTTAAAAAGAGATAGAAAAATTACTTTGACAGTAGTTTATTAAATGAAGAATTTGGCCGAAAAATAATTGAGCTAAAGGATATAGTAACAGCAATGATCACCAAATAACAAACTAGGAAGTTGTTCAACACTCCAAAAAAATAAAGAAAAGTAAAACAGTTGGACCAGATGATATTCCCGAGGAAGTGTGGACAGCTTTAGAAAAAAAAAGGAACAATTTGGCTAACAGGTTTGTCTAATAGAATTATGGAAGTGGGACAAGCCACTTGCCTTTGCCAGAAGAATAGAAAAGCATCATGTAGAAGCAGTATAATAATGTACAAACTACAGGGCCATAAAACTACTTAGTAATACTATGAAAATATGGGGGAGAGTAAATGATAGACAGATATGTGAAAAAACTGTACATATCCAACAAGCAGTTTGGTTGTATGCAAGGAAAATCAACAACGGTTGCAATTTTCTGTATAGGGCAGTTGATGGAAAAATACAGAAACACACACTCCTACGGTATTCCTTGATCTTGAGAACGCATATGATAGTGTTCCTTGAGAGATTGTGTGGTGGCCTCACAATAAGAAACGAGTTCCCAGTGAGTATGTGTAGATTGTGAGAGATGTATGCGGGAGTGACTAGTGTTACGACAGGTGTGGGAGAAGTGATTGAGAACAA
The DNA here is from genome assembly GCF_040954645.1 of Diabrotica undecimpunctata. Taxonomy (NCBI): domain Eukaryota; kingdom Metazoa; phylum Arthropoda; class Insecta; order Coleoptera; family Chrysomelidae; genus Diabrotica; species Diabrotica undecimpunctata. Next base: position 52,005,820 of record NC_092810.1, on the reverse strand, counting down.
AAACTGGAAAAGTAGAGACAAATTCTTGAGCAAAAAGGTTTAAAACTGACTGGGGCAAAAGCAGAGCATTTGTAATGATTTAAAGATGGAGCAACTACAAATAAAATGATAATTTTGGATGGTGAAATGATTTAAAAAAACGAATAGTTTTAAGTACGTACAATTGGCAGTATTAGCAATAAAGTCACGATAGCGAATATGGTAGCCAATATGATATCCAACGATCGATAACGGTCATGGAACTAGAAGAAGGACGCTCGGTAGTAAAGAGTAATGGGGAAATAGAGATGTAGGTATACATTAGAATTAAGGTGAGATGAATGAACTGGAAGTAAGCGAGTGGTCCGTTATGTGACAAGAAGATTCGAATTAAAACTGAAAGGAAAATTCTGTAAACTGTCATAAGACCCGCTATGTTGTACATAACTGAACGTTGGACAGTTAAAAAAATGAGGAAACGAATCCATGTGGCGGAAATGAGAATGTTTACATGGATAAGTGGAATGACAAAAAAGGATAAAATAAAGAATGACTATCTTAGGGGAAGTTTAGGGGTAGCACCAATGGATGCCAACATAGGTTAAGATGATTTGGGCATGTTCAACGTCGAGCTGTTAATCACGTAATACCAAGAATTTCTGATCTGCAATTTCCTGGGAAGTGTAAGAGAGGAAGACATGCGGGGAGACGCATAGGAAGGACATGTATCTGAAGGTGATTGATATTGGTATGTCCCGAGATAGAAATTTATGGAGAAATGCAATTAGGGAAGCCGACCCCGCATAGGGCTAACATCAAAGAGAATGATGAAACTTGTAAACTGTATTGACTTGATTAAACTGTAAGTTCAAATGTTACTTTGGCGACGAATTCAGTAGTATAGTTATATGAGATACTATCATGTACTCTTCCTTTTGTTATGATGCTTTGTTGGCGCTATTATTATATAAGTGTAACATATAATTTGACTCTTAGCGCAAATTTGGATTATTAATTAATTGTATTATTTAGAAATTTTATGCTAAGGGAAGAACTATTTGCTATTACATTATAATATAATACATAATATTATACGTATTCTGTACTTACTAACGGTTGCAGACTCTGGTAATTCGACTTTGACAACTCTATCACAGTACTGCACATTAAATTTTAACATTTTTGATCCACTTTTGCCAGCAGAAGTGGATGGAAAGCTGTCATCAGGTGTATTTGCTTTTTTTGTTACTGTAGACGAATGGCCCAAACTGTTGCCTACTACTACCATATCTGATGCTGCGTCTGCGGTTGCTGCACTTGGTATATCAGCATCATCTTCTACTATCATGACATCTGGATCTACAGGCTCTACAGCTGGTGGACGAAAACTTTGAGTATCTGGTGGCATTACTCTACTCACAGCACGCTAAAATCAGGAGTTCCATTTCATAAATCATTTACAATATATTACAATAAGATTATAATGCAAGTAGTTGTCAAGATTAAGTAGTATATTATCTCATTGGGTCCACTTAAAATTTATTCAAATGATGAATGGGTTGCAGATATGAGCCCATTTCAACTGGGTTGTAGAAATAGATATTGGACTTACTCAGAATTTATTTTATTTGAACCTAGGACGGCCGGTTTCGAACACTAAAATTGCCTGTTTATCTTCAGGTTTCCAATAATAAACCTAACAAGGAGTTCTATCTCGAGGCCATTACACAAAAAATTGGAGAAAAGGAAAACTTAGAAAGACATGACAAAACAATCGAACACCAACCAATAAAGCTGCATTTAACAAAGCAGCAAAAGACCTGAAAAAAATGCTAAGTGATCTAAAAAATACATCAACTGTAAAATACCTGACAGATTTATCGCCATTAGAAGCCACAGATTACACTCTTTGGAAGGCTACCAGAAAATTGTTATGACCACAACCAGATATACCACCTATCAAAACGAGTAACGGACATTGGCACGCACTGATGACGAAAAGGCAAACATATTTCTCGAACACTTGGAAAGTATCTTTACTCCATTTCCCTGTGAGGTACAACCAGAGGTAGAGGAAATTATTCATAGATATTTGGACTGCCCATACCAGATGTCTCTGCATATTAAACCTTTTAGAAAAATAAAAATTATTGACGCAATACTTAATACTAATAAAAAGAAAACTCCTGGTTATGAGCTGATTACTGGATTCGTCTTATATCAATTACCACAAAATGCGATCCTCTTATTAACACAAATCTACAACGCAGTATTAAGATTAGGATATTTTCCTTCACAATGGAAAGTGGCTCAAGTTATTTTAATCCATAAAATATGTAAAGCTTTAGAATCCGTAACTTCATATAGACCCATTAGTTTATTACCAATTCTTGCTAAAATTCTTGAGAAACTAATAATAAAGAAATCGAGTTCTTTCCCAGAAGAAAACTGCTTAGTTCCTGATTACCAATCTGGTTTTCGACAAAAACACGCTACAGTTGACCAAGTGCATAGAGTTGTTAATATCATAAACCAGGATTTGGAGCAAAAGCGCTATTGTTCTGCAGTTTTCTTGGACATCACACAAGCTTTTGATAAAGTGTGGCATACAGGATTGGTGTATAAAATTAAACAACTACAATCTGAATACTATAGGATATTCAAATCCTACATAATAGACAGACATTTCCAGATAAAATACGGTACGATAGTAACAGCACTGATACCTATAAACTCTGGCGTACCTCAAGGTAGTGTGCTTGGTCCACTCTTATATCTATTATACACGACCGACCTACCCACTTCTGTTCAGTGTTCCTTGGCAACATTTGCTGATGACACCGTCATCCTCTCGTAGTACACAAATTCGATCGAAGCATCTAGAAGGTTACAAGTCCACTTAAACATCATTCAGATGTGGTTAAGAAAATAGCGAATCAAGGTTAATGAAGTAAATCAAACCATGCAACTTTTACAACTAAACGTCTGACATGTCCACCTGTACAACTAAACAATCAAGATATACCGCAATCCGATAGTGCAAAATATCTTGGTATTCATCTTGATAGACGACTTGCTTGGAGAAACCACATCTTCAATAAACGAAAACAACTCGGACTAAAATTAAGACAACTTTACTGGCTACTTGGGAGAAGATCTGAACTATCACTAGAAAATAAATTATTAGTGTATAAAGTAATTCTAAAACCCATCTGGACCTATGGCATTCAACTGTGTGCAAGCGAATCCAATATTGAAATCCTGCAGAGGTTCCAATCGAAGGTCCTTAGGCAGATTGTTAATGCACCGTACTATGTCCCTAATGAAGTCATACATCGTGATCTCTCAGTGAGTGTTGTGCGCGAAGAAATAAAAAAGTGTAGTGATAGGCATTTAAAGCAGTTAGAAATTCACCCAAATTCTAGTTCGGTAAACCTACTGGACAACAGCAGGGAAGTGAGAAGACTTAAAAGACACAAACCTTTGGACTTACCAGGTAGATTTTCATAAGTAAATTGTTTAGAATATAAGAAAAAAAATTTTTTAATATTAATTTTAGTTAAATTTAATAAGGAAGGTACCAGCACTGGCAGGTATCCTTCGCCAATGCTAATTTCTCTGTATGAATTATCAAATTTGATTATTGTCCAAACAGGACAGATTGCAAAAATCTTCAGGTTCCGGAAAGGTTAAATTAAAATGATGCCGGTTCAAGGATAGTAGTTAAAAAGTCGCATATTGAACGCTCATTATGTTATGATGCTCGCTGATGTGTCTTCAGCTAATTACACAGGGAAGGTCAACCTACCAGTTATTGACACTTCAAAGATTTCCCTAAATATTAAGTAACCCGAAAATTCTAGATTTAAATTTACTTCATTAACAAGTTTATACATGGATATTAACACTACACAAAGATTGAATATCATAAATAACGTCATTGTGCTTTGTTGAGTGATTGAGTACAGTGGTGTATTATTTTGTGGTGTAGAGTTTAAAAATTATTTAAGGTAAGTGTGATAAAAAATATTTTAGAGCTGTCTTAATATTAACATTGCAAATATTTTCCTAGTGTTCTTGTAATCGCAAAATATTGAGTAAAATAATAAAAATGGAAATGCTGAATTTGATACAAGAGCTCTGAATGGCCTGTCAATTACTTGATTGTATACATCTTTGTCTGTCCAGTTACTGACACCTCAGTCAGTGTCTGGATTAACTATGATTTTATAGGGAAACTCTCATGTAATTTGCCATGCAAAATCTTTTTCCAGTCATTGACAGGGGATGTCAATCATAGGGTACTTCTTCTTCAAGTGCCATCTCCGCGGCGGATGTCGGCAATCATCATAGCTATTCGGACTTTTGAGACGGCTGCTCTGAAAAGTTCATTTGATGTACATCCGTACCACTCTCTCAGGTTGCGCAGCCATGACATTCTACGCCTCCCTATGCTTCTCTTTCCTTGGATCTTTCCCTGCATAATCAGTTGGAGCAAGGTGTATTTCTCTCCGCGTGTAATATGTCCGAGATATTCTAATGTTCTTGTTTTTATTGAATTTGAATAGGGTACTACATTCTCGTAACTGGATTTCTTTTCATTACAGTATTTACTAAATGACAACGGCTCTCAAAAAAAAATCGTCCTAGCAAATGGCTGCAGCGCTTCTAGCCGTTCGGACAGGAATCTTAGGTGCTACTGCTTCATAAATAATATTATTATCATTTTAAATAATAATTTAAAATACCTCGTATAACTTTGCTATACAAAGTAAAAGGAAAATATGCCGAGGTTTGCACTATGGGTTCTTCTAGAACCCTAACAAATGAGGAAAAAAATATTCTGGTGCAGCGGATATTAGAATTTTCTAGAAATAATTTACTAGAAGTTAGAATTCATTCATGAAACTCTGGAATCTAACGGACCTATAAACATATTCAGTCAAGCAGATACAATAACAGAAATATCAAAAGTTTGTGACTCACCCAAACCAGGAACTTTAAGAGATCCTGATTACCAGTTTTGTAGTCCCAAAAAACTAATAACTACTGGAATTAATGCTGGAGAAACAGTACCTTTCCTTTATATGTGCCATCGCCCTTTAAAAGAGCGATATTCTGGCCAAATCCGACTACCAGGAAACAAAAAAAGAAAAAGTAAGGAAAAATATCATCAGTTGTTACTTCAGAAGCATGCCAAAACTATTGTATGAAAAAAGAAGATGAGAAAACCAGAAAACTTGAAGAAAAAGAACAGAGAGCTTTTCTAAGAGAGCAAAAGAAATTAGATCAAATTAATAAAAGGAAAAAAAACCTTTGATTCCGAAAGTTTTGAAGATTCGATAGAAAGTGTTGATAGCGTAGATGACATAGAAATCAACAACCAGGAAGAAACTGAATTTTCAGAAGGAGACGCTGTTGGTGCAGTTACTGTAGATGACTATATACTTGTTAAGTTTCGTGGAGGAAAAAGAAAAACTGTAACATATACATATTATACCTGTGTTGCTCAAAACATATTTCCTGAAGAAAGTGAGGTTAGAAATGATTTATTTGACAAAATTTAATTTGTATAAGTAGTTAAAATATCATTAATAATTACTTTTTGGGGTTGTATAATGTCAATAACTGGAATAATGGATGTTTTGAACTACAAAATAGTTTTTTTTCCAAATTAACCCATTAATGCCCACCGTATTTTATGTAATACGCGAAACACTGCTATATATTTCACCATCTACTAGTCAGAAAAAAAAAGTAAACATTAGTTGTTTTCCCAATATAGGTTACAGAATAGATGTTAGAAGGTAACTGTTTATCACATCATTAGAAATTTATACCCGCTTGGCGGTAAAGGGTGATTTTTTATGCTAAGTTTTCTTAGGTTGTATTATAGTTCACTGGTTGCATTTTAGGAGAGTTTGTAGGACTTTTTCGAATTATTTTGAAAAATCTTTTTTAGTGTTTAACTAGTAAGGCTTCTAAATATCAAATAGTGATATAAATAGTATTGAAATCTATACTGGTGAGGGTGAGTATTTTGAAGGTGTTTGATTCTTGCATATGATATATAATAGGCTGGGCAATCATGGTAACTAATCAATATTGTTTCTGTTTTAGAAACAATGACGAAAAAATATGATCCTAATAATCCCAAAGATGCAGAGGAATTGTTAAAAATATATGAGAGTTTAGAAGATGACGATACTTTGGCTCAGGAAATTGACCAGTGTAACGATGTTCAACTCACGTTGCATTATCCAAAAGATGGAAATCATTCTGAGAGAGATGATGCCGGAAGTGATGAGGAAGACCAGTTCAATTACACTTGACTAATGTTTGTATTTTGAGAACGATTTCCGAGGTGGAAATTGAAATGTCAATAAACGTACTTTAACCTTTAATTGTGGCTTATTCCCATTTAAATAGTAATTACTCTTTAGCGATGTATTGCAAAGCTAGTAATGAAATGCTGTTGATTGGATCTAAGAAATTGATTAGACAAATAGATTGTAATCAAATTAAAATAATTTTTAGTAATAATAATTGAGAGTGTATTACATTTGCTAATACCATGCTATAAACTCTTCTTACAGTGCTCATGTAGATATATCAACAATATCCATTCTACTTCTATAGGTAAAAGCAATTATCAGTTGTGCTTAGTGTGTATAGTAATACAGGTTAATTTTGGACACTAATTATTTTTGTATCAAACATTTCACAATCTATGAGATATGTCGCACCCTCAGTGCAATACTGCAGTAACTCAAAATTTTATGAAAATGATGTAATCATGGAATTCTATTGTAAACATGCATACCTATCCCCTGTAAAACTTTAGTAACTTTCAAATGCTTAACCGGCTAAATATTACAACAACAACAGTTTAACTATTTTGCGTTTTTTTTTGTACACAAGTTCCGCGCAAAACTGTTGTAATTCCAATGCAACAGTGTTAAAACAATTTTGCATGGAACATTGCAATGGTTTCGATAACAAGCAATGAAAGGCACGAAAAAAGTAAGATATTTGTTTTTTTCTATATCTGTGGTTTTCAATATCGATATATATCTGTGGTGTTTAATTTTAATATATAGCGTGTCTACGTAATTCATTAACGGCCGAGACAATAAACAAAGATTTACGAGACCAATCTATTCATGTAAGTTTTGTGTCCTTTATGTGACATTATATTTTCCATAAAATGTGGGCGATGTCGTTTGACCATTTATTTATTAGATTGGATAAAAAACACATAAATTAAGATTAATTATTTACAGCCAAAAATGAAAGGAAAAACAGTTATCTTAAAGCTTGTGTATTAACAATACTGACAGGTTAAAAATATCTATTCTCAGAAAACTTGTTCTATAAAAACTAAATCTCAGATTGTATTAAATCTTCATGTAACCTTCCGGGGCGATTGTCTTATCATATTGTCCCCCCGTAAATCCCAACTTTTACTAAGGTAGTGAATTTCAATCCTTTTGTTAATCACTGTACTCAAGGTAGCATGATTTGCATATTTTTATTATAGTCCTTTTGTTTTGAATTTAAAATAAAAATATTGAAAGCTTTACAAATAATTTTTCTAGCTTTTTATGACATTGTCAACATGTGCAGAGATAGAAAGATTAAATTGCCGCTAGCGATAAGCCGTTTTATTAGGTACCTATTTATTCTAGGTAGCTATCTGATTTCTTGGAATCTATTAAATATAAAGTTTAATACCATACTAAACCCCGAGTGCTGTTGGGGATTATTTTTTCTTTACTAACCCGATAATTTATTTGAATTTATTAAATGTATATACCAAACCCCGGGAATGACCAAATTGCCAAAAAGAAAGATTTGGTATACTTATGCCATTCAGGTATGATACCAGAAGCCCACCATAGTTTTTATAAAAATATTTTGGCTCAAGATAATATACGATAAGACGACAACAACTAACAGAAAATGTGACTACACTTTTTACAATTTTCTCTGTGCAAAAGTGTTGTAACTTAAAATACTAAATGTGTAGTGATTAACAATTTTCTCTGTGCAAAAGTGTTGTAACTTTGAAATTCCTAATTTTTTTTAGCATTAATATTATTTTATTTAAATTTCTATTTTTGGTTAATGTAATATAGGCTGAAAAGCATGCAAAATCATAATTAAATGTTAATTTTTCTTAAAACTTGTGTCTTATTTTACCAATATTAGCACGAAAATAAACAAAATCATCTTTATCTCGAAACTTACTTATTCTGACTTACTGCAGTCTTGCACTGAGGGTGCAATGTGTCCGTTTATAGATTAAAACAAGGCTTCTTCATTTAAGGGTTGAGTAGATTTCATATAGTGGGAGTATTTTCAATTATAATATGTAGTTGCTGCTAATCTCTTTATTTGCTCAGTATGACTCTACTAAGTTTTGTAATATATGTTAATAAGACTGTACAACATATTATTATGTGCATTCAGTTACTTGTCCATACTTGTTTTTCCAGCAATAAATGTGAGATTTTGTCAGTTTGTCATCATATTATATTAATTTATGACATTTGAACTATTGGTATTTTATTTTATTTCGTGAGTTTTGCTTATTAGATATTAGGTATCAGTACAATGTTAGCAGTGTATTAGAGGTGATTAATGTACAAACTCCTTATGTTTACATCTAATTTATTTGAATTAGTTTTTTAAGGAAATATATAAATAGGTTTATGAGATGCGTTTGTCCAGCAGTGGAAGATACAAGGCTAATGAAGAACGCAGAGAACGTGTTTTAAATAAAAACATGTTATTATTGCAATAATTTTACATGACAATGAAGAATTTGCTGTCATTAGGAAACATCCTATAATTTTACTTACCAATAAGTCCCAGTTGGCCTCATCCAGGTGATAAATAGCTTCAGCAACATCTTCAATTCCAGTGCAAGCCTAATATAAAGAAAAATGGTATAAAAAATACAAAAAAATAAAGAAATAGGTTTTGTCATTTAACGGAAAATTTTACGAAAACATTTTGGATAACTTACTTGAAAATCAGCTAAAATTTCTTCTCTATTTTCTGACATTTTTATTGAAATTTAAGAACAAAGCTTACAAAGAACAAAATGTGTTTTTAACCTTTTATTAAAATCTTTCTTTGATCACCTTTTAGATTGTCAACTCTTGTCAAAAATTGACAAACATTGTGGGCTAATGATAGTTTCACATGCAATCATAAAATGTCAAAATTTACCAACCGTAGAGGACCAATCATATGTTATCCGCCAATTACAAATACAATTCAAAGCGCGCTCTGATTTATACAATGTCATTCCCTAAATTATGCCTTCACCTTGAAAAAGAGAATCGAAAATTCTCTTTGAGACAAAATGATAAAACTACTCTTATAAAGCAAATTAAAAAAAAAAAAAAAATAAAAATGTTAAATCCCTAGCAGAATTTAATACAATAATGTGTTCATAACAAGTTATGATTAAAATTATGAAACACTATATACATTCTTAAATAAATGATTTAAAAAGTTATCCTAGAATAAAAATATTTAACTCAAAACCTTTATTTCTTTGTTATCTATATAAAGTTTTTTATCGGTCCCTAACAAAATGCTATGTCTTAGCACCTCTAGTCACACTGATGCTTTATAACAGATCTTCGGTGTATACAAGTCGATCTCGTAAATTCTACATCTTGTAGATACCTTGTATCGATGTTTGTAGGTTCGGATAAACTTTAGCGCCTACTGTCGAGCCTTTTTTTAATCAAGGCTTTCAACTAGTAGTTTTCCTCATTTAAGCGCTCTTGTTTGCTCGTTGTTCTTTTTTTGGTCTATGCTGAGTTTCATGGTGGTCATCGTCAATAATTTTTCTCCATCTTCGGAACAAAAACTAAGGGGAGAGTTGCCCAAAATGGGGACCCCATCACATTTTGTGACACAAAATGAAAATTTGTAATACATAAAATATTTTACACAATTATGTAGTTAAAGTGTGCCTTCAGGTACTAGAAAACAGATATTGAAAATGTAAAATGGGTACACGGATATATTAGGTTATTTTTTAATTAAACATGTAATGAAGTATTGAACATTATTATACAGTAGGTTCAGTATGACAGTATGAACAGTATTAAAAAATAAAAATCAAACTATAAACAAAAATCGCATATAAAAGTGTCATCATCTTCATAGCTTGAACAAGCTTCATGTGCCCAGCCACCACATTTGCAGCACCGAATCCAACCTTCCTGATCGAAAGAGTTTTTGTACATCTCGTTGCAAAAAATGCAAGCTTCTTCGTCTTCTTCTTCCTCGTCTTCATTAGAGGACGTATCAGAATCTTCAGCCGGACACTTTTTATTTTTACGCTTATTTTGGATAGACAAACCATTGTTTTATTTCAATTTCTTGGGCAGTAGCCTGTTCTTCAGTCTCTATATAGTTCAGCCTTGTATGGTGACGATGTTAATATGACAGTTTTACCTTTCCTCTTGTTACTATTTCTTTTTACACGCTACTTTTCTTGGGGTAGGGGCATCAACATTTTTGGTGAAAGCAGAAAAGCTGATTTGGGTGACGTAGACCCACCTGTTGAAGTAGAGGGCTCAGGAGAAGTTTCTTTATAAGGCTCAGGAGAAGCGTCGTTAGAAGGCACAGTTCCACTTGAAAAAGTAGAATGTTCTGTTCTATTGTTTGTGGTGTTGGTAGTAGTGGCGCATGATATCTGCTGCTCAGAATTGTGGTTTGGTTGTTCTGTGGTATCTGACTGGACAAACAGGTAATCAGGGAATACATATCTATTGAGGGGATATATTCCTGTTTTTTTAATCCCTTCACTGCGGTTTGAACATTAGTTGTTCTTGAAAAAGCAGCATTGACTAGTTGTCCAATTTGATAAATTGTAACACCCCGGCCAGTGTGATTAAGCAACCAATTTTTAACCTATTGTGCATAAAATGTACTAAGTGGTGCCAAAAATGAGACATCGAGCGGTTGTAATCTATGTCTGGTGTGTGGTGGAAAACATAATAATATAAAGTTATTTTCCCCTGCAAGATGAAGGAGTTCTAAACTTTTGGTATGGAAACTGTGACCATCAAGAATAAGTAGCACTGGTTTTTGAGGTCCGGGATTAGAAAACTCAATAAACTTTTTAAACCATTCAATAAAGTTTTCTTGGGTAATCCAACCAGTCTCATAATACACTGCAGGTGACCCTGGCGGGGTACCATCCATTAAGAGCGGATTTACTTTCTTACGGGGAAATACAAACATCCCTGGCATAAAATTCCCTGCAGCATTCATACAGGTTTCTAAGGTCACCAGTACACCTCGTTCTGCTGAGGACAAACAACCCACTTGCTTTTTACCACACAGAGTAAGGATTCTGGAAGGCTTGTTAGGTACAGTCATAATGACGCTCTCATCTACGTTGTAGATATCATTGGGTGATAAATTGTGTTGCGTATATAAAGATTCAAGCAAATCAAAAATTTTCTTTAGTGCTGCTCGATTAAAACCTTTTGTTCTTGCCAGTTAAGTTTTTTCAGGATTACGTAATGCTAATTTGGGGTGCCGCATTCATCATCATCATGCAACCTCTTCTGTCCACTGCTGGACATACGTCTCTCCCATTTTTCGCTACTCTTCACGGTTCTGTGCTTCTTGTTGCCATTTCTTGGATATTCGTCTAATGTCGTCCATCCATCGTGTTGGTGGTCGTCCTCTGCTGCGTTTGTCTTGTCGTGGGCGCCAGTCAATTAGTTTTCTGGTCCATCTTGTGTCTTTCAGTCTCACTATGTGACCTGCCCAATTCCATTTCAGCTTAGCTATACGTTCGACGACATCACTGATACCTGTTCTTTTCCTTAAGTCTTGATTCCTTATTTTGTCTTTTTTTGTCACGCCGAGAATTGATCTTTCCATGCGCCTTTGTGCCACTCGCATTTTTAGTGCTGTTGTTTTTGTGAACGTGAGAGTTTTTGCTCCGTATGTCATAATAGGAAGAACGCATTGCTCAAATGTCTTCCGTTTCATAGCTATCGGGATGTTGCTCTTAAAGATGTCTCTTAGTGAACCATACGCCGCCCAAGCAAGTGTTATTCGTCGTTGAAATTCGCAGGTCTGGTTGTCCTTGCCTATTCTGATTTCATGACCAAGATATATGTACTTTTCTGTCAATTCTACCACTTGATTTTGGATGATTAGGTGTTCGCTGGGAACTTAATTTGTCTTACTGATGTTCATTTTTAGACCTATTGTTGAAGATACGTTTTCTAATTCTTGTACCATTTGTTGTGCTGCACCCAGATTTTCGGTAATAAGTACTATGTCGTCGGCAAAACGCAGATGATTGAGCATTTCTCCATCCATTTTTATTCCTCTATTTTCCCACTTTAGCATTTTAAAGGCGTATTCGAGGACCGTTATAAATAATTTAGGCGAGAGAGTGTCGCCCTACATACTGAATAATTTAGGTGAGAGAGTGTCGATCTACAGATTGATGACAACGGAACAATCAAAGGAAAGGATAAATTCAAATACCTGGGGTTTATAATCACGAAAAAGGCAACAACAGAGGAAGAAATTACACAAAGATTAGGACAAACAAGAACAGCAATCCGACAACTTAACTCAGTATGGTGGGATAGACACCTAAATATGAAGACAAAAATGCAGATTTATAAAACATTAGTGCGAAGTATTATGACATATGGGGCTGAAAATTGGATCATAAACAAGAAAAACAGCAGTAAGATAGTAGCAACAGAGATGGAATGCCTGCGAAGGTGCTGCAGAGTAACAAGAATGGATAGGAGAAGTAATGACGAAATAAAGCAAAGAACATCAATAGAAACAGACATACTAACATATATAGAACAAAAAAGACTAAAGTGGTATGGATATGTAAGAACTAGCGACAGCAGATGGATAAAGATAATACCCGAATGGAGCCCCATAGGAAGGAGGAAAAGAGGACGACCCCGAAAATCCTGGAGGAACGAAGTAGACGACGCCATGAGTAAGAGAGGCCTAAACGATGGAGAATGAAACAACAGAGAGAGATGGAAACGGTTGAGCGAGGGAAGGCAGTGAATACTGTAGAATCCCTAAATATATACAGGGTGGTCCTTAAGTAATTGTACAAACAGAAACCGTAAATTCTTCACTTTAAAATATTACGATTTAAGCCAACATGCTTTAATAAAATGTTGATATTAAGAAAGATACAGTGTGTTAAAGTGGAAATTTAAAATTTTATTTTTCGCTATAACTTTTACGTTTGTAAATATTTTTGGACAAAAATCTACAGTTGGATGCTTTTGAGTAGGATAAATTATAATTTTATACTTACTTTAATGTAACTAATAGGGGGCGCCACATATGCCACATGTGTGGCATAAATTTGCGCTTAACTTTTTTGTTCTTTAAGTTAGCTCTATTTGTGTTAAAAAATATTAAAGATACATTATTTTTACAAAGAAAAGGTATACTTATTAGTAACCTGAAAATTCAACCGTTTTCGAGATAAATGCATTTTATAGGTCAGCTACACAGTAATTCTTAGTTTGATATTTGTGCGGTAAAGCACTGAATACCTGTAGATAAGCATAATTCATAGTTTATTCTTATTAAAACAACTCAAAGATGGTAATGTAACATCACAAAATGCTTTGTTATATGTGCTAAATGTCTTATTGGAGAAAAGATATTTCATCTTCTTCTTTAGGTGCCGTGTCCGTATTCAGACGTTGGCCGTCATCTTGTTTACAATTCCCCTTTGCTATCGCTTCTTAAGTTTCGATAATGGCGTTGTATTACTTTTTCTCTATTGTAAAATGCCAAAAACCCAAAATATGTGGTTTATGCAAGATGGTACCCAACCACATTCTAGAGAGAAGGCAGTTAGAATATACTTAAATACAACTTTTCTGAACGTTGGATTGGTCATGATCGTCATATTCCTTGGCAATGTGGTGAGATATTGATATACTCATGTAATTCATAAAAAATCCGAAAATAATACTTATTGTTCATTATGTAAATTGTTTACCCATTTTTATTAGGGCAAATAGAAACTAGAGCAGAGGTATTGAATAGCACATATGTGTCCTGTTTCATAATACTTTTGCTACAAAACTAACCTGAAAGACTCAGCATTTTTACAAAAACATCATCGTTGTCTTAATAACCGATATTGATATAAATATAGTAAACACACAGGCACAGGCAATTTGGTTCAGCATAATATTAGTTCGTTAGTAAATCATAATAGTCCATTTGTTCGAGATGTGATTATAGTTACTCGTATGCTGTAACGTAATCATATAAATAAGTAATGTCATCGATATATTCATCCATTATACATTATAGCTACCACGTAGCCCCGAATTTAATCCGCTTGATTTTGGTGTATGGGGCGCATTAAAACAACGTGTCTATAAGAATCCCATAAACATTCGCAACCAACTATGGGAAGAAATAAATACTGCAGCAGTTTCTTTAGAACCAATAATGCTATTTAATATGAGACGATCTTTTATGGAATATATTGACAAATGGATTAAAGAAAATGATGGACATATCGAACACTTACTTTGACAAAAAGTTATGTTATTTAGTTTAACTATTTCTTAATTTGGTTTGTAAACAAAATGTTTTGATTATGATTTTAATTTAACATAAAACGTAAAATGTTTGATGTAAAATCCTATTCTTTTGTTTTTTGTCAAATCCTATTATTAATTATCTTGTCGATATATTTATTTTATTTAATATTTCGTTAACTATTAACTTTAGTTAAAGGTATTTTATACCAAAATTCAGAAGTATTAATGTTTTTGTCTATTTTTTCTTCGTTGCCTGGAGTAATTGCCTTAGATCATAGAATTATGCAGCTGATTTTTAAAATGCGATTATCTCGAAAACTGTTGAGTTTTGAAGTTATTAACAACCATACCTTTTTTTTGTTAAAATAATGTATCTTTAATATTTTTTTATCCCAAATACAGTTAACTTAAAGAGCAAAAAAGTTAAGTGTAAATTTATACCACATATGTGGCATTAGTGGCGCCCTCTATCAGTTACATCAAAGTGTGCATCAAATTATAATTTCTCATATTTAAAAGTACCCAGTTGTAAATTTTTATACGTAAATGTTTACAAACGTAAAAGTTATAGCGAAAAATAAAATTTTAATTTTGCACTTTAACACCCTGTATCTTTCTTAATATTAACATTTTATTAAAGCAATTTGGCTTAAATCGTAATATTTTAAAGTGTAGAATCTACTGTTTCTTTTTGTACAATTACTTAAGGACCACCCTGTATAGTGTCGCCCTGTCACACACCTCGCTTGATATGAATTTCTCTGGTGGTATCATGTAGTTTTACACGCATTGTGGAGTTTTGGTATAATGTTTGTAATAGCTTTGTGAGTCAGTGTCGAAGGCTTTGTGAAAGTCTACGAAGATAAGTACCAGTGGTCTGTTATATTCTAGCGACTTTTCTATTAAGGTTTTACTGTTTGTGGGTGATCGTTTGTTCCGAATTTTGAGCGGAAGCCAGCTTGTTCTCGGGGCTGGTAGAAATCTAAGTTTTTCTCTAGTCTTGTCGTAATTATTCAGATAAACATTTTATAGATGTGGTTCAATAAGCTGATTGTCCCATAGTTTTCTAGGTGCGCCTTGTCTCCTTTCTTGTGTAGTAAAATTGTTACTGCATTCTTCCGTGTTTTTGGTATGCAACAATCTGTTAGACAAAGGTTAAACAACAGTTTTATTTGGTTGAGAAGGGCACGTCCGCCCATCTTTATAGCTTCTATTACGACTCCATATTATCCTGGCGCTTTGTTGTTTTTCATCTTTTTCATTGCGTCCTGGATTTCGCTAAGTGTGATCTCTGGCATGAGCTCTGAACCCTGGTTAATAATTTTGCGTGATGCGGCGGCTTCCAAGTTCTTTTGGTCTTCTCTTTGGCTTGTGTATAGTTCTTGATAGAAGTCTTCAACTATGTGTAGTAGTTCTTCTCTATTTGATGTGAGGACTACTTGTTTGTTCTTTAGTTTGTGTATTTCGCATTTTCCATTGTTTAGTCGTCTTCTCAGGACTTTCAGACTTTTATTCTCTTCTATAGATCGCTGGACTTTTTCGTAAAATTTAATACGAATGTGTATTGTAGGGCCAGGCTTGGACTGGGAAAAATTTTTAGGCCTAACAAATCACAAAAACCAGCGTCAATCCTGGGTTGATCCATAGCGAGCGGTAGAGCGATTACTCTTCTAAATGTTATCAAAAATCCCGTTATCTCCGGGTTCATAACCTGATCGTATTAAAAAATTGACAAATGAATACCAAACATTTATGATCAGCATTAAAATATGTATGTGTAAGGTAAGGGAAACAAAATACATATTAAGATATTTTAATCAAAAACAATAAGTGGTTTAGTTTTAACAATCGTCGGTTCCAAAAACTATCTTTTATTGTTTGCAGATATGAAAAAGTAGAATATTGTTCAGTATGTATTTTTTCTTGATAGAGAAGAACAACGCAGAACTTAACGCCGAATTGAAAGCTTTATGACGTTATTTTTATCTATTCAAATATACCATTTTTCAAAGTAAAAACGGTGCACGTCACAATTTATATAAAGTGGCGTAACTTATATTTAAAATTTCCAGAACGTCAACCTTAGAGTTCAAATTTTCCTAACACAGCTAATAATACGAAACTGCTCGATCTTTCATAGGCGTCAACATGGTAGAATAATCAGAAAAATGTAACCATCAATATATTGCGAATTTTAAAATTATATTGATTAAATAACCAAAAACATTTGTTAGTACTCATAATATAAATTTTATGAAATAACTCTTTAAGTCTAATATTCTACAAAATAATAATTTTAATTAAATATATTAGACAATTGTACGCAATTGATACGGGAATACTTCAAATTTTAATGACAGTTCAGCGTGTGGAAAAATTGTTTAAAGTGTTGCCGCTTTTTTAGAGTAAGAATTTTGTTTATGTTTTGATTTCTTACACAATTTTATCATAATATATTATATATTAATAAATTGTATTTATAAATACATATTAAATTTAGATTAATAGCGTTAAAAACTAATTATTATTGTGTATTGTGATTGTGCTATGCCAAAACAACTAAATAGTCTGTAGAAAGCTGATAGGCTTTCATATAAGATAGATTATTTTGAACAAGAAATAATGGCGGGACGTTTTTATTATTAATGCTCTAAAAGAGGTAAGTTTAAAATTTAGAATATATAATTTTGTATTAAAATGTTTTCTTATGTATTTTAGTGTGTTGCAGTAGTCTTAAAACTAAGTGTATTTACTGTTAATATAACAGTTTGACAAATGGTTGACATTTTAAAAATTCCTCACTTACTAACTATGCTGATGTTTTGGCAACGCTGTGGGGTTCTGACGTCGAAAAGCTTGAATAACGTGTAATTATTTTTATATGAAAAATTCTATATGTGTATACATACAAAAAAATTACATCCAGCATAGATGCCAAATTTAGCTCTGATTTATTATTTCCATTCTCTAACTTCCAAAATGACTTAAAAGCGCCATTTTGCAATGACGTTGAGCTGAAACTTCATACAATTTTAAAGTTAAAGTTCAAGCAAATTTGGAGTTCAGTTCAAAAAACTTGGCAAAGCGTTTTATTTAGTGTCTTGGACGAAAAGGAGACTGGTTAAAAAACAACAAAAATCGTGCGTTGTAAATTTATTGTAAAATTTTTGTAATATTAATAATCGAAACATTTTTATATACAGGTTTTCAATTTTTTTTCTTCTTTTATTCAGCTTTTCCGAAGCAGTTTTAGACTCACGTATGATGAATGAATGTCTGAATTATTCACTTTTTTTGTACTTCTATTTCTTGTATTTTACATTTGTTTTTGAAAGAACTTCCTGTTTTTTCAATATAAAAGGATGTAAGGAAGAAATGGTAAGACTTTACTAATCTTTTACACTATAAAAAGTATAAAATCTTCGTTCAATATTATGTTTATATAAGATTAAGTCACAATCGATTGTAATGATAATTACAATTTTAATTGCTGTTAATGTTTCGATTTACACTCCGGAAATCGTTTTAAAAAAATATCATTTCAAAAAATAGTGTGTGTTATTATAACCGAAAGTTTTTTAAGGAGTTATGTTTCTCAAACTTGATGAGTGACTTACTTTGGCCTCGATCTTGTAGGCAAATAGCCATAATTTTAGTTGAAAATTCTGAAGGTTTTTTTGATTTTTACCCTCAGAATGATATCAAATTCTGATTATTTTGTGTGTTTGCGTATTTTGCACAGCATTTTCTATTTGCCGTTTACCATATCAATCACCCAATTTACCCAATCACCATTTCTTCTTGTCATATATATCTTCTTTAGTGGGGTCTCTTTTTTCCATTGCTGTTTTTATTTGTTTGTTACACTGTAATCTAGGACGTCTTCTTTTCCTCCTTATATTTGGTTTCCAGTTCCAAGTTCTCAGCTATATTCTTGTTTCGTCCATCCTTCTCATATGTCCGGACCAGCGTAATTTTCGTTTTTCCATTTCGTCAATTATTAGTGTCTCCTTCACATTCATTAGTTCTCTAATGCGTTCATTTATTCTTACCCAAATCTCTGAGATATCAGCAGCTTTACGCTATTGTCTTAAAGATTTGGTGTTTAGTATCGCGTGTAATATAATCGCTCCATATAATCGAGTATAATCGTCGTGTTATTGTCTTTCCTTTTTTTATTTTATTTGTTATATACGTTTCATTTGATCCTGTATTTGTTAAAGTTACTCTCAAGTATTTAAATTCATTTGTTTGTCTTACTGAGTTTTTTGTATTATGCGTTTCTGTATTACGTGTTTATAGTTCAAACCAAACCTTTCTTTCAGGGCATCACAGTTTATCGAATTCTCCCTAACGCATCAAGTTGAAAGTAACAGAAAAGTACGCCCGTGATTAAATACATAAAATTTAGAAAATTATGTAGCGTTGACGGGTAGTTGCATACTTATTAAAGCGACTTCTAGTTATGGATGTATATTTGGTTGACGTTTAGAATACGCTAAATCGATAGCCAATCAATAACGCGAATAAAGATAATTTGACGAAAAAGTACTCTACCGTGACAGTAAACGAGTAAAATGACAATTGCCATCCAGGTTAGTATTTTCTGACAATGTATGGGGAAAATTTTATTTTATATTTATTTTTTCATTAAACTATTTTAAATATGCCAGGATATACCAGAAAACAACAAAGACTAATATTAAAACTATTAGATTATTTTCAATCAGAAAAAGTGGCTGGAATAACTCTATTACCAGTTTATGCCGTTCGTGAAGTAAGTTTTAAATTATTCTAAAATAATATATAGTAGTATCGTAAATTTTCTATATTTAAGCGTGTTACCAAGGCGTTAGGAGTATTAGTAACAACAGTAAGACGATTATCAAATGAAGGTATTGTTAGATATAACATAATATAACATATTGTTACGATAAATATGAATCATATTAAAAACCTGTAAACATTTTGTTCTCACTTTTGTTCTAGTATTTTCTCCGATCCGCTAGAAACCGGTCTGGCGTTCCCTTTCATTCGAGACAATTCAAGGGTCAACATCCGCCTGCTTCGAAGGGATTTTAGAACTAACGGCTGTTTGATATAAATAGCGGAATTTTCATTATGTGAGGCAGTCTGAAAATAATATCGTGTCGAGTTTCTAATTGTAACGCGGAAGTAAATATTGTAAATAAATAATAAAAATTAAAGTAGTTGTGATAAGTGTAAGAATATTGTATATATAAATTAAATAAAGACTTTAAATAAACTAAGTGTTAGAATATTTTTATAATAAATAAAGTTAATAAATTAGACTAATAAACTCAGTTCAATACGATTAAACCTCGAGCTTATAGAAGTTTAGTGATGGTTTGTATTAAAATATTAATCTGATTTTGGTACGAACGAACGATACCTTGGAACGAACGTCAATGAAAATTGGGGCAATTCCCTAGAAATCAAATGTAGGACAGAGAAAGCAAGATCTGCATTTCAAAAAATTGCTAAGCTATTCAAATGCCATGATTTATCAATAACCATGAAAATCAGATTACTACGATGTTATATCTTTCCTATACTGTTGTACGGATTGAGTCGTGGACTCTCACAGACGCTACCTGCAAGAAAATTGAGGCTTTCGAAATGTGGCTTTATCGTCGAATCCTGAAGATATCCTATACCGACCATGAGGAACAGCGAAAGATATGGTTTGCTGCAATTAATTCTACAAGGAAAAGTAAGGACCAGAAAGGCGACGGATTTCCTTGCTGAAAAATCTACGTACGTGGTTCAACACAACCACAAATCTTTTCAGAGCAGCAGTTTGCAAAATACAGATTGCCATGATGGTCGCCAACATCTGAAAAGGATAGGCACTACAAGAAGAAGATTTGGAAGAAAAGTACTTAGTTCAATTTATATTTTTAGTAACAATACCAAAGTTAGAGCAGGAGACCAATTCACTGAAAATATTAGAACACCGAGAGGAATTAGACAAGGCGACAGTTTAAGCCCATTCTTGTTTAACCTACTCATGGGCAAAATTATAAACAAAGTAACATCTCTCAATCTCGTATACAGAATGGGCAACAAAAGAATTGGTATGGTGTGTTACGCAGATGATGCAGCAATTATTGCCGAAACAGAAGATGATCTTCAGAGACAGCTCTTTCGAATAAGCCGCCGACTAAATATGACCATTTCTACCAACAAAACTAAATGTATGACAATAGCAAAAGAGCCGCTCAGTTGTAAGTTGGTGGTCGAGAACAACCCCATAGAACAGGTGATGCAATTCAGATATCTGGGCATAGATACATCAAGCACACACGACCCAGTAAAGGACCTAAAGAGTCAGATCAACAAAGCATCCGCATTGTCGGGATGTCTGCGGGAGATATGTCTGGTCAAATCCGTATATATGCACAGATAGTAAAATTATAATCTTGAAGAAGACTTGCATACGATCGATCATAACATATGGCATAGAAGTGCGCGAAGATACCAACAAAACGAAACAGATGCTAAGGGTTGCCGAAATGAAAACCCTAAGAACAATAGTGGGTAAAACAAGAAGAGACAAGATGAGAAATACAAATGTCAGAGAGCAGTGCAAAATTCAAGATATTGTAGATGGGGAAGGCACCATAAGAGGATGTGGTACAATCATGTAAGACGAATGGATGAGAATAGACTCCCAAAAATTGCCCTAGAAAACAACCCGCCCGGTTCAAGACCTCCCGGAAGACCACCTAAAAGATGGAGGGATAGTTGGTAATCTACCTCCCAGGAAATTAACCAGAGGCAGCTTCAGAATTAAACAGATCGAAAGATCTCCAAGAAGTAGAAGAAGCAGAAGTAACAATACAAGTTTGACTGCCTTTCAGGAACATTTGCTGTGCAAAATTCTATAAATGACAGCTTATTACATGCTTGAAATAATTGTTCCTTAATAGTCTAAGATTTCACTGCAGGATCACTACGTTCATAACATAGTTAACCAAACTTACATTTTTACATACATTTAAAATTGGGAGAATACATTGATAATAGAAAGGACAGTTAAGATTTGGCTTCACGTATAGTGCCTCTACTATTCGCTTACACATATTTTGTGTTTACAAGACTCATCAGAGCGACTGGTGTAGAAGCTCTAAACGTAAAATCAAATCTTTTCCGCCATAGGAAGTAATAACCTAACTTCTTACGGTCGCAACAGGCGCTATCTGACAATAAAAACCGAAGTGTTCAAAACCAAATTCAGATTAATACCTAAATCTGCAACTTCTACGATTTTCAAGGCACACAGACGGTGAATCGGAACAACATGGGAAATCTAAAATTGCATTTCACGACATATCGATTTACCTAGGTAAGTACCTTTCGTGAATTGGTTACGTATACTCAAAATAAACGAGTAAAGAAAGATATGGAAAAGACAGTTAAGATTTAACTTCACGTATCAGAGACTCATCAGAGCGACAGGTGTAGAAGCTGTAAACGTGAAATCAAATCTTTTTCGTCATAGAAAGTAATAATAACATAACTTCTTACGGACGCAACAGGCGCCATCTGAGAATAGAAACAAAAATTTAGCAAACCGAAGATTGCTAAGGTGTACAATATATTGTGTTCCATGCAGGTTCTAAAATGCGGGTTAATGTTATATAATTACACATGTATTAAAACGGTTCTTTTCAGAACCACATTTTCTTTGAATATGCGAGTGTTATATGATCGAGCAGGGTCTGATTATGCAGGGAAAGATCTAAGGAAAGAGAAGCATAGGGAGGCGTAGAATTTCATGGCTGCGCAACCTGAGAGAGTGGTACGGATGTACATCAAATGAACTTTTCAGAGCAGCCGTCTCAAAAGTCCGAATAGCTATGATGATTGCCGACCTCCGCCGCGGAGATGGCACTTGAAGAAGAAGATATGATAGAGCATTAAAATTTATTTTCTTCAAAATACCTCGGCAATCTATCCAACTGTGTAATACTTAATATAAAAAAATCACTGCTGCACAATCCCCTACTTAATTCAAGAGACTTAAAATCTATACGCCGATACAAATCAAAGAACAGAACTTTTATTGCAACAAAAGTGTTAGAAGCAATAACATTTTCACATTTGGCTGATTACGATTCTGGCAACTGTCCGATTTAACTAAAACGTCATGCAATGATACGCGACATTCTTAAAATCCTATATGAAGTTAAATAAATGATGCAATGAAAGAACGGTTTAGTTTGAACTATATGTATTATGTGTTGTATATGTATTATGTATAATTGTAGTGTATAAATGTGTCTCCGACTTTCTATTAATCCGATAATGTTGGTATATTCTTGTTGCTAACGTCTTCTTTTAGTATTGACAACCAGAGCCTGCTACATTCTGCTGGTGGGTTTGCTACACATTTTTTTTTATTAAGTAGAATGAGAGCTGATTCTTTGATTTTTTTCTCTTTTTCATGTCTGTTTCTCCCACATAGAAGTTGCTGTATTCACATGGTATTTTATAGATTCAGTTTTTTGATCTCCCCTGTGTGTTCTGAGCTTTGCGTTTTGACAGAAAGATCTCAGTGCATTGTTGTTTTAAATGTTATTGTGATGTAGTTATTTCCTATCCTTTCTAATTTTTCCGATAAGCCTTTTACGTATGGTATTGTTCCAATCCCTGTATATTGTATAAATCCCTTCTTGTGAGCATGCTGGATTGCTTATAATGCTTGATTGTTTCCTTTGTTTAATCTTGGGAAATTCCGTGTTTATAAAAAATGACAATGCGTAATTATTTTCTCTTAAAAATCTTTGTTAGCGGGTTTTTTCTTCCTGAAATGCATTTTAGTTGTAGCAGGTGTTTTGGACTCTATCATATAATGATTTAAAACCTATCAGCAGAATGTAGCAGGCTCTGGTTGCCAATACTCATAATCAGCAACAAAAATATACCAACACTAACAGATTATTAGAAAGTCGGAGCAACACACAATACATAAACATATAATATAAAAACATAATACACAAACAAATAATACGCAAACACACAAAATAATCAGAACTTCATATTATTCTGAGGGCAAAAACACTTCTTCTTCGTCACGTGCCACATCAGAATTATCCGACGTTGGCGATCACCATTGTGAAGGCTTCTCGATCTTCTGCCACATGGAATAATTGTCCTGCATTTGATACCTGAGTCCATTCATGAATGTTTATAAATCAAGAATTCTTCCTACATCTGTAAAAACACTACCCTCAAAATAGAAAAATATAACCGCTTAACAAACTTTGGGTTATAATAAAACTCACTATTTTTTGAAATAATCTTTTTTGAAAACTATTTCCGTAGTAATCGAAACCTTAAAAAGCAGTTAAAAATGTAATTTTCATTACAATCAATTGTGGCTTAACACTTTGGCCGCTACGCTAAATCAGTGCAGAGATCCGTTGGGCCACGAATTTTTTTTTAAACTATCTCCAAATTACTTAATTAAAATAGTAAACATTTTTGACAAAAAATATTGGTGCGCATGTGTGTTTGGTGTGTGTGCCAAAAGTATACACGCAGCGCAGAGAATGGAAAATGTCTCTTTGCGCCACGTGTATAATTTTATATACACATTTAAGAGGGGAGTTACCACGTCTAACCCTGATGAAAACGTTGATGATTAGTAACTCGAGAACGTCAGTTGTAAAGAAACATTCATAACGTTATTTAATACATTAATTATGGTGTATAATGTCTTATGAGAAGAACAACGGAGATTGCAGAGTTTATGTGATAACAATATGAGCGATGATACCGAGGCTCCATATCACAACAACTCAGATAATGATCCTGTGTACAAACAAGATAGTAGTAGATAGGCAGTAGTGTATTGACTTCTAGCGAACCCAGGGTAAAAAGACGTAGGATTTAGGAGCTGGACCTTGAAGGTTTGTAATTTTTTCTTTTGCATAATTGTATAAAATGTGAGATTTTATTTACCGACTGTTTTAAATCATCACTCAGGGAATTTTATTACCACCAAAACGAAACTCAAGATTGTTTCTCAATATGTAATATAAATTTAAAAAAGCATCAAAATTAAAAAAAAATCATAATAATTAAAGTATGAATGAATCGTCAAAGATTTCTTCAATTTTTTTCAGACTAACAATAACACAAGGAATATGAACTAGCGTAAAACTTTCCTAACCATGTTTTTTTTGTTTCATAATCTGAGGATTCTGAAACAAATGGTTAGTCAAATGTTGAAGAGCAAGATGTTGTGTCGGATTGGAGTGTAGTTGTTGGAGATCCCAAAGACTTTTATAACTTATAAATATATATATATATATATATATATATATATATATATATATATATATATATATATATATATATATATATATATATATATATATATATATATATATATATATAACTTATAACTATACATAAATACTTTAGTAACTGAAACCAATTTGTACGCGGAACAAACCATAATAAAAGCGATTACGGAAGAGACCCTCATGCCGTCCTCTAGACTAAGTAAATGGACCAACGTGACTCGCGAAGAAATGTATTGTTTTTTGGGTTTTCTGCTATGGGTGGGTTAAGACAAAAAACCGAAAATCACAGATTATTAGAAACATTCTGAAATTTATTGGTATAAAGCGGCAAAGGGAATGTCCCAAAACCGCTTTGAAAATATTCTAAGAATTTGGTATTTCGATGACAACAAATAATTGAAGAGGGAGACCGACTCAGCAAAATTTGATTCCTGGTTGACTCCTAAATAAGAAGTTCAAGCCAGTTATCCCTTCTGACGAAAAAATCGTTTATAGGCGAAACAATGGCACCCTTGCGAGGGCACTTAATTTTTAGAAAATGTGTCAAAGGAAAATGGCATAAATTCGGAATCAAGCTTTTCAAACTATGTCTTCCTGGAAGGTATACTTACCATTCTAAAATATATTGCGGAACAGAAAAATCAGGATATGCTGGTAGCCACAAAGATTCTTTTTGAACTTATGGGTGGGTGTCTTGATAACTGTATGAATAACTGGTATACCACCACCGAGTTAGCACAAAAATTACTTGAAAAGAAAAATTCATTTTGTCGGCACACTCAAAAAAATAAGAAAAGAAATTCCAAAAGAAATTTTGTCAATAAAATTGAAAAAAGGCGAAATTATATTCAGAGAGAAAGATGGCATAGTTCTATTCAAATGGAAAGATAAAAGGGACGTGTTAATGCTCACAACACAAAACACGATGAAACGCTAGTTGAAGTTCCAGGCAGAATAAATAAATTTAAATCTAAAGAAGTTGTTGATTATAACAAAGCAAAAATGTTTATTGATTTATCTGACCAGATGTCGTCATATTCAACTTCTGTAAGACGAAGTCTGAAATGGTAAAGTTGCAATAGAATTGCTTACTGGAATTTGTGTCGTAAATGCTTGTTATTTATTCAATAACAATAATAAAGTAGATCAAAAACAAATAACAGAATTTCAAAATGCTTGCTTTTGGAAAAAAAGAAAATCCTTTAGACTTTCAACTGCAACGTCGACTAAAACACACATTGATTCCAAATGAAAAAAGGACATTGTGCTATATGCTATAAAAAATATAAGGATGCCAATGAGCGCGCATACGTAACAAAAAATTCAAGGCAAGTTAAAACCAAATGTGAAACTTGTGAAGAACATTTTTTGTGTCTGGAATGCTTTTTTGACAATCATATTTGTAATAGAAAATAATGTTTTTTTTTATATTTTTTTCTTTTATTATGTAATTTTTTTTTCTTTTTTTACTCGTTCGTAAAACTTTTGTAATAAATAACTTATTTTTACTTAATTTTTGCCATTTGAATAATCAAGGTTGCCGTGTTACATATGTGGTAAATAGTATAAAACGGCATAGCTAATAAAGTCGTAATAAAAAATGCAAACTTAACTTCAACTTCCTACTGCTAAGTATATTTTTATGCAGCCTCCGGCCACATCAGTTACCTACCCATATGAAATACATAGCTATTGAACTCCTTGAATATACACATGGCTTCAATCAAAAGTTTACATATGTATCTAAAAGTATACACGCAGCGATGTTGACCCTCGCGTGTGTATACTTTTGGATACACACGGCGGTCAAAGTGTTAATCCCATATAAACATATTTAATTTAGACATGCCACAAGAAAACAGTTTAAAAACCTCTACATACATACAATCGTAGCCGTTACTTCCTTAGCTTGACACGACCAGCACAACGGGGACACCGCCTTCTTCATCGCGTTCCACTTATTTTCCATTCATCAATACGTTTTTCAAAGACAAATTTCTTTAATCTTGCTAGTGCTTTAAGTAAAAAAAAAACAGTTTTTTTTACTTCAAACACTAGCAAGAAGCGTGAATATGTCAATATTGTTCTGAAGCTATTTTCTTGTAGCATCTAAATACAATTTACTATTTTTATTGGGAATAAGCCACAACTTTACTTTAACACGTTTAGCTCCAAACATTGACGCGCTCGTTTCGTCTCAGACCAAACGTTCTGTGGCCACGTTTAAATACAATAATCCTCTTCCTCATTCTTTGGACCCTTGTCAGGGCGTAGTGACACTCGCCAGGGCGTAGTGATATATTAGCTTGCTGTCTCCATTGGGCGCGATCCCGTGCCATATTGATGGCTTCATGTATGGATTTTCCCACTAGAGTCTTCATTTGGTCTGCCCATCGTGTTGGAGATATTCCTTTTGGTCTTCGGCCGTCTACCTTTCCTTCTATTACCAATAGTTCCATGGTCCCCGTTCTTCTAGCTATGTGGTCGAAGTAAATTAGATATGCTCGGTTTACTTTTTTTAATAGCCTATATTTTATATGAAGCTCTTCCAGGATTGGCAGGTTGGTTCTATGTTCTGTCCAGGACATGCGTAGAATTCTTCTGTAAATCGTTGTCGAAAACGATTTTTGAAGTGGAAATCGAAACGTTAAAATAAACTTATTGAAAGTAAAATTGTAGCGCTTGTTCCTAATAAGAATAGTAAACTTATATATCAGCGATGAATCGGTAACAAATAAATTTTCTTGCGATAATATATACACAAAAGACCCGTAACAACGTAACAAATTATTGTAAATTAGATCATTGTGATCACATATCAATCTTGGCTAGACCGCAGAGCATATGGATACTTTTTAATTATTTCTTCTGATGTTTCCAATCTTTTCAGAGAAATGCTCATGTCTTTCGTAACTATTCCGCCTAAACATTCTGCTCGGTGTTCCTTCAAATAAAAAAAAAATATATTAAAACATTAAAAATTTTCATACATGAAAAAAAAAAAATGTTATACAGTGCTAGTCAAAAGTCCGTTCCCCCTCGTATCTTTTAAACTGTTATTGTTATAATAGTGAAATTTGGAGGGAGGTAATAAACAGACGTAGACTTCTCAACTAGTCATAACAGGTGACGTAATAGTGACAGATGAAGTTACGGCGTCACTATGACAGATAATTTTAAATGGGACCTTATGGCAAGTGATACCTCGTTTGAAAGGTATTGAAAATACCTATTCAGTCATAATAATTTTGTTTGAGTTTAAGCTCATTTTCATGAATCAATTAAATAAATACTAAAATTGTAGCTTCTCATTTAATTAACAAATATTTAACAACCAGTTCTTATAGTAAGTGTTCAAAATGTGCTCCATCTACTTCCTGACAGTAATGAATCCTATTTCTAAACTCTTGTTGTACTCGTTCAAACGTGTCGGGGGAAATTGCCCTACATTCTTCAACAATTCGTTGTTTCAAAATGTCAATATTGTCGGGTGCTGTAGCGTAAATTTAAATTTCAAGTATCCCCACAGAAAAAAATCTAATGGTGAAAGGTCTGATTACCGAGCTGGTCATTCTATCGTACCTCGTCGTCCAATCCATCTACCAAGGTATTCCTCATCTAGGTAACGTCTTACTGCACCCTAATGGTGTGCAGGAGCACCATCTTGTTGAAACGTTATTTTCAAGTTGCCGAATTCATCTGGATTATCCTCCAGAATTTCAAGTATTAACGGTTCAATTGCATTTTGTAACATCTCCGGATACACTTCACCGGTTAAGTTAGTATTGAGAAAACAGGCCCAACTGTGTGGTTTCTCAAAATACCTGTCCAAACATTTATTTTTTTTGGGAAATTAAGTATGTGTTTCACGAAAGACGTGAGGATTTGTGTCACTCCAATACCTCACATTGTGTGTGTTAACATTTCCATTGAGAGTAAAAGTACTTTCGTCACTAAAACAAATTGTTGTTATGTAATCGGGCTGTTGGTTAATTTTATTGGACATATTTTCACAGAATTGTAGTCTTCGGTCGGGTCATTATCTGAAAGTTTGAAGCACAATTTTTAATTTGTTTTCAGCCAACACTCGGTGTGCGTCTTTTGACTGATTCCATAGATAGATGCAACTTGGGCTGTAGAAGAAGTAGGGTTCACTAGCATTTCTGAAATTATGAAGAACATTTCATTACTTCCGAAGAAGCTTCCTCAAATAAGCTCTCAATGTAGGGCGATCGGATTACCCCTCATTAAAAAGATGTTCCGCTGAATGGAAATTATTTTCACATTCACCAATTATTAACACAGCTGCTACTTTGTTGGCTACAGTACGTACCATTCTGCCTTTGTAAAAATTTAAACGTCCCGTTAAACAATTAATAAACTAAATATTAACTAAGAACAATTAACTAAAAACAACTTGACTAAACTTGAATTGACTAAACTAAGCAGAAACAGAAACTAAATATTTAGCTACAAACTACAAAAGGTTTTTGCAAACTAAAAACAACTAGAGAATTGACAAACCTCAACTTTTTTGACAAATAACTCAAAGGCGGACGTTAGAATTTTTATTAATTAAATGCCAAACTAGAATTTTAGTATTTATTTAATTTATTCGTCAAAATCATCTTAAATAAAAAAAAATAGTATGATTGAATAGGTATATTAAAATAATTGTAGTTTCGCATTTAATTAATAAATATTCTAACGTTCGCTTCTGGTTAATTGTCAAAAAAGTTGACGTTGACGTAAAAACAATTAGAGAATTGAAAAACGTCAATTTTTTGACAAGTAACCAGAGGCGGAGGTTTCAATATTTATTAATTAAATACGAAACTACAATTTTAGTATTTATTTAATTTATTTATCAAATGAGCTTAAACTCAAATAAAATTAGTATTGAATAGGTATTTTCAATACCTTTCAAACGACGTATCACACTTGCCATAAGGTCCTATTTAAAAATGGCACCTATTTAAAAGTGAAAAGTCACAGTGACGCTGTAACGTCATCTGTCACTATTACGTCACTTGTTATGTCTAGTTAAGAAGCCTACGTCTGTTTATGACCTCCCTCCAAATTTCGCTATTATAAGTATAACCGTTCAAAAGATACGAGGGGGGAACGGACTTTTGATTAGCACTATATATACAGTATACACTAAGCTACTAGATACAAGAGCACATTGTATGACAGCGCAGTTAGTTCAGTTACTCCCAAGAAATGAGGTGGAAAAATCCTGAAATATCTAGTGAAGTCTAGAACGTCAGAAAATGTATATTCACTCCGTGCAGCTGAACAGGTGTCGTCCTCTATAGGTTATTATATCATCACCATAAGATTTACACCATTGAAAACGTTTATAAATCTGCAGTAATAAAATCAAAGGTTTGTAATTAATCATAATTATTGTCTGTATATTAATTATTACTATATAACTATTGTTAGCGTAGTACTTATATATTACAAATAGATTTGTTGACAGTTCAAATTTGGATGATATTTCAGCAAACACAATAAGTTAAAGCAAAAAATAAAAATCCGAAGATTTTTACTTTTTGCTTTAACTCGAAACCAAAATTCAGATTCTCACCCAAATATGTGCCTTCTACGATTTACAAAGCAAACAGACGATGAAGAAACCGACATGGGGAATCTAAAATTGCATTCCACATCGAAAAGACAGCTAAGATTTGATTTCACGTATAATACTGCCCGCTTATTCGTATTCGCTTATACGCAATTCGCCCTTTTAGGACTCATCAGAGCTAATGATGGGCCTTCCTAGAGAGGCGCTCTGATGACTCCTTATAAGCGAATTATACTATATGTGAAATCAAATCGTAACTGTCTTTTCTACAATAAGTTGAATTTATATATTTTAAACATTTTACTAGTTTATTATTTATATTTTTAACAATAATATAATACCAATTTATATAATTTATAGTTATTGTACCAATTTATATATTTGCAGAGTTTATGTGTGCTAAAAAAGAGTTTTAAGTAATTATTTGATTTACTGTTGTAAATATATAAATTGAGTAAATTTTTCCTTTTTCAATTTTACTTTAATGCCATCATTAATCATTAATAATTGAATTTTTCTGAAAGTTTAAAAAATACGGAAATATTGGTACATCTTTTCTTAAAAAATTGATACAGTTCACATTGATACTTTTTGTTATTTTCAAGCGGAAATCGATAAAAAGTGCAACCACTTTTACTATTACTGTCGCATTAATAATTACATGTTTACATGTATAATTATATTACATGTATAAGTTATAAAAATCTTACGGTGATGACAAATTTGGCCGATATGTAACCCCCCCCCCCCCCGCCAGTTGCACAGAACGAATAAGCAGGTGTTGTTGACAGTTTGGAACAGTTGTTCCAAACATTATTGAGTTTTTGAAGTTTATAATTGTCATTTTTTGATGAGAGGGAGAACCAGTCCCCAAATACCTACGGAAACAGGACCACCTATACTAGTGGCAGCAATAAGAGCAGCCATAATATCACTAAAAGAGGGGAGAGCTCCAGGACCAGACGGAGTACAGTCTGAATTTCTTAAACTTCTTGATGGTGAATCTTTAAGAATACTATGTACCTAAAATCTTCAATAATATCTATAACACAGGCAATATTCCAAAAGATTGGCTAGTTTCAGAATTTATTACGTTACCAAAGAAACAGGGAGCGAAAAATTGCGGAGA
The DNA here is from genome assembly GCF_040954645.1 of Diabrotica undecimpunctata. Lineage (NCBI taxonomy): Eukaryota > Metazoa > Arthropoda > Insecta > Coleoptera > Chrysomelidae > Diabrotica > Diabrotica undecimpunctata. The sequence goes on along the minus strand of NC_092810.1, from coordinate 51,974,176 downwards.
ATATAGTAATGAGCCATACACTAAAACTTTTTCTTAAAATTATACATCGCAGAATATACAAGCTATGCGAAGAGAGAATACAAGACACACAGTTTGGATTCATCAAAGGCGTAGGTACGAGAGATGCACTGTTTAGTCCACAGGTATTATTCCAAAGATGCAGAAATATGACTTGCGATATATACACCTGCTTTGTGGACTACCAAAAAGCATTTGACATAGTTAAACGCCGAAAAATGATGGGATGTTCTAACAAAAGTCCAAATAGATTAAGTTAAGTTCGTGTAACCTTCTGGCTAAGGTCTAGTGTTAGGGTTTTCAGGTCGCGCAAGCGCCCCTAGCATGACTTAACGACTACTTTCATAGCCGGGACCGACGGCTTTACGTGCCCTCCGACGCACGGTGGCAGCTCAGATAAATTAGATATTGAAAATTTTGTCGGTGCCGGGATTTGAACCCGGGCCCTCTAGCTTGTTAAGCCAGTAACATAGCCGCTGAGCTACGGCTGCCACCAAATAGATGATAAAGACCGACATACACTACAAAATTTATAATGAAACCAATCAACCACAATAAGAACAAATCTTAAAGATGAACCGACGGACGCGATCCAAATTCTGCGAGGCGTTAGACAAGGATGTATAATTTCACCTATATTATTCAACCTATATTCAAAGGAAATATTTAGTGAAGCCTTGAAAAATTGCGAACATGGAGAACGCCTAAACAACATCCGCTTGCAGATGACACCGTTATTTTTGTACAGTTTAAACAATTTACAGCAATTAATAAACAAAGTAAATGAAGTAAGTGAAAGATTTGGACTACAAGTAAACATATCAAAAACTAAATTTGTGGTCATCAGCAAAAATAAAATTAGAGACGTCCAACTGCTTATCAAGAATACACCAGTGGACCAAGTAAAACAGTTTACCTATCTTGGAACAATAAACGAACACTGGGATCACTCACAAGAAGTAAAATATAGAATGGAGAAGGCTAGAAGTGCATTCAACAACATGGCCAAACTCTTTCAACAGCATGGTCTAGCAATGGGCTCTAGTTTATCTCCATTATTATCCGATATATTTATGGAAGATTTTGAAACAAATATTATTTCTAAACAAAATTTACAACCCACAGTATGGTGGAGATATGTAGATGATGTATTCTCAATATGGCCTCATGGATCAGAGTTGTTGGACGCATTCCTGAATGATATAAACGATAAAGAAGAGACAATAAAATTTACCATGGAAAAGGAATATAATAACACAATACCTTTCCTGGATGTTTTAATCTCTAAGAACGATACTGGATATGAGACTCAGGTGTATAGAAAACCAACACACACCAACAGATATTTTAATTTCAAATCAAATCACAATATTAATATTAAAAAGGAATCATTAAATCCTTATATGATAGAGCCAATGTTAGTTGTTCTAACGAAAATTCGTTCTTAGAGAAAAAACATTTGTTAAAATCTGTTTTATTAAAAAATGATTATCCTTTATCGTTTATAAATAAGGAATTTTCAACAATAGACCGAATAGAACAGAACAACTTAGAACGAGCATACACAAGGAATAATGCAAGGAAAATAACAATACCATACATAAAAGGATTATCAGAAAAACTTAAAAGGATAGGAAATAAGTTCAACATTTCAACAACATTCAAAACAACAAACACATTGAGATCTATTTTGTCTAAAACCAAACCTAACAATGAACAAGAAAGGACAAAGAATTGCATTTATAAAATACCTTGTGAATGCGATCAGTTTTATTTTATTCAAACAGATCATTAAATGTTAGAATAAGTGAACATCAATCTTATATTAAAAATAGAGAATTTGATAAATCTCAAATATGTAAAAACGCATAGGATAATGAACATAGGGTTCAATGGAATGGTTCAAATATAGTCCTAAAAGAAGCGGATGGTAAAAAGAGGTAAATCAAAGAAGCGGCTCTAATTATACTCAATGAGACTAATTGTGTCGCAAATTCTTCGGCAGAATGTAGTAGGATCTGGATATCCATATTAAAAGAGGAAGTTATTAAAAAGAAAATACCAGTATTAGTAAGTCGGTAACATATAGAGGATACATCATTTATGTTTTTTAAATAACAAACATATAAAATCAGAATTTGGTGTTTATTGAAAGTAAACTAAATGCACGACCAAATACTAACCATGTCGGGATAGTATTATGAGGTTTTTTTCCTGGTTTTACCCTGATAAATTACTATGGAATCACTAACAGGAGATTTTTACTGTCATCATGGCATCTGTTTGTCTTTTTAAAGACGAATTACATGCTATGATTTTTTCTGACGGATATTCTCAAGTTAAAGTTGATTTCATGTAACCGAATGAACTATCTTACAAGTAAAGTCGTCCCAGGAACACAACTCAACAATATTGGCAATATCATTTTAAATTCGTCTACTTTAAAATGTATAATGTATGTCTGAATTGTCAATATAAATGAGTCAGATAAAATTAAATTATTAAAAGAATTTTTCACCAAGTAACAAAAAAACAAAATTTGTTTAATTTACTAATGTTTGTATGTTGAGAACCATTTCCGAAATAGAAATTGAAACGTCAATAAACGTACTTTAACCTTTAATTGTGGCTTATTCCCATTTAAATAGTAATTACTTTAACATGCCACAAGAAAATAGCTTCAGAACAATAGTTAATTTATAGTTAATAAAAACGTTTAAATTCAAAAATATTTACGTGTAGTGATTAGATAAAACCCCATCTACTTAAACCTCACATCTGGTTTACTACAACAAAACACAAGCATCATGAGGTTTTTTCGTCATGATTTACTATGGGATCACTAACAGGATCATTTTACCAAAGAATATAGACGCATATAGAAGAACAGTTTAAATGGGCGATTTGGTTACGGTTATTATACTTCAAAACAATTCTTAAGAGGGCGACTGCATAAACTCAAACCGTGGTCGTCGGCTCTTAAAACCATCATGAAAGATATAGTTAGGGGGAAGTGGGAAAGGAGTACGAACGGAGCTATTTATTTAACTTATGCATTCACGCTTAATCAAATTTCGACGCCATTGATCTGCAAACTGTCTTTTATTTGTTTTTTACACAATAAAATCTTTATTTTTAATACATTAAATTGTTAAAGTTTTAATTTTAAAACTTAAAAAGGTATGAAATTTACAATATTCAAAGTATTTATTTTTTTATTACATGTAAATAAAATTTTATAACTTTGAATTAAAAATAGGTTTGTTCCAACACTACGAAAAACCATCACATAACTTTTTATTATACTGTTTTCCCGCCCAAAAATTTACGAAACATTTAAAAAAAAATTCAAAATATATTCAACCAAAAATTTCATTTTCTCAGGACTTTTCAATAAACTTTTTAGAGTATTTTCGAAATTGTTTCATTGAACAATTGTCCTGTTCAAAAAAGTATGCAATGAAACTTTTTATTAAATTTTGAAATTTTCCAATTCGCCGCAACTTCTCAACTTCCATTTAGGCATTCGTATCATAGCCAATGATTAATTGCAGTTCGTTTTTCATGCAATCTCTCACTAACTGTTCCAACTCCCTTGATGGTTGTTCGACATCATCATATGGGAGGTATGCTGATCTGAGAACTATCTCCTTCATAACTCCTTCCTCTATGACCTTCATCTTTACTGTCGTTCAGTCTGTGGAGCAGAGATCACAACCAGTCTTCTGTGTTAAGGTCTTGAATTTGTCTCTTAAGACGGATCCTGATGGTTTCTTCATCAAGCTCTTTCTCGTGGACGCGAGTGAGGACCATGGGGCGCTTGGGCATATTATTTGGATCAATTATATTTCAGTTTGCTCCTTTCCACAGGCCCTCAATAGTCTTTATCACTTCAGTCGTCCATTTCTTTTGTATATTCGTTAACACAGTTCACCACAGGGTCCCTTCGCTAAACGATGTTTTATGGAACTGCACAAGTTCATTTTGACCTCCGATAGGAGCCTCATTAAGTGCTTGCTCCAGTTTGTTAATGATCAAATTTGCTTGAGCCCGATCTAGTTGAATATCAGGATGGTGTCTGTGTGCTACCACCGTTCTGAATACTTTTACCACGGTGCTTTATGACCAAGTTTGCTCGTTAGAGCCCCTTGGATTCTTAGCAACTCTGTTACGAGGGGTGTGATGGTATTCTCCCGAAGTATCTTTTTATCGTCGGGTGTTGATGATTTGGTTTTCTTGGGATTTGCTATGGTCCATGTCCCATCAGCCATTTTTGCCTTTTTTCAAATCTTCCTTTGTTGAGCTTTAGTAAGGCGATATTTGAGACTTACTTATTTATTTTTTTTTTTTACTTAAAAATCCGAAATTATAGTTCACAATTTCGAATTTTCAAATTGTAAAAAATAATTCTTTTTTGTATGTGTTAAAAAGCAATTCTAGAGTACTAACAACAGCAGGAATTGTTTTTTTGATCGAAACACAATTTTTTGAGCTTTCTCTCTCCTTGATTGAGTTTTAATTAATTTCATGTATAGTTTTTAAGAAGAGACTTTTAATTATATTATTTGTAAATTTGTACATATTTAAATTTAAAATTTGAATTTGAATAATATTTTTTCTAAAAAGATTCATTTATTAAGTTAAAATAATATTTTATTTTCTTCTAAAAATTTAATGTTATTCTACGACCACGCGGCATCTACATATAAAAATATTTTAAGTTGCATTTGTTGCCCCACTCTTTCTTATTTTAGAAGCAGGAATAGCGCTGACACGACCGCTCTCTAGTGGTACAAATAAGGAACTAAAATCATGATCAATTTCTCATTGTTTTGTGTATAATCTTTGCCGACGCTAAAAAATGACAGTGAAAGATTCTTTTATATACGTCTATATTCTTTGATTTTACTGTCATCATTGCAAGTAGTTGTCTTTTTAAAGATAAATCACATGCTATGATTTTTTTACGGGTATTATTAAATTAAAGGTAATTTTATATAACCGATACCATAAATGTAATAGATGAGATAGTGAAAGAATGTAAGAAAACATTCAAGAAATACTGCATCGGTTGGAACAGAATGCAAATGATAAATGCTGAGATGTGTATATTTGCAGACGACATAGTATTAATTGCGGAAACTGCAGAAAAACTGAAATACAACTTAGAGAAATGGAACCTAGAAGCAAGCAAATACAACTTAAACGTAAACAAAGAGAAGACTCAAATAATGAAAATATCAAGGAAACAAGGGACGGAAGATCAAATAGAAGTAATGATAGACCAACAAAAAATAATACAGACAAATTCATACAAATACTTAGGAACAGTAATCAACAACAAAGGAGACATCGAGGATGATCTTAACAACAGAATGGAAAACACAGGAAAACTATTCCAAGCACTAAATAGAGGATTCCTTAATAACAAAGAAATATCAACAAAGACCAAGATGACAATATACAAAACAATATATAGACCTACAGTGACATATGGAGCAGAAAATTGGATATTAAACAAAAGACAGAGCAGAATTCAGGCAGCAGAGATGAAATACCTCAGAAGAACGATAGGAGTAAAAAGAACTGATAGAATCAGAAATGAAGAAATAAGAGAAAGACTCAAAATCAAACCGATACTCGAGTCAATCAAAGAGAAAAAATTGGCATGGTTCGGACATCTAACCCGGATGGACAATAATAGACAAGTTAAAAGAGTGTGGGACGCCAAACCAATAGGGAAGAACAGAAGAGGAAGACCCATTAAAGAATGGAACAGTGACATCTCGCAGATACTACAGAGTAAGGGTAAGACTTGGCAGGAAGCAACACAGATGGCATCCAATAGGAAGGAATGGAGAAAGTTCGTTAAGAGCTAGGACACCTCAAAAGACCGTCAAATAGTGTAATGTAATGAATTGTATTTTAAACGGCCCAACACCGAAAGGTACAAATGGGTCTACTGATTAAGTAAGTAAGTTATATAACCGAAATTTTCCAATACAGTATCTTTCAATAAAGTCGTCCCAGGAACGCAACTCAAAAATATGGATATCATTTTAAACTCATCTAATTTAAAATGTATAATATATGTCTAAATTGTCAATATGAATCATCGGATAAAATTAAATTATTAGAATTTTTTTACCAAGTAAGAAAAAAGAAAATTTGCTTAATTTATTAATGTTTTGTATTTTGACAACGATTTCCAAAGTGGAAATCGAAACGTCAAAATAAACTTATTTTAAAATTAAAATAAATTGTGGCTTATTTCCAATAAAAACAGTATATTGTATTAAGATGCCACAAGAAAATAGCTTCAGAACAATAGTAAGAAAAAGCAAACAGTAAATAATAAAAAAATTCAAATTAAAAGATATTTACCTTAAATTTTTTCACTGTTCGAAAAGTCTTTTTGCATATGGAACACTTTCTATGTATCAGTTCATGTTTTTTCAAAGTATTCGGCAATAAAGCTGCATCGCATATATTACACAACACAAGAGACTCCCCAGTATAAGGTATTAAAAGATTGTCATTTACAGAATTCACAGGTGTGTTAGATATAGGTGATGTTTTTATATGAATTGAATCATTATTTATATCCATTGGAGATCCAATTTCTAGTTTGACAGGTTCAGTAGTATTGCCCATTGTTCTTCGCCTTGTAAGTTTAGGTGTTGATGGGATAGTTTCTAAAATGTGTTTGTTAACTGACTCGCTACTTTTTAAATGTGGTGTTATTTTGTAAGAGTTATTTGGATGGATCATGTGCTTATTCACATTATTAACTAGTTGTAGTGATTTTAGATATTCTTCTTTAGAATCTTCTAGTTTTCTCTTTTTGAGTTGAAAGTTATCTATCTGCATACATACAGAATTAAATGGCATTTCATTGTAAAGTTTATTATCAACATCCATAGTATCAGGTTCAGTTTGAAGAGCTACACTTGAAGTACAATTTTTCGCTTGAATACCTATTTCCACAGTACCAGGTTCAGGTCGAACAATTGCATTTGAATTACAATCCTCCCCTTGAATACCTATATCCGTAGTATAACGTTCAGTTTGAATAGCTACAGTTGAATTACAATCTTTAACTTGAATACCTACATCTTTAGCCAAAAGTTTGGATCGAACAGCTACACTTGAACTACAATTTTTCACTTGAATTCCTATGTCCATAGTACAATATTCAGTTTGAACAGCTACAGTTGAATTACAGTTTTCAGTTTGAGCAGCTACATTTGAATTACAATTTTCAGTTTGAGCAGCTACAGTTGAAATACAATTTTTCACTTGAATACCGATACTAGTCTTCTGCATAGGCCAATTTTTAATTGAACTAGCGTTGTCACAGTGTTTTGTTAAATCTTGTCGCCGATCCTTTATCCAGTTAGCTAGAGATGATATATCTTCACAAAAATTATATAAGCTGTTATTTTTCGGTTGTATTACTGGCGTTTTGTGTTTTTGCTGCATATTTCTTTTTTTCAGGAAACCCTAAAAAGTCAGTAGAATTAATAATTAAATGATGAAATATAAAAACTTATTATATATTATTATAAAGGGGGTAAAGTACATTAGAATTGCTCAGAGTTCTTAGACATGATGGTAACTTAACAATATTATTGGGGGTCTTCCAATGACGCACGAAAAATTCATAATTTCATAAACAAAATATTATGAAGTGATTTATTTATAGTTTTTATTGGAAATTAACCACAATTTTTGTTTACAATATGTTTATTTTGACATTTCGATTTAGACCGTCGTGAGACAGGTTAGTTTTACCCTACTGATGACTCGTCGTTGCGATAGTAATCCTGCTCTGTACGAGAGGAACCGCGACATTTGGTTGACGCACTTACTCGAGCGGGTAATGGTGCGAAGCTACCATCCGTGGGATTATGCCTGAACGCCTCTAAGGCCGTATCCTTTTTAGTCAAAGGCGGCAACGATATCTCTTGGAGTTCCGAGAGTCGAAAGGCTCAAAACAATGTGACTTTACTAGGCAATCGTGGTTCGCTACGATCGTCGCACGAGCCCTTATTTCCGTTGAGATTATCGGTTTACGGTGGGATCGATCCTTGCCAGTAGACCAAATCTTTAGACGGACGAACATGGGTATTATAATCTTTTCGATGTTGGAACTCGGAATAGTCTATCTCAATGTTTGCATAATTATGAGTGTTTTAAAAGCAAATAAGTAGTTAGTGATTGTGATTAAACGCATAGAAATAAATGAAAATGATAAACATATACTTTACACAGTGAATACTAGAAAAAAAAAATAAGTAAAGGCTCGGGCACCTAGAGCGTCATCTGTCGTGGCACTCAGCGATATCTGAACGAGGCCGACGAGCGATCTACTTGTATTACACAGTATAGCATCATACCAGTCACTTAAAGAAAGATCTATCGCAGCGAGCCAGTCATTATCGCTTTTCCGGGCGATACCGTTGTACAAAATTGCAGATTTATCGAGCAATCAGTTTGGTAAAAATGAATTACTCATTGAAATTTGCTCATTTACGATCGCTGCATTGCATATTGTACACAACAGAAGAGACTCCCCAGTACTTACTTACTTAATCGTTGCCGCTGCCCGCCGCGACAGATCGGGTCCTGTGTGAAATAGCCTTAAGCGGCCCACATACGATACGATCTGTCGTCCAAGTAGTGTCTGGGGTCTAGGGAGACTGAGACCTCGGAAGCCCTATCTATATTTATTTTAATAGAGAAACAAGTAGACAGTTAAAAATTGAGTAAAAGAGTGCAGAGTGTCGAGTTCTATGTATTATGTTTAAGTGTACATTGGCTAATACCGAGGGACAATTAATAACGTTGTTGCAGCTCTCAACCTGCGGTTCTTCAATGTAGCAATGTTAAATTGAGACATTATTATAGAATAATCTATGAAATAATTTTCAGTATTTTTTATATTAATATGTGCTTTAAAAGCTAAAGATCTTAGAAACTTCCTCTGAACGCTCTCCAATCCATCAATGTATACTTGATGAAATGGGGACCAACAACAGAGCAGTATTCAAGACCTGAGCGTACCAGTGAGCAATACAATAATTTGAGTACAATAGGTGAGAGATCATGACTATTACGATAAATAAAACGATAAATAAAGATTACGAAATCCTGTTTCCTTAATTTTAAGAAAATGGCTTCTAAATGTCAATGCACAATCCAATAATACACCCAAATCTCTTATCTCAGTAACTGAATCCAAGAGTACATCATTAAGAACATATCTATTAGCTATTAGATTATTTATACGACCAAATGAAATACAAGGACATTTAGTTGGATTTAAGCTTAAACCATTTTGTTTTGACCATAAACATATATTATTTACATCATCTTGCAGGAGATCTCTATCCGATTTATTATGTATACAACGAAACAACTTAAGATCATCAGCAAATAGCAGGAAGTTTGAGTTTTTAATAGCCTTACCAATATCGTTAATGAACAAGTTAAAAAACAAGGGACCACAATGAGACCCTTGTGGTACACGAGAATAATGAAATTCTTTTGAAATATAATTGTTATTACGAACTTGCTTTGTACGTCCCATCAGAAAACTTTTAATCCAATTAACAATGGGGTCACCAACTGAATTTTATTCTCAAATGTACCCAACAAGTATTCTTGGTAATTAACAAGGTTTGTTACTGTTGACTTCCCTTTAGAAAATCCATGTTGTTCATCAATAATTATGTTTCTGCAAGTCCAGGTGAGATTTATCGATACCAATTTATCAAGAAGTTTCAGGATTGCTGATTGAATAGTTATACCTCTATAATTGTTAACGCACTCGCGATTGCCAGATTTATAGATAGGCGTAAGAAAACTATTTTTCCAATATTGTGGAAATACAGATAATGACAATGATAAATTGAAAATTTGTTGTAAAGGTTTACAAAGGGAAAAAATACAGTTCTTAATAAGTGCTGCAGGTATACCATCAGGCCCTCAAGAATATGTAGTTTTTAAACTCATAATCCTCTCGAAAACATCGGTCAGACTAAACTTCAGAATCTGAAAATCCACACTATAGTCCAATTTAAAATTAGGTACATTATACTCACTATTATTATATGTACCTGAAAAATAACTGGCAAAAAGATTGACTATTTCATCACCATTCTGAGCTATTACATCCCCTCCTTTATTAGACATTACATTAGGATAAGCACTAAACCCACGTGTAGTACTAACATACCTCCAAAAAGAGTGGGGATTACTTGAAAGATTTGATTGATTTTTTCCTTAACCTTTCCCTTAACACCGAAAATTCCTCATATGACTTGCCTGATGCTTTAAAATTCCCGTGAGCTATTTTTTTCTGTATGACAAGCTCAATTAATTCTCGCAAAAACCAAACTGGAAAGTTTAATGATTTAAACCGTTTGATAGGAACAAACATATTGAGGGCATCATATAAAATATGGTAAAAATTTTCTAAGCAGCAATTTATCTCTGATTCATCTAATACCTTGTTCCAAGGAATTGAGGCTAAATATTCATTTAAAACTTGATAATTACATTTTTTAAAATCATGATAGAAGACATCATATTTAAGAAACAAATTTAAATTGGCTGCATGTAACAATATAGTATAAGCTGACTGATGTTGCGAAGTATTCAATAGAATATCAGTTGAAATCGACACAACTGCATCCCTCTGAGTACAGAAAACTAGATCTAAAAATTTATTATTAAGGTTAGGCAAAGTATTTACTTGTGACATATTTTGAAAATTGTAGCAAGTACAAATAATATTTGCTGGAGAGTGATGCGGACACTCAACTGTAACACCATTACTAAGATTATCCCAGGATGCTTCAGGTAGGTTGTAGTCACCACAAATACAGAATTCACAATCACTGAATCTATCCGCTAAGTCCAACATACAGGTGGAATACTCCTCATATACTGACCCAGATGACCGTGGAGGAAAGTACACTGCACCAATGACTAACTTTTTTGTGCCACACAATGAGGGCTATGATGTATCGTTTATGTGAAATAATTACATGCTGTAAACTCAGATTTTAACACATTTATGTAAAAATTTTCAAATCGGTATGATGTAAGAACTACGTATAACGGGTTGCCTACCTTGATATGTAATTTATCTATATGTAAATGTAATTTTTAAGCTGTCTAAAATTAGGTGCCGTTTTCGCTCTTAGTTAGGTTATGTTATTGTATGTAATTTGTGGAAACAAGTTACTATTTTTTTTATAATTATAATAAAATAAACTAATGGCTTCAATTAAAAAGAAAACAACCAAGAAACAATTGTAAGTGATGTTAGACTTCATAAAAATAAATAGTGCTTACTGGCAAAATAGTCAAGGAAGGCTAAGAAAGTAGCCCAATTGTGAGAGGAATTTGCTATCATGGTAAATACAGTAGATGGTGGCCCTAAAAAAACAGGAGAACAATGAAGACATGTAAGAAGATTAATTTCTGTTACTATCAAATTTAATAAATGCTAAATTTTTAGGTGTTCAATGAGTGGAAGATTTTGCAACTCATTTCAAAGATTCATCTTGGGGAGCCCCAGATTATAAATACATTGGAGTTTAAAAGTAAAGATTAATTATTGATGTATTATGTTTATTATGGTGTATAATATTTTTCAGAAGGAAAAGGAAGTCAACCTGTAAAAATTCAAAATGCAATAGTTTTATTTAAAATTCTATAAACATATCCTTTATAAAATTATATCTCAATTATGGAATAAACTGAATATAAACATTTTTATTTAACAATTTTATAACTCAAAATTTTTTAGCCACTTTGTAATATGTTTCAGATTTTTTGTTTTGTCTTCATCTTTGTGTTATTCTTTTTGATTTTGTAACTAATTGTAACATAAATACCTACATATCATTATGAAATATACTAATTATAAACACTTTTATTTAAAAACTTGTTTTTTTTTATTTTACAACACCGAAGTTTGCAGCAATAATACTTCTTCATATTCTCTAAGGGTTATGAGCACATTTGGACCATTTTGTAATATATTTTAGTTTGTTTTACCATTATCATTAGTCAACATCAATGCAACACAGGAATATATGTTTCCAGCTTTAACAAGGCTATAATGTAAAACTCTGTGCTTGTGCAAATAATTCTTTAGGACAATCCTCCATTCACCCTTGTGTCTACCAACTCTTCTGTACATTCTAACTCCAATAGATTTTAAATCATCGTTAAATTGTCTTGATACCTAAGTCTTGGTTTTCTTCTGGTTTATTGTCCCATCAGCCCTCTTCTGTTAAAAACCTTTCCGACTGTTGCACCTACCTCTTGCCTGATGAAATGCTCTGCTCTATCCATGTAAGGTATGCTACCTTAATGAATTTTATGTCAGGTTCTATACAACCCAAAGTTGTAATGCTTGTGCTACAAACCTTGTTCTTTGTAGTAGTATATTTTAGGTGTATTTGTAGGTTTACTTTGTGGTATATTTTAGGTTTGCGTTAATTTTTGAAATTGTATTCTTTACTTGTATGTTTTAATTTTCCAAGGGTTTTAACAAATTTTGGACTACTTTTTAATATATTTTAAATTTGTTTATTTTAAACTTTTTGCAATTAATTGTAACATACGGATTTTATGTTTTTAAACATTTTTATTTAACAATTTTATAACATAAAGTTTGTATAAATATAAATCATATAAGTATAAAATAAACTGAGGATAAACATTTTTATTTAAATATTTTATAACATAACATTTGCAGCGATAACACTTCTTTATATTCTCTAAGGGTTTTCAAAACTTTTGAGCCAGGTTGTAATATATTTTTATTTTGTTAGTGTTGTGTCATTTTTGTAATTAATTGTAACATACATGATTTATGTTTTTGTTTTTAACAATATATAAACATTTTTAATTTAATGTTATAATACAGTGTGCAGCAATATAATATCTTCGTATTATCTAAACAGTTTTAAAAATTTTTGAGCCACTTAGTAATATGTTTTAGATTGTTAAAATTATATTACTAAACTATATTTGATTATAAAACTATGTCACTATTTATCATTGTGAAATAAATAAATTATGAAAATATTAATAAATTTTTGTTTCACTACACAAAGTTTGCAGCATTCTTTGATATGACAGAACCGAAAATAACGTTTTATGTAATTTTCTGCTGTGGCTTGGTCATTTTACGCATAGCAACGCAGGGCATGATACATCATACCGTTTTTACACATTATGTTTTGAGAACTGTAATCTGATGTACGTTTTCTGAATTTTACACTAGTATGTAATTATTTACGTAAATGATACATCATAGCCCCCATTACCTGTGTAAAAACGTGTTCCACAGAGGAATCGAGGCCTAACCAACATTGAAGTAAGACGCTTATGGACAGCAATAAGAACACCACCACCACGAGTCTTTGAACTAGTTTGAGGGTCCCTGTCATGTCTATACATATAGACATGACAGTATATATATATATATATATATATATATATATATATATATATATATATATATATTGTTATGATGTGTTTTTTGTTTGAATGATGAGCAATGAGTATTTTTAATAATATAATATATAGGGTTTTTATCGCGGTTCTCAAAGAATTAGCTTGTAAGTACTTTTTTTAATTATCTTTATTATAACTATTATGAAACACACATATATATCTAACCTAGCCAATGTAAATTAAAATAAACTATCTTTAAATTGATGTTCTTATAAAACTAATTAAATTCTATAGACAATGTTAAACTTAAACAAACTATCTTCAAAATTGAAATTGTTATAACACTAACTAAATTATATTAACAAAATGTTGTACCTTTCTTTCACTGAGATGCCTAAATGAACTGTTTTCCACTATATATATTCTAATCACCACTGAATGTCTTCGTACTTCTGTTATCCTTGTTTTTGTGAAATTACTTTTTCCAATTATCAGCTTCTACCAATTTAAGATATAGTTTTCTTCACCAGCATTTATACACCACCAAGCAAACCAACAAACACCATTTATATTTATTCTTCTTTTCAATATACCAATATCCAATTATTATAAGTTGATTTATACTAATCTCCAATCATAATATAATTTTAATTCCTTCCAATGTCCATCCAATATTCTTCTAATATACTTTTATAATCTTCAATAATTATTTGTGTATAATTATAAATGTGCATTAAATATATGCATAATTTTTAATCTTCATTTAACTCACTATATTAAACAATTGGACTATCTCCAACTAACTTTCATATTTCTTATTAAACTGCTTGACTGACTTACTAAAACTGTGAACAATTGACTTCACTAACTAATCTACTAACTTTCATAATAAACTGCTTGACTTCTGACTAAAAACTTCCCTCTTGAATCCAAATCACGGGTATTTATATCCTTTTTGATATTCCAGAACCATCTGGTAAGAAATCATGTTCTATTTAGTTCTATTAAATACTTGTCTGAATTTTCTGGAACAAACCATTTCGCAAACATGGCCATCTCCGGAGATCCAGAGAATTCCATTCTTTTCTATTAATAATTTTGTTTACATTTAGGCTTTTCAGATCAGAATATATAATTAAATTAGTAACTTAACATTCTAATTTAATAAAATACACATTTCAAACAATATATTATTATAACCCCACTTTATATTCCTAAAAATTTCCTAAAATGTCACTGGGAGACAGAGTTTGTATAGTTGGTTGCCTAGTCACATGGCTCACTCAAACATATCTACCACATTACAATTACTAAAATACAACTTTTTACAATTATTATATGCTAATTTATTAAAAATGCCCTCACATAAATATATTTTTATTAAATTCTCTAGTATATAACTTATTTAAAACAACCAAATATCTAATATTATGTAGTATATAACTTATAAATTATTTTCTATAAACCCTAATTGTCACAATACCCCAAAAATAATATTTAAAATAAATAATTTACTTATTATTTTTTTAAATATTAATTTTCTCATACCTTATTAAATTTAATAAATTAATAATTCAATTTTTTTTTTATTATTTAAAATGTGTTAAATACATCCCTGTTCGCTGTCTATATCAAAGCAGAGAACAACGGAGCACAGTTCGGCTATTCTATTCTATGATCAAACTGTCATGTCAAATGGGGCAATGGATGCGATATCAGAGAATAAAATATAACCTTAATTAAAAATATAATCGATATGGTGTTCTGTTTGTTTATAGACAAAATCTAGGAATTATTTCCATTCAAAATAACTTTCATCAATATAAATTGGTAAGTTTTTCCACTTTATTATATTAGAAAGACATTTTTATAGCAATTATAGTATCAATTTTGTGTCTAACCCCAAATTATGATTTTTAGGGTACAAATTAATTTCCATATATACATATACAAAATTCAACAAGTATGATGTCAAATTGATTCAAAATAATGAAATCTACCATCTACCATTTAACAAATCAAGTCTATTGAATAAAATGGATATATCAGTAAGTTATTAGTGTTATTATATTTGTGTTAAAGGTATAGAAATCATTATTCAATCTCTTCATGATATTGAAAAATGTCGTTGATATGTCTATGCCTCTTAGTCTGTTCTCTGCATCTATTAACACATAACTATTTAGTCCATTCTGATTTTCAATTGTATATGGACCTTCAAACATTGGTTGAAATTTCTTACAACGATTTTCTTTAACATTACTTTTTCTAAGTGAACGAATTAACACTAGGTCTCCTTTTTGAAATGTGATTGGTTTTTTTATATTTCGATTTTGTCTTCTGATATATTTTTCAGCTTTCCTCCTAATTCGGTTATTCACTTTCTGCATTACTTGTTCTAACATATCCTGATTATATTCACTAATCCACTTTCTGTTTCCTATATGGCCAAACATTAAATATTCTGGTACTTCCTCTGTATTCAAATTATGTGTATTATTTAAAAAATACTCTACTTGTGGTATATGTTGCTGCCAAGTTTCGTGTTGATTTTGGCACAGTATCCTTAAATATTTTATAACTTCTTTAATATATCTTTCTGCAGGATTTGCCTGAGGATGTCTGATACTTGTAAAATGAATGTTGATTCCCTTTTTCTCACAAAATGTCCGAAATTTTTGGTTGTTAAAATATGTAGCATTATCTATTATGCAATTTCTAAATGGTCCTATTTCTTCGAAAAATTGATTAATATATAATTTTAATGTTTTAACATTTGTTCTAGAGCAGGGATATAGTTTAATAAATTTTGTATATAAATCAACTATCACTAGTATATGCTTTTTTCCTGTTGGACTGAGAACTAAATTTGAAATAAAATCCATGGAAACTGTATTTAGTTTTTCATATACAACATTAGATTTATATGTGTTCTGGTTTTTGAAATTCTTTTCTTTGTTTAGTTGACATATTGGGCATTGGGTAGTAATTTCTTTTGCTATACTTATGTCATTCTTTGCAAAATAATTGTCCCTAAATAGCATCCATAGCTTTCTTGAACCAATATGCATATAATTGTTATGTAAATTTTTCAATATTTTCTTTGCTAAAGTTCTAGTTATTACATATACTTCTATGCCATTTATTATTTTATAATAAACTCCATCTTTCTTAAGGACTTTTTGTTTTTCACTCAAATTGATCTGATCTCTTATAATTTCTTCTCTAGAATATAATCCAGTACTGTCTACTAATTGATTTAATCCAATTTTTATTGTTCGCTGCCCTTTTTGTGATGTATTTTCTAACCTTGATAAAGCATCTGCCACTATATTGGATTTTCCAGAAATGTATTTGATTTCAAATGAGTATTCACTCAATATTAGACTCCACCGATGTATTCTACTGTTTCCATATTTGTTATTTAATATAGACGTTAAAGCTTGATGATCTGTTTCTATTGTAAATTCATTACCCAACAAATAAAATCTTAATTTTGTGACACAGTGTATTATACTTGCTAGTTCTAATTCTGAAACTGAGTAACCCTTTTCATGTGGCTTTGTAATTCTTGAAATGAATTGTATTGGGTATTCGACCCCATCATGTATTTGTAATAATACCCCTGATAATCTCTCTATTGATGCATCTGTTCTTAATATGAATGGCTGTGTGTAGTCAGGATAGTATATTTTCAAATTTGACAGAAAAATTTTTTTAATTTCTTGGAATGCTAGTTCTCTTCTCTGATCCCATCTCCATTTTACACCTTTTCTCAGTAGTTCAAGTAATGGAATTTCTTTTATACTTAGATCTGGTATCATCCTTTTATAATAATTAATTATTCCAATAAATCCTCTTAAAGTTCTTAAATTGTGTGGTGTTTTATATTCCTGAATGACTTGTGTCCGTTCTGGATCCATTTCGATTCCCTTAGTGTTAAGTTTATAACCTAGATATATGACTTCTTTTTGAAAAAATGTACATTTTTCTTGATTTATTTTTAGTCCAACTTTGTCTAATCTATTTATTATAATTTTTAGGTGTTTCTCATGATCTTCAGCCGTTTTAGAAAAAATTAATATATCATCAATGTAGTGAATTACAAAATGTTCATATTGATCCAAAATATGAAGACATCTACATAGAGCACTGCAAGATGATTGAAGTCCAAATGGTACTACTTTGAATTGATATACTACTCCATCTATCTGAAATCCTGTATACTGTCTACTTTTTCTTTCTAGAGGTATTAACCAGAAACTATGCTGTAAATCGATTTTAGTGAAAAATGACATTCCTGTAATTCTTCCTAATATTCCATCTATACTCATTGGTGCTTCAAATTGCTTTTCAGTAATCTTGTTAATATTCCTTGCATCCAAACATAACCTGATTTCACCTGATCTTTTTCGTACTACTACTATGGGGTTAATAAAACGTGTGTCTGCCTTCTCAATGATCCCATCTTCTAACATATTATTAATTGTTTTGTTTACTTCTTCTCTGTATTTATATGGTATTGGGTATGATTTTGTTTTAAAATCTTTTTCTTCTTTAACTTTTATACTATGGATATAATTTTGTGCAATTCTATTTTCTTTATTGACAAGTCCCTTGTGTTGCTGCAATATGGAAATGACTATTGATTTATATTCTTCAGGGCAATTTAAAACTTTTATCATATCTTCTTCTTTACAAATAAAATTATTCTTCATTATGTACTCATTATTCCTTGCTTCCAATTTTACGCACTCCGCCTCGTAGGCATCCATCTGCTTAAAATTTCCATTCCTTAAATATTCACTACAATAATTATTCTTTACATTCTTTTGGGACATTTACCTATCATCAAAATACATTTCTTCTTCATAAACATCATTATTTTCTTTTAATAATATCCTATCAACTCTTATTCCTTCTTCTACCTCATCTTTCTGCATAAATTTAATTATTTGCCCTTCCAAAGTTACCATTTTTTCTTCAAAATCTATCTTTACTTTCTTCTTTTCCAATTCATCATTTCCCATTAATATATCAACACATAAATCCTTGACAATAAATCCTTGCATATGAATTTCTTTATTAAGAATATTAATTTTAAAATTGGCTAGTTTATCAATTTCACCCAGAAGGTTTTTCATAATAGCAATGGCCTAACTTGTAATTCAGAAAGTTTACTGCACAAAATTTTGATTATTAGAATTGTCAGATTGTATCTGACCACTTGGATCTGATGTACTATGTCTTTCCCTACTATGACTTCTACTCACATTTTCTTGCCTTGTACGATTTCGTTCCCTGTCTTCGCAGCTCCTATTCCTTCGAACACAATTTACCTGTCTGTTATAGTTAGGTCGCTCTGTATTTCTTCTATTGTTAAAATCTTGCCTATTATTATTAGTACTGTTATTAAAATGTTGTCTATTATAATTACTGTTATTATTATTAAAATTTTGTAAATTATTACCATATCTATTATATGATTGTCTATATTGTTGATTATCATTTTTATTATATTGAAAGTTATTATTGTTTTTTCTGTTGTTATTATTACTTGTCATATTGCCTCTTTGTATTCTTTGAATAAAATTAATAAAACTATCTATTGTTTGAATATTTTGTACAGTTACGGTTTGCACAACATCAGCATCAAAATGTCTAGATACATTTAAGACTGTTTCATCCTCTCTAAGTGGTGGTTCTAAATATTTTGCAACTGTTATCAATTTCAATGCATAATCTACCATATTTGATTTTAAATTTTGATTATACTTTCCAAAATATAGAATTTCTCTAAACTTTGCTTGCTCTAATTCACCCCAATAATAATTTAAAAATTTATTTTCAAATGTTTGAAAGTTATCTAAATCATTTTCAATACTAGCAAACCAAGTTGCTGCATTGTCATTTAATGTCATTCTAATATAATCTTTAATATCATTAATATTATTCACAAATCTTAATTTATGTTTTAAACTATTTATGTATACTCTAGGATGCAAATTTTTTATATTACCAGAGAATTTAATCCCAGTCTCATTTGTTAAATTTAAGTAAGGTCTCCCTATGTCTCTCATTTGTGAAATATCATCTATTCTCTGTTCCACATTTCTTATTTGATTACTATTTATTTGGATATTTTGTTGTATATCGTCTAATTTTTCTTCTGCGTTTCTCCTGTCTTCGTTAATTTTTACTTCTAAGTTACATTTCTGTAACTCTATTTTCTGTTCTATATCTATCTTATTATCTTGAATAATCCTCTTTACTTCTGTCCTCTCATTTTCTATCCTTTTCTTGTAGTCATTCCGTATATTTTTTATTTCATTTGCTACTTTTTTCCTGCATGTTCCAGTTTTTTATCCATTTGTTTTTCTATTTGTTTTACAATTTTATTATTATTATCTTCTATTTTCTTTTCTAATTTTCTATAATTCTCTTCCAATTTCTGTTCCATTTTTTTCATGTCTTCTTTGACTTCTTTTGAATTCTCTTCCAATTTTTTTATGTCTTCTTTGATTTCTTTTGAATTCTCTTCTATTGTCTTGTTCATCTGCATCATTAATGACATCAAAGCTGCCATATTGACATTTTCCTCTCTTTCTGGATTCATTTCTGCAGTATCTTGTGGAACTTGAACTAAACTCTCCTCTTGTATAGGTTGTGTTTCTACTTCCACATCTTCTTCATTCTTTTTGCTTCTTGTACCTTTCTTTCCTTGAGACATTTTGAGACTTTACTTGTTCAAATATAATTAAAATTAAAATCTATACTTTTTCTTTCTACTGATAATTAATTTAATTATATGAGAGCACTTATCTTCCCAAACTAATTCTTTTAAATAGAGAGCCACCGCGTTGGGTGCCAAATTGTTATGATGTGTTTTTTGTTTGAATGATGAGCAATGAGTATTTTTAATAATATAATATATAGGGTTTTTATCGCGGTTCTCAAAGAATTAGCTTGTAAGTACTTTTTTAAATTATCTTTATTATAACTATTATGAAACACACATATATATCTAACCTAGCCAATGTAAATTAAAATAAACTATCTTTAAATTGATGTTCTTATAAAACTAATTAAATTCTATAGACAATGTTAAATTTAAACAAACTATCTTCAAAATTGAAATTGTTATAACACTAACTAAATTATATTAACAAAATTTTGTACCTTTCTTTCACTGAGATGCCTAAATGAACTGTTTTCCACTATATATATTCTAATCACCACTGAATGTCTTCGTACTTCTGTTATCCTTGTTTTTGTGAAATTACTTTTTCCAATTATCAGCTTCTACCAATTTAAGATATAGTTTTCTTCACCAGCATTTATACACCACCAAGCAAACCAACAAACACCATTTATATTTATTCTTCTTTTCAATATACCAATATCCAATTATTATAAGTTGATTTATACTAATCTCCAATCATAATATAATTTTAATTCCTTCCAATGTCCATCCAATATTCTTCTAATATACTTTTATAATCTTCAATAATTATTTGTGTATAATTATAAATGTGCATTAAATATATGCATAATTTTTAATCTTCATTTAACTCACTATATTAAACAATTGGACTATCTCCAACTAACTTTCATATTTCTTATTAAACTGCTTGACTGACTTACTAAAACTGTGAACAATTGACTTCACTAACTAATCTACTAACTTTCATAATAAACTGCTTGACTTCTGACTAAAAACTTCCCTCTTGAATCCAAATCACGGGTATTTATATCCTTTTTGATATTCCAGAACCATCTGGTAAGAAATCATGTTCTATTTAGTTCTATTAAATACTTGTCTGAATTTTCTGGAACAAACCATTTCGCAAACATGGCCATCTCCGGAGATCCAGAGAATTCCATTCTTTTCTATTAATAATTTTGTTTACATTTAGGCTTTTCAGATCAGAATATATAATTAAATTAGTAACTTAACATTCTAATTTAATAAAATACACATTTCAAACAATATATTATTATAACCCCACTTTATATTCCTAAAAATTTCCTAAAATGTCACTGGGAGACAGAGTTGTATAGTTGGTTGCCTAGTCACATGGCTCACTCAAACATATCTACCACATTACAATTACTAAAATACAACTTTTTACAATTATTATATGCTAATTTATTAAAAATGCCCTCACATAAATATATTTTTATTAAATTCTCTAGTATATAACTTATTTAAAACAACCAAATATCTAATATTATGTAGTATATAACTTATAAATTATTTTCTATAAACCCTAATTGTCACAATATATATATATATATATATATATATATATATATATATATATATATATATATATATATGTATATATATATATATATATATATATATATATATATACAGGGTGAGTTTTTAGTACGACATCGGTCGTTAATTCCATTGTGGTACAAGATTATAAAAAACTAAAAATGTAGGCAATGATATTCTCCATCCTTGGAAAATATGTGGAATTCTACAGGGTGATTAATAACTACGTGGTATAGTAAACATACAATTTTTTAAATGGGACACCCTATATATTTTTTCAACTTGGTGCTCACCCTAACTTGGTGAGCTAATACTAGAAGTATGGGATGCCGAAGAAATGCCTCAAGAATGGAATAAGTCGATTATAATTCCTATACACAAAAAGGGAGATAGAACTGAATGTACAAACTATAGAGGAATATCCTTAGTAGAAGTAATGTATAAAGTACTCGCCATACTAATTAAAAAACGATTAGAAATATATATAGAGAAGAATCTAGGAGAATACCAGGGAGGATTTCGGAAAGGAAGATCAACAACCGATCAAATTTTTATGCTAAAACAAATCCTGACCAATTGCTATGAATACAACATTTCAGCACAAGTACTTTTCATTGATTACAAAGCTGCCTACGATACAATAAACAGAAACAAGTTAATAGAAACACTAAAAGAATTCCAAGTGCCAGAAAAAATAATACGATTGGTAAAAATGACAATTAGACAAACCATTTGTGCTGTGAGATGCAACGGTACAGTCTCAGAAGAATTCGAAGTAAAAACGGTGTTCGCCAAGGAGACCCGTTGTCTACATTGCTATTCAATATAGTTCTAGAAAAAATTGTAAGGATTAGTGGGATAAATAGGTCCGGTACTATTTTATACAAGGAGCACCAATGCTTAGCATACGTTGATGATGTGGTTCTCATTGCAAGAAATGGAAAAGAACTATCAAATATAACAAAAAGACTGATTCGGGAAAGCTCTAAAATGGGACTGAAAGTTAATATTAATAAATCGAAGTACATGGAGATCTCGAGCAAAAAAGGAATAAGCACCAGGGGATCCTTTAAATTGGAGGTGGAGAATGGATCAGTTGTAGAATTCGAGAAGGTAGATGAATATATGTACTTAGGTACTCTTATTGATCAGACATGTAAAGAAGAAACTGAAATCAACCTGAGACTGACCAAGAGCAACAGGTGTGCTGGAGCCATGAGCAAAATAATTAAGGCCAAAGATATATCTCGTAATACAAAAATAAGAGTATCCAAAACTATAATTAGACCCACAATGCTATACGCTGCTGAGACATGGACTATGAACAAAACCGTACAGAACACATTGGAAGCATGGGAAAGAAAGATACTTCGCAGAATATTTGGTGGAAAAGTAGTAGAGGGAGAATGGAGAAGACGAACTAATGCAGAAGTGTATCAGTTGTATGCTAACCCTACAATAACAAAAGTGGTGAAAAAACGTAGACTAGAATGGCTTGGCCATCTAAAAAGAATGCAGACTAGTCAAGAATATTGCTTGGAGAGTACCTGAGGGCAAAAAAAAGAGAGGAAGACCAAGAAAGAAATGGAGAGATGCAGTAATGGAAGATGTCAGAGAGATGGGAATCAGAGATTGGAAGCTGTTAGCTAAGAATAGAAAACGATGGAAATTATCCATCCAGCAATGGGCCTAAAAGGCCTGTTAACGCTGTACATACATACATATATTTTTTCATATGTATATTCCTCTCATACTTCTTGTTCTTATAATTATACTTTGCATTACTATACAGAGTATTTAACAAGTTATGACCATTTTTATTTCGAAATCCCTTATTAAATCAACACCATGTATATAAAGAAATAATGCATAAACAATTATTTATTTTATATAAGAAGGTAAACAGTATATTGTAGTTTGTGACTAAAATTTGTATACAAGGTAAACTACAAAACAAAATGACGATTTTCTCAATTTTTTTAAATAGATCACCCTGTATTTTGATCTTTAGAAATATTGTATTTATAATACTCTTTCATTTTTATATAGCATTCCCTATACCTAAACTCATTAATTTCAGAGATATTTTTAGTTTTCTTCAAATTTCAGGAATACATTCAATTTTTGTAAGTAGAAATAAGTATTGAGTATTGAGTGATAATATAACCAAATTATTTTTATTCTATAAGTAACTAACAAAAAATATAAACCATAATAATATGTAATGAATGTGCAACATATGAACAATTCATGCGATATTAAGGAAATAAGTCTAAAGTAAATGTTCAAAATGTCCACCTTCAACGTCTATACAAGTTTGTAACCGTTATTCAAATGACCGAGCCACATTTCTTAACATTTGTAAGTCCATTTTATTAAAAGCTTCTCTTAATCTATTTTTCATATCATCTGCTTGTTGGGGGCTTCTGGTATACAAGGTCTAATTTTAATTATTACATAGAATAATTTTTAATTAATTTTAAACTGTTTGTCCTTGTTTTAGTGTAGTGTTATGTACAATTTATGTTTAAATTCATGTTTATTACATTCTGAGCTTGCTGGATAGCCCAAATTTGACGAAGTAAGTCTAAAACGTTAATTACAAAAAACTTTTATCATCCATTAACTTCGAGTTTTTTATCGATGTTAATCAATTTTTCTTCATTTAAATAAAAAAAAAACGTTTCTTGGGTTATTTAAGATGCCCCTGATGATTCTTAGAAAGCGAAAGTACTTGGGCAAGATTTGATTATTAAAATTGTGCTCGATATTTGCCTTTAATTTTTTCAAAGTTCATTTATTTTAGCATTCAAACTTATATCAAAAAATTAAATATTTACAAAAGAAAGATAAAAATTTATACAAAGTTCCTAGTGAGCAAAATAATAGTGTGCTTTACCAAGTCGATATAGCAACAGGATTTTGCAGCTGCGAAATTGGAAGATAAGCTGTGATTGCACACTTTTTTAATATATCTTTTTGCAACGTTCCAGCTACTACTCCTGAAGATCGATATGACGTAGCTAAAGCAGCTTTTGGAGAAAAAGTTCAGCCTTTTTCATTTTATAGCGGGCTTACAGGATCCAGTATTACAGAACATTATATTGATAAAAGCATTGCTACCATTGATGAAAATATTGTTAGAGAAGATATTATATTAAACAAAAACGAAACAAATGAACAACAAGAATTTTCGTTTACAAATTTTATTAATACGCTACAAGATAAAAATGTTACATTTGAAATTGATTCCACTTTAAATCATTACACGAAAGATTATCCCATATTAGAACAAAAACGGCTTGGGAAAGGTTTTTAAACATGGCAGGAAGTTCCTCGGCAAGGCGATTTGGACACAAGGCCAATATAAGAGTGCAATCTACTTCAATCAGCCAAAGAATGTTGAGAGTTATCAGAGGGTCAAAAAGATTACCATTTGGAAAACCACCTAAATATGAACCTTTTAAAAAAAGATTAAAAAGGCGTCACAATCTTTCGTCCAACATCGCAGCAACTCAAACAAATGCAACTATACCATGGCGAAGGGCGTTGAATTACGCATAAATATTACATTTTAAACATTTTGAATTTTTTTAAGATTTATTTAAATATATTTTGTTTTATTTCCCATTGCATTCTTTTAGTTTTCTTTTTAATCATATATTAACAAATATTTTAGAATCAGCCTCCTTTTAACTGATTTTAATAAAAAGTGGTCTTTTTTGGCCTACGAATATTTTTAACATTCCATATACGTGTTTGGCACCTCGCCGCCTATTGGTTGAAACATTGTCGCGTGACGCAAAGGACCAATAGAAAAGTCCTAGGTGCTAAATAGAGGAGCAGAAGAGTAGAAGACCTAGAGCTCCATGGTCAGGAGTGTTTGCACTATCTATACATATACGGAATGTTTAGATGCCAAATTTTGCCTGAAATAGAAAACTACATTTCTTTAATAGTGGGGATACAAACAGAATGTTGAGAATAGGCTTACTAATAAACAAAAAATTACAGGAGTTAATTGTTGAGTTTAAGCAATTTTAGAAAGATTATGTACTTAAGAATAAGAAGTAAATTCCAAAAGATTTCACTTATGAACATACACACACCATCAGAGAAAAAAAAAGAGTGCAGAAATGAAAGAGGAATTTTACTGTGATTTAGATAAAGCATATGGGAAGATAGGTACCTAAATACAAATATGAAAGTGGTACTAGAACACGCAAACACAAAAAATGGCAGGGAAGAAATTTTTCAGATTTTGAAAGAACTTGTTATTTCTAATTCATACATAACAAGTTTTGTAGAAAAAATAGGTAAACTTTTGACATTTATACAAAATCTGTGACAAAATAACAATCTATACAAAAATATACACGGTAAATCTGAATTATAAATATATTGACAGTTCTTACCTGTATTTTGTCTTCTCTTATTTGGGTATTTTCCTTAAATACATGTATGTTGTAGGCAAATGTTATACAATTTAAACAAACATTATTGAAATAGTCATTTTCGTCAATCTAAAAGTATTTAAAAATTTATTTTTACAAAACTTAATTATCAGAAATTCTATTATAATCTACATATTTGTAAGGTAAAAAAGAAACTAAAGGATTAATTTCAATCACAATACGGTGACCGGTTCGAATACGGCCGGTTTGCGCTCGACCGTTTTGCGCCCTTATCTGAAATCGACCGTTTTGCGCCCTTATCTGAAATCGACCGGTTTGCGCTTTGCAATTTTCATAATAGAAATTTCTAACTACTATAGTTTCCTTAATCGGCCGATTTGCGCCTTCTTGCAATATAATTTTAATTTCATTCTACAATAATAGTCTGGTGAACCTGCAATGAACAAACTAACATGTCAAATAAACAGAAACATCTTTTTCCTTTAGATTTGAAAAAAAATGTCAAATCAAAACTAACAAAATTATTAAATTTTTCTAATACTGTCGAACAACAGAGTGTTCTTTAATCTTTAATACCTCTGTTTATAATCCTTCTACCTGGAAGTTAATTGTTTAAATATAATTAGTAACTAGAATTCCCAAAATGAGAGATCGCTGGAACTAACTTTTCTTTCTACTTGATAATGTGAACTGGTAACTACTTAAGTCATTAACAAAGGGTATGGTAACAGAAAAATTACCTGAAAATTCTACGTGATAATGACCATATTGATGGTCAATAATTTCTATTGCGTTCTTTGAGATACTAGAATCAAGAATTATTGTGAATCAGTGTGAGTTAGTGTTTTAAAAATGGATGTGCAAATTATTGAAACTTCGAAAGGAAAACCATATGCATTGTATAAAGGGTACCGTTTTCGTATGAAAAAAACAAATAAAGATGGTTCGGTTTTTTGGAGTTGTTTGAAAGAGAAAACTGAAAAATGTCGAGGTCACATAATTATGGATAATAAAACAATAATTAAGGAAGCCGAACATCTGTGTAAGCCGAGTGTTGCAGCGACAGAAGTGAAGCAGTGTGTCTTCAATGCTCGAAAAAGAGCTAGGGAAGACAATAGTTATTTGCCGATATCAAAAATATATCAAGATGAATTTCAAAGATTATATAGTCAAGAACTGGATTTCGTGACAGACATCCCAAAATTCTCTTCAGTAAAAAGTGGTTTAAACGATTGTAGAAAACGTGCGCGTGGGCTGCTCACAGATCCAGCGGCAGCATCCGAAATAGTATTTCCAGAGGAAATTATTACAATGATCGACAAAACGAAAATGTTTATTTATCGACAAGACCACTCCCTCGGGATACAGAATCTTGGTGTTTGCCAGCAACAAAGCTAGGGAGATTTTGGTTAACAGTAAGGACACTGTATTTATGGATGGAACATTCAAAAGCTGCAGTAAGCAATTTAGTCAAATATATACCGTTCATATCGATATTGGTAGTACGTCAGAGGAGACAAATACAATTCCATTGATATTTGCGTTACTTCCTAACAAAACCAAAGAGACATACGATATGTTATTTTCATCAATGAAAGAGAAACTACCAAATTGGAAACCATCTCTTATAAAACTGGATTTTGAACAGGCAGTGATTGGTGCCTTAGAAATTTATTTTACCGAAGCCAAAATTTCTGGTTGTAATTTTCATTTCAATCAATGTATGTGGAAAAATGTTTAAAATATTGGACTTGTTTCTGAATACACTGACAACGAAGAGATACGTTTGTACATAAGAATGTGTGCTGCGTTAGCGTATCTACTCATAGAAGATATCGATGATGGCTGGTTATGCATTCAAGAAACCTCTCCTATTTCTGAAAAAATGGTACAGTTTTATGACTACTTTGTCAAACAATGGTTAGAAAATACTCACATTACCAAGGAAATGTGGAATTGCCATGATCAAAGACATCGCAGTAATAACGTTTTAGAAGGCTGGAATCATCGTCTGAATACATTAATAAGACCACATCCCAATGTATTCCAATTAGTGAAGTGCCTGGTTAAAGAAGCAGAATATTGTGATCACCTTTATGAACGATTTACTTTCAATCTAGAAGGAAAGCGGCGCAAGAAAACATATATTAATCTTGATGAAAGAATATCCAAAACTTTACAGAAATATAAAGATACAAGGGACTTAAGGTTGTGTTTAAGGACATTGGTATATATCCAGAAGCTGCAATAAATAGACAATTTTTTATTCCCAAGAATTTTTTGTATTTTACTGTATAAAAAGTTTAAAAAAAAAACGAAAAAAACAAAAAAAAATAAAAAAATAAAAAAAACATCTTCTAAACACGCCAATGTTTATATTATGTATAAACTATGACAGTCCTAAGCCTGAATGAAAGTGTGAAGGGATTATTTTTATTTTTTTATAGTTTTATGATTTTTTAAAACTAATTTTACTAGCCTAACCGTTACCTGATCGTTATGGTAGAATAAAATTAAACATCGATTACAAGAGAGCGCAAAACGGTCGATATAAGAAAATAATTAGCTATACATCTACATTAAGAAAGTGTTAGAGAACAAACCGGCCGATTTCAGGTAAGGGCGCAAAACGGTCGAGGGCATATAGGCCGACACCGACCAGTTCTGATAGTATAAAATGCGATGTAAGTGGTTTTTCAAAATACAAAACATTTCAAAAATGACCATCCTTAATATCTACCATAAACCTTCTTAACGCAGACCTGACCATGGCTTCTAAGAATTGTTGTAAATGGTTGCAACCAATAAATCACTGTTTTTTTGATAATTGACTGACTGTTTATCTTGATGCATTAATAAAGATGTATTAATAGTCGTGAAAGAAACAGACAGCAAAAAAGAGGAAAACCGAAGCATCCCTCATCTTACTAAATGAAGAAAAATGTGTAGCAAACTCATCAACAGAATGTAGCAGGGTCTGGTCACCAATACTATATATACCAAAGTACCACAATTGTAGCAGGTGACTCATATTTTCAATGTAGACCTTTGCGAGTTTGAGGGGAAAGGAAATCGACGAATCATATACGTGCGATAATTATTAAAAAATAATCAGGATTGTAGAACGAATTGATTCTCATAAAAATGATTAATTTTTTATTTGAGTCCATATAAATTCTATCGGGTTTAACTCACAATTGTATGGCGGCAATCAAACTACAATTAAGCCTCGTTCTCGCGACATTTCATCTACTACATATTTAATATATTTATCTTTATGCTACCGTGTTAAGTTTAGTAACTCGATTTTTAAAATTGGTTCATTGAATTAAATATTATTTTTAGTCAACCCATCCGCAATCTCGGCTTTTCTCCATTTAGTAATTGATAACTGTTCTACACGCCGGAAGTGATATGGAGATATCCATAACAATAACATCCTGGTTCGATTTTCAACAGAATATTTCATAATGATCTGCATCCATTTCCTCATGGTAATCTCCAGTTGTTTTAGAAACAATTTAAATGCATTTAAATCTCCTCGACAAATCCTGAGTCGCTACCGATATGGCTTTTCCCTTTCCGACTTTTAAACCTGTCGACAAATCACCTAGGAAAGCTTGTCATTTGTTTTTCACATTTAAAACCTGCCAAATTTTTGTCACAGTATATCCTTCCTTTAATCATGTTTCATCTGTATAATATATGCTTTTTTTTCATCTCTTCGAAATTCTGTATTTGTTTCAGATACTTTCTGCGCCATAAAATGATTTCTTCTTTTTCAATAAGGGTACTATTCCTATATCCCTTTAAATACCTAAAGTGTATACGTAAATTACGTAACAAAATATGTCTTGATATTTTGGGAATATTTTCATTAGATTGAAGAGTAGAAGCAATTTATTTTATGGTAGGTAATTCCTTTTTGAAATAGAATTCATTCACTGCATGACGAATGGCCTGTTTGGTTGTATCATCCAATTTTATTTGTTTCCTTCCTGTTGTCTAATCCTTCAAAGTATTATGATCGTTTGTTTCATCGTCTGTTTTAATTACTCTATAAACACTAGCTTCGGAAACTTTTGCCAAAATACTACATAATGTAACTACATCGCTTACATTCATATTTTGTTCTCCTTTAAACACATTTCCGGTCATAGTTTTTTCTTCGGGTGTTAAATGTTGACGTTTCTTTTTGATATACGGTTCACTATTACTTCTTCTTCTTCATGTGCCCTCTCCTCTAAGAAGGTTGGCAACCATCATGGCAATTCGCACTTTCGATACCGCTGCTCTTATGAGGTCAGCCGAAGTGCAGTTAAACCAAGCTCTCAAATTGTGTAACCAGGAGATGCGTCTTCTTCCGCGACTCCTTCTACCCTGTATTCTTCCTTGTATTATTAATTGCAGCAAGTTATAAGGCTCATGACATGTCCTAGATATTGCAGGTTTCTGACTTTAATTGTATTTAAAACCTCTTTATCTTTTCCCTTTCTTCTCAACACCTCGACATTCGTGACTCTATCCACCCAACTTATTCTTAATATCCTTCTGTAGGCCCATAACTCGAAGGCCCATAAAATAATACGGAGAACACGTAGCATCTCAGAAGTCTTATCTATAAAGAAATTGAAATGTCCCTGCTGCAGAGTACTTTTTTCAGTTTGTTGAAAGAATTTCTTGTCTGTCCTATTCTTGCCTTAATCTCTTCTGTGTACTCATTATTTTCGTTAATTATTGTACCCAAATATTTATATTTTTCAACTTTTTTAATTCAACACTATTACTACTGTCAGTCATATTTATTATTTGTCACCAAATTGAATTAAACTAAATTACTCACGATTCACAAAAAGTAAACGTAAAAGCGCTTTCCACTAATTATACTACAAACAATTCTGCTTTCTGCCTTGTGAAACTCCTGTCAATGCGCTTATGAAACCGACTTACAGATAACAGACAATAAAAGAGCTACCCGTACAATTGCGTTGTTGCCAGTTACATCGCCTTAAGTTGCGATGACATTGTTGATCTCAGACATTATCTACCCTTAGGAAAAGATATAAACTACAACATTGCAGATAACTTCAAGTTAAATCATACTCGCTGACAACGTTACATTTTCCCTAGAACCCAAATATTTTCCAAAACATTTAAACAATTTAAAAATAGACCAGTCAAATTATTGAAATGTATTTCATATAAAACGAGATCTCTTCTATCTGAACGTATATATTTTGAACCGTCAGAAGAAGATTTTTGTCAATTTAAGAGATTAAACAGATTCTGCAATAATCCACTAATTTGTTTATTAAATAATAATTAAATTTTCTCCTTTTGTCGAAGTTCCAGCAACAAAAATATTTTTTTTCTAAAGGGTAATCGTCCAATTTTACTGACCTATAAGAACCATTAAAACATGGGTCACTCATACCAAGAATATACCAACATTAATGGATTAATCGGAGATCAGAGACATATCATCTATAACTATCATTGTAAAATTATTATTATCATTGAAAAAGCCATGAAATAATCATTGACCTGATATTCAAACATTCATAAAATTTGGTTTTCCTATATGTTATTGATTCCTGAACTGTCAAAGTCTTAAGTATATAGATAAAAGGATCATGTATGCATCTGAGATGTAATGAACGCTAAGAATTTCCTGAGTGACCCAAAGATTAAATGAGTAAATACTAAGACAACTAAATATCAACAAAAGACTAAGAAAAAAATCGGATACTCCTGAATGAACCTTAATCTCACTGGAAACAGAATCCCTGATAGGCACCATCTGAACTCGGTCAATCATGTATGTTCTCAGCCATCCAAGAAGTGAACCACCAAAACCCATTTTTTTAAGTTTAAATAATTAAACATGGATGACCAGAGCAAAGGCCTTTCCCCTCCGTGAATTCATAAACGGCCAAAATTCCTTCAAGTTATTTCCTAGTAATATTTCTGTTACATAAATATGATTTCTGTAGCCTTCAGTGTTTAACAATTTAAAGTTGATCCTCAGCTGAGAAAAAGTCCGATAATCCAGAAATGATTTAAATAAAAGATATTTTTTGTGAGCTTTCTTTTTCTCAACTATTAAGTCCTTCAAATCTAAAGAGAACCAAGAAGGGAATCTATGCTTTGAATACCTTTTTAGGGGGATAAATAATGCTGTAGCTAAGTAAACTATAAATTAACAAAATTCCAACTGATAAAAATCGGTTATTATCACGTAGTCAGCCAACTTAAAGTCTCTATAGAAACAATCACTAACCGAACCACTATCATTAGGGCACCTTTTGGTTATCTTTATCTCAAATTCCGTACCCTCCCTCAGCCCTCACCAAGAGCTTCATCTGCCCTGGACACAGTTACATCAGCATTATCAACCAGCACCAAGTCGAGAATACTACCAGCTGCATTCACAATAATGTTGGACTGAAACAAACAAGCACACATACACAAGTAAGCACACATACCAGACACAACCTGCAGGGCTTCAACTTCCTATATGCTGTGGCAGCTGGTAGAGTAATTGTTGTAGAGCACATTTTATTTTTGAAAACCATTTACAGTTTGGTAAATTGTCAAAAAAAAGTCAGTAGCCAGATAATAGTGTGCATCTTCAATAGATAATCTTCAGCTATTTGTTCTAAGGTTTCACAAAATATGGAATATTTGTCAAATGTAGACATTGGTGGACAATATGCTGTTCCTATAATAAACTGATTTGCACCTTCAGCCACCAAGACAAAAGTTGTTCTATTGTCTGGTTAACTGTTAAATATCTGCTGTTTAAGCTCTTATAAACTGCAATAAGGAATCTACCACCTCTTGAAAATGAACTTGTTTCCCTGGAGCGATCAGTTCCATATATGTTGAGGTCAAACAACTGTAGCTCTTCATTGGCATAGTTACATGTCAACTAAGTCTTGTTGAATATGATAATACTGTAATGAGAATAGGATACATTCATAAATAAACTGTCAAGCTTAATTCTTAGACCTCCTACATTTTCAAAATAAACCCACAGTCCAGGTGAAGACTGTGTTAGTTTTTTGACATTATTCTAGGAGTGCCATTTAAGTACTCTATAAATAAGTTTTGTTTGCCTTTTCTCTCTCTTTCTGTAAGTTTATTATCAATAGCGTTTAATGAAATTCTCTGGTGTGGGTGTGATCTTAATCCATAAAAATCTTTAATGACCTGTCAATATTTCTTTTGTTTCTGAGGAGTTAGTCCTGATGGTTACAAATGACAATTCTGTATGAACAGTATCCATTTTTGTTCTTTTTTTAAATTCGTGCAGCCTTAACAATATCAATGGCTGAGTTCATTAATCCAGATAAGAGGGATCTGGCTTTGTTTAAATTGTCATCTTCACCATGCTCAGGCATATTAAACATCATAATGTTGTTGGTTCTTTTCTGTCTCTTAAACATTGCACTAAACAGTGATTCGTCTGCTGTGTTTTTTTTTCATGGGACCAGTTATTTGAGGCACTCTTATATCTTCCAGACTGGATATTTCAGATTTAAGTTCAATAAAGCTTGTCTGAAAAGAACCGTTCAAAGAGTCCAGCTCACTTCGAAGGGACTTTATTTGTTTTATGATGTCCATGGCCTGCTTATTAGTGTCCTTTATGCATGCAACTTTGCTCTCCAAAACATGTAATCATGCTGAGAACCCAATAAAATTCTTAATTTTGGCAGTACAATCCTTGCACACATATGGTATTATTCTACATGGCATAATTATTGTTGATCTGATTTCTGTAGCACTTACATTGGAACAATTTCTACACAATACCAACTTGAAATAATCACAAGGAAAACCAAAGATATTGGTGGAAGACTTTGGTTCCTTAAAAATGCATGATTTATTGTATCTCTCACATGTACCTGACATTATAGGTTATGATTTTAAAAGTGCACAAAAACAAGAAATAATGTTGTAATCAAACAGTTGACTTCAATTGTATGGATAGGAAACAAGACAAGGAACCAATTTAGGCTGTTTACACAATAAAATGCACCTTTTAAATTAATTAAAAAACCAAAAATTCTTCCAACAAAAACATAAACAATCAACAATATTTTAAAATTTTGCAAGTTTCGTTGTTTCCTTGCTTGTTTGCATTAGAGCTTTAGTTTTATCTACATTGATGGCTAGCCCTATTTCTTTCGAATTTCCTTCAAGCTCCACAGAAAGTTCAGTGATGTCCCTTGCAGTTCATCCCATCAAATTTATATTGTCTGCATACATTACAATCGGTTTAGACTTAAGTACTAAACAATAGATTTTTTGGGTATACAGACATTTTTCTTGTAATATATTCCATTATATATGTTAAACAGAGTAGGAACCACTCCATCTACCTGTTTTTGCCTCTTAATTATCTGGAAGGGATCAGTCAATTGATTTTGAAGTTTTACTTAAATAGTAAACCATTATTAAACTACTACGGCAAACATCCGCTAATACTAAGAAGGTATATGGATTTCGTAGAGTCAACATTGACTATATTAAAAATTTAAATTGCCTAATAATTACTGCTCACATATATTTATTACTTGACTGATCTCTTTAGTGTTATCTACTTCATGGTCATTAATTACTTTTGATTTATGGGTGCAAATAATTTTAATATTAAATCAAACTTACAATACTTTCTATAGTAAGCTTATATGTATGCCCATTGAAAACCTTACTCATAAATATATACATTTATTTAACTACATTTACTAAACTTACCTTAATTCCTATGGTAACTTCAATTAATTTTCGTATTTTCACATCCTGCTTTCTTATTAAAGTAATTAAACATGATTTTGCAGAGCATAACCTGCATTGTTTGGAAGTATCTTCTGAAAATTCATTCATATTTTTAAATAAAAAAATGTTACAATAGACGTAACATTAATGTATGAATTTGATTAAAATTAATCTTAATTAATATTTGATTAAATGATACACTGATTGTTTTTGGTTTGGATGTAATATTTATGTGAATTAATATATACAACAACTTTTATAAATATAACCTCAAATTATTAAATATGTAATAATCGGTGGTAATAATCAAAACATCGTGATATGAACCGGCTTCTTCAGCGTTGCCAACTCTATTGGAAATTGGAATTGGAATCAGAGAACTACGAACACAGGTGTTATATTTCTATGAAATATAATTAAAAAGTTTTTGAAGACTTGGGATCAGAAGAGGACAAGCGATAATTTCGTCACAAATAATGTAGCGAGATTAAATAAAACGAGCGGTTCGAATTTATATAAATATATTTATTTATAGTTTACACTTCGGTACTCTCTTATCAACTAAACTAAACTCATAACATCGTTACATATATATACTAAAGTTACTATGTTCGAGAACATTCTGGCGTAGTCCCACCTCTAATTCGCCTACGTGACCTGTTGTTCTTTCTCTCACTCGATACATCGCGAATGTTCTTGATGCCTTTTTCAAAATGTAACCGTTACATGGGCCATGCCGAAAGCATGTTCGTAACAATAAGTTAGTTGAAATCGCACACTGTAAGACCATTATAATGGTCGCGTTCACCAGATGATGCAAACGTTGGCAATCAGTTTCCGCTTTATACTTCTGTGACCTTATTCTTGAATTTCAGGGAGTAGAAATTGCAAGTGAAAGTGACGTAAAAGTAGGCGTGACTCCCTAAAACCGAAAATGCTATATTCTTGAAAAAACTCTCTTAATCTTGAGAGAAATGTCACTCCCTAAGGGAATAACAATTATTTCTACTGGGGCCTTACTAAGAATGGAGTGCTTGGCGTGAGGTAAGTTATAAAAATACACTTATTATTTTTGAAGAAACTTTTAATTCAGAACTAAACAACTTTTCGTCATATTATAAAAATATTATCACTTCTACAAAACATAGAAAAAACTATTTCCCACATTCCTTGTTTTCATTGTAGACCTGGATTGATATAAAAAAAAAATTGTAAAGCAAAGGCTGCTAAAGTAAAAAGAGTAAAGAGGTACAGGAGGAGGGCCAGCAACAACTTCAACAGCAGATGCCTTTGAGAATGGAGTGATATAACTTCTTAGCCCTATATCTATATTAGGAAACATGGAGGTACCCGAAATTAGTCTAATGAGCCACACTCTTAAATAGACAGACATAGAAATAAAACGTAGAATAGCAATGACTAAAACTACTTTTATGAAAATGAAGTCTTTTCATTGCAATAATCATCTCAGTTTAGAACTAAGACAAAGAATGGTTAAGCATTGGAAATGTGGGTTTATAGACGAATGCTAATGATACCTTGGACAGTAAGGAAAACTAATGAAGAAGTACTAAGGAGTGTCAACAAAGATAGAGAACTGCTAAACATCTAAAAATGTCTTATGTGGGACATATAGCAAGGGGAAGTCGATATAAAATATTACAACTGATCCTTAAAGGCAAAATAGAGGGCCGTAGAGGTGTAGGAAGAAAACAAGTTTCTTGGTTAAAAAACATTCGTGAATGGATACAGATATGAAATGCAGGATAATTATTCCATATTGCAGAAGATCGAGAAGCCTTCGCAATGGTGATCGCCAACGTCGGATAATTCTGATATTGCACGCGAAGAAGAAGAAGGAGGTACCCGAGCCAAGTTTAAGCCTCGAGGGTGAAATATTCCCAACGAACATAGAAGAGGAGGAATCAGTTAAAAATATAAAGGTATGTTATATGTTTTTGAAGGTATCTCTTATTAAAATGGATAAAACCCAACAGTTGTATATCAGGTCATACACAAAAGCCCAGCTTCTCTAATGAAGTATATTAAGTAGAAATCACAGCATTTTCAGTGCAAAGATTTATAATAAAAAATATATACACATGAATATCTACTACTTGGGGGTTCTAATGGGGTAGTGATGCGTCTCATATAGCCTCTCCTACTCAATCTCACCTTCCCGTTGGTGAACCCTGTTATCACAAACGAGGGTCTGACGACCGAGTATAGGCGGTATAATCTTATCATCCTGCACGGAGGAAATGTCGTTGCCATCTCCAGGTCCACTACCCCCTAAGGCTTGCCTGGAAGCTACAGTCGGCAGCCCCGACACCAGACTCGGATGCGGAAGGCCAATAACCTACCCATCCTAAATTTGACCTGATTACTGAAACTTTGGTAGAAACAAACCGGACGGAACACATGTTGACGACCTTGGCATCACCAAAACACGGACACGATTTGGTTGCTGGAATGTTAAAACGCTGTATGAGATTTCTAAACTAGCTCAAGCAATAAAAGAGTTAAATAGGTACAAATTAAGCTTTGTCGGTCTATCGGAAGTAAGATGGTTGGGCAATGGTGAACACCATACCCAAACAGGAGAACTCCTATTATACAGTGGTAAAGAAAATGGGAGCCACGAGAGCAGAGTGGGTCTTTTACTCAGCAAACAAGCCAAAAAAAGCCTTATTTCATGGAAACCCATTAGTGATAGAATTATGACTGCCAGATTTTATACCAGATACCGTAAGATAACAGTGATTCAATGCTATGCTCCCACAAACACATCTCTCCACGAAGAAAAAGACATTTTCTACGAACAACTAGAACAAACGACCCAACAAGTAAAGCGAGGTGATATACTAATAGTGATGGGCGATATGAACGCTAAAGTTGGAGAGGACAATATTAACTTAGAAACCGTAATGGGCAAACATGGCCTAGGAATGATGAATGAAAACGCCTAGGCCTAGGAATGATGAAAGAGCGCTTTACAAATTTTTGTTTCAGTCATAGTTTAGTTATTGGTGGAACGATCTTTCCACATAAAAATATTCACAAGGTAACATGGACTGCACCTGGCCATACAAGAGAAAATCAAATAGACCACATCGCTATATCAAAAAGATGGAGATCATCTCTTCTTGATGTACGTAATAAAAGAGGAGCAAACATCGCAAGTGACTATCATCTCGTAATTGGTACCATTAAAATCAAGATGGTAAAAAACAAAACCACGCGATACACCACGAGACCAACATACAATCTAGATAAACTAAAAACGGTCCCAGGAAGACATATGTTTAGAGAGGAACTTCAACTCAAAACAAGAGAACGTGAAATAAATAGATGGGAAGATTTCGCAGATGTTTTGACAGAAATAGCTGAAGACAAACTGGGTAAAAAAGAGAAAGATAGAAAGGAATGGATATCAGATGAAACATGGAATCTTATCGAGGAAAGAAAACAACGAAAAAAAGATATCCTGCAAGCAAGAACTGTAGAAAGAAGAGCACACCGACAACAGGAATATCAAACAATAAATAAATCAGTTAAAAGAAAAGCAAGAAGTGACAAAAGAAGGTGGGCCGACGAACTGGCAAAACAAGCAGAAACAGCTGCGCAACACAACAGAACTAGGGAGCTTTACCAAATTACTAGACGACTAACACACAAAGGGTCCAACTGTTCTAACATTGTAAGATCCAAGACAGGCGAATTACTTACTACAACAGATGACCAAGTAGAGAGATGGAAAGAGCATTTTCAGGAGATGCTAGGTAGTCCCAGAGATAACGCAGACGAAATTGTCGAAAACCCGCAGAATATAGACTTGCATATTTCTTGCGAGGCCCCTTCCAAAACGGAGATAATAGCAGCTATCAAATCTCTGAGAAACTACAAGTCACCGGGAAACGATAACATTGCTGCTGAAATACTTAAAGCTGATCCGCATCTAACTGCTGAACTTTTGCTCCCCATAATCCGAGAGGTGTGGGAAACAAACCACATTCCAGCGGGCTGGAAAAAAGGTAACATTATCAAGCTTCCAAAAAAAGGCAACCTCACACTGTGCAAAAATTGGAGAGGAATAACCTTGTTTACTGTCATAAATAAAATTTTCACGACCATCATACTGAAAAGAATAACAAACAAGGTTGAGTTTCGAGCTAAAGCAGGCTTTAGACCAGAATCCTCCTGCATAGACCACATTAATACTGTGAGGGTAATAATGGAACACACCTCTATACATGATTTTTGTTGATTTTGAACGTGCCTTTGATAGCTTGTCTCACGCTGCTGTATGGAAAATTTTAGAGCTAAGAAACATCCCGCAAAAAATAATCTCTATTATAAAGTCACTATATACTGATGCGAAATGCAGCGTGACACACAATGGGATCAACAGTGACGAATTCGACGTACTTACTGGAGTTAGACAGGGATGCGTGCTTTCTCCGTTTCTTTTTAACATAGCTATAGACTATGTTCTCTCTAAACTAGACTCCGACACAAGAGGGATACAATGGACGTTAACCACACGCCTAAGCGATCTAGAATACGGGGACGATATCTGCCTATTAGGTCAAAGGTTCCAAGTGACTTACCAATTGGAAACACTTTCCACTGAAGCCAATAAAATAGGTTTGAAAATCAATATTAGTAAAACCAAGTCCATGAGAATAAATGCAAGGAACAACACGCTATTTACTATCGACAATATGCAGATTGAAAATGTGGAAAATTTTACGTATTTGGAAGTGTCATAACAGAAAACGGAGGTACAGAAGACGATATTCATATGAGGATACGAAAAGCCCAACAAGCTTTCAGCACGTTCAACCCTGTTTGGAGATCTGGCGAGTATACTACAAGGACAAATATCCGAATTTTCCGATCAAATGGCATGTCTGTTCTACTCTACGGATGTGAAACCTGGAAAGTGACAAACACCCTCACAGACAAACTGCAGGTCTTTGTTAACAAATGTTTACAAAGAATTGTTCGTATATTCTGGCCTAACACCATCAGAAACGAAGATCTGCTATACCTGACCGAACAAAAGAGGGTACAAAATGAAATTGCAAAGACTGCCCTAGAGTGGAATCCCCAAGGGAAAAGAAAAAGAGGTCGCCCAGTACAAACTTGGAGAAGATCCATCATGGACGAGATAAGAGGCCAAGGAAAGTCTTGGAATGAGGTGAAGGCCTTAGCGCAAAATAGAACCCGATGGCGCGTTTTCACTGAAGCTCTATGCTCCACTTAGGAGTTCAAGAACCTTAGATATATCTACTACTTGAGTCCAATCAGCTAATAAATATCTTGTTTTACAGCTTGAGCATCAATACCATGCATCTACCCATAAGGATGACCAAGAACAACCAACAACATCATCGAATGTCTCTAAAGGGAAACGTAAAACAAAAACCCAGAGACGGAATGAGTCATTTCAAAACCACTCGAAAATTGTCAAAATTGCAGTGTAGTATGTTCGACACAAAATCATACCAAGAAAAAAAAATACAAGATGAGTGAACAAACTGAAGTACTTAAAACGATTTCCATGGAGCTACATAATATTAAAGGCTTCCTAAACGAATTAAAGTTTATTTAAATTAAATTTTTAAATTATATGGACATCTACTATACCTACTAAATTCATTTAACAGAAAAGTAGCCGTCAACAAATGCATGTACAGAACACGCGAAACCTGATATTTATATAATTGTATAGAGTTGTATTTAGATTCTAGCAGTCTATAACATCTAAATTTGAAATGAATTAATTTATAATTTTTAGGATTACTGTTAAAATAATAGTAATCAATGATTAATCTTCCAAAGAAGTATACTTTAATATTAGTTTTTGTAAACTGTCATTCACACATCATTAGATAATTGTGGTATTAATCAAAAGGCAAAAAATAGAAAGTTGTTTTTATACATTTTACGCTTTAAGACCAATATTTGGAAATAAGTAATAATATTATCATTAATGATATAAAAAGAGACCTCTTCTGGTGTAAAAGTTAGGGAAAATACTTATACATATATTATTGGGTAGATAGGCTTATACATTTAACATTAAATTAACATTAATAAATAAAATTTATTAAGTCGACGTAACTTTTTACTATTACATATAAGTAATATCCAATTACGAAAAATAAGTACTGGAAAACTACATAGGTACAATGAGTAAAATGGGTTACAGTTTTTCATTTTTAAAATATTCCATTTTGTTTATGTAATTTCGAATAATTTCGTATCTTTTATTTACATTGCTACTCATTTCCACATCAAAAGCTAGATCCATCTTCAACCGGATGGGGGCCTTCTTCAAGAGCCACAACCTCTCTCTTGCTATAAAAGTAAGAATGCTGCGATGCTACGTCTAATCTGTTCTTTTTTATGGCGTTGAATCGTGGACCTTGAACGAAGATATGTACAGAAAATTGGAAGCATTTGAGATGTGGCTGTATCGGACAATACTTAAAATCCCGTGGACTGACCGAGTCACCAATGAGGAGGTCCTCAGAAGAATGAAGAAGAACCGAGAGGTACTGACCACCATAAAATCTCGAAAGTTACAGTACTTTGGACACATTATGCGAAATGAATCCAGATATGCCCTTCTATAAGCCATCCTGCTAGGAAAAATATTTGGACAACGGGGTCCAGGAATTACATGATGGATTTTTCAGACCTGTCGAGAGTCCATCCAAAAATGCTTGTCTTGATGAGGTGACTGACTTATCAATCCATGTTTTTCATTTAGTATGACCGGCGTTAATCCAAGTCTCATTTAAATAATATATTTTACGATTGCCATTCCTATAATCTTTTATCTGCCCTAAAAATTCTCTTCTCCAGATTACAAGG
This sequence comes from Diabrotica undecimpunctata, assembly GCF_040954645.1. NCBI lineage: Eukaryota > Metazoa > Arthropoda > Insecta > Coleoptera > Chrysomelidae > Diabrotica > Diabrotica undecimpunctata. The sequence continues at coordinate 51,932,311 of NC_092810.1, read as the reverse complement.
TCATCTCTGTCTGTAAGCATACTGTTCCTGCCACGTTTTTGAAATTTGAATTGAAGTTTTTTCAAAAGCTTGTAAAAAGTAGTACGTTTGAAATCAGGTAGATTGGGTCGTCGTTGACCTGTTGTAGAACTCTATCTATCATGGGAATTTCATTTCTAAAAAAGAATTGATGCACTATTCTTCTTATCGCTCTAATAACTTTAAACACAGAACTATCTGATACTCCAACTTTATCGGCTACTCTTTTCTCAACAGCGGACAATATTAACGCCAGATTTTCTTGTAACTCGTGTTTATACACGTTTACAATTATTTCTTTTACGTTTACGCTTAAATGGCCTTTTTTTAATCTCTTTTTGGGGGGAGTTAAAGGTATGTTTACGAGTTCATCGGCAGAATCCGTGTCCGACATATTAATTTGTTTTAGTGACTGTGTATACAAACCTGCAAAATATTATTTACAGGCTAATATTCTAATAAAATAATAGATAATTGAACAGATATATTAAAAAGGTCAATACTCAAAATCTTTATTTTCAAGGTGTTACAGAAGCGACCGATTTCGAGGCTTACAATATTTGCCTCATCCTCAGGCAAAGCAAAAAGTTTGTTTTGTTAAAAAACAATAATATAGATATCGGCAATAAGAGGTTTTCCGCTTACATCCAGGGTACTGTCTGTCTTCATCTTTTCCTTTATGACTCTATCTATTGTAGTGAGCTGATATGTTGATCATTATATATGTTGTTGTTGTCAAAGTTTTTTTATTATTAAAAAGGTAGGATTATCTTCTGGTTTGTAATAAAATTAAAAGTAGTTAAAGACAAATACACATACAGTATAAGCTGCCACATCCGGACTTTATATAGTTTAAAAACTTGTGAAAGATGGAAAATCACATATTATGCAGTATGATGTCCTTTTTTTGTTGTTTTTGTCACAGGTTCTTACAAGGTAAAGACCTAAAGCTCTTTACTTAGTAAGACCTTTTATTTACATACGTATATAATGATCAACATATCACCTCACTACAATGATAGTCTCATAAGGAAAAGATGAAGACAGACAGTACCCTGGATGTAAGCGGAAAACTTCTTATTGGCGATATCTATATTATTGGTTTTTAACAAAACAATCTCTTTGCTGGGCCTGAGGATGAGGCAAATATTGAAAGCCTCGAAACCGATCGCTTCTGTAAAACTTTGAAAGTAAATATTAGATTGTGAGTATTGACCTTTTTAATATATCTTTTCAATTATGGACTGACACTTGCAACCCTTTTATCATCATAACAATTATTATAATAGAGTCAAAATAATATTAAATTTACTTACTTCAGTTGAGAGAAAATAGCAAACACCTTAAAAATGTTCACAGTTCTAAGTTTATTTAAATAACACTATAATTATACCAACACACACACACACACACATATATATATATATATATATATATATATATATATATATATATATATATATATATATATAGAGCTATTAAAAGTAAAAATTATATTTATATAATTAAATTCAACAGACATAAATGTGATTCGTAAGGATTACTGAATCCACATCTGTTAAAACTGCAAATTATGCGTCTTTGTTTAGAGGTGTAGATTGTCGTTACTTGTGAGTTTCTACTTGTTACTTTTGATACGCTTTTGTATATAATCAGTTACAGTATAAGTGATTTTGTAACAAGGAGATACCTCTTCAGCATCTCTAGATTTTGGGTCTCTATTATGTATGGTCAAAACTTCTATACTGCCTTGGGATATATAGAATCAAAAGCCTTCTTGAAATCTATGAAGGTTAATGATAGCAGTATTTCATATACTTTAGCTATACTTATTAGTTCTCAATGAAGCATATGGATATAATATAACTATGGAATAAACAAATAGCTAATAAATTAAATACATATTTATTTTCTTTAAAGTCTGTTTAAAATCATTTTGTGATACAGCAGGATAAAATAATACATACAATTATTTTAGTAGCATAATATATTTGTAACTTGGCCATATGAAATACAAGACAAATAAGAATGAGAGATCATACACTTATGTATCTATAAAAAAGAAGATTTTGATAGCAGCAATATCTATATACCCATTTACATTTTCTTTATTAATAAAATTATACATCGATTATAACTGATTACCATGCATGAGAAGTCTGAAGCAAAAAAGTTGGTTTGCTAAAAAAAGTATAGTTGAAATAAAGGAATTAGTCATAAACAATATTTATTATTCTAGTCTAGAGTACAATTAGAAATAATAATAAATGTACATCTCTTTCCATGGCCCACCCAGAAGGCAATAAGTCCACATTCTAGTATAGAACATACTATTTTTTGGAGATGTTTAATGCCTCTTTAATTATTCCCCACCATATATCTTAATATACAAAATATATAAATGCAAGGCTACACAATAATTTGTATTTATCTTTAAAAAAGACTTTAACTTCTACAAGTTAAGATAGCTAATGTGTATATTACCAAGTACCTAATGTATTTTGATATAATAAAATGATTAATTATTATCTTATGTTGTAAGTGTCTGGCAGCTGCTAAATCTGGGTTGCATGTTGGTCGTATATTAACAATATTGCCAGCAGCATACATACCATAATCTGGCTCTACAGGGTGAAGTTCTCTTATACACATATTATGTAAAATGCAACAAGCATGTACAATTTTGCCACTGATTGTATAATTGTAGTGCAAAGTCCTGTATCTTAACCCTTTCGGTCACGCTTTTTTTAGTGTAATGAAATATATTTTGTTAATAATTCCAAACTATTCCCACTTATGGTACTCTTTTGTAAGGTAATGACTTTTGGTAGGAATATTAGCATATTTTTTAATAAAATAGGGCTCGTTTTTGATGTTGTCAATTGACAAAATTGTGACTAACTGTAATATTTACTTAAATGAAGTTAAAATTCTTGTGTCGTCAATTGACGACACAGTGACTGAAAGGGTTAAAAGGCACCTAAACCGATTTTTCAACACTCCATTACATTGTTCAATCAAAGATCGGATAGAACACAACCTGTCATTGAACAGTTGCTGTCCTGAATTAACTGGATTTGGCAAAGGTGTCAAAAGCCACGGACATGTTGGATATCCTAAAAACAATGTATACTAAGAACATGCACTATTAGTATGTCATTCTTGTATCAGACTTATTATTCCTTACCTGAATCCCCTAACAAATAAAACACATTAGCAGGATTTCTGCGATAACACTGCTCCAAATATGTTGAGACAGGAGATTGTGGCCATATGAATGTATCATGGGATGATCCAGGATATCTTGAATTGATATTCAGAATGCTTAAGTCAATATCACAAACCTGAAATATATTAAATATGGGTTAGAAGATTTATTGATATCCTATTATTTAGTAGAAGATGAATAATTTATAATCATGGTTTTTAGTATGTCACAAATATTTGTAATTGCTAGGTAGAGACGACTGACAAACTTTAGCTAAAACACTTTTTTAAGCAGATACTAATTAATTTATATATTTAATGGTAAATTCACCAGTTGCACATTTCAGGAGTGGTAATTTTTCCTATTAATATATATGTATTCTGGATGGTTTGGATTCTTTGGGGGGCCACTATTGCCACATGAGTGCAATCAAGAATTGCCAAAATTCCAGGAAATCCATACAAGTCAAAGAAAATCAAAAACCGTTTAGAGGGCTTGTTGAGGTTTCATAGGAAAGATAATTATTAATCACCTTGTATGAAGGGCTTCTCTTTCTTGTTGTGTTCTGGGAAATTTCACTTTCTGTTTCAAAATTTCAGGCCTGTTCAAAGCATTGGTAACTTCGATTATAGCTCTACTTGTTAATGCCTGACTAATTGAAATGTAGTGGTTAGTGCCAGTTATTTCCTGATGGCTTTCACTGGCATAAAACCTTAATGTAGCTAAAACCTAAAAGATAAAGGAATTAAAAATAGTCACTTGTTGCATATGGTTTAACATTATAAATTTGTGATAAATTAATGAATTCCAGCTATAGCTACTAACTGCTCATTTACTTACCTTTGTGGTTATAGAAAGGGCAGATGCTCTGGATTGTGGCAACATAAATGGTGATACCATTTCCACAACTTCATTTACCATATCCTTGGGCAGCCTAAAAATTTGTAAAAATTTTCAATCTGACAAAAGAAATGGGTTCGTTGGTTGGAGGATATCCCAGACAATTTGAAGATCTTCAAACTGCCTCCAAAACATCATTAAACATAATATAATTCCAGTAGAGCATATTATTGATATCCATCTTTTATTAACTTTGTAAAAACCGCTTTTTAAAAAACAAAATACTTCCCTCGGTTTTTGAAAGGTTATGTATTATTATTTTCGCTCCCATTTACAATTTCTTACTGAATTGGTTACTGTTTTTTGTTCGTTCTCTCCATAAAAATTCATCGATATATGATTGAAACAGTTCCCTAGATGTTTAGCATTGTCTACGAAGCTTTTTCTTTGCCCGCATCCATACACTTTCGGTACTCTGTATATGAACACTGTCGTCATCCGGATCAACAAAGTGCTGCCGATGAACAATAATACTGTGTTCATGTTCAATTGTTCATACACACCACCATTCATGCGACCTATATGGGCATACGCTCTCCATCCATCCAAAATAATTATCCTGGTAAAATCATTCTAAAAAGAATATTACTTTATTCCCTGGATATATATTTTTAACAATAACATACCTGGATATGATGGGCAGAAGTGTTTCTTCATCCCTTGCTGTTCTATAAAGACTTTTCCACTACCTCTCTCAACACCTCCAAAAACCCATTTTTCGGGCCTAAAAGCGCCTCGGTGGTACTTCCTGTGAAAGAAGTAGGATTCGTCTATTTACACCGTGATTGGTTGACCGTTCTCATTGAAACCTCCAATTTCCACATAATGCTGCTCTAAAAACGTAGTGCAAACTTCTCTGCAAAAATTGTACCAGTCAACAACAGTTCCACTTGTCGTCGTACTGATCCTAGCTTCCTCCCTCATTTGCCGATGTGTGAAATCCTTGGCAAATCCATACATAAGTCACTATATGAGTCACAGAATGATCCATTACGTATGGAACTTGCCTCACCACATCTATTACAGAACCACTTATAACCATCTCCGCGGCTGCTTCGCTTGATAAATTTTTGCTATAAAGAAGTATCAAAGAATATAGACGCTTCTATATTCTTTGCTATTATATTGCATAAGTTGCATATAATGCTATTTTTGATAAGACGCCGCAACGTACACCACACTAACCACTGGAAATTATCAGTAAATGATAAATCTGAAGAAAGTTATTCTTTCTTCCCTCATTTGCGCTTCATCGAATAGCATTTGAGATTCAACAATATTACTTGGCATTTTAAATAAAAATTGAACAAAATTGAACGTTAACAAACTAACTCTTAATAGTAAGAAAGAAATTCTTTCAAAGAATAATATGAATTACTTTCCACAGATATCTTGTGATGTGACAATCTGCGAATCTGCTGTGCTGTAACAATTTGCAATCTGCAAACAGATGGTACCTGCGAACGGGTGGTTTGAGGATTGCCAAATCTATCAGCTTATCTGTCAAAGGCAAATGCCAAAAAATTTTGTAATAATTAACTGCAACTAATATGATAAGAAACGAATATTTATTCATTCGTGTTGTATACAAAAAAATAAAAACAATTAAAAAAATTGCATAATTCATATAATAATAAAAATGCATGGTACAATGAATACACAAGGTATGATATTGCGCATGACATTTGACAGCTGGCCCAGGAGTGTGACGTAGTTAAGATCGCCTGAACCACCTTGAACCCATTATTACAGCTTAACGTACACATTAATTTTGAAATTATGGTTAAAAAGTGATCTAATTTTTTTTAAATGTTTTGTTTTGGTTATAATTGAATAAAAAATATATTTTCAGTAGCGTAAAACCTTTACTTCTCTTAGAGATTCAGGCAAAATATTTATTTTTGTTTTCATATAGTAATAATATAAGTACTCTTTTTGTATGCAAATCCCTTGAAATTTAAAAATTTTCTGCAGAGGAAATACTGTGAATAGGTAAATAGTAGTAGATTTGCTTATTCTGATTCACTGTCACTCACTTCCAAGCAGTTTTACTGAAATAAAAACAAAATAGAGTACAATAGAGAAAAATCTGTTTTACAATTCAATACAATTTGTTTTACAATGGTTTTTTAGATGAGTTATAATGAAATTTAGTAAAATAAAAAATATACACATTACTATAACCTACCGATTATTATATGCAAAATTTACTTATCAAACAATATAATAATATGAAAATAAGACACAAATTAGTTCAAACGCAAAACACAATAAATATCGACTTCAGACGACTTTACACCGGCAAGACAGAAAGCTTGTATAAAAACAAAAGTTCAACAATAATATCGGTTATCAATGGTGACTTTTGCAAATTGCAAGTTATGAGATAATAAATATATTTTAAAGTATCTTAATACTGACTGAGTCATCTATTTTATAATAGAAAAATAATTTTGATATATGCTTATATATGTGTCTTTATACAAATGGTGTTTAGTTACTATTTATTTATACTGTATAGTATATAGTATATAGTAGTTATTTGCCATTGTATATCTGGTTTTGTACCTTTTTCAAAGTACGCTGTGCAATTGCTTGTTGCAATAGTGACAATGAAGATAAAATCTTTAGGTTTCATACATTTACTAAAGATAGCGTGACCAGAAAACTGTGGATTATATCTTGTTGTAGATAGGATAATTTTAATTGTAATACTGCAAGAATTTGTTATACACATTTTAAAACTGAAGATTACCAAAGAAATCTACAACAGGAACTTTTAAATTACGTTTCTAAAAAGGGTCTAAAACTCAAACCTGAGGCAGTACCTAGTCTTTATTTGCCTACCAACTTAACCAACCAAAAGAAACGCGTACAAGGAGGCGAACACAGAGAGTCCAAAAAGTATGTTGAGCAGCTTCTTACTACTTCTAGGTCAACGACGTAAGTCTAAATGTTTATTTTTATTAATTATTAGTCATGAAACCTTAATGGTTTTTCATATCGATTTGTTAAGTAAGAAATTAGCATCAGCCTGCTATGCAATTTGCAATAAGAACTGTTTCGGAGGAAATCAATTTAGCATCTTCCAAAATAACATTTTTCTTTGTTAAATCAGTTTATCATTATTAAAATATACAATGTTATCATTATTATAAACAATACCAAGATAATTTTATGTGTGAATGTTACAAAAATGTCATTTTAAATGTTGTGCAATATTGTGTGCCCTCACTACACTCATATTCGATGGCCAGCTAGCTCAATCGATATAAATAAAGTTGACTTTGTCATTATTTATTTTGATTTTGTGTTTAGTTCAGTAGGTATATATACGTACAAATTTTGTGTACCTCCATTACCACTTTTCTGTGGTAATAGAGGTACACAGATATTTGACATCTGAAATATCGAACTCTGGAGTATAAGTTAATTAACCTGTACCTACGTGTAATAAAAGATAATTAAAACTTGTCTTATAAAGGATATCTATGTTTTATAAAGGAAAATATTATACTAACATAATTTTATCATCTCTTTATAATTACTATAATTAAATTAGCCAAATTATATAAAAAAAACTTAAAATTAAAAGTCTTTCCTATACAACTACATTCAAATGTTGCGGGAATAAGCGATCTTGACTACGTCATGCGCGAAAGCGAACCAATTTTGGAACATTATGTATCATACCTTGTGTATTCATTGTACCATGATAAAAATGTATTTTTGAAAGGTTCTCTGTTTTTAATTGAAGCCTACAACATATACATTATAAAGACATGGCAACACAGCTTAACGCCAAAAATTTGTTCTGTGAATTTAATTGACAGCTCATTTGAGGCTATCTTCAATGGGACCAAATGTGAAAAACGTCCGGTTTTGTATATAAAGTAACGGCCATAGATAAATAAGGATAATTATAAGGTCCATTCGCTTAGCTCGGGCATATTTTGACAGATTCATAGTCGGAAACCTATAACAATGCTATAACACAACAATCCCTATTTCTCAGTATTAATAGCTCAAATATTGCAATTGCAGCCGTATTGTATTATTCGCGTTGTTTATTTTATTTAATATCTTTTGTTAGTTATATTTAGTTAATTAGTTAGTTCTATTTTGAATTTTATTATTATGGATATTCAAAGTTTGCTATTTGTTCCATCAGCTAATGCGTTGGTAAGTTTTTCTTTAATAACTATGATAAAATGTTCTTTAAAAGTTAATATTTTTAGATGAGTAAGGATGCTGTTAAATTACAAGGTAATGAAACTGCACAAAGGTTTATTGAAAATGTTTACCATTTTTTTAAAATTATTTGCCGAATGAAAACCCTAGTTGAGGTAAGTTGATCATTAAAATGTATTTATCGAATTATGTAAATGTTACAAATGTTCTTAATAACAAAAACATTTCATTTAACATCCAAATGTCTGAAAGTCTCAGAAAAAAGTGTGCGTAAATATTAAATTGGGCCTAATACAACCCTCACTTTAAAGAAGAAAAGTCGCAAAAGGAAATTAACGACTGACTTAAATGATAGCGTCAAAATCAAATTCGCTTAGAAATTCATCGCATCTATAAAGAAAGTAAGTTTTTATTATATATAAAAAAATATATTTTATAAAGAAGTTAGGCTAATTTAGTTTATATCGTTAAGTTGCGCCAAATGTAGGCAACCAACTTAAGTTTTTGGTAGCATTTAGCTTGAGTTTCTTGAGAATAGTTTCAATAAACGAATAAAGTTTAATATTATCGTTTTATAATCGTTATATTAAGGTTTTATATCATTAACAGTGATGGTAATAACGCTGAATAAGCAATATTTTAAATGATATATAATCACAAAACGTAGGGGAAAGGCGTGTACCTTGGGACGGTTTTACCTTGGGACAATCATTATAAAAATGTAACCGTTGTAGCGAGAAATCTGAGAAATTTGTAATATGATGGCAACACTGTCTCCACTTACATCAAACATTCGCGTTTCCGTCAGCAGCCATTTGATGTGACGACAAGTGTAAAACGTTTTGGTGTCCGTGAAGTAAATTTTATCCATCTTTATAAAATAATAGGAAAAGCACGGTAAGAACTATTGGTTGAATTTTTTCGGCGTATTTCGTCTTTATATATTTAATGCTCACTGTAAACTATATTTTATGAGAAAAAACTTTACTTTAAATTGATGAGGTTAGATTTAGTAAAACATGTGCTTGGTTGTACCTTGGGACGTTGTTATGGTTGTACGTAGGGACTTGTCCCAAGGTACAACCAGATATTTTTCTTCACCGTGTTAATGTTAACCTTATTGTTGCAGATGGGAAGAAGTGCTACAGGAAAAAAAAGGGTGAAACCAGATGCAGAAGCATTAGAAGCAGCTGCCAATGAGATACTGGCGCATAGTCGACCTTTGAGAGAAATAGCTAATCTGTATGGTGTTTCAAAAAGTACTCTTGGTAGGCATATTCAAAAACATAAAGTGTCTATGAAAGCGACTTTCAAGTATGAAGCGAATAATTCAACACGCAAAGTCTTCAGTACTGAACAAGAAAACGAACTGCTCACTTACATTATCAAAGCTGCACAGTGGAACTATGGCGTCACTGTTGAAGAAATGCGAAAACTAGCATATCAGTACGCCAAACTCAACAATGTGAACTACCCTGAATCATGGGATAATAATAAAACTGCTGGTAGACAATGGTACCGATGTTTTAGAACTTCTTATAATAACAAAATATCTCTTCGGAAGCCTGAAGCCACAAGCTTAGGTCGAATGGCCTGTTTCAACAAGCCAAACGTTTTAATATTTTTTGATAAATTGGGAGAAATTTATTCGAGATTAAAGTTAACACCTCAAAATGTGTGGAATCTCGATGAGACCGGCTGCCCTACTGTTCACAAGCCAGTTCGTGTGCTTGGCGATATAAAAGCTAAGCAAATTGGAGCAGCTACTTCTGGCGAGAGGGGTATTAATGTTACTATGATAGCCTGCGTTAGCGCTGCCGGAACATTTATTCCACCAGGTATAATTTTTCCACGTGTTCACTTCAAAGAGCACATGATTAACAACGCACCACCTGGAACTATTGGTATGGCAACTTCTAGTGGTTGGTCCAATGCTGAATTGTTCGTTGAATATCTTCAACATTTCATTTCAGTTGTGAAGCCATCTCCTGAAAATAAAGTGTTGCTTATCCTCGACAACCACGAAAGCCACCTCTCATTGGCTGCTATACACATAGCTAGGGATAATGGAATAGTAATTTTAACCTTTCCTCCGCATACCAGTCACAAACTTCAGCCGTTGGATAGGTCTGTGTTTGGGCCATTTAAAAATTATTTCAATAATGCTAGCAAAGAATGGATGCTGTACCATCCGGGAAAGCCTATATCTATTTACGACATGTCAGAGCTGATAGGAAAAGCATTCCCATTGGCGTTTACCCCAAATAACATTTCGTCAGGTTTCAAAGTAGCAGGCCATTTAATGCAAACGTGTTCGGAGACCATGAGTTCTTACCAGCTGAGGTGACCAACAGGCCATATGAACCAAAACAAACTGATATTGAAGAGACAGAACTTATGGAAGTTGATGAAGCCATACCATCAACAAGCAGTGCGCCATGTTCCACTACTGGAATGACCCCTGAACAAATTCGCCCATTTCCGAAGGTTCCACCGCGTAAGACTGGTGGAAGGGGAAGGAGACCGGGAAGATGTATGATTGTCACAGACTCACCGGAGTTGCAGAAAATCAAGGAGCAGAAAATTAAAATATGTAAGCCAGTCCCGAGGAAAAAAGAGGCAGTCAAAAGAGCATTAGTTGTATCTTCTTCTTCGTCTGAAGATGAAGACGAGCTCGAGCTTAAAGACATCTCTGATGGAAGCAGATTTGACTCAAGTTCCGAAGATGAAGATGTTCCTGATTTCTTTCCATCAGACAAAGTTGCACTCAATTTTACCATTGGCAGCTGGGTTGTGGTAAAATTTGAAGTCACTGGAAAAGCTACATCCACTGATGTTTACTATGCTGGTTTGGTTCAAGAAAGCATAAACCAAGAAGTTACTGTGAAGTTTCTCCGAAAACGGAAAGTTTATTTTGTCTTCCCAAATGTTGAAGATATTGCCGTCGTGAAGCATTCAAGCATAGTGAAAGTGTTGCCTGTGCCCAAAATACGGCGAGGATTTCATTCATTCAACATTGCCTTTCCACAAAATATTTCTTTTAAATAATATATAAATACAATAAAATACTTTTATTGGTTTTTTCATCATTAAAAAAGTTATTTCAATATTTGTTTTATTTATATAAATACAGTCAGTTCATGTCCCAATGTACAAACAACACTGTCCCAAGGGTAAACCACAGGTTGAACCTTGGGACTAATATCACTGTACACTTATATGGTAATTACTGATTTACTCGTTGGTTATTATCGATATTTTTAATATCAGTCCAGTGCCTAAATCTTCATTCTTTTACATGGATCAAATACATTTCAGTTTCAGATGAAAGAAAAAAACATAAAAATTTAAAAGTAAATTTTGTCCCAAGGTACACGCTTTTCCCCTACTCAATATTGTGTTATATAATTCACGTTATATTCATGTTATATATAAAAAAAGTAAAATCCTGGGTCGTCCAAAACTAGTTTCTGATAAGAATAATAGAATATTAGTATAAGTTTAAAAAAGTCGATGAAATACTCTAATAACATACGCTATGAGCACGTGTGCTTGGTTGTATAGTAATTTCCAGCGACTTCTAATCTGTCAAAAAGTAACTAACTTCGCAAAAAAATAATTACTAAATTCACTAGATAGTCTTGACTGGGATTAGTGAACCGACTATAGTAACGGCTAAGGTCCATTCGCTTAGGTCGGGCATATTTCGACAGATTCATAGTCGAAAACCTACAACACAAAAATTCCTACCTCTCAGTATTAATAGCTCAAATATATAGTATTTTTCATATAAAAATGCATGCACGTCACAATTTATATAAAGTGACGTCACTTATATTTCAAATTTCCAGAACGTCAACCTTAGAGTTTAAATTTTCCTAACACAGCTAATAATACGAAACCAATACGGAACTGCTCGATCTTTCATAGGCGTCAACATGTTATAATAATCAGAAAAATGTAATCATCATTATATTGGGAATTTTAGAATTATATTGATTAAATAACCAAAAACATTTGTTATTAATAATATAAATTTTACGAAATAACTCTTTAAGTCTAATATTCCACAAAATAATAATTTTAATTAAATATATTAGACAATTGGTTGCAACTGATACGGGAATAATTCAAATTTTTTGAGAGTTCAGCGTGTGGCAAAATTGTTTACAGTGTTATCGCTTTTTAAGAGTAAGAATTTTGTTTATGTTTTGATTTCGTACACAATTTCATCATAATATATTATTTATTAATAAACTGTATTTATAAATACATATTAAATTTAGATTAATAGCTTTAAAAACTAACTATTGTTGTGTATTGTGATTGTGCTATGCCAAAACAACTAAATAGTCTGTAGAAAGCTGATAAGATTTCATATAAGATATATTATTTTGAAAAAGAAATAATGGTGGGACGTTTTTACTATTAATGCTCTAAATAGAGGTAAGTTTAAAATTTAGAATATATACTTTTGTATTCAAATCTTTTCTTATGTACTTTAGTGTGTTGCAGTAGTCTTAAAACTAAGTGTATTTACTGTTAATTATAACAGTGTGACAAATAGTTGACATTTTAAAAATTCCTCACTTACTAACTATTCTGATGTTTTGGCAACGCTGTTCACATCTGACGTCGTAAATCTTGAATGACGTGCACGCATTATTATATGAAAAATACTATACTTACTTATTGCAGACTTCTTCTATTGAAAAAAGAAGAATTAATCTTAATAGTGGAAGTGTATACTAAACCCAAGGACACTAAACACAGATAGGATTGATTTTGTCCTACGCTCTAATGTAAGAAATGCATTGTGTTGAGTGTGACGTAGGCGTGGCGTGAGGATTCGTGGTTGACATTTCTTATTGTTTTATAATATAGAATAGTTGTGCCTGCTGCCCTTTTTTTGTTGTACTAGCGATTTAACGGCTTTATCATCATCATCAATTAGCCTATATTGGTCCACTGGTGAACGTAGGGCTCCCGTAAAATTTTCCACCTATTTCTATCTTGAGCTTCTTGCATCCCGTTTGTGGTGATGCGCTTGCTATCATCCGTCCATCTAGTCTGTGGTCGTCCTCTGCTTCGATATGCCTCTTGCCTTGGTCGCCATTCCAGAATTTTTTTGGTCCATCTATGATCCGTTAATCTGGCAACATGTCCGGCTCAAGCCCATTTAGCCATGGCTATTTTTTCAACTGCATCTGTGACTCTTGTTCTTCTTCTTCTATCAATTTACTTGTATAAACAAAATGGGCGAAAACCAAGAATATGCCTGTCATTTTTCACAGTTTTCCGAAAGGAAAGCATTTAGTGTCGAAAACTATAAGGGCTGAATGGGTTAAGCGATGCAGAAGAGCTGATAATTTTAATCTATTTTAGACAGAATCTATTAATTTTAATTCTAATTTAAATAATAGTCTAGGTCACTAGTAATTAAATATAAAAAGCAAACAAAAACAACCAAGAAACAATTAAAACACAATAAAATTACTATTATTAAAAATTATTAAAAATATACAGGGTGATTTAAAATATAATTGTAAACAGAAAAAATATTTTAACATACTAAGAATTAGAGATTAAGCTCAAATGTCCCGTGTCTGCCTTGTAATTTACTGCATATTTTTCTCTATTAATATGACACATTACGCATAGCCCAGAGGGCAGAAAATTATTATATAGCCCGATATTATTATATCGTTTTTGTTCATGGCCGCCAAAGCAGGTGACGCCTCTGTACGCTAACCACTGCTGTGGTGAAGCTTTAGTACAATACAAAAAGTACAATAACGAGTAAATATTTGTCTCTTTCGGGATTAATTGCAAATATCTGTTGCATTCTGGCAACTGCTGATTTGAAGATTGCCAAATCTTGTATCATTGTATAATTGTATAATTATACAACAAATTCTAAGGATAGTTATTTAATACTTCTGAATTATGTTTTTGAGAACACCTATTTTAGCTTTAATGATAAATTCTATCGACAAATATTTGGAGCACCTATGAGTAATCCACTCAGCCCCATAATAGCAACCATCATTTTGGACCATTTGCTAGATGTCATTATTCCACAATTACCTTTCCCTTTACCCTTCATTAAAAAATTTGTAGACGATCTTATATGTTCTGTTCCTACTTCACAAATTCAAAATACCTTGAACATTTTCAATAACTTTAACAAACATATTATTATCCAATTTACTTTAGAGGTTGAAAATGATTGTTCGATATCATTTCTGGACACCAAATTAATAAGAACTGAACAAAACAAAATATTGATAGATTTGTATCAAAAGCCAACACCCTCTGGAAGATATTTAAACTTTTTTTCAAATCATCCTACACTCAAAAGTTTAATACAGTGATTGCAATGAAGAATATGGTAAGGCATTTTAGTGATGATAAATTCATTAAAGAGATAAATTCAGAAACTTAAATTTGCTGTTAAACATCTTTGAAAATAATGGAAACCCAAAACATATCCTTAAAAAATTGATATTTAACTCAGACATTTTTAAAGGACCCACTGATATCGAAACAGTACAAAGAATCCAATATAAAAAACTACCATTAATAAAACAGTTAACACCTTCTGTGACTAGTTTATTTAAACAATTTACCAACATTAAAATTGTCCAATATAATTTATTAGAAAACCGACAACTGTTTTCTAAAGTAAAAGACAAGACACCAACTGTAAATAAAATTAAGGTTATCTACAAACTGCCTTGTTTGGATTGCCAGAGCTGTTATGTTGGCCTAAACTTCTCAACGGCTAAAACAAAGGGTCACACAGCACAAAAGTGACTGCACAAAAAAGAAGAATACATGTGCGGCAGTTGACCATTAACTAAAAACTGGGCATCAATTTGACTACTCAAATGTCAGGGTTCTACAGCAAGAGAATAATTACAAAAAAAGATTGTTTTTAGAAATGTGTCATATTAATAGAGAAAAATATGCAGTAAATTACAAGGCAGACACGGGACAGTTGAGCAATATCTACTGTAATATTCTTAGTATGTTAAAATAATTTTTCTGTTTACAATTATATTTTAAATCACCCTGTATATTTTTAATGTGTAATTTTATTGTGTTTTAATTGTTTCTTGGTTGTTTTTGTTTGCTTTTTATATTTAATTACTAGTGACCTAGGTGCTTTTAACCAATATTGTTAGTACTGTTTTGAACATATTTTGTACAAGAACATTTTTAAATATTTTAAACTCTAAATCTGTAAGTAATTCATTGTTTATTCTCACCTTATATTTATACAAATTTTAACCATATTTTAGTTGTCTGCTGATGAAGCTGACAAAAAATCAGCGAAATATAGAGAAATAAAAGAAAAAAGAGTTTTTTTCAAATAACAGACCGCATACCCGATACACCACTACAATAAATTGTTATATATATATATATATATATATATATATATATATATATATATATATATATATATATATATAGTCCATCTAATCTACTTACCGTTGCACGTCATTATCATTGACAGAGATCGAAGTTAATATAGTTGCCAAAGTATAAAAAAATCCTGAATCCATTTTAAATCAAATAGATCACATAATTATTGCAAAAGTGGATTATACAACAAAACAAATTAATATTTAATGTAAATAAATAGAAACAAAACAAGAGTTAAAAAATAATCTTGTTAAAAACAATTTGAGCCGCTTGTATGCGTCGTATAAAGATGTAAAATGGAATAATTAAACAAAAACAACACTTATTTCATTACTTATTTACTTTGAAATGTTTGTAAATTTCGGTTTTCTGATCGATAGTGATTAGATAGAGATCGATTATTCGATTTCGTTTCCATCCAAACTTCCAAACATATTAAATAATAAATAATTATAAATATTTAAATTCTTACGTGACCTTTTTGAAATAAAACACACTAATTTTGTTCTAAAAAGAACAGATTTTATTAAATAGGTAAAAATATAAAACAAGAGGTATTCAAAAAAAAGTGTCAACACCACAACCGGCAAATAAGTGTTACCAATTTATGCAAAATATTTCCTTCGTTCTATTATAGTTACAGTGTGTTCCGAAAAAATGTTCTTCATAAAAACGCTTTATAATGCATTTATACAAATTAAATGAAACATATTATTATGTATTTCTTTAAGTTAACATTAATAGAAATCTTTAAATATTATTTCTACGCGTATATAATAAAATATGTCTAGTGGGTGTAATGCCAGTGTACTCGGCAAAGTGATTCTAAAAAAGAACACACCTACCGCCTAAATATGTCGTATTGGTATCATGTGACCTCACGGGCTATGACGCAGATGACGTGCAGCGGTAAGTAAATTAGATGAAGTATATATATATATATATATATATATATATATATATATATATATATATATATATATATATATATATATATATATATATATATATATATATATATATATATATGTGAAAGTAGAATTATCTTTGTGTATTATATATGTTGTTAGATATTAAGAAGTAGATTATCGTTTTTATGTAGCATTCTTTCCTCATTAATGCTCATTTTGGGCGCCACAATCCCGCAAATTGTTAAATTATAAAATGAATATTTTCTTACATTACAAAGGAATAACACGCAATACCACAATTGCGATGTCATGAATTGATAAAAAGCTTTATATTTTTACACTTTTGGTTATTGTGTAGAATTCAGTCCATTTACACTGATTGCATCTGCATTAGCTTTTAGGCATTGATTTAGATTATATAAAGAGATAAATGGAAGTTCAAACAAAAACTATTTTGTTCAAATAAAAGTTGTGCGATACATTCACGAAAATGAGAAAGCGTTTGCAGTATTACGGAAAAGAATCTAATTTACATGCTTTAAAATATATTGCGAATGAAACAAAATCGTGGCCTGTGAGGTAATTTTGTTCTTATTAATTTTAGTTGTCGGATTTTTAAATAATTTGTATCGTTCTAAAGCTATTTTCTTGTGGCATTTTAATCTTATGTAATTTTTATTGAGAATTAAACACAATTTCAGTTTAAAATATTTTTATTTTAATATTTCGTTGTCTACTTCGGAAATCGTTCTCAAAATACAAAATTAAAATTCTTTTTCCAGTAGGAGCTTTATAATTCCATAAGCGTTACACTTTGTTGCGTTCGATTTCTAGGCAAGTTAGCAATTGTAGAAGTTAACCAATTTTTTCGAACTTTTTTAGTATTATATTTTTTGTATTAAATAGTTTACTAGACATCTAATTATTTCTATAAGTTGCGCTAATTTAGTTTGAATGTCATGAGGAACTGTTTGGCTATTGTCGTATTGCCTTATCATCATCCATTGGTCTATTTTAGTCCAGGTCCGATAATTTTTAAGACCAAAAAAAAATAGTTACAGGGTGGAACCTATTTGAGAAAAAGAAAGAAAATAGCCCAAAAATTAAACAAAAAATAATTTACGGACGATTTGAGGTCGATTAGTGGAAAGGGGAAGTTTTTAGGTGCAAAAAGGGTTTATCTATAAATCCAGTGAAAAAAATTAGAATAAATAAAAAATAAAATAAAAGATCTACAACTTTTGTATTTACACTTTTTTCACATAACCTCAAAATCTATGCGAAACATTCAAATAACCGAAATTTTGGTTTTTATTTTTATTTTCCACAAAAAATTTCACGAAATGTAAAAGTTTTATCTTTTTATGTCTCAAAAATACTATAATTACTTGATTTAAAATATTAATTTTTTGATTTAAGGTCGAAAAAGCACCCTAATTTTCAATGGAAAATTCTCACGTCAAAATATCTCCTTTTTTAAAAATTGCGTTGCGTTACGTGTCAAAAAATATACGTTATAATGGCGTATTTTCCTAGAAAATACAAAAAAATAACGAAAAAACTAAAATTCGATTTTTTTTAATTATCATGTAAAATTTTGGCCTGTTTATTCAAAATAGGCCAAAATAGATTCAAAATACTCTAAATGTTAAAGATAGTGTTTAAAGGGGATTTTATCGAAAAAAATGTCTGTATTAATATTTTACGGTAAAACAGTTGATTTATTAAATTCTAATTACAATAATGTATAAAATAATAAATAAATAATAAAATTCTTAGCGTTTTCACATGCTGAGCCACCTTTGCTTCCTTCAGTTCTTTCCTTATAAAAAGTATAAGCAGTATACCTAACAATTTACAATGACTAAATCAAGTACATTTCTCAAAAGGGCTGAAATGTTTTTATCGAAATCATTTAATGTGTTTTGTTGTTGAATACGTTGTAATACACATATTTCCGCTTGTATCGTTATTTCGAACAGATCAAATTTTTGTTTAGAAACGCATCAAAAGAGAAATCAATGACATTGGAAATTGAATATAAGAGCGTCTTTTTCTATTTCTTTTCCTTTCTTTGATTTTCTCTGTCTACTCCAGTCGTCAGAGACGAAAATACCACTTAACTTCCAAAAATCATACGGGCAAGCTGAATTTTTCTGATAATGTCAATTTTAGTACCCCAAAAAGATACAAGAAAGTTACTCCCGAGCCTCCCTTTAAAACACCCCCTCGTAGAGGGGGAAAACGGAAAATATCGAAACAAGAAATGTACCTGAGATAATTCTGAATAAAAAACGGGTGTGGCAGGTAGAAGTTATACTTCTATACACGCGTTCGCCGTTACAAATTTTTATGGGAGTCAATCTGAACAATCATTACATATGTAATGCTATAGGTAAGTAATAATACAATACAAATTAAAATGCAATAGTAGTAAGTATTTAAAAATGACAATATACATAACTTACTTACGCATAATATGTTTAATATACACATATAACTTCAAAAACTGAGCAATGAATCGCTGTTATAAAATTTTTATTCTAAACTCCATTAAAAATTTGTAAAATCGTTATTTTTATATCGATAAACAAAAGTATCATTTTTAATCCTACCCGATTATCGAATTTTTCGTTTCCAACAATAACTTTTTCGAGTATTTTTTATATACACCTGTTTGTAAAAATTATTTTTGAACAAATTTATAAAAATTTGTTCAAAATGCAATTTATTGTTTTAAACACAGTAATTAATATTTTTAAATATTTTTTAACAAAAAAAAAAAAACAAAAAATTGCCTCACCGTCACATGTTAGCACATTGCCGTGACCAGAATTCGAACCTGGGCTACCACGGCCACAACGTGGGATCCGAACAACTAGTCCGCTAGACGATCATGGCTAATTAGGCGATGTGTATTACGATTATAGTTCGAATATTTTAAAACTCTAACCTAAGATTCCATTAAAACAAATTTAGGTGAGTTGTTTACAAAAGAAACAATGTATTTAATATTAATTTAATATACCATGTTATATAAATAAGTACGCTAATAATTAAAAATAGAGTAATCAATCAGTGGAAATAATAACGAATAAATGTTTCCGATTCTAAAAATGCTAAGATATTAAATAAATAATATTCATCAGTATTTAAAAATGACAATAGGTATACATAACTTACTTATCCATAGGTTTAATTTACCATGATAACAATATTAATAAAACAAATATTGTTTGGTGATACAACTGTCAATTTATCTGACATTGATAAATACAATATTTAATTGTTGTTTGTTGTGTATATAAGTACACATTTGAACTTTGTTGAGATATTTACAAGTTTTAATTTATAATTTACCATGCCTAACGAGGCTTGTTACTCCCTTGCAAATTTCCGATTCACTCCCGTGCAAATTTCCAAAGTCGAACGCGCGTCTAGAAGTATAACTTCAAAAACCAACAACTCGGATTATGTTGTAAATTTTCATTTTATTTTAAAATTTAGCATTTTTGCGTATATTACATATATTTAATAAAATTAACGTGGGGTTTTTAAATATTTCAAAAATTAAAAAGAAAATTCATATTGGGATTCGAACTCACATACACCAGCGTATGAACCAAACACGTAAAATATTTGCCAATTAGACATGACACAAATGTATTTCAAAATTGACAGTTCTCGGTCATACAGTGATTTATTGAGATTATTATTTTGAAATACAAAAGTCTAAAATATTTATGAACATTTAATAAATAATACAACACATATCACATAAATAATAATATTAATAAATATTATATTATATATATATATATATATATATATATAATATTATATATATAATATATAATAAATATATATACAAAAGGAACATTTTTATTCTCGAGAGAGGAATAGAGAGAAAATATATCTTCTGTCTCTCTCTTACTCATTATCTTACATATGTAATGATTTCCCCGATTCACTCCCGTACAAATTTCCAACGTGGAGCGCGCGTATAGAAGTATAACTTCAAAAATGTTTATTGGCACTGTCTCTGTAGAGCGAACCAGTCTCTCAAAAACAACACTTGAAGCGACTTGATTTTTTAAATAACATTTGTATTGATTCGTAGGTAAACATTCGATATCTTTTGCTAAGTAACTTAGTCTTCACTTGTATTTTTATGAACGATGTTGTTCACTGCTCTCTATTTCGAGTGCTACCTAACTGTTTTGGCAGCTACTGCGAAATACTTAACAGGTAGTAAGACCCAGATCCTCCTAACCTCTTTAATATTTCTCTGTGAAATACCTTTTGATGGGCTAAGATTCCTCGTAGGCTATTCTGATGTATAAGTTACCTTAAAATAGCGATTAATAGGCACCTATAATTTAAAAAATATCCTACAGCTTCGTCAAAATATTGTAGATATCTTATAAAATATTAACTTAATTAACTTATTTGGTTATTAATTACAGTAGTATATTTCGATTTACAATTTTATAATTTATCAATGAAACATGGTGTCTTGACTCACGATTAGTTTACCGTGAGATATATTTGCTATAAAATGTTATTTTATTAAATTGAAATAATATACGACGACAATTTTTTTAGAACTATTTATTGCTTACTATACCTGTTTACAGAACTGAGTTTGGTTCGATACTACTAAAAATACATTACAAATGACTAACAGAAACCCCTAGTAGAGGGGACGGCGTTACTAAGAACTTTATAACTTTACCTTGGGGTAAAAACGTAAATTACAAAACCATTCATATTGCCCTTATCAGAACTTTATACAGACGCAGCGGATGCGACGAAGGGATGGATTATAATGGACAAATTCTCCCCAGAAATATGTAAAACCAATAAATATTTTAATCTTTTAATATATTTCTGGAAACTAAAATTTACCCAAAACTAAAAAAAAACAACTATGCATCTAAATAAAATAAAATCGAAAAATAATATGAACTAAATTATAATGGGACGGAACATGCCTTGAACTACTGAAGTTCAAAATGAAGTTGTCGGTTGACGTCGAAAATCTAGCTGATCGGAAGTGGACACAACTTCTTAACGCAGCGTTTATACTCTCCAAATTTGGTTTTCAGAGTCCACTCTGACAATGCCGTCCTCTCCAGGGTGCACCGACGTGATGCGTCCAACTGCTTATTGTAATTTGTGGCAAATTCCATTATCGGTAGCATTAACATTATTGCTGCTGCACTAAATTTTTGAGAATGGTTAAGTGCTATGTTTGGTTTGTACTTTTGTATAGTGCAGAAGTGTGGACGCTAAAAATATCGATCATGAACAAAATTAAAGCATTGGAAATGTGGGTTCATAGACGAATGCTGAAGATACCTTGGACAGCAAGGAAAACTCATGAAGAAGTACTAAGGAGCGTCAACAAAGATAGAGAACTGCTAAAGACTGTTAAACATCGAAAAATGTCTTATCTGGGACATATAGTAAGGGGAAGTCGATATAAAATACTACACTGAGGGGTGTAGGAAGAAAACAAGTTTATTGGTTAAAAAATATTCGTTAGTGGACACAGATATCAAATGCAGGACAATTATTCCATATTGCACAAGATCAAGAAGCCTTTGCAATGGTGATTTCCAACGTCGGATAATTCTGACTCGAAGGAGAATTATTATGGCACGCGAAGAAGAAGAAGATTTAATCAGGGAACGTGTTGGTAGTTTGGTAGTAGAGAAATAAAATGCTTTAGTTAAACAAAAATAATATATTGAACAACAATTTAACAAATGGTTGAATTAAAACAAAAAAGTTAAACGGTAAACTGTTATCTTCAACATATTATAGGGTTGAATGGATCGAAAAATAAAAAAAATGTACCAACAGTTAACACCTAGTTAGCTACATATAAAAATAAACAATAAATCAATAAAAAAGATACCTTCAACATACACAATATATAGAAGATACATGTAAACGCAAATCGCTCAGTAAAGAGAGATGCTAATAATTAAAAATTCAATAAAGGAGAAAAAATGTACACTCTTTACTGCCTGGGCTTATCTCTAGATAAAGGAAACTCTAAATTTAATGATCTAAATGAAATAATACTATTGAAAATTTAAAGAATTATAAAAAAAATCAAATTCTTTATTGCACAAACAAACGAACCGCACTGTGTTTTTAAAATTAAGTTCTGCACTGTTTTTAATGAAATAAATGTTCTTGATAAATGTTAAAAATGTTCGTAAATGATAAATGTTCTGATTGGCTGAAAAGTGATGTATAACTAGAGATGACTCTAGAAGCAATCCGGTAACAGCATTAATTACTTTTGAAGACAGGTGAAAAAGATAGCCCGTGCATCACCAAAGATTTAGCAATGCTGCTGCTTTTTATGAGAATATGAACGTAAACTAATTACTTACAGTTGTTTTGTATATCCACTCCACTCTATTCTTATTTATAGTGTTGAAGCCTGGACTGTTAATGTTGACTTAATGAGAAAACTGAAAGCTTTGAGATGTGGCTTTTTAGGAGAATTTTGAAGATACCATGGACCGATCATATTACGAACGAAGTGGTGTTGCCCAGAATGGGAAGAGATAGAAAACTTTTGACAACCATTAAAAGGCGAAAGACAGCATATTTGGGGCACATACTTAGAAATGATAAGTACGAGTTGTTGCAGCTGATTATGAAGGGCAAAATCGAAGGAAACAGGGGTTCTGGTAGACGACAAATATCCTGGCTGAAAAACATTTGCGACTGGACCGGGTTAAACACACAGACGCTCTTAAGAAAAGCAGAAGATAGAGACGAATTTGCAATGGTTATAGCTAACCTTCATTAGTGGGGACATCACTAGAAGAAGAAGAAGAAATCTTGTATATCTGCACACTTAAAATCGCACTGACTTTAAACTTACTATACTATACTTAACTGTATTCGTATGGAGCAAATTAAATTACCAACAATTAAAGGAAGTAATAGATATAGATAAATTTATTCTAATATAACTTAGATTAAAGTACTTTCTAAGATAGAATTGCTGACAACACTTCAAGAAATTTACGGAGGACTTAACTCTTTGACTACTCACACCATGAGTCAAGTGGTTTCGTTCCCTAAAACATTTAACAAACTGTCCCCAGAAGAAAATCTCCCTGTCTCTCATTTCTGCGAGAGACACACTATTCAGAAATTTATTGAAAAATGAAACGTTATACTTTGAATTATATTCCTTACAAAAAGTATTCTAAAACTTTTATCAAGACCAACTCTATTGAAGATATTTGGCGTGATGAATCTTAACTGTTGATCGCGCAAAGGGTTGAATTTTTCTATTCAAGCAGATAAATTTTAATTACAGTAATTTGTTACGCCTTTATTAAGGCAATTCAATAGGGTACAAGACGATATTACCAAAACACAGATACGGCCAGTGGCGTATCGGTTGTATGTTGAAGGAAATAAAAAAAATAAAAAAGTAAACTAAAAAAAATGTTACAATAATAAAATAATAGTGTATTTGTGAAGAGGTTTTATTTCGAGCTATGTTCATTAGCCAGAGATCATATGAATCACATATTACTAACTTAAAATTAAATGTTTTGTAATATACTTACTTTTAAATAGTACGTACTTGTACGTATTTATTGTATTTTAGTGACTACCATAATTTCTAATATTTCTTCTATACTAATTTGTACAATTTGGATAAAAATTTTTTGGATGGTCCCACGTGTTTGGTACATTTGAAAAAATATGATGTTTAAGTCTCCCACTGAAGTAATAAAATAATAAGAGTATTAAAAACAAAATATTCAAATAAATACTAAATATTTTTCCAAACAAAAAGTGTAAATACAAAAGTTGTAGATCTATTTATTACCTACAACTTTGCCATTTTACCTTCGTCCAATGGACTTGCAATTTTGCCCTAAACCTTGATAAAAAGTTTTTTACCCTAAAAAACTCACTCCCTTCCACTTCCCTACCTCAGATCACCCGTAAATTATTTTTTCTTTAATTTCTATTATATATTCTTCCTTTTACGATGGGTTCCGATCTGTTACTATTTTTTTTTTCAGTGTTTATCATTTAAAAGGCTTTGACCCTGGTCTATTTGTGTTAATGGTATTTTTAATCTTTACATACAAAAGATTGCACTTGAATCTATACGTCATTTTTTTTAGATTATTTTGGGTATTTATATTTGTAACAAATTTTGGAGCCATGTTGTTGGTCTTTTGGAATTCCTATAAGCAGTTTGAAGAAAGTGCAGTGAGTTTTGTCACTGAAACTACCTACCTTACATGGAATACAACTTTTCCTGCTATCTCGATCTGTCCAATTGCTGGTGCTGAACCTGAGTGGGTAGAGTAAGTATTTTTGATTGATATAATATCACATTGTAACACAGTTAATATCTGGCATTATTACCACCGATGACGTAGGATGGTACGACCGGCTGCAGTCAATTCTCAATTAATATTCAGGTGTTCAGGCATTAGATTGCAAGCTATGGACATAACGTTTTGTTTTGTAACCTATTTTTAAGAAGTTATTGTCCTTTTCAGTAATTATATCGCTCACAGTGATGTGCATTTTATTTAATTCAACCTACAGTTGCTACTAGTTGTATTTACAGTGTAGTTGAAATACCAGATACGAAGAAACACGGAAATAATCTTATCCCTGTCGTGTACCTTACACCCTATAACCTACCACCCTTATAATTGGCTCCCAACAAGTGGCCACGATATATAAAGCTTATTTCTAAGTATTTCGTAGGTGTTAAAGTGCTTTTTAATAACTAAACTTGTCTGTAAGTATAATTTTAAATCATAACCCTAGATTCCATGCCTTAATTTCATCGAGTTAGCTTAATTTGCGCGGTTTATCGATATATCGATTTTGCATTGACATATTGACATGCATCTATGAAATCGATTTCTTATTCCGATTTCCGATCATTTTTCGATCATTCGAATCAGTTTCTCGCTTGTTATTTGATGCAGTGTTGCCTATGTCTAACATAATTTCGTAGTTCTTTGAACTTTTTTAACATTTTGTTGCCAAATGTAAATTTTATCCAATCTGTTCGGAATTTAAATATTAAGTATACAGTTTGTCCGTAAAGTATGGAATAAATTCGATATTTCCTAAATGAAAAGCCTTATATCTTTCAAATTATATCCATTAGACCCGAGTATTATACTTTTTTGAAATCAGCTCATTTTTATCAATCTAAAAATGTCCTAAAATACAGGGTCTTACATTTAAAAAATATCGAATTTATTCCATACTTTACGGACACACTGTATAGTTGTTATATATTTAGTAATATTTGGTTATCTGCTATATTTTAGACAATCCCAAAAGCCAATTCAGAAAATCCTGCAACAGGAGCCTGTTCTGTTCCATCTATGATAACTATATGCAAAAATCAGTTTGATTCTTTACTTTCGGTACTTATTAATTCTAATAATCAAGTATCTGAAAATCTCTTGGTACAAATCAAAGATCTTAATAGTACTCCTACACATATGTCAGGAGGACATTTGTTTGTACTGCTTGCTTTGATGGTGTTAACGCTGATAATGAAGCTTTTCTCGACAATGTAATCACTTTTAAGGACCGTTCCCAAATAAGTTATGAGAATGCTCTTCGTGGTTTATCCACGCTGCTTAATGGTTTTGCTGCTTCATGGTGTCAAGGTAAGAAATACAATTCTCACATGGGAAGAAGCTGTACAGCCTTAAAAGATGCCTATTTGAAACAACTTCCGCCTCATTTAATATTTCCAGAAGTATTCTCGCGTGAACAAAATTCTAGTGAACCTACTGAATTATTTGTTTCTCATATTTGAGCTTTGCTTGCACAATTACCTTATGCCCTAGCTTAAGAGGTACAGTTGGATATGGTTTATGGCTTAATATTACGTAAATTACGAAAAAGGTTAAAAGGAATATATTTCAAAATTTTAAGGAACTTTTAATGGAATCTCGAGAAATTGAAGTATCCTTGAAAGAAGGTTTAGTTGCCACCCACTCTTATCTACGACAAAAACATCAATCAAATCAAGAAAAGGACTCTTGCAAAATTAAATTCAGACCAAAGTGTACATGTTGTAAACATTTTGGCCATATTCAGTCAGAATGTAGAAAATTTGTAAGCAATCGATGACTTCTAATTCTAATGATTCAGTTAGCACGTATGTACCTCCTAGTCGTTTAAATACGAATCCTAGCACTTTAAATGTATCTCCTCAATGTTCTTACAGTGTAGTTTGTTATGATTGTAATACTCCTGGTTACATTCGCACAAATTGTCCGAACTGTAAAATTTCTGTAAATCCTATTACCACAGAAGAAGTTTCTTCTTAGAGCTTATTTTAGCAGAAACTAACAATTTGAATAATCGCCCCCTCTTACCAATAAAGTATCTTAGATTTGGCAAACCAACTTTCTCCTAGTTCCTACGAGTTAGCAACCCTAACGCACCCTGATGTTTCGATTGGAAAGTACTATGTGTCTGCTTTTCATCCTTTTGTGGAAGATGATTCCAATTCGACTATAACACCTCTTCTTCACCCACGTTGCAGAAAGATGTCACACATACATACTAAACACATAATTTTAAAAAATTTTAACAACTGGTGGGTAAAACAAGATTATGCTGAGAATTTAAAATATTGTTATATGTTTAATAAAAAAAATCTTATAAAGACTTTTGAACGCATGATTAAGTTTCGCCTATACAGCGTTCCACGTTAAGAAAATAACATTAGGCTTATGGAGATCAGTGTTGCCAAAACTCTCAGGCATGCGGTTTACTAGATTGTCGAGATATTTTTCAATTAACATTTAACTGTAAAGTCAGAATAACAACTGAAAAACCACAAAACCTTATTATCGTTATGTAGTCTCAGAGAACGACATAAAATCGCTGACATAGGTACACCGTATTATTTTAAGTTGCAATTAGTAATTAGATATATGCATTTCAAGCGGTCCGATTATTTGCTTTTAAATCTTTAATAGCCGGCAAAGTGCATGATTTAACTAAGCAATATTTTCTACTGATTTCTATGATTCATAGTATATGATATTCTTACCGAAAAACAAATAAACTATCGTTACTATAATTAAAATAAGATAAAATAAAATTATCTTTTGTAAATACTATTTATTTAATTAAAACCATTTTCCCTACTTTTCATCTCTTGTTTTGAATGGGCACTTTTGGTCAATTACGTTAAAAAACATTAATTTAATTTATGTCTGTGAAAACGAAAATACAAATTATACAACCTTGAATCGCGCTTGTGTTCATCGTGGCATCGCTGCGCTTCTATCGTCCATAAGAAATACATGGCCCTATCTCCGCAATGTTATTTTCTTAACGTGAAACGTTCTATAGAATATTTTATTGAAAGCAATTCTCTCCTACCCACTACACAGTATGGATTTCGGAGAGGCCGTATTACTATAGATGCATTGACCCATATGGTTACAGATGCACAAATATGCTTATCTAATAACAAATGCATATTATGCCTATTTGTTGAACTAAAAGGTGCATATGATGGGGTTGATTTGAGTATCTTAAAAACAAAATTGTGTAGAATGGGTATCAAATAACTTAATAAATTGGTTTCTAAACAAAAAAATTTATATTCGTGATCACAAAAATTCACTTGATCCACGGACAAAGAACAGTATATAACGGTTTGCCGCAGGGATCAATATGAAGTCCACTTTTATTTAATGTTTACACAGCAGAGCGGCATATTTTGATGGATGACACTATAAAAGTTATTCAGTATGCGGATGATATTTGTTTCTATACTATCCATAGTTCATATAAACGATGTATTACAGATTTAGAGTATATTTTTTGCTGCATTCGTGATTGGTTACATACTATGGGTTTTAGTTTTTCACAGCAACAGACAGCGGTTATGGGTCTTAATAGGCACAGTCTTAAAATCCCTGATTTGTATAGCATAGGTAATTTTACTATAACCATAGTGAAAGAATATAAATATCTTGGCATCTATATTGATAATAAACTCCTATGGACCAGCCACATAAAACACGTAAAGCAAAAATGTGAGAAAGGGCTCAACATTCTGCGTGTAGTTTCCAAATATACATGGGGTGCAGATGTTAAAATATCCTTTATATTTTATAAGTCATACATCAGCTCAATAATTTATGCCTCAAATAGCACATCAAACTGATTAATCTTAGACAGAATGCAATATAAGGCAATTAAAATAAGTCTAGGAATTATGATGTCGTCACCTACTGTGCAATTCTCAGCTCAGCCACAAGAACCGCCTTTGTGCCTTCGAAGAGAGTATTTAGCCAAAAAACAGCTAATAAAGTACAGGACGTTTAGTACATTTATGGTCAAAAAAATATCAAATATAGCGGTCCAGAATCTTACAAACAAATATTGGAAAATTAAAACGTCTTCCCCACTTGCTGATGCTTTTATTGACACTGAGAGACATAAAGAACTAATACATAGTCAAAAAAATATCCTGTTTACGAAATTATTTTTGAAGCCTTAATATTTAAACCAACCATTATAATTCCAAAATATCCAGATAATACATTTTTATCAAAATTAATTTTCAAATCTACACTCTCATTTAGAAGAGAATAAAACCATAAAAAAGGTTTAAAACATGCTGTGCATTTTTAGTTTCTAATATTAACCATGTTGAGCAATATCAAGTCCCACATTATTTATCGATTTTTAGTGCAGAAGCTATAGCTATTAGGAAAGCTTTAGATTGGTGCGAGATGAATTTACCTTTATCTGTGGTAATTGTAGGTACTTTTAGACAGTCAGATCAGTTGTCCGTTGAGTGTCAGTTTCAGTTGAACTGTCAGTTATCTGTATGTGTAAACACAAAAAACTGCAAGAAAA
Source organism: Diabrotica undecimpunctata (assembly GCF_040954645.1). Lineage (NCBI taxonomy): Eukaryota > Metazoa > Arthropoda > Insecta > Coleoptera > Chrysomelidae > Diabrotica > Diabrotica undecimpunctata. The sequence continues at coordinate 51,902,722 of NC_092810.1, read as the reverse complement.
ACTGAAACTGATACTGAGCTGTGGCTCGATGCGTATACTAAAAGTTATCGCATCAGTTGTCAGTTAAACTGATGTATAAACGGACTTGTCCGATCAGGTCTCAGTCATATAAAATTATCGATAGGTGTAGTGTGTACCTGGCGCCATGGCAAACACTGAATTTATTACTGAATTTATCGAACTTTATCAGCAACACCCATGTCTGTGGAACAAAAAAGATCCGCAATACCACAACATAAACAAAAGACAAGCTGCGTATAATATTTTGGTTGAAAAATTCAAAGAGCAAGATAACAGTGCAACTATAAAAACAGTAAAAGCGAAAATAAATAATTTACGATCAGCTTATAATAAAGAACGAAAAAAGGTTAAGGAGACTACTGACAGCGGAGCCGGAAGTGATGACATATATGAACCATCTTTGTGGTACCACGATTTGTTAATATACACAAGATGTTCGTGATGGTAAAAATACTGTGGACAACACAACGTATGGTGATGATAAAGATCAAGAGAATACAGTAAGTAAATACTATATTAATTCATAGCGTATTTTTTTATTGTTTTGTAAATTTAATTATGGTACAAAAACTCAACAAAAGGTACAGAAAATTATGCCATATATGTAGTGCGAACTACTTCGTCTTGCCAGTCAACTTTTCGTTCGTTTAGTAAATGTACCTACTTATTTCTCACATTTTTTGATACTTTACTAACATCGTCCGATTTGCAGTCACTTAAAGTTCTACCAGCCCTCGCACCTCCAGAACTGGGTCTCTATCTGAACTTTTTAATTCACTTGGAATATAAGTAGCGCTTGCCTTGTGTCTTAAATAATTGTACAAATAGCAACAAGACAAGACAACAATATCAACATTTTCCATGTTTCTCAAATATATAGAAGTATGAAAGATTCTAAATCTATTGGTCAATATTCCAAATGTATTCTCAACAATACGTCTTGCTCTTGATAAGCGGTAGTTAAAGACCATACGTTCATAGTTCAATTGATTTTTGTTGAATGGTTTTAAAAAGTTTGGCTTTAATGAAAATGCTTCGTCTCCAATAAAAGCAAATGGTAGTTTTGTGGTACTAGACGGTGGCCTAGTTTCGGGTGGTAAATGTAAATCATTTAGGTAATCTTTTATAAAACTTGGTATTGTTTGCCATCTACAGCTCCAAGACAATTAGGAAATTGCCATCTAATTTGAAAACCCTCGACAATATGTCTCCATTCGACTTCAGTTGCTGTCATCTTAAACAGTACATCATCTCAGTTTAAATTGCAATATAGAATGTAGACCTATGTCTAGTATCTAATAAATGTTTAGTTTTTTGTAGGAGGGTTCATCGTCTGGTGCTGACGATCATGCATATGACGGAGAGAACAATCCCACAGAAGAAACTACAAATCGCTCACTCAAAGAAGAAAGTACTAATCAGTCTGAACAGTCACGCCCTCTTCCTAAAAATAACTCATAATCAGTTCCTCGACTCACGAATACGAAACCCTCAGGTACACAAGTAAAGAGACTAGCCAGCAGTTCCACTCATGTAACAAATAAAAAAGTACTTCAAATGGTGGCTGATCGATTAATGAAGAACGATAATACGAAAGATGATATGCACACTGCATTGGGTAAGCATATTGCAGCAAAATTAAGTAATATGGTACCCCAGATGCTACTTTTCCTTAAAACAATTATTAATGATGCCATATTTGAAGGCCAAATGCATTCCCTTAATCAAACATCAGCTGTAGTAAGTAACTCAACCGTTGTTACAAGGTCAATTGTGGCCCGCATAGAAGCAGCAGGGACAACAGCAGCAGCAGCAGTCAGGTCAATTTGTAAATTCATGGAATGGACAATGTGCTTCAACATCAGAATTAAGTCCGGCAGGAAGTTCAATGGCTAGTTACTTTTCGCGGTATTCTGATATACGTTAGGTATACATATGGTATGTTATACGACTAGATACATATTTTTTGTAAGCTGTAATAAACAAAAAGATTTGCTTGTCACTATCGCGCTTAGCTTTATATAATCCTGCAGTACTGTAATTATTCCTTTACAGGTTTCGGGCATTAAGACGCTTAAACTAGGAGTTGATATGAGAGTAGGAAATTTAAGACTGATAAGTACTTCCAGTATCCAAAAATCTGATCGTTGCACTTAGCCTCCCATGTGGTGATATAGCTTCTCTCATGTTGGTGTCTTGCTTTTTTATAATTAGTGTTACTAGCTGTAAAAATTCTAGATATGCATCCCCAAGCATTCTTAAATAGTTTGACCAATCAGAAGGTTCAAAATGAAGTTCCTTTAATAAATTTAAATGCAAAAGTATATTTCTGTTCAGGAGCCAATTTTTACTCCATCTACTTCTCCTTTTCCGTGGTTTTTTTAGTGCCAAGCACAACGCGACCGCAATTAGGCTATCTTCGTCCATCACTGAACTGTGCAAGAAAAATGACAACTGATAACTAAACTGATCGTCTAACCACGTCTAACAACCCAAACTTAACTGACAACTATTCTGAAACTGAACGGAGAACTGATCTGACCGTCTAAAAGTACCTTAACAGACTCTTAGTTTTGCACGCTAATAAAAGCCCTCCTTTTCATCATTATAACAACAATATTCTACTATCTAAAAAAAATAGTATATATAAACTGCAGGAGTATGGTGTACGAATTGCATTAGACTGAGTTAGGGGTCATACAGGGATAGCTGGGATTGAAGCAGTTGATCTTGCAGCTAAAAAAGCACTTGACTCAAATTTTCAACTACATCAGAGAGTCTTTATTTTAAAATTCATCTGGTTTTACCGACGAACATTCCTCACATCAATTCGTGGGATTATAATAGATATAAGTCATCAATTATATCACGTTTAAAACTTAATCATGGTCGCTTACCAGCACATTTGTTTCGGATTGGTAGCTTAGGTTCTCCGTGTTGTTCTCTCTGTCCAGAAAAACCTTTAGCCGATATAAATCACATTTTTTTACAGTGTCAAAAATATACTGCACATACAGATATGCTGTACCAAGAACTGAACAATTTTGTAAGTCTACCAACTAACATCCCTACTTTATTAGCACAGCAAGAGAAAGAAATATACAACATTTTAATTAAATGTGTTTTAGAAGTAAAAATAGATATTTAGCTCATATATGGTTAAATATATGTGTATTTACAAACATTATGTAATTAGAATCCAAACCTCTGTTTTACCCCATTTGTTAATACCTCCTGCCCGTGACCTAGTCTAGTTTATCTTAATAAAAATGTCTTGATGGGTCCCTAGACAAGAAACGAGTGGCCATGTTTTTATCCTTATCTTATCCTTAATAATAAAAAAATACAAATATTTTGTGGCAAATAGACATGTTCTAATGCCATCCACTATCTACACACACATAACGGCTTAAAACATAGCGGGCAGATGGCAATGTCGAATCTGCAATTATTTTAGACAAGTATCCGTATGAGTAAATAAGTACTCGAAATGAGATGAGACATTTGCTGCATAGCGACAAATGGCAATTTTGAATTTAATGGTTAAGTCTGCAAATTATTTTATGAATGTGCCCGTATCAGTTCGTATTAATTACTGAGTTTTTAAAAATAAATACTGGAGCTCCTTGACAGATGGAAATTTAAATGAAGGCCTACCTTTATACGGGTCTTATTAACGATACCAGTCTACGAATTATTTTTTAAAAGTTTTTATAAACTTACATCAATAACTGAGTCTGTAGGTTGATATAAAATTATCAAGTATTACAGTTTAACCGTCTCGTCAATAATTTTTTATTTCAATAAGTTTGCAAGTTGTTGCATAAATATAATTATACATTCTGCTTGTTTTCGAATTTTGACTTGATTGAAATAAAAAGAACAAACATTGAAAAAACTGTTGTAAACATAATTATTATAAAATAATATAGATATTGTTTACAAAATGAATAAAGTATTCAACCCTCCGTTAGTAGTAGCTGCTGCTTGCTAACGGGCGTCTTATTCCATTAGAGAGATATTGCATATTGCAGAGTCAATTTTGCACTTGCTGTATTACAGCACGCGTTATTTTGACAGTAGAGCATGAGCACATGTGGTATTTGTCTTAAGTTGCGTTATTGAACATACGGCCTGCCGTTTTACTGACTAAAAATGTGATGTTTTCTGTAGTCTCCATACAATTTTTTAACAGTACTTTTATCTATGTGATTTTGGGTGATTTTGTTCTAATAATTGTTAGGTACAATAATTCTTCTTTTGCCAAATTTACACTAAAGTTCTTATTAAAGCAAAATAATTTTAATGGTTGATAAAATTTTTAAAATGTATGGAGTAGTCTTTTTATTGATAGAAAAAAAAAATAAGTAAACCTTTTGTTATAAAAACTGGTCAGTGTCATTAACAATAATTTAACAAATATACCTAATGCAGTATTATTATTGAAACTATGAAACTTTTAGGTTTAATAATATAAATAAAATGGTATACGATCGTAGACCGCGTGATCAACCGTGTCTCAGTTTACCACGAGTCTAACGGAGGGTTAAAGAAATCAAATAATCATTTTATTATCTATGTACAAGAATAAATTTAGTAAAAAAATTTTTGGTAATAATAGCTTGAAAAGGCACCCCTACTGCTCCTACTCCACAAGAGGTTAACATAAACGAAACCGAATGCATCGCAAGAAGCTATGGTATATGTAAAAACAGCATCTTTTGCAAATGGAAGATTGTAAGCTCTGTACATAATAGTTCTTACAACAATGACGGCAAACGGGTTTTCATTATATTTTAGTAAAATTCCTTCTGCTTCATAAACCTCAACTTTTGTTTTATTTTCTAAAAAAAAACCGAAAAGGTCAGTAATTTTAGAAACTTTTGCCGACACTCTCTTTTCCTCCAAAACTCCAGTTCCATCGCGAGGCCCCAAATTTTCAGTTCTCCGTATATTATGCCAATGTTGCACAGTAGCGCACCTAGAATTTTCCTGTTTGAGTCCTTAAAATTTGTGAGTAACAATGTCGGAATAGTGCCCTGGGGGTGGGGGGGTTTAACTCCCAACCTCTCCCCCCCCCCTGGGTGCGCCAAAGATGTTGCACTGTACGATATTTTGGATTAATTTATGAATTTGCTGCAAGTTTACTGTCAAAGCCAATTTCCAATTCTAATTTGGAGTCACGATAAACTAGAGACTCTTTAATTCCTATTGCATTATCAAAATAAGAAAATATTTTTTTTGTATCAGCGGATAGACGAAGGTATGAAAGCCTTTCAGCTGATTCCAAACTATAATTATGCTCGCCAATTATACTTATAAGGCAAAACTCCTATTAACGGCCTATACAAATTCGTGATGTAAATCCGGCCTATTAAAAAAATTAAAATTCTTTTGTAAATACATTTAAGTTGGTAAAACTTAATACTACGGCGAGTGTGTATCCTATACTAAAACAATTTTTAATTGAAGGTGGTTGATTGGCAACATCGCACTAAAAGCAACGAAATCATATTCCACTTATCAATTTTGCAGAGGCGTACCAAAATAAAATTTTAATTATTTATTTAAACACATAAGTAATTACGTAAAAATGACATGTAAGATCGATATAATTATTAAATTATCATGTGTGTTTTGACAGGTATCTTATAGTTGTCTAACAAAATAAAGTAAAATTTTATTGTCATTATAGAGTGCCTAATATAGTACTTCAAAAAACAGAAAACTTTGCAAAATACTTATTTTTTCACTAGACTAAACAATCTTAAATGTTAACATACAATCTCGTCATTACACTTCATTCTCTATTTATAGAATTGCTGTGTGCTGTAAACGTTATATTTGTTGTTTTTTTTAAATTGATTTGGAAGTTTCCTTGTGTTTATTTGTTTTATATTCCATATAAATTAAAATGAATTAAGCTAAAGTATTATCATGTGAATGCGTGTATGTAGTAGTGCATTTTTTTTTTGTTTATTTTAGTAAATTCTCGAAATATGAAATGAAGAGGGCACTAACTACTAAAGTGTTAATGACTTTGATAGAAGAAGACTCATATTGTGAAAATGCTGACTCACTTGATGTGGTTAATGTGCCGCCGCAATCAGATGAAGTTTCCAATGTAGAAGATATTGATGATAATATTATTTATGAAGAAGGAATAAAATCGGATATTACAGGTACATATGATACTTATACAAGTGAATGGGAGTTCTGTCGATTATGATTATGATAGTCGGACCACAGATTAAAACGTCCAAAGAAAAAACCAGGCAAAAATAGTAAATCCAAATTTTTCCCAAGTTGGGTAAAAACAGATACTCCTTCGTACTCAGTAGTAATTCAACATTAGTCTGGTTAATATTTAGACAATATAAAAGCCAATAATGGAGGCAAGTCACATATTGAAGCCTTTTTACTCTTTTTTGATAAACAAGTAATTGAGAGCATTCTATATTTTACAAATATTTATGCATTCCAGAATAACCGTCACGATTTTGAAATAAATGAAAAAAGTTAAAAAAATTGATTGGCAAATGTATATTATCTGGTTATCACACTCTGCTTCAAGTTGGTATGTATTGATCGAAAGATGAGGATAAAGAAGTGCATATTATAAGAGAAAGCATGAGCCAACATAGATTTCGTTTAATCAAACATGAAAAGAAGAGAATAGTGAAGAAACTGCTACATCAGTGTCAAACTTAGTACATGGACGTCAATCTAAATTTGCTTTACCAGATGAAACCAGATTCGACAACATTTGCCACATTACAAAAAGAGATGATAGTGCAAGAATGCCGGATGTGCAAAAGTAATACTATTTATTTATGTAAAAGGTGTAAATTGCATCTACACCCCGAATGTTTCGAAAATTTTCACCTTAAAATTTAATTTACGTTTAAGATACAATATGTTCCTTTTTTAAAAATTGTACTGTTTCTCAAATGAAAATGAGAAAAAAAATCTTTTTGGTTGTAAATTAGTCTTAATTTATGTGTTTTTAATCCAATCTAATAAATTAATTGTCAAATTTCTCTTTGTTTATTGTATCGGCCATTAATTGGTTAATACTATAAAAAGAATACACTTACCTCAAATTTACTACAAACAGTCTCACGTCAAGTGAAATGCTTCCACGAAGACAGCATTAGATGGAATTTGTGTAGTTTCGAAGCGTTTTAAAATATTGTTTGTAATATGAAAGTTTAAATTTAGCATTTTTAAGTATATTTCAAATGCCTTATATTTGTTGCCAAAACTCAAGAATGTTAAATAATGGAAATTGCATAGTGACCGGTCAGAGGAAGTGATAAATTTTATTGATTTCATAAGAATCGAAAAATGGCAAAAATCGCGCAAAGTTTATATATTTAACAGCTTTATAGAAACTTGCTTTATTTGCGGAAAAATACAGTACTGTATACAAAAGCTGTACTCTTCACCTTTAAAACGCATTTTGATTTTTATGGATAGAACATATATCGAATTTTTACCGTCGAATTGATGCAAATTATTTTTAAAAAATTGATTTCACTCGCGTAACTGACATTTAAAATCGTCGGTCACTTCAAGCGTTGTTTGTGAGAGAACGGTTCATTCTACACAAAAAGTGTTAATTCATATTTTTGTTTAAAATTACCTCGGCTACATTTCTTCTTTGAAACATTTTACTCTACGGCGGCTTAGATTATTAACCCATTTGTTCCCACTGTACTCGTCTAAGTACAGCAGCAAAAATGGCCTAGTAGTGACACATCTGGTAAAAAAGTGGTACTCCACGTGTATGTTGTATACCCTTGGTGTATACAAATTGTAAGGGTAAGTACTAGTAATGTTTATTTATTCAGTATAAGATTTTTTTTTATTATTGTTGTTTTTATGTATGTTACAAAATAGACCTGTAATCATCTGAATACAGTGGGTTTGTATGAGATCAAAATGATTATTTGGTTTTTTATTGTTTCAGTTTTAATATTGGTATTGGTTTTATGGAAAACGTTATAGAACTCTGGTTTTAACTTCAGATGACCTAGCGAGTTCTACGCATAAAGATGTAGCGGTGGTAGTTATTCATGTATATCAAAGCTTTCCGAATGACGTTCCCGGAGAAATAGAGGTTCATTACATGAGTGATGACTCTGATAATGACGAAGAAGACAATCTTCCTCTTGTTATTAGAAGAGAAAATTTACTTAAGGGTCAAAATAAAACCAAGAAATCTGACTGGACGAAAGGAATGACTGATATTAGTACGACATCTACAACAGGTTACGAGGGTGGTCTGGATAATATAAAAGAACAAATCCGAGGTAAATCTAGTAAAGAAATATTTGAGAAATTTTTCGACAATGAAATTATTGAATATATTACACAGCAGACAAATTTATATGCCGCTCAAAATAATAATCATCAATTTCATGTAACGCAGAAAGAGATTAAGATATTTCTGGCTATTTTACTTTTTACTGGATATCATAGATTGCCAAGAGAGTGCAACTATTGCTGTTTAGATGAAGATCTTCAGGTTCCCCTCGTGACTAATGCAATTTCAACGAACCGTTTGCAAGAAATTAAAAAATACCTACATTTGGCAGATAATTCGCAAATTGATACAAGGGACATAATGTATATAGTAAGGCCTCTCATGAACAAACTAAATAAAAAATTTCAACAATTTGGCATATTTCACTAAGACTTATCAATTGATGGAGCGATGATAAAGTATTCTGGGCATCACTCATCTAAACAGTTCATAAGGTGAAAGCCAGTAAGATTTGGGTACAAGGACTGGATGCTTTGTAGTTCAACTAGTTATTTGCTGCAATTTTGACATATACTGTGAAGCATCAGTGGATAAACCAAAGTCGCGGCGTTGCCTTTAGGATCACAAGTTGTTCAAAAAATGCTTGATGTTGATGTGCCTACTGACCACGAAGTAAATTTTGCCAATTATTTTACTAGTCACAATTTGATGGAAACTTTAAAAGAGAAGGGCTTTAGGGCAACAGGCACAGTAAGAGAAAATCGTATAAAAAAATGTCCTTTGTTACCTTCCGCTCTAATGAAAAAGAAGAATCGTGGATATGTCGAATATCCCTTTGAAAAAAAAGTCTACTACTTTTTGTAAAATGGAAGGACAACAAGGTGGCCACAATGGCATCAAATTACGATAGTGTTGAACCACCAAAGTGAATCATTGGTGTGCTACTTTCAAACCAAAAATTGATGTACCCAACCAAAACTTTTTTCATCATACAATGCTTCAATGGGCGGTGTTGATCTCTTTGACCAATCGGTTAATAACTACCGAGTCAATATACAAGGTAAAAAATGGTGGTGGCCCATTTATTACCCACATGCTCAACTCAGCTCTTGTTAACTCGTGTGGAGGTTACAAATACTTGCTGAAAATAAAGAAATGGATCTTTTGGCTTTTCAACGATATGTAGTACGTCATTATTTAAGAAGTTTTGGGAAATCTACTTATTCAAGAAAACGACTAGCAGGATCTGTACCAATTAGTCTAAAAATGGATGGAAGCGGTCATTTTCCAAAGAAAATAGACAAACAACTTCGATGTCGCTTATGCCATCAAACAGTACGTTGGATGTGTATAAAGTGTAAAGTTACTCTGTGTATTGAACGTGATTGTTTTTAGCCCAGTCTGGTTATACAAAAATCATCGATTTCGCGGCAAAATGTTTCGCAGATATCTGAAGCTTTTAAGACATAGGTGGGGGTTACTAGATGACGAATAGATAAAAAGATACTCCTATTTTTACCTTGCGTTTTTTTTTAAACAATAATTTATGGTCAGAATTTGGTTTTTTATCTATAAGTTTTTTCCCTTATAATTTAAATAAACAATATTTAAACCATTTTTTTACATCAAGAATATCTTTATTTTCCCGTTTTTTCAATTAAAATTGATAAATTATTTACTGAGATATTTGCAAAAAAGCAGTTTTTTTGCACTAATTTATAAATTTTATTAATTTATTTATTAACAAAATAAAATGGTATTAATACATTTAAACATCAAGGAATTACCATCTTTTAGATTTGTGCGAAATTTCCTCCCGATCGGTCAAATAGTTTAAAAGTTATTTAATTTATTTATCCCTGAGGCTAAATATTTAAACTATTGAACTTGCCCTATGAATGATGTTAGACACATTTAACAAATTTCATAGGATTCTTTAAGACTTATACTATCTCAGAAGTTAAATGAATATCGAGTTTTCATTGAAATTATTTACAAAATAAACGTTTGAAAAAGGGGTATATTTTTTACTTATAAACAATTGTAATAACTTCTATATTTTTCAAGCTACAGACTTGTATGTACAACCATTCGATACCTGGTAAAAAAACTCACATTTAATAAAAAAAAAATAAACCTTCTATGAACAATAGGAACGAAGTTAGCGACAATTTTTTTGTTAATAATATCTCCATTGTTTATAAACATTAAGAAGTAAAATTTGCACAAATTTTGAATGAAAATCTAAACTTTATATTGAATTTTATAACTATAAAATTCATCCAATTTTTCGAAACTTAAAACCTTTCGAAACAAAGTTACTTTCGAAAGATCGACATAGGAAAGTGGAGGGGAAACTGTTTTAGCTCCTCGCTGCAAAATTTAATATTATGGTTACGGATTTATCATTCAAAAGCTTCAACAGTTCTGTCGGAATTTCATCAGGTCCATTTGCTTTTCCATTTTTAGCGTTTCTTATTGCGTATTTACTTCTTCTTTCAATATGTCTGGCCCAGTTGCATTGATTATCTGAGTTAAGTTGTTTCTAACGTCTTCAAATAATTCATTCAGGTATTCTGTCCATCTTTTTATTTTATTCTCTAGATCTACAATAAGATTTCCATCTTTGTCTTTAAGTTTACGTATTTGGCATTTCTTTATGCTGCCTGTTATTTCTTTTAATTTTTTGTGCATATTGAACGCATCGTACTTTTTCTCATAGGTTTCCATTTCTTCACATTGTTCTTTAATCCACTCCTCTTTGGCTTCTTTTATTCTCTTTTTTATGTGTTTATTTATTTCTTTGTATTTGTCTGGGTAATTCTTCATCTTTCTTCTTTGTTCCATCAAGTCTAGTATATCTTGTGTCATCCACCCCTTATTATTTGTTGTTGTTTTTGTAAGATGTTTCTTTTCTGCTGTTTGTATAGCTGTATTTATGTACTTTAATTTTTGGTTAACGTTGTTTGTATCAATAATTTGTTGCTGCACTGAACGGAGGTTTTCATTTATTTCTTCTCCTGTTTCTTGTCGTATATTTTTGTTTCTAAGTTTATTTAAATCTAGTACCTTTCTGTGTGGTCTTCTAATCTTTTTTGGTCTAGCCTCTATCACAGTAACTACCGGGTTATGATCTGAGCCTATATCAGCTCCTGGGTACGTCTTAGTACATTTAACAGCATTATGATACCTCCTTGCTATCATAATGTAGTCTATTTGATTTCTCACTATTTTTTCATTGGTATGTTGTGGAGATGTCCATGTATATAACCGTCGAGGAGGTAATTTGAAAAAGGTATTTGTTATAACGAAGTCTTCACTTTGACAAAATTGAATCAAACGATCTCCTCTGTTATTTCTGTTTCCAAGCCCATATTTTCCTACTTGTTCTCCTACCTTACCTTGACCCACCTTGGCATTAAGATCGCCCATTAATATGTTAATGTATGGAAAGACTGACTAAATAAGTGAAGACAAACAACCTGCAACAAAAAGGTTCAGACCTGACCGTGAAGTCGAATAAATGAACCAAATTTTAACTTTTAAACCAATGTATGTAAAAAAAATAAAAAAAGTAAAGTTCAATAAACATTGCAAAAATTAATAAGGCAAGTGATCAAAAAATCGACTTATTTTATCAAAGCAGTAAGGCAGATTAGATTAATATTGTATATCATATTTGTAAGAAAAATAGAATAAAAATCAATATTGTTAATTATAAAAATACAAACAATTATAATCAATATAAGGAATATAATAATATCATGTCGTGTAAAAAATTACCTGAAATTTAATTTATAAAATATATAAGTATTATTACATCATTGATATAAAATGAAAAAACATATGTTGATTTTCCGGGATTTTCCGAGATTTATTGGGGGTGAAGATTATGTCATCATTATTAATACTGCGACAGATATTCGAGCAAATTAAAAAAAAATAAGTATTTAGGGTGAATTTCAAATGGACTCAATTTTTCCGAGTTTTCCCATATTTTCTGGCCAGTGAAAACTATGTAGTTATTCATATTTCGACGAGCTACCCCAGAATAAAAAAAAGAGGCTTGCAGCTGCAAAGGAAGCCAAGATAATGTAAATTTTTCCTACGTATTGCAATTTGAAGTTCCGATGCCGAAAAAAAAACGAAGCTGAAACAGATATCCTCTCCACTTTCCTATGTCGATCTTTCGAAAGTACCGTCGTTTCGAAAAATTAGATAAATTTTATAGCTATAAGTTTCAATATAAAGTTTAGATTTTCATTCAAAATTTGTGCAAATTTTACTTCTTAATGTTTATAAACAATGGAGATATGAATTTTTTAAAAATAGTCACTAACTTCGTTCCTATTGGTCATAGAAGGCTTTTTATTTTTTAACGTGAGCTTTTTTACCAGCTACCCAATGGTTGTAAGTACAAGTCTGTAGCTTGAAAAATATAGAAGTTATTACAATTGTTTATAAGTAAAAAACATACCCCTTTTTTAAACGTTTATTTTGTAAATAATTTCGATGAAAACTCAATATGCATTTAACTTCTCAGATAGTCTAAGTCTTAAAGAATCCTATGAAATTTGCTGAATGTGTCTAGCATCATGCATAGGGCAAGCTTAATAGTTTAAATAATTAGCCTCAGGGATAAACAAATTAAATAACATAAAGTATTTGACTGATCGGGAGGAAATTTCGCACAAATCTAAAAGATGGTAATTCCTTGATGTTTAAATGTATTAATACCATTTTATTTTGTTAATAAATAAATTAATAAAATTTATAAATTAGTGCAAAAAAACTGCTTTTTTGCAAATATCTCTGTAAATTATTTATTAATTTTAATTAAAAAAAAAACGGGAGAATAAAGATATTCTTGACATAAAAAAATGACATAAATATTGTTTATTTAAAGTATAAGGGAAAAAATTTATAGACAAAAAATCAAATTGTGATAATAAATTATTGCTTAAAAAAAACGCAAGGTAAAACTGGGAGTATTTTTTCATCTATTCATCATTTAGTATCCCCTACCTATGTCTTAAAAGCTTCATATATCTGCGAAACATTTTTCCACCTTTTTTTTTAACCAGACTGGTCTATTTGTACAATTTCATACTACAAGGTAGATTATGATACAGGACATACCCAAGTATGTACCTATATTGTAAGAAAATAAAATATTTTCATTTTTACACAATGTTTTATATTTTTGACTCCCGATCAGCCCATTGCACTCGTATAAGTACACCTACTTTTTGCTAAAAATTAAATTTTTTTATGTCAAATAACAATGAATTGTTACTATTTAACCCAGATCCAACAATGACATTCAAAAAAATCTTGTATTATAGATATTATCGAAAAAAAAAATGTCGTGGAATCAAATGGGTTAATAAATCGATGTGTTCCGTTTTAGAGGGAAGCCGGGGGTAGGAGTGGCAAACTTTTTTGCATCTTTCTTAGGGTACCAAAATTGATATTCTCAACAAAATTCAGCTTGTTCGTCTCATTTTTAGAGATCTAATCTCTGACGATTGGACATAAATGATTTTTTTTTATTTAAGGAACGAAGAGTTTGTTGATGAAGAAATCGACGTACAGAAGCAGTTTATATCGGATGTCGTTTATTTCACTGGAAATTGCTACTCTTGTTACGAAGAATGCGAATCATGCAAACACATGAATTTTACTCAAAAAGTATTACGAGTAAGTACAACGTAATGTAACAATTTAAAGTTCTTTTATGATTTGTCATTAACCCTTCACTGCATCATGTTGTTTAAAAACAACATACTAAAAATAAACATTTATTTTAATAGCAGATAAAGATGAATCAGTTTGTGCATGACGTTGTTCACTAACAATGGAGTATTAATCAGCGTAAGTAGACTAAACAATCATAGATGGTGTTGGTTACCAATATTTTGTCTTCTTAGTTATGTAGTGTACACGATTAGATACTGACACGTGCTTCAGATTGTTTTGTTAGTTTTACCAAAGTAATTTGAGTAAATATATTTTAACTTTGATCAGATAAAAGGCATATATCGAGCACAGTTTAATTAAATCTTGCCCAAGTACTTTCGATCCCTAGATCATCTTCAGGGGCATCTGAAATAAGCCAAGAAACGTTTTTTTATAACCAAAGAAATTTAATAACTTCGATAAAAACTCGAAGTTTTATGGTTGAAAAAAGGTTTTTTTATATGATTAACGTTTATAGACTTACTTCGTCAATTGTGGCCTATCCGGCAAGAACAAGATGTCATAAACATAAAATTGTACATTACACTACACTACAAATAGACAAACAAACACTTTAAAATAATTTAAGGGAGGCTACATTGCTTGAAGAAGTCGGAGACAGAATGGCTCCTGATCTAACGGAAATGTTGGGGTGACATATGACAAATGACAACTTGGATGAGCAGTCACAATCATAGATATGTGATCTGCACCTTTTACAATTCTATGAAACTAAGTATTGACCAAAAGTCCAACTGACACTACTATAGGAGATCACTGATGAAATATAAAATTATATAGAATATTTTTAAGTAAATTGAATAATCCAGATCTCACACTCAAACATGTCTGTAATAATTAAGGTGTTAGTTTGAGAGCAACTGAAATAGACGAAAAGTAAGAATGCAAGAAGCGGACTAAACAATATGTTAAACAGTGGGTGGTTGACTACAATAAAATGGTCTACCAAGCACTATCTGTAATATAGAAAGGAAGAGATCTGACTATGTAATTAAAATACTAATAATTGAAAATCAAAATGGAAAGCAAAATATATAAATGGGGTGTAATCCAAGTAGTTCAGTTGAACCCACAGTCAATGGTATAACTATAAAATTACTATGGATGTGCTCAGTGCAGGAAGTCTAAACAGTCGAGCTGGGTCCCCTACGAGGTGAAGCTGTAATAAAGTTTTTAAAAATAGGTTTAAATTTAGTACAATTTAAATTAATTTGAGTATTAAGACAGTGAGAGTTTTCATTCGTTTCCCTTGTAATTTCCAAATCTTCCAATAAATCCAACTCCATATAGTTTTTCTTTCTACTAATGTCATGTAAGATAGATGAACCAGTGTTGATGTTAAAATTGTGTTTACTGGATAATAAGTGTTGACCAAAACTTGAAGAGTTTGGTCTTTTCAAATGTTCTGAAACTCTAGTGGATAACTTTCTAATGGTTCTACCTACATAAGAGGCATCACAATCATCACATTTTAATTTGTAAATACCACTTTTGTCAAGTGTGTTCATCCTATCTTTGGTGTTGATTAAGAAGGAACCTAAGGTGTTGTGTGACTTGAAGGAAATTTTGATGTTATCGATTGTAGAAGTAAAAAGTTTAGATATTTTATTGGAAATGCTGCTAATGTAGGTGAAGGAGAAATATCTGGTGTTATTTGAAGCAGTAGGTTGAAGAAAACATTGTGATGAATATGCAAGCTTTTCTGCAATTTTTAGTTTAGCTCTATTTAGAAGCTTATAGATAATGTTAGGATCATAACCATTATTGAAAGCAATTTGTTTAAGAGTGTTAAGTTCTGAATTAAAATTATCATTAGAAAGTGGAAATTTGAGTAACCTATGAATGTAACTGTTGAAAGCAGCCATTTTATGTTGGGTTGGATGATTAGATGTATCATGTATAACATGATCTGTTTGGGTAGGTTTTCTGTAAATATTGTACTCTAAAGAATCTTTATTACGGGAAATAGTCATATCCAAGAAGTTCAACTTAAGTTATGTTTATGACATCTTGTTCTTGCCGGATAGGCCACAATTGACGAAGTAAGTCTATAAACGTTAATCATATAAAAAAACCTTTTTTCAACCATAAAACTTCGAGTTTTTATCGAAGTTATTAAATTTCTTTGGTTATAAAAAAACGTTTCTTGGCTTATTTCAGATGCCCCTGAAGATGATCTAGGGATCGAAAGTACTTGGGCAAGATTTAATTAAACTGTGCTCGATATATGCCTTTTATCTGATCAAAGTTCATTTATTCGAGCATTCAACCTTATATTTAAATATATTTTACATGTTATTAAGGTAAGTAAAATGCATGACGTCTTGCGGTATACAGTACTGCGCATATTTTTCTCATAACGAAGTTTTTTGTTGTTTTTGTTTACAAACAACATCGCGCATATCTAGTAAATTTTATCTTTTAGATAAAACATCATTAGTTGTAAAGATAAAAGGCCGCTGACTGACAAGTAACTTGCCGATATAATAGATAGGCTTTGGGATAGCGAAGATGGGTTTGATGGTGACGATGATGATATTGTCGATCCAGATTTCTTACCTGACGAACAGTGTTAGTACTATGATGAGTCTGATAAAGAGGACTCTGAACTAGTGAACGAAATGGATGAGAATGATGTAGACGCTAATATAGTTCATAGCACTGTAGAGGAGGAGCCTCCAGAAACTCTGGTTTACTCAAATGGCAAAGGTATACTTATTTTACAATCAATTTGTGATCACAAATACTAGATGTTTTTTTTTATTTTTAGACATTATATGAAGAAAAAAAATTGAACTTATCCGAACAGCAACTGAAATTTAGAGGAAATCACAATCTTCCAGATCATATCATACAACTAGAAAGTCCCTATGAATATTTTAATTTATTCTTCACAGATAGCCTTTTAGATAAAATTGTGGAGGAGTCAAATTTATATGCCATACAGCAGAATCCTAACAAACCACTGAACATTACACGAAGTGACATAAAGTAGTTTATTCGAATTACAATATATATGTCTTGTTCATTTGCCCAATACAAGGGCATATTGTTCAGAAGAAATTTTCTTTGAGAAAATAAAAAGTGCTATGTCAGTCAACAGGTAACAGTAACAATAATTGACCACCTTAATGAAGCATGTTCAAACGGAATTCCATTGGAACAATATTTGTCCGTCGATGAGCAAATTTGTTCTACCAAAGCTAGGCACTACATGAAGCAGTACCTACCAAACAAGCCACATAAATGGGGTTTTAAACTTTTTGTCCTATGCAGTAGCTCTGGATATGCGTATCATATAGAATTATATACAGGACAAGAGAATGGTCAAAAAACGAAACCTGCTTTTGAACCTGACCTCGAAACAACTGCAAATGTTGTGGTGAGGTTGGCTAGAATTATTCCTATGAATATGAGTCACCGGCTTTATTTTGGCAATTATTACTCTTCTATAAGTAGTGTGTATTAGTATGAGCAAAATGAGGAGGGGGTCAATGAACCGAGGCCGGTCTAGACAACATTTAATAGGGTTACTTAAAATAGGGTGGAGCGAATTAACCAATTAAGATTGTACACAATTTCGTGGTCAAAATGACTAATTATAACAATAATTAATTATAAATTACCCTAGAGTAATCTAAAATAGGGTGGGGTGATATAAGATATTACTGCATGCAAAATGAGGGTGGGTGATTTTAAATAGGGTGAAGCGAATTAAGATTGTACACAATATCGTGGTCAAAAATACTTTAGCAATTGCCAATTAAGCACTGGTCAATCTACCCACCCCGCAGAATATTATGATTAGTTTAATTAACTCCATTAAATATAAAAAGCCAGTTGCGCCAAATAAGCAAAAAATAAATTATAATACTTTACATCCTTAATTATTGCAGACAATCCCACCCAACAATATTCAAATTAGACTAACCAATTGAGTAAATTGAAAAGGATAATAGTTTAATTAACGACAACGAATTATTTCTGGCACCCTCATTTGACATTATTTAAATTGGGGTAAACGTTTGGGTAACATTAAAAGGCCATTAACTCAAATAACAAAAAAGAAATTATATTAATTTTGAATCAATAAATATATGATATGTATAAGAAGAAATGGAAAAGAATCAAAAAACCAAATATGAATATCGTCAGAACTTGATCCTAGATGGAGGAGAAACGATCAGTAAATATAAGGAATATAAATAGCCGGGTATAAAAAATCATAAATGATGAAACACTGGACGGAGCCAATAAAACAAAATATTCAGGGAAGGAAACCTTAAAAGTCTATAAAAACTAAAATGGAGACGTTTTTACTTTTTATTTTACGGGTTGTGACAAATAAAATGTTTAGAGTAGTCTATAAACAATACTGATATTTTGGCGTTTGTTGATTACATTATGTAGTTATCAGTTGGATTTATATTCAGTTATGGACGTAATTTCAATATTTATAAGGATGTTAAGGCAAAAAATGTTAAGTTTATAATATCCTTTAAAATTGTTTAACAATTTAACAAACAACGGTAAAAAGCGAATATAGAACACCGTAGTTAAAAGTATAATTACATATGGGTGTGAAGTGTGGCAATTGAAAGAAAAAACAAAACGAATGCTGGAAGCTACTGAAATGGATTTCTGGTAAAGATCTGTGGGAAGATCAAAACTGGAATGAGTGACAAATGAAAGAATAAGAGAAATAATGCAAGTCACACACACAATAGTTGATGAGATTAAAACCAAACAACTTGTCTGTTCAACGTTCAAAGAATGCGTGAGACCCGAATTCCACAACAAGAAGAAGAAGACTCAGAAAAAGCTGATAGGAAGGAATAGACAAGGATATGGAAGAACAAACTAGAGACGAGTTGTGGAGAGACAGAGAAGCATGGAGAGATGGCATCAAAAGACGTAGAACGTTATAGGTTGATTATATAAAATTGTTTAAAATACAAACAACTTCATTTTATAACATTTTGCTTTTTATACATATACATAACACATGATATTTATTAAATAGAAATGAATTCAGCGTGTTATCTGCTATTCCATCGTTATAAAACCCTTAATTCTAAAACGGAAATATTGTCTGGTTTTTAAACCAAACAGATGGTACATGTAGTATTAAAAAAAAATTACATAGGGTGAATATAATTAACATTTTTCAAGCGCAATTGTAGAACCCACATATTTGCGGGTGAGGTTTTGGAGTTTTATCTATACAAGATATGTATAATACAGGGTGCCCGTATAAGCGATCCCCTATTCTAATTATGGTAAATATTTTGCAAATTTAGATCCACGATAAGTTGCCAACACATATGTGAATTGCTAAATAACAAGTGTTATAGAATATGAGAAAACTCTTAATTATAATTAAAAGGCCATTAAAATTTAATTGAAATCCATATAGGGTAACTAGCACATTAGGGTTGTAACAATATATGGTGTGGTCATATGCTATTAAGTGATTAAATCTCGAGTTTTCGCTAAAAAATGTGCTAAAAGGGAGGAATTTTAATACTTTTACATTGGTCTGCCCTTTCCACTTTTTCAAAAAGCTATAAAAAGCCGAGTACTGCAGATTAATTTAGTAAAATAATCCTTAGAAAGTGTCGGTATTAATATTATAAAAATGAAAGTAAAGTTGCCGGTTCCAGAAAGTTTAAAATCCAGCGCGAAGATTATTTCGCACTTTAAAAAGTCACCAAAAGGAAAGATGTTTGCAGAAGTCTTAAACTCTTCTCTGGAGTTAATTGAGGGGGACATCCGTCATCACCAACCTATGAAATATAAAAAATTCGAAGAGCATGTCACAATATCTTCGACTCCAAACGAGAGCAAATATGAAAACATTTCATCGGAAAGCGAAGATGAAGGTGATACCTGTTTACAATTCACAGTTTCGTGAGCTTATGATGTCACGTGATATTAACCATTACAGTACATTCTCGAATTTAAAAGCCTCCATTGCAGAGAGAGTAATAAGAACAATAAAATCAATGTTGTGGAAGCAGTTCAGCTTGCAAGGTACTTACAAGTGGTTGAATATTCTTCCTGATATAGTAAAAAAATACAATAACACTATACATTCAACCACAGGTGCTATTCCTAGCAAAGTTAATGAAAAGAATGCCAAGAAAATAATTGCGTATAATTACCTTAAAATCATTGACCCCAAGAAACATAAATTCAAAGTTGGTGATCACGTTCGGATTTCGAGATTTAGAAATTTGTTTATAAAGGCTTATAAAATAAGAAAAGTTAAGCAGACAAATCCAGTCACTTACCTACTAGAAGATTCACGCAAAGAAGAAATTCAAGGAGCGTTTTACAGCGAAGAATTAAAGAAAACCCGGTACCCTGATATCTACTTAGTAGAGAAGGTATTGAAAAGAAAGGGTAACAAGGTGTTTGTGAAATGGTTAGGGATGGATGTTACACATAATTCATGGATTAATAAAAATAATGTATTATAATATTAAAATAAAAACTGTTTTTTACAAAAAAATCTTTTATTTTTTTTACTTATAGGATAAATAATCCAACATACACAGTTTTGTTTACATCTTCAACATTGCATTATATTTTACATTCTTTTCTACTTATACAGATACTCAATAAGAAAAATATACAAAGCACAAAAATAAGACATTTAGATATAAATTTGTATTTCTATTTAGTTGAGTGTTTTTGGTTTTTATGTCTTTATTAATCTGGTATTTAGAAAATTTGTTTTCGATTTTAATGTCTGGTGTTGATCTATAATTTTTCTGGTGGTTAGAAAATTCGGTGTGAATTATTTGTGCAAAACTACAGTTTGGACTGAATTTGATGTGTTCTTTATAAACATCATCCGTAGATAACCAATGATAAATTTCTACATGACACCAAAAGCACCTTACAATATCTTCTTTTTGTAGATAGTAAAATCCATATACTGCTAACTCAATCGAGGGAACCAACCCCCTCCAGTTTTTAAATGTGGATAACCTGCTATAAAAATTATTCAGTTTGTCTGACTTATCTTCCAGACACATGGTGACTATTAATTTGTGAAGGATCTGTTCCTACATATAACTTAAATAATTTACAGTGGAAGGGGTAATTTAATATATTAAATTTTTTACAAAATGTATTTATTTCTATGCCTAACATCCAATACAGGATTAATAATTTTAGCAAGTTCTTTAATTCTATGTTGAAATCTTACTCTGTCAGCAGCCACGAACTCCCAATACTTCGTTCTACATGAACAAGTTGCTTCAATGTAGTGAATACGAACATTTTCACTAAATTTTATCATTGAGTAGCTCTGGAAATCTGTGAATTAACTCCAACGCCATACCGTAAGTTGTTGTATTTATATTCTTTATTGGCTCCATTATTTGTAGCCCGGTTTTAATAGGATCATTTGAATCAACCCCCAACTTTAGTATTTCTAGGGAACTGGTGAATTTATCCTTTTTCAAAGTTTCCAAATGGTAATTAATTATTGGAAGTAGTATCCATAACGACGCAATGGAATTGGCACCCAAAATTATCTGTGATTCACCATTGGTAACTTTCACAACTGACATTTGTGGTAGCTGCATGAACTCTAGTTGTATTTTACCATCATTAATTGATTGTTGAGAATTTCCTCCCATGAAACTGTCAATTACAGTTTTATATGGTAGAAAGTTTAACCACTCAGTTTCACTAAATAAAACACGATCTTGTTTATTACCACTGATGAACACTACCGGTTCAAAATTCAATTCATGTGCTAGACAAACAGAAACAAATTTTGAGTTCGATGGATTCAGGTAAAACCGACGTTCACCCAAAAATACGTTTCGAAATATAGCACTCATTTTGAAATTCTGATTGATGTGTGCAAGTTTTGGCTTCTTATACACATTTTTCCTACCGTACCCTACTCTATATAGCTTCTCCTCATTTTGCGTGCAGTAATATCTTATATCACCCCACCCTATTTTAGATTACTCTAGGGTAATTTATAATTAATTATTGTTATAATTAGTCATTTTGACCACGAAATTGTGTACAATCTTAATTGGTTAATTCGCTCCACCCTATTTTAAGTAACCCTATTAAATGTTGTCTAGACCGGCCTCGGTTCATTGACCCCCTCCTCATTTTGCTCATACTAATACACACTACTTCTATACCTCTCCTTGTATACCTTTCCAAACAAGGTATTCACAGTTTAGAAACCGTAAGAAGGAATAGGATTCCAAATTGTAAGCTTTCAGGTGAAAAGGCTACGAAAAATGAAGAAAGAGTAACTAGTGTAGAGTTTGTTGGTACTTGCGATGGTGTGGAAATAAGAAGATAAGTGTGGAAAGATAACAAATTAGTCACGTTGGGTACAAAGCAGGGGTTCCCAACTAAATTTTTCCAAGGACCCCTTCATCAAGGTACTACAATGACGAGGACCCCCACTATTTCCTAAAGATCTAAACAAACCTAAAGTTACCTGAAAAGAGCTAAAATATGTGAAAACATAAATCAAACTAATGCTATTTAGAACCTATTTGTGAAAATACAGAGTACCTAAACAAGTACATTATTAGTTTTAATTTTCACTCCTCAATTAATGAGATACGTTAAATTTAACCTTAGAATCCATTATTTCTGTAATGTTAGGTTCCAAACTTGAAACTTTCACTCTGAAATCCGACCGCATGTCAATCCAATTCCTATATTTGTTTTTCATGAAGCCCATGGAAGAAAATGCTTGCTCACATCGATAGGTTGTTGCAAACGGAAGGATTTTTTTCATGGTCTTGTCTCCAAGTTCTTTGTAATCCTTGCGTTCTGTTGCCCAGAAGTCTGCTATGTACTATGTGAAATGTCCTTCAACGTACCACAACTCGACAAATCCACGGGCTTATCTTGTTCTTCTTCTGTGAGGCCTTGGATTTGTTCAATTGCTTGACAGCTGAAAGGATTTCGAATCCAACCATCGTCAGGGTCAGGTTCAGGCAAGTATCCTAAAAATCGTGGCTAGGCTGCGTAGGTGCTCGGCTGTGGTAATCTTTATCGGGTCAGGTAAACTCTGCTCTGCAGACTCCAAGAACTGTTTCAAATAAGAAAGTTAGTGAACGACTCGTTTTCAATCCTTGCCGCCCACATCTGGCACTTTTTTACCATAGCACTGATCTTATCTTCAACTTTGAACATGTCTACATTTTTCCCTTGCAAATTTAAGTTTAATACATTCAAGTGTTCAAACACGTCAGCTAAGTAGGCAGTTGAGCAAAGCCAAGAAAAGTCAGTGAGAACATCTGCGTACTTGGTGTCAAGAAGGAAAACACGAACTTCATCTCTAAGTTCAAAAAATCTTGTCAATATCCTCCCTCGAGAGAGCCACCTTACTTCTGTATGAATAAGAAGGTATTCATGCTCACTGTCAATTTCTTTGTACAACAAAGAAAATAATCTGGATTGCAGAGGTCGAGTTTTAATGTTGTTAACGATTTGAACTACTTCGTTAAGTATCTTCTGCAAAGGTTCAGGCAATGTTTTGGCTACCAAGGCTTCACGATGAATACGACAATGTGTCCATTTCACCTCAGGAGCTACTGCTTTGACACGAGCTTGAACTCCTGCTTTGTGGCCAGCCATTGATTTTGCTCCATCTGTAGACAAGCCCACACATTTTATCCATGTGACGTCATGTTTATTGAAAAAATTATTCAATGCAGTAAAAATATCTGCTGCTGTTGTGTGAACTAGTTCGTATAAAAAAAGAAAATCCTCCAATATCTGGTCCTCCCACAAAAATCGAACAAAACACAACATTATTGCTTTTTTTGATATGTCGGTGCTTTCGTCCAATTGAAGAGCAAACATGTCGCTCATGTTTGACCAGCAGTGTCTTTAATGTTATTGGCCATAACTGAAATTCCTCTTTGGACAGTGTTGTTAGAGAGCGGAACAGTACTTATTATCTTAACAGCCGCATTACTCAACATTCTCTTGCATAGAATTATTGCTGATGGTAGTATAAGTTCTTCAGCAATTGTCTGGTTTTTTACAAATTTAGCGACAAGTTGAGATACCTCATAAGATGCAGGGGTTGCATTTTCATTTACATTTGCACCAGAGTGTTTAGTAATGTTTTTACGAGATCTTTTAAGCTCTCCTAGTTTGTTTTTAAAAAAATCGAATGACTTACTCTTGTACTCTGGATGTTTTGTCTCAAGATGCCGACGGAGTTTTGCTGGCTTCATACACTCATTCGAAAGGCTTTCGTACCAAATTACACATTGAGGTTTAGGCTGCTGCTCAGGGCCAATGAACGTGAAACCCATTTCCAAGTAATCAGAGTTGTATTTTCTAATTTTTGCAGTACTGATCTTGGTCGAATTAGGTTTAAGAGACGCCGACGAGATAGGTTCAAGAGACACTGACAAGTTCGGTTCGAGAGTCATTGACTTTTTAACCTTAACATTGAATGTATTTTCTCCCTCTTCGTCTTTAGGTCTATCCCGTTTTAACGATCCACATTTTAACCAACGGTCCATATAGAAACGCGTATTGTAACTTTCCGTGAAAAACAAAGCTTTAAAATGTTGCACAAAATCACACGTTTCAACACGGTCAGGGACCGCACTAGCAATGAACTAACTAACTTACTAACTTAACTTAATAGCCGACTGACATCTTTGAAATGGGAATTGGCTGTGTAACTGTAATGCAAACAGACAGCTGACAGCGACGCATTTTAACGGCATAAAGCTGAAGTATGGTTCCATCTAGTTCCAGTGCCAGTGGTGGTGAAGAGGGCAGGCCTAATCTGTCTTACACGAAAATATTTTTTTTAGGTATTGTTGTGGTTTTATTTAACTGTCATGTCTATATTTTAATTTATAATTTCTTTACTAATTTATTATATTGTTCCTATTTTAATTTATTAAAACACACGGTAATTTATATCAGTTTATTAAACTACTGTACAATTTATTTGACGAGCGTAACAATTAAAACGCGGCGCGCGATCTTCAAAATTAACTGTCCTTCTTCCATGAAAGGTCCGTTATTATATATAAAAATACAGCCGGTCGAAAATTCAGGTGATTATACTAGAAGGTAAATCCAGGTCATCGTTTCGACCGTTTTCTGGAAGGTTCCGTTCAGGTAGATTTCTGCCAGCTGATCGAAGGGTCTCGTACAATCTAAAACATTTTTGTGAATAAACACATGTTTACAGGTTTTTAATATGACTCATATTTTTACGTAACAGTATATAAACAAAATTATAGTTAACAATATAAAATTTGATATAACTTTAAGTTTGCGCTATTTATGTTATGCCAACGGATGCCAACCCTGGTGCGTCTTTGATACTGGCCGGGATGGTAAGGGCCAGCGACTAGTCATCGGGGAGCGCGAGTAGATCTTGCTTTTCTTCAGTAGTAACACCATGTCTTGCTTTACCGGTACCTCCATAGGCACCCATGAATTCCTCAAACGTGAGGTCAGACACATCTTGGACTTGGTTTACTTCCACTTCTTCATCTACATCGTGGTCACCTTCGAAAGACGCTAGCCGATTATGGTGTACTATCATCGGCTTTCCCCTCGGAATCTTGCTTATTCGGTAGATGACATCGTTGATCTTCTCCATAATTAAGTATGGGCCTTCCCAAAACTGCTGCAATTTGGGAGAACAACCTTTTCGTTTCTTGGGATTATAGAGCCAGACTTTGTCGTTCTTCTTAAAGCAACCCTTTTCGGCTTGTGTATCGTACCGTTTCTTCATTCGGTTGCTAGCGATCTGAAGATGGGAACGGACCAACTCATGTACATCGTCCATTCTTCTTCGTAATTCGATCACATAATCTTCACCTGCTACATCTTCTCCAGGTCGACACCCAAACTCTAGATCACAAGGTAGTCGAATTTGGCGTCCAAATAGGACTCTGGATGGTGTCTGGCCTGTTGATTCGTTAACAGCAGATCTGTAGGCCACTGTGAAGAACGGAAGATATTGGTCCCAGTCTCGCTGATGATCGGACACCATCTTTGTCAAATACTTGCCAACTGTCCTATTCATCCGTTCCACCATACCATCAGATTGCGGATGATATGCTGTAGTTCTTGTTTTCTTCATGCCTAGTCTATCACATATTCCTTGGAATAGATCGCTTTCGAAGTTCCTGCCTTGGTCACTATGTATCTCCAAAGGCACTCCAAATCGGCTGATATATTCTTGGATCAACTTATCTGCAACGGTCGCGGTCTTCTGGTCTGGAAGTGCGTAAATCTCGACCCACTTAGTAAAGTAATCCATTACTACCAACATGTACTTGCCTCCATTTCCACTTTCTGGAAATGGCCCAGCGATATCCAAAGCTATTCTTTCAAACGGGCTTCCAACATTATATTGTCTCATAGGAGCCCCCTCCTTTTTCGGTAAGGCCCGTTACTCGTAGCACAAATAGTACATTTCTTACACCAGTCTTTTACGTCGGCGGAACTGTTCATCCAATAAAACCGTTCCCGAATTCGCTGAAGGGTTTTCTTTACATCAAAATGCCCTCCTGATGGACTGTCGTGTAACTGACGAAGTACTTCGGCTATTCTGCTCTTTGGGATCACCAACTGTCTTCTCTTCTCTGAACCGTCATCATTTCCCAGGACTCGTTTCAGCAAGCCATCTTCCATGATAAATGAGTCCCACTGGGCCCAATACGTCTTAACTACTGAGCATAGGTTTGATATTTCTTGCCAAGGTGGTCGACGGTTTTCCTCTTTCCATTTTCGAATTTTCTGTATAACTGGATCTCTTTCTTGTTCTTCTCTGATCTTAGTAGGCGTCCAGCCGTCGTTGACCATCTTTGTTCTTAGCACTGTTGCTTCCTTGGATTACGTTTTGTAGCAGTGGGAACACTCTGCTGGGCATGGCCTTCTGGAAAGAGAATCAGCGTTTCTGTGGCTAACTCCGGCCCGGTGCTCAATAAAATCGTATTCTTGGAGTCGTTCGATCCACCTGGCTATCTGACCCTCTGGATTCTTAAACTGCATCAACCACTTAAGGGCGGCATGGTCGGTTCGGATTAGAAACTTCCTACCATAAAGGTATTGATAGAAGTGCTCTACTGATTTCAGTACTGCTAGAAGTTCTCTTCTCGTGACACAATAATTCCGCTCAGGTTTTGAAAGAACTTTACTAAAATATCCGAGGACTCGTTCCTGTCCTCCTTGAATCTGAGACAGCACTCCTCCAATTCACACGTTACTTGCATCCGTATCTAAGATGAACTCTCCTTCTGGCAGTGGATACCCTAAAATTGGTGCTGTTATTAGATGTTTTTTTAAGGTCTCAAAGGCATTTTGGCAGTCTGTATCCCAGCGGTAATCTCTTGCTTCCTCCGTAAGTCGCGTTA
Source organism: Diabrotica undecimpunctata (assembly GCF_040954645.1). NCBI lineage: Eukaryota > Metazoa > Arthropoda > Insecta > Coleoptera > Chrysomelidae > Diabrotica > Diabrotica undecimpunctata. Next base: position 51,875,269 of record NC_092810.1, on the reverse strand, counting down.
ATGGCTTAGCGATATCTGCAAACTTCTTAATAAACCTTCGGTAGTAAGTACATAGTACAAGAAAACTTCTCACTTTGTGTTTGTCAGTTGGTTTTGGCCATTCCTTAATGGAATCGATTTTTCCCTTATCCACGGCCACTCCTTCTTTACTGACTATATGACCCAGATAATTGACTTTACCTTGAAATAGCTGGCACTTCTTGGGGTTTAGCATCAATTGGGCAGCTTTAAGTCGATTAAAACGTTTTCTAAATTCTTCAGATGTTCTTCGAATGTCTCCCCCAAGACGATTATGTCATCTAAATAAACCAGGCATGTTTTCCAAGATAACCCTCTCAACACATTTTCCATAAGCCTCTCAAATGTCGCAGGAGCATTACAGAGTCCAAATGGCATAACGTTGAATTGCCACAATCCAGATCCCGTAGTGAAGGCTGTCTTTTCTTTATCTACTGGGTCCATTTCTACCTGCCAGTATCCAGAAATCAAATCCAAAGTAGAAAACAATTTACTTCCAGCCAATGTGTCCAATGTGTCATCGATCCGAGGCAGAGGATAACTATCTTTCTTGGTACCGTTGTTCAGCAAACGGTAATCGACACAGAACCTCGTCGTTCCGTCTTTATTCTTAACCAGGACCACCGGAGAGACCCATGGGCTCGTAGAAGGTTCTATCACACCGTCTTTCTTCATTTCCTGAACAATCGTTTCAGCTTCCTCTCTTTTATGCTTAACAACGGTAGTTCTTCCCGTCTTTCCTCCTTTCGGTACGAAAATATCACGATACTGCCGAAGAAATTCCCTTAATTTCCTTTTCTTAATCTGATTCAGAGACTGTCCAGCAACTGCAACCATTTGGTCGAATTTGTCGTTGGAATTATCAGATGTTGTCGTCTGACGGATTATGGATGTCACAGGTAAACAAGTTCCTACTTTTGTCTCTTTCTTGATGGTTACTGGGTAGTCATTGACATTGATAAGTCTCACAGGAATTTCTTAAGCCGCAGTCACCAATTCCTTTCCAATTATGATTCCTCGGCCAACTTCGTCGTCATGGTTCCAAGGCTCCATCATAACAGGTGTTCCTTCGTCCACAATTCCCTGTAGCCGCGCTACTATGATCGTTTCACTTCTCGCAGGCACGACTGTATCTTCTTTAACGGATGCTTGCATAGTGTTGTCATCATGTGGATGAAGAAATACCTCCTCGTTACCAACTTTGATTACCTTATTCTTAAAATCCAATTGGAATCCATGCGTAATCATTACGTCCATTCCTAATATAACATCCTCTTCGATGTCAACAACTATAATAGTATGGACGAACTTTTCTGCTCCAATTCCTAATTGTACCTGGATTTCTCCATGAATGTTGGCATTTTCACCTGTAGCGGTCCGAAGTCGCAACCTCGTTGGTAACAGTTTCTTTCGGCTGTTTATAACTGTCGGGCGTATAATGGTTCTGGTCGCTCCGGTATCCACCAACAACGTATGCTTTTTACCATTTATGTCTCCATCTACATATACACTATCTTCACGACATTTCAAAGAAGCTATTAGTATAAGAGGGTCTTTGGAAGAGTTCCGGGTCGAAGCTGCCCCCTAAAGCTGACTCGTTCTGGGTTTCTTAATGGTGAGTTTCTTAATTTTATGGTCTTCTTTTTCTCGCATGTAATACTTTTCATCATATTAACGAGCTGGTCAAGTTTGTCTTCATCTCCTTCCTCTTTTACAGTCCTAACTTTACTGTAACCGCCAGAGGCCTGCGTAGCTGACTCGTATTCGAGGGCCGCGGATAAGACATCAACCAGCGTCTTGTGACGAGCTAATCGTAGTGTTCTGTGCATTTCATGATCACGAAGACCATCAATAAACGTTTGAACGGCCAACTTTTCCATCATGTCTTCGGGAGCTGTTGGATAAGCATATCGTACTAATCTGGCAATATCTACCTCATATTCTTGAAGAGCCTCATCTTTCTTCTGTCTACGATTTTTAAGCTGCGACTGATATACATGCTCCAAATGTTCATGGCCATATCTCATATTTAACCTCTTCTTAAGTTGTTCGAAATCATCCGTCTCCTCTACGGCTATGGTCTGGAGCACATCTAAGGCATCTCCTCGAAGAGCGATAGTCAGGTTTACAGCCTTTTCTTTTTCAGACTTTCAGTTTCATGTAGTTGTTCCATGACGATTTTCCGTCGATAGTTGGGACTTTCACATGGACATAACCTCCACTTCCTTCAAATTTCGGTCGTATTTCCAACTTACATTTTGTCTCGTCTTCTTTTGTCTCTACTGTAATTGGATTGTTTCCTCTCTCTGCTGTCGCTGTTTCCTCCATCTTCCTTTCCATCTCTTTCCATATCTTTTCTTCGAAGGCCAACATATCGGCAGCAACTTGGTTTTTTAACGAAGACACTCTATCGTCAAGAGCAGACATCTCAGAAGTGACTTTAGAGATGTTAGCAGAAACTTTACTTTCCAGAGAAGAAATCTCGTTAGAAACTTTGTTTTCTAATGAGGCGATGTCGCCGGAAACTTTCGAAATATCGCCAGAAACTTTGTTCTCCAATGATGCGATGTCACCAGAAACTTTGGCCACATTAGAAGAAACTATCGAAATATCGTCAGAAACTTTGTTCTCTAATTTCGAAATCGACGAGATGACAGCATCATGTTTATCTTCAAATATATACGTTTCTGGATTAAACCCATCTTCCTCCAAAGCATTCTTTAGTCGTTGGACTAACTCAGCTTTTTTTCCGGTAGAAGCTAATTCTCTATCCTCGAGATGTCTCCTTAAATTCGTTACTGTGAGCTCATAAATCGTCGTCATTTTTTACAATTTACAAATATTCACTTGTTATGATTAGTATAAGTCTAATTTACTTTGATTTCACTTCCGACACCATTTGTTGTGATTTTATTTAATTGTCATGTCTTTATTTAATTTATAATTTCTTTACTAATTTATTATATTGTTCCTATTTTAATTTATTAAAACACACGGTAATTTATATCAGTTTATTAAACTACTGTACAATTTATTTGACGAGCGTAACAATTAAAACGCGGCGCGCGATTCTTCCATGAAAGCTCCGTTATTATATATAAAAATACAGCCGGTCGAGAATTCAGGTGATTATACTAGAAGGTACTTAAATCCGGGTCATCGTTTCGACCGTTTTCTGGAAGGTTTCGTTCAGGTAGATTTCTGCCAGCTGATCGAAGGGTCTCGTACAATCTAAAACATATTAGTGAATAAACACATGTTTACAGGTTTTTAATATGACTCATATTTTTACGTAACAGTATATAAACAAAATTATAGTTGACAATATAAAATTTGATATAACTTTAAGTTTGCGCTATGTATGTTATTAATTTTAAAGATTTAGAGAGAAAAACTTTGTTTTCGTTCTCCTAAAAAAAATTGCAAAATGGACTTATATCGTTTTTCTCCCTGGCTCTTCATATATTTATTTTTATATCTTGCGGACCCCTCAGCCATACCTCGCGGACCACCAGTTGGAAACCACTGGTACAAAGAATAATTTTTAATTGGTAATAAAAAGTCATTTTATTAGTCTCTATTGAAATATTTCGTATTGATAGGTATTTTCATTGAAAAAATTAATAAACAATACGGCGAACAAAAATAAATCTGTAAAATAAATTTGTGAATTTTATTTAAAACTTTTTTTTGTATTATTCGCTTTTTAATCATAGGAAGGTAATCTTCGTAAATTTTACGAGCTCTCTTTTTATTGGCTTGTCTTATTTGGCACCAGTCTCAAGGAGGGGATCAAGCCCTCGTCTAGTTGCACGTAAACAGATGAAAATAAGTGATCAGTAATTATCTGTAATAAAATCGACAACACAAATAAAACACAAGATTTTAAGTTACTTTTTTGTTTAATCTTCTTTTATTTCTTATATCTTCTTTAAATGTTAGGTTTAATTGCTTAATTCTAAAATACATTCGAGATCGAAAGAGATTGTGTAATTATCTTTTCCACAATCCTCTTCGACTCTTTTGGAAAGCATTTTCTGCCTTCTAAGCTGATTTATGAATAAACTTTTTGATTGTGGTAGATGACAAAAGGAACAGCATCAGCTTAGGTCCTTTCTTTAGTTCATATTCCAGAAACTCAAGCTGCAAATTTCATTCAAAGTCTTCCCTCTTAAATTGTTTAGAACAAATGCTTGAGGTTTTAGTATTAAATTTGTCTTCTCGGCAACAAACACTAAACCACAGTTTTTCCACTACCGAGTCCTTGGGAAAACTATAAAACCTAACAGATTTATCGACATCTCTTGTCTGATTATCACTCAAACAACCAACTACTGCACAACGCATTTTATATTCATCTTATAAATTATTCCTAGTGAAAGTACCTAAAAAATACAGGAAGGGTATGGTTGAGTATTAAATACTGACTCAATAATAATTAAACATCTTTCTTTCTCTCTCTCTCTCTCTCTCTCTAATGGCGGTACAGCCTAAATCAAGCCTTGGCCTCCTCCAAACTATGCCTCCAACCTTGCCGGTCACTTGCCGATCTTCTCCAGGTTCTCACATCTAGCAAATTTTGCGCGTCCGTTGCCACTTCATCGTCCTACCTTTTTTGTGATCTTGCTTTTGATCTTGCGCCCTGTATTTTACTATTTAGGGCTCTTTTTGGCAATCTTCCCGTTTCCATTCTCACTACATGACCAGCCCATCGAAGTCTTTAAAGTTTAACGAATTCTGAGATCGGTGCCTCTTTAAACAGTTTGTAGAGTTCATGGTTGTACCTGAGTCTCCATACTCCGTTTTCGTTAATAGGTCCAAATATCTTACTTAGGACTTTTCGTTCGAAGACTTCCAGCTTTCGTTTTGTATCTTCTGTCATCACCTATGTCTCGCATCCATAACTTAATATTGGTCTGATAATAGTCTTGAAGACCCTGATTTTCGATCTCCAGTGTGTGTTTTTTAAACGGAATACATGAGCGAGTGAAAAGTAAGCTTTGTTTCCCTTTACTATTCTTCTTAATAATTAAAGATATCTTATTTATAATTTCTTATTTATAATAAAGTAGGTATACTTACCTACAAAGCCACTATTAGTTATAAAATCGCATAAAAAGTTTAAAATATTCCTAATAATAATTTATTCACACTAAAAAGCTTACAAATCAACTTAAATCTCACAAAACACTATAAAATCTACAACAAGCTTACCAAAGAAGCCAAAAGCTAAAAAATTAATAAAACTCCCATTATAAACAGATATTATTACAATTAAGGCCACTCTCATTGTGACGTCAAGAGTAGGGGATCTACTGACAGTGGCCTGCGCAATATCATACCTGTTATTCTTTGTATCACGTTCCGTAATATTTGTAGAATTTGGATAAGAAGCTAACATCCCACTGTCCTTTCAATACTTGATAAAAAAATTACCTAGGACTGACCAATTTCTGAAAATTGCTGACCATTGGAGATTAATTTGTGACCTTTCAGATGGTATAATTACATTTCAGAAATACTAGCTGTAATATAGTGATTTAGGAAAACGCGGGAACCTACTTTTAGGTTTTCCTATTATTTTTAAAATGTTTATTGCGGCAAGGAACTGCAATCCTGATATTTGTAAAATTTTTAATGTACTGCGCGTGCGTACTAGGTTGTTGCCACTTTATTAATTATTTGCACCGCAAAAACAAACTGACCAAATGTTCAATATATCCGACCATTTGTCAGCGTTTTAATCTCTATAGGTAACATTATTAAGTAGGCTTGTTATAAGCAGTAAATAAAGAAGTAATATTACCGAGACACCACGCGAAGATTTCAAATGCTATAAATAAAAATATCCTGAAGAGAAATAACATACCCATAGTTAGCACTAAAACTGAAATCTCAAATAACAACATATATGTATATACTGCAATAAACAGCTCTATAAACAGTATCTACTTAAATAGATTAGCTAAGGCTGGATCAAGAAAAAATGCTCAGTATAGTAGGTGAGAAAGAGAAAAGTACTAGATTAATTCTGACTAATACTCCCACTAAAACTTGTTTGGGATAGAAAAAATTTCACTCGAAAATGAATAAAAATATAAGTTCGAGTTGAAGAATAAAATATATATGTAATAATTTTATTATGCCAATTTGCCTCAATAGTTAGGCCAACTAATAACAGGCCAACATCGGTGTAGATTGACATAGTTTTGCAAACTAATTTGCTTTTAGCCATATGGATTACATTTGTCTATAAAAAATTAGAAACCAAATCTGTGTCAACCCATCTGTGTCAATCCTCTCGTTTTCATGTCATAATTTATGCGTTAGATTTAAGTTTAACCAAAATACATATATGTGCTTTTCTATTTCTTTAAATGGACTAATATTTTTAGTACAGAAAAGATTGCACTAGATTGATTTCATCATGCAAATGGAAAGATGCAAGTTTCAGCTGCTGTGATCACTTTTTACCTGTTGAGACCGAATATGGAATATGTTACTCGTTTAATTCCATGCATACTAGGTAAGTTGTGAATTTTTTTATAAGCTACTATATAATTATAATGTAAGTCTGTTTTCATGTGTGCTAACGCGGTCTATAATGCCATAGATAAGGACTGTTTAACACGTTCGCGGATAGTATGGCATAACAAAGTCTTCCCAGAAACGCGCATCTTTTAAGAACGTCAGTGTATCGAAAATAAAATTAAAACTAGTTAAACATGATTTATTATGAATAAAACATATATTTTTGACAAAAAAATGGGAAACAGCTGTTGTATATATGTACGTGTAATATAATGAAAATGGTATTGAATGTATTTTATGTTCCTTTATTTCACTAATTAAAAACATATGTGTGGTAACCTACATAACGTAACTCTGTAAGTAATGAAGTGAGTATCGTCTCATGACTACTGTCAACGTCCAACTGTCATGTCATGGAACTACTAAAATGTCAAGTATATGACAACTCTCCTCCTCGTAAGGAAATGCTAAACTTGTAAGGTTAATAAATTAAAAACAAAAATATAATACTTACAAGTCCAGCCTTACAGGCTTTTTATTACCCGTTGGGACCTTCGTAGTACGGGGGAGTCATCTGAGCTAACGCAGTATTTGTAGTATCTAGTATTTGTGGTAAACAAGTTGAAGTATTATTTACATCATGTACATCTGTATCTTAAACTGAACTAGATCATGGTGCTGCTTAATTTGAACCAAAAGTATTTGTAACAATTGAATTATTACCCAGGTCAAAATGTGTCGGTTGTATATTAATGTATATAGGTGTATTTTCCCCTATAGATCTGATTTGATCTATATGTGTCACTAGAAAGGAAATGGGAGGATAGCGGATATGGGGTAGGCATGAGAGCAGTCCGGATACAAGCAAACCAGTTTGTTGCACCTGTCGATTTGTAAAACCAGTTTGTTGTACCTGTCGATTTTTAAAACCTGTCGATTTGTAAAACCAGTTTGTTGCACCTGTCGATTTTTAAAACCTGTCGACTTGTAAAACCAGTTTGTTGCACCTGTCGATTTGTATCACATAAGAGAATATCAGATATGGGGTTGGCATGAGAGCAGTCGGGATACAAGCAAACCGGTTTGTTAAACCTGTCCAGTTGTAACAAATACCAGTTTGTTGCAGCTGTCCATTTGTAGCATATGAGAGAAGATTGGATATGGGTTGGTATGAGTTTGGACCTTCAGGCCTATGTTGTTTTGTGCATATAGGGGCTAATTAAATATTGTACCTGTGGTTTTGTCCATTTATGGAGCTTATTAAATACTGCACCTGACATTAAGAGGTATTTATCCAATTTATCATATTTCTATTTTCATATGCAATTGATAATATAAATACTTAGTTTGAGATGGATTCATTATTTCATTTTTAGATACCATCATGCCACTAGCTAAGAAAAACATAAACATTATTAGCAATATTAAGTTAAATCCAAACAAAAGTTTGAATTCAAGTTCTGATTCTTTAGTTTTTTTAGGTGATTTAAGTAAAGTGAAACCAATTGGTTACAAAAGATTTGCAAAAAGTGTAAAATTTGTATCAACCCCTATCAGTGTCAAAAACGAACTTAAAAGTGACGACGAGTTAGAAAAACAAATGTATTTAGTTGATAACAACCAAGATGGAAACTCTAGTCAAGAAAATGAAGAAATGGTCAACCAGGAGATTGATGAGTCAATAAACCTTGATGGAAGCCACGAGGACATACTCAACCATTTAGATAGTTCCATGGATGTAAACCAAACATTTGACTTAATAACAGAATCCAAAGTCCAGGGATATCAGAAAAAGATAAAACCAATAATAGAGAATTTTGTTAGGCTAAGCAGTCAAATATTAAGCCAAAGAATAAATAAACGAATGCAGCTTACAAAAAAAATTCAAAAATATAGTAAAAAAGAGGCTAAGATAGTGTTATCGCATATTAGTGCAAAAAAACAAAGCCTTCAAGATGCACTAGAAAATTTAAATTCAGGAATAAGTTCTCTAAACAAAGTAACCAGTGTTGTATATAATTTTAAATTGTAAATTGAATATAACTCTTCTGTTCTTTTTGAATCATATTTGAAAATATACAACTTTTGTTTAGTAAGAAATTTTAAGTAAAAATTTGTACGTTTGTTAACTTGAATGTAATTTTATATTATTGTTGTTTATATTTTTATTAGACATTGGTATGAATAAATTAAAAATATATAATAAGTATTGTAACAATTTTTATATATAATAAAAGTTTTCAAACATCTTCTTCTTCCTATGCCGTCCCCATTAACGGAGGTTGGCGACCACATTTTTAAAAGCTTCTCTGTCTTTTGCAACGTGGAATAATTCGTCTACAGTCATGTTTGTCCAGTCTCGAATATTTCGCAGCCATGACTTCCTCTTTCTACCTATTCCCTTTTTGCCATCGACTCTACCCTGCATGATGACCTGCAGAAGGTATGCAGTCTTGCGCAAGGTATGCAGTCTTGCGTACTTTTATCGTTCTCAACAATTTTTTGTCTCGACCCATCCTTCTCAGCACTTCCTCATTGGTGACCCTGGCAGTCCATGCAATTCTTAACATTCTCCGGTATATCCAAAGTTCAAAGGCTTCAATCTTTTTAACTATTTGCGCTTTTAGTGTCCATGTTTCTACCCCGTACAATAGTTGCGACCAGACGTAACATTCAACAAACCTCAGTCTCAACGCAGTATTCAAACATAAGTATGTATAATCAATTTTAATAACCTATTTTCACATTGTTTTATTTTAATGACTTAAAAACATCTACACAAAAAGAACCTTGATTGACCATCTGCTATTTCTGTATTTCATTATTAAAACTATAATTGGAAAAATTGCAGGTGCATAATCCAATTTAAATTGTCATATTTATCCATGTAAGAAATCTAAAGAAAATCATTTTTAAAATTTATGCATTCTTCACTTTACTAATATGGATACTTGTATAAAATAATTGCAAACAGGATTATAATTTAAAGTATGTTCTGCCCTTATACAGCACACATGAAGTAAAATAATTAATATTTTGGAAATTTCATTATTTCAGTTGCCAAAATGAGTGAAGGTTAACTGGTCTTATATTTAATAATGAAAGTAATCATTTGTAATCAGCAAATGTAAATAACAATAAAAATATGTTTTTTAATACTATAGGTATATTAATTTGTCTGAACTAAAGGTGGTAAAGATGGTCTGGTAGTTATATTTTTGTTTGAATTTGTCGACGGACGATAGATAGATGGTCTCAACTTTACCAAAACACAAGTGAGGTTAACCGCATGGCAAAACTTATTTAGGGACATTTTACGAAATATTTTGATGTTTGCTGGGTCACCAGTCGTGTTCGTCTGGGAAAATAAATATACGCACGACGAAAAATGCCGCTTTGAGTATTATACGGAGCTAGTTGTTTGGACCATATATCGTGTCTTGTCCCTATGTGCATGACGGGATATGCCGTCTTGTCCGCGAATGTGTTGATGGAGTCAGGCGCATCTCCTTGGTAGAGATAGTGCAAGCACTTCTGGCCACGGCGCAGTAGACGAAATTTGGTTTAATCCCCACTTCCATGCGAAACGCATTGTACTATGCACTATATAATTCCACTTATAGAACCTTTCTGCCTTTACGTGAATTTAACTCCGCCTTCGCGCAGCTCCATGGTCAGGAGTGTTTGAACTATCTTTAATATCTGCTGCAGTCGCAGATGAGACCTTAAAACGAAATCATTTTAAGAAATGTAAATAACAATAAAAGTAATTAATATTTTAGAAAAAACGGAAGATCTGATTTGGATTTAACAATGAACAGAAAGACGGGACCTGGAGAGATTTGGTTACAAACAATGGAAGACGTTAGGGTAACTCTAAAGGAAAGTTTATTTAGTCAAACTATAATTATTTTATTTTGAAGGTATATTTCCATGCACTCGAGGATGTTCCGTTTATCAATTCTGATCCAGACCAAAGGAGAGACGTAATGTTGGGAGAATCTGTAAACATTACTATAAGCGTAAGTTCTTTTTCACTATATCATTTACAATTTTTTAAAATAATTTGAAATTGTTAAAGGTATGAAAGTATTTACATTGTAAAGAAGATAATATTTGTTTGTACATCAATATGTAAACGGGTACGGGATAATAATGCACTTTTAGACCGTCAGATTTTAACACGAAGTCAACTACGATTTTATCCCTTATGCCTTTTGTGTACTGAAAATTATCATATGAGATAATCAAAAATAAAGAAAAATTTATAGTTTAACCGTGTTCGTTTTTCTAATAGAATTTTCCTTATTTCCTCAACTTTTTCAAGGTAAAATGTTTCTATTTCACGACCTGATGTTATGACTTTTTTGCAGGTTTTTTATAGTGAAAACTAACAAAATTTTAAGTGGAATGAAGGAGAAAATCATGGACCTATTAACATTAACATTTCATGTTGAGGTCATAATTAACACCCTTAGGGCACTCGTAATAAAGTGAGATCTGAAAATTCATTCGACATTCAGATCTTAAATCTGAATTATATTAAATATAAATTCCATTAATCCATACTACCACAATTGTAGAGAGTGACTCATATTTCCAATGTGGACCTTTGCGGGTCTGAGGGGAAAGGAAATCGACGAGTCATAGGCGTGCGGTTATTATTGAAAAAATATCAGGATTTTAGAACGAATTGATTGTTATTATTTTTACACCACACCACACCACACCACACCTTTATCTGATTTTTTTATTGAGTAGTTTGTTTACGGGATGTAAATCCTAATTACCTTCTGTGTCTTTTGCAGACATATTCAATTATTCCTATCCATATAAAGTCTTTAATTTTATTGTTAATTACATTTTCTGATTATAAATTATGACTTTTATTATTAAATATTAAACCAGTTAACCTTCACTCATTTTAGCATCTAAAATTAATGAAATTTCCAAAATATTAATTATTTTACTTCATATGTGCTGTATAAGGGCAGAATCTAATTTAAATTATGATCCTGTTTGCAATATTTTATACAAGTACCCATATGAGTAAAAGTGAAGAATGTATAAATTACTCATTTTTAAAAATTAACTACTACACATTTCTTGCACACTCAAATATGACAATTTAAATTGGATTATGCACCTGCAATTTTTTCCAATTAGAGTTTTAAACGACACATAAGGCAGGGAAAACGAAAGGAAATAAACGCAGTAAGAGATACTTCAAACCAAATACAAATAAGCCCAGAACAAATAGCTAGGGTATGGAAAGAATATTATGAGAAAAAAATTGATACCGAAGTGATAAAGGAAGACAATATAATCAATGAAGGCGAAGAAGACACAGAGCCAGAGCAAATAAGTAGAGAAGAAGTAATAGAAGGATTATCAAATATAAAAATAGGCAAGGCAGGTGGAGATGATGAAATTGAACCGGAAATGGTAAAATACATGGGAGAAGAAGGAATAAACTGGCTATGGAAAATATATAAAGAGGCGTGGGAAAAACAAACAATCCCTAAAGGCTGGCAGAACAATATCATCGTGCCAATATACAAAACAGGAGAATATGTAAACTGCGACAACTATAGAGCAATATGTCTGTCATCGGTATGCTTTAAAATATATACGAAAATAATAGAGAAGAGACTGAGACAAGAAGTAGAAATGGTATTGGGAGAAGAACAAACGGCATTTAGACCGGGACGACAGACAAATGACAACATATATATATATATATATATATATATATATATATATATATATATATATATATATATATATATATATATCATTAGAAACCTAATAGAGAGAAGCATAGATACGGGAGAAAAACTAGTATTAGCATTCATAGACCTAAGAGCAGCACTTGACACGATAGAAAGACATATTATAGGGAAATTCTTGAGGAAAATAAACGTACCTAATGCATTGATAAAGATTATAGAAAGTACTTACAAAGAGGTAAAAGGAAGGGTACAAATAACAGGGGAAAGATCGAAAGCATTTAATTGGAAGAGAGGTATTAAACAAGGAGATAGTCTCAGCCCTTTGCTATTCATAATAGTAATGAACGAATTGATAAGAAACACTAGAGTCAGAACTAATCAACTACAGACAATAATAGGTTACCGCAGATTACAACCGGTAACAATAGAGTCCTTAATGTATGCAGACGACATAGTACTAATAGCAGATTCCGAGAATAAAATGCAGAAACTAATGGATATATGGGTAGAACAAATAGAAGAACTTAAAATGGAGATAAACGAGGAAAAAAGTAAGATAATGATAATCAGCAGCAAAGGAGATAAGAAAGATAATCAAATAAAGATAAAATGTAAAAACTCAGAATTGGAAATAGTAACAACTTACGAATACCTGGGAAGTATAATAACTAATGACGGAAAAATAGACTGGGAAATAACAAATAGAGCAAAGAAATCAAACAAGTTATATTATGCGTTAGCCCCAATAATGGGAAAAAGAGAACTTGCACGAGAAACAAGAATAAAAATATATAACACAATAGTGATACCGACGGTGCTCTATGCAAGTGAAAACTGGACAATTCTGGAAAAACATATGAGCAGGATAAACGCAATGGAGATGAGACATCTAAGAAGGATAGTTGGAAAGACAAAATGGGATAGATTAAGCAACGAGACTATTAGGAGAATGGCCAACCAGGAACCGATAATGAACAAAATAGCAAAGAGACAAATGAACTGGTATGGGCATCTGATGAGGATGCAATCCAATAGAATAACAAGAAAAATTTATGAAGCAAAAAACATCGGAAAAAGAAAAAGAGGCAGACCAAGAAAAAAATGGATACAGCAAGTAGTAGAGGCGGGAAAACTTAAACAAAAATCACTCGAGGAATTGAAAATAATGGCAGGAAACGAATGGAAGAGGTGGGTAAATGGAAATTAAAATAGCTAGCCCAAATCCGACACCCTGATAGGGTAAAAGGAAGGGGAGAAAGAAAGAAAGAAAGAAAGAGTTTTAAAAATGCCATTCAGAAATAGCAGATGGTCAATCAAGGTTGTTTTTGTGTAGATGTTTTTGAAGTCATTAAGATAAAACAATGTGAAAATAGGTTATTAAAAATGATTATACTTACTTATGTTTGAAAACTTTTAGTATATATAAAAATTATTACAATACTAATTATATTCTTTTAAGTTATTCATACCAATGTCTAAGAGAAACATAAACATCAGTAATATAAAATTACATTTAAGTTAAAAAAAAATACACATTTTTACTTAAAATGTGTTATTAACCAAAAGTTGTAGATTCCTGAATATGATTCAAGAAGAACAGAAGAGTTATGAACCATTTACAATTTAAAATTACGTACTGGTTATTTTGTTTAGAGAAGTTATTCCTGAATTTAAATTTTCTAGTGCATCTTGAAGACTTTGTTTTTTCGCACTAATTTGCGATAACACTATCTTTGCCTCATCTTCTTTTTTACTATATTTTTGAATTTTTTTTGTTAGCAGCATTCGTTTATTTATTCACTGGCTTAATATTCTAACCGTTTCAAAAGATTTAAAAGAAAATCATTATAATTTCGATTATTTTTTTTAAATAAAACTACTAACCCCATCTATCTGTCAAGTACCCGTAGCCGACTTAAGGATTCTTCTGTAATTCCCAAATATCTTCTGTAGATGAGCCTATTCATCAACTTGTCACTCACGCCCAATTTTCAGAGAGCGCAAGAATAGCGTCTCGCTCTTTTCTGTTAAGAACGTCCAACCGTTAAGACGTGTTTCCGAAGTGGGTCTCATTTAGAGGTGAGCTAAGAAATCCTTTTCTTGTCCATATTTCAGATAGATAATTTTTGTAACACTGCGTGCTACAATGATATATGCAAGGCCAGAATCGCTCACTGTCGAAGAGAATTGGGCGGGGTTTTTTTTAAACATATGGAAACTATATCGTATCTTAAATCCAAGCACAATTAGATAATATGAAATTATAATTTATTATTGGACGCCACCCCTGGTTTATCCTCGAAGAGGACGAGCAAAAAAATTAGGAATGGACTGAACATTTTAGAAGAAAGGTATTAAAAATTTAAGAAAACCGATTTATTCGGTTTCAGACAAATCTGAATTATCTGACGAAACACTGACTTAGATAAGTTTTAGGTCCGAATAAAACAAAAAAATAAACAAAAATCACGACATGCAAAATTAAACTGGATACTCGATTTGATGAATCGACATCAGGTACAGTTCGTTGGCTATTAGGCACAACGACCAATGGCAGATTTCTACAAACCTGGCTCTAACCTAACCAAAAGTGTGGAACAGACCACTGTTAAAGTTTCTGGGAGCGAAAAGAGGGATGCTTCCATCTCAACAAAAGCGGGTGGCCAACTAAGTAGCTTTAGCAAGCTTCGCTATGGTTATCCACTAGGTAGACAACCTAAATAGCATCAAACAATAATAAAGTTGACTATGACAGTCAAGCAATAAATGAATTTCCAACCACTGGTTGAAAATTGAACTAACGCAAAAGAAGAAAGACAGGATGGCCAATAGTTCCATACGAATATCCTCTGGGATTGATCAGAGCGGAAAATTTCCAAGCAAGAAGACTTCCAAAAGGACAAAAGAAGAAAATAAATCCAAACCGTTAATACACAATCTTGGAGAAGCAGAAAGAAAAGGGGTATATGGCATACAAGCCACAATCGCTACACAAACAGTTCAGTTTCAAACTAATGTTTCCAAAAGAAACAACAAAAAAATCGTAAGAGTCTTCCACGAAACAAAAACTTACGATAAGACTTAAAAGGAACGGAAGAATCATTACAATCTTTCTAAGAAATAGAAAAATATTACAGTCCATCGTCAAGAATAAAAAAATCATGATGTTGGATGTAACACACCACAACAATAAAAAAAGTTGAATAGCAAAACATTTTTGACACCTAATTGAATCCAATATGGTCGTCATACAAATCACAAAGAAATGTTTACCATTCTTTAGCAGAACTCTAACAGAGTCAAAATAATATAAACTTTTAATTCTCACTGGGTCATTTAACGGTAGTACCAGAACTATTTCAATTGTTAAACAAACGTGGTCTTAACATCGACATAAAGATAAAAGATAAATTCACAATAGGCGGCAGCGGGTTGTTTCACCTCTGTTTATACAAAGAGTCACAATAGACAACAGCAAACTACTTCAACCTTCACTCGTACCATATCATGAACACAAGATAATAAATGAAAGCTTTTGAGCCTTAGCCAAAAGTCTCAAAGCAAAAAGATATATGTGGTCTAATAAACTATTAGAAGACCGCAAAAATGTCAACGACAAAAAAAGAAAGCTGCTGGATATACCAGTAGTCTGACATCAACACAAACAGCTCAAGATACAATAATACAGGTCACGTGCCTGTACGTCCTACAGGACATCTCGAGAAAAGAAAAAGGTTAAAATTTTCACATTTCAAATTTCCACAAATAAAAATAAGTTCCAGTACCAAAAACATACTTCTACTACATCTGACCACACAAAGGCATAAAATTAACATAACAGAAGGAGAATAACAATATTTCCGCTCTATATTCTCAACAAAGACGCCTTAGGCAGAGAGAAACGAAGTCATATCATTACTTCCTTACATTCAAAACAAAAGAACAATGGACTGCAAAATATAGAAAGCATTTTCCTTTTCAGGAAATAAAATTTTCCTTTCAAATTACGAAAAAGTTAAACTATGAAAAAATAAATTTTTAAAATAAACGAAAGACAAATTAAAAAGAAAATTTAACAGATAACAGACTAAACATATTAAAAACAATCCAAAAATAAAGAACTCAACTTCAAATCCTCGCAAAAAAATATTTCGCGTAAGTATTCTGCAAAAATCCAGATAACATATTTTACAATTAGGTAACGACAGCCTGTATATAGATATAATTCCCAGCTGTTTGCTGCAAATTAAACCATGGATCAAGGTTAAGATAGAATTCGCTTAATTGATTTTTCAAATAACAAACGCTAAGAGCCATTTCGTTTATTTAAAATAAACACATTGAGGAATATAATTATTATGGTTCTATAAACAAATAAAAGACTGAACTGCAAAGAAAGCCATCGTTTAGATACGAATTAATTTATGGACATAAACAAAATTCATTTCTCACATTTATGAGATGTTTACTTAGACGGACTGGGAATAAACAGACGATTATCTTACCATTTAAAATACCGACAATAAGAAATTCGCATGTAAGCAGTGAATGATTATATCATTCCAAATATGTTTTAAGTATTTCACAAAATTAAAAATACGACGAGAATATTTCTACGCAATTTTACGAAGACTAAAAACGAATACATATAAATACTTTGCAAAAAATTCTAAAATAGTAGCAGTGTTGATTTAACGAAAAATTGGATAAAACAAATACACAATTTAACCAAAAAAATGGTTCAAAACATACAGACTTAATTAACTACATATACAAGGGGGTACAAAACAACTATTAATATTGAAAAAGATATCTGGCTTCGGGAAAAGGGATAAAAATCTAAAAAAAAATTCTGAAGATGCAGGAATATTCAAAAGCCTCAAAAGGGCCCCACTGGCGGGCGCCATTTTTGTAACACTGCGTGCTACAATGATATATGCAAGGCCATGATCTGGAATAACTTCATACCAATATTATCTTGCGACATGTATTAGAAATATATCAGCATTATAGCCTCTCCAATAAGGGTCTAAAAAATAATTATCTATCTGAAATATGGACAAGAAAAGGATTTCTTAGCTCACCTCTAAATGACTGTTTCCGAAGACCCACTTCGGAAACACGTCTTAACGGTTGGACGTTCTTAACAGAAAAGAGCGAGACCGAGACGCTATTCTTGCGCTCTCTGAAAATTGGGCGTGAGTGACAAGTTGATGAATAGGCTCATCTACCGGATATATTTGGGAATTACAGAAGAATCCTTAAGTCGGCTACAGGTACTTGACAGATAGATGGGGTTAGTAGTTTTATTTAAAAAAAAATAATCGAAATTATAATGATTTTCTTTTAAATCTTTTGAAACGGTTACAATATTTGACTGCTTAGCCTTACAAAATTTTCTATGAATGGTTTTATCTTTTTCTGATATCCCTGGTCTTTGGATTCTGTTATTACGCTAAATGTTTCGTTTAAATCCATGGAACTATCTACATGGTTGGCTATGTCTTTGTGGCTTCCATCAAGGTTTATTGACTCATCTATCTCCTGGTTGACCATTTCTTCATTTTCTTGACTGGAGTTTTCCTTTTGGTTGTTATCAACTAAATACATTTGTTTTTCTAATTCGTCATCACTTTCAAATTCGTTTTTGACACTGATAGGGGTTGACACAAATTTTACACTTTTTCCAAATCTTTTGTAACCAATTGGTTTCACTTTACTTAAATCACCTAAAAAAACTAAAGAATCTGAACTAGAATTCAAAATTTTGTTTGGATTTAACTTAATATTGCTAATAATGTTTATGTTTTCCTTAGCTAGTGGCATGATGGTATGTAAAAATGAAATAATGAATCTATCTCAAACCAAGTATTTATATTATCAATTGCATGTAAAAATGGAAATATGATTAATTGGATAAATACCTCTTGATGTCAGGTGCAACATATAATAAGCTCCATATTCACAAAACGACAGATGCAACATTTAATGAGCCCCTATATGCACAAAACAACATATGCCCGCAGGTGTTTGCTCCCGACTGCTCTCATACCAACCCATATCCAATATTCTCTCATATGCTACAAATCGACAGGTGTAACAAACTGGTTTTTGCTACAAATCGACAAGTGCAACAAACCGGTTTTACAAATCGACAGGTGCAACAAACCGGTTTTACAAATCGACAAGTGAAACAAATCGGTTTGCTTGTATCCGGACTGCTCTCATGTCAACCCCATATCTGTTACACTCCCATTTCCTATCTACTTACGTGCAAGGGTGGGACTTAGCTACAGACCGGGAGCCGGAAGTATTGAAATTGAACAACATTCTATCGGGCCCCAGCGATTGGTTTCGCTTGTGTTGTTAATAGTTAGTTAAATAGGAACATTCTCTGACTTAAATTTCTCCGAACATTTAACGACTGACTACGTAAACAACACTGCGTGAAAATATAGATTTTAAAGCACTCAATTTTTCAAAACAAATTGAGCATAATTGTATTTTTAGACGTAGACAATATATCATTTTTGAATACCTGTATATACGAGTATATGTATCTGATAAAACCTAATATATACTAAGAGAAAATACAATACGGAAGTTACAATAACAATCAGAACACTAATAGCCCAGTCTGGTTATGCAAAAATCATCAATTTCACGGCAAAATTTTTCGCAGATATCTGAAGCTTTTAAGACATAGGTGGAGGTTACTAAATGACGAATAGATCATCATCGTATTTTTACCTTGCGCTTTTTTTTAAACAATAGTTTATGGTCACAATTTGATTTTTTGTCTATAAGTTTTTTCCCTTATATTTTACATAAACAATATTTATATCATTTTTTTATATCAAGAATATTTTTATTTTCCCGTTTTTTAAATTAAAATTGATAAATAATTTACGGAGATATTTGCAAAAAAGCAGTTTTTTTAATTTATACATTTTATTAATTTTTGTATTAACAAAATAAAATATTAATAATACATTTGAACATCGAGGAACTATCGTCTTTTAAATTTGTGCGAAATTTCCCCCCGATCGGTCAAATAGTTTAAAAGTTATTTAATTTATTTATCCCTGAGGCTAAATATTTAAACTATTGAACTTGCTCTATTAATGATGCTAGACACATTTAGCAAATTTCATAGGATTCTTTAAGACTTAAACTACCTCAGAAGTTAAATGCATATTGCGTTTTCATTGAAATTATTTACAAAATAAACGTTAGAAAAAGGTGTATGTTTTTTACTTCTAAACAATTGTAATAACTTCTATATTTTTCAAGCTATAGACTTGTACGTACAACCATTGGATAGCTGGTAAAAAAACTCTAATTAAAAAAAACCTTCTATGACCAATAGGAACGAAGTTAGGGACTATTTTTTTAAAAATCTCCATTGTTTATAAACATTAAGAAGTAAAATTTGCACAAATTTTGAATGAAAATCTAAACTTTATATTGAAACTTATACTATAAAATTCATCCAATTTTTCCAAACTTACAGCCCTTCGAAACGAAGGTACTTTCGAAAGATCGACATAGGAAAGTGGAGGGGATAACTGTTTCAGCTCCGTTTTTTTTCGCAGCTAGAAGCCTCTTTTTTTTTAATTTTGTTAATATGGGGTAGCTCGTCGAAATATAAATAACTACTTAGTTTTCACTGGCCGGGAAATACGGGAAATATGGGAAACCTCGGAAAAATTGAGTTCATTTGAAATTCATTTGGCTGGAAAATGACATAATTTTCACTCCCCCCCCCCCCCGGAAATCTCGAAAAATCCCGGAAAATATATTCATTTTATATCAATGATGTAATAATACTTATAAATTTTTAAATTAAGTTAAATTTCAGGTAATTTTTACACATTATATTATTACATTCCTTATATTAATTATAATTATGTTGATTTTCCGGGATTTTCCGAGATTTCCAGGAGGGTTAATAAGAGGGTTTTGTTAATAAAAAAATTAATAAAATTTATAAATTAGCACAAAAAAACTGCTTTTCTACAAATATCTCCGTAAATTATTTATCAATTTTAATTTAAAAACGGTAAACTATAGATATTCTTGATATAAAAAAATGATATAAATATTGTTTATGTAAAATATAAGGAAAAAAACTAAAATTGTGTCCATAAATTATTGCTTAAAAAAAAACGTAAGGTAAAAATACGAGTACTTTTTCATCTATTCGTCATTTAGTAACCCCCACCTATGTCTTAAAAGCTCCAGATATCTGCGAAAAATTATTCGACCTTTTTTTTAACCAATGTGGGCTATAACAACTATCCACTATCTAACTCCTACTTGCACTAACTTAAACGTATGAAGGTGAGTACACATATGAAATACAGTAAGCAATGCTCTTGGTTTTCAGTCGTTTTAACTCAATTAATCGGTTACTTTGATATTTCTTTTAAACGGCAACGAAAAGTATTGAAACGTACGAACGATTGAAATGATTCGATTGTTTTCGGAGTCGATCACTGATTGACTCGGTCACTGCTTACACGAACCATTTCCAAATCTCGTGGCGGAATCTAGCCAAAGATTCCCATTTACGAGTGTAAGATATAATACAGCGTGCCTATCGAGAGACATACGCTCGATTGTCAACTAAAACAAAGGATAATCATCATTGATACCAGATCCACCATACGGTCGAAATCCGAAGAGCGTATCAAATGAGACGAGCTCAGTTGGATCGAAGAATCCTCGTCCAACGACCCTCAACAACAGAACATTAAAGATAATTTCAGATAACGGTTCACAAAATATATAAAGGGAAATTTTGATTATAGTGTTTGTTTTTAGTATTAGTGTTGTGAATTGTCTCTTTTCTACAACACAGGAAGCGGGCCAGACGTTGGAACTGGCTAAGTAGTTGGACTCGAATTAAATAATCCTTCGTCGAAACAATTTCTACGTCGAACTGGTAATAATAATGCTTCATCATCATCATCATTTTGGCTTTACAACCCTGTGTGGGTCCTAGCCTCCCCAAGAATTTTTTTCCAGTCGTCCCTATCCATCGCCTTCCTCCGCCAAGCACGTATTTCCATATTTCTCATATCTTGATCTATGTTATCTAGGAATCTTGTTCTGGGTCTTCCTCCTTTCCTTTGGCCAAAAGGTCTATCAAGGAGCGTTTTTCTAGCTGGGTCGGTTTACTCCATCCGCATTACATGGCCTACCCACCTCAGACGTCCTATCCTAATGTGTTTTACGATATCTGGTTCCTGGTATATTCTATAGAGTTCGAAGTTGTATCGTCTTCTCCAGACACCATTTTCATTTACCGCTTCATAGATTCGCCTTAGTATTTTTCTTTCGAAATATCCTAACATGTTTTCATTGCTTTTTGTTAAAGTTCAGGTTTCTGAACCATATGTTAGGACTGGGCGTATTATTGTTTTGTAGAGTTTTACTTTTGTATTTCTTGATATAACTGTAGATTTAAAAAGGAGATTAAGCCCAAAATAGCATCTATTAGCCGTGCAAATTCTGCGGTTTATCTCTGCGGTAGTGTCATTGTCAGTATTGACGAGCGTTCCCAGGTATACAAATTCGTTAACTGCTTCGATGCCGTCGTTTTCTATAACAAGTGGCCGTAGTATTTGTGGTTGTGTACCTATTTTCATGTATTTTGTTTTATTGGTGTTTATTATTAAACCCATTTTTGTAGCCGCTTCCTTTAGTGCTACGTACGCCTCTCGTGCTGCGTTTTTCGTTCTTCCAACAATATTGATATCATCAGCATATGCTAGGATTTGCACAGATTTGTTATATATTGAACCGGTAGTTGTGATTTGTGAGGTACGTATTACTTTTTCCAGAGCTAGATTGAATATTATACAGGAGAGTGGGTCTCCCTGACGTAGCCCGTTATTTGTTTTAAAAGGTTCAGATAGTTCCCCCTGGATTGGTACTTTGCATTCAACTTTTTCAAGGGTTAGTTTGGTTAGACTTACCAACTGATTTGGTACTCCTAGGTCTATCATTTCTCTAAACAATTCTCTTCTATTTACAGAGTCGTAGGCTGCCTTGTAGTCTATAAATATGTGGTGCGTATCTACACCGTATTCCAGTGTTTTCTCTAGAATTTGTCTCAGGGTTGAAATTTGATGAATTGTTGATTTACTACCTCTGAAACTAGCCTGGTATTGTTCTATTATTCGCTCTGCATATGGTGCCATACGATGGCATAGTATATTGGAGAATATTTTATACGCTGCATTTAGGAGCGTAATTACTCGATGGTTAGAACATTCAAAGATATCTCCTTTTTTGTGTATGGTGCAAAGTATTCCAATATTCCAATCATTGGGAAGGGACTTCTGTATCCATATTTCTTTTATAAGCTGCTGTAGCGCTATTACGATATCGTGGCCACCTTCTTTATATAATTCCACTGGGAGATTATCTATTCCGGGTGATTTGTTTCTGGCTAGTTTGTTTACAACATCTTTAATAATGCTTTGTTGTTGTATTTAATGGCACTTTATGTTACGTTGCTCTTAGTTACAAAGATTGTGGTTTACAAAAGTATTTAATATACATTAACTATTTATTTTTCTGCTATGTGTACGAAGGTAAGGTTTACGTGGAGCGCGTGTAAGCTACTTGAGGATCAATTACGAAGTCTGAGAGAAGAGTTGGTGCGTAACTACTGGCACGATGGCCGCGAACGAACGTCAGAAACTGTTTGCCACTAGCAAGAAGTCTCTGAATGCCGCTTTGATTCAAGCTTTTATTTGAAAAAACAACCGCCAATCTTTCAACCGTTGTAACGAACTTTTCATGTCCCAAACACTTTTTTATACATTACGAAGAAACTGCATAATATGAAACTGAAAATATTATCACAGTGTGTTGAATATTAAAATATGCAACCTGTTTTTAGCCGGAGGCGAAAAAAGGCGGACGAGACAAAAAACTCGTCTTATTTATGCTGAGATACATTGAAAATAATAGAATATATTTTCGTGTTTTCTTAATAATTGTAACAACATAATCAGAGATTATTGGGAATATGTTAAGACTTTAAGTGTTTATGGATTAAAATAAATGTTAAAACACTAAATAAATTAAAAACAATAAAAACATTGCACATATTAATACATATTTGTTTGTTTGTTTGCTTGATACGTTTGTTTGATTCGCAAGCATTTTAACATTTTTCCCGATAGACCTGATCATGGCTACTCCATTAGAAATTCGGATTGTAACGTTTATTTACCGATCCCGTCCACTCAGCTAGTAAAGAATTCTATTCTATATAGTGCAAAAAAAGTTTATAATCACCTTCCAAGAGAAATTAAATCCGCAACATCTTTCATTAAGTTTCGTAAGATGACAAAAATCTATCTCTCTGAAAGACCATATTATTCAGTTGACGAGTTTCTTAATGTATAATAAAGAAACAAAATTAGTATTGTTTATAATTACATTTTTGTGTCTCAAGCAGTGGCTACAATTTGTCTCATTTGTTGTTGTCTGTACAAATTATGTAAGTGATACAATAATTTTACTATTCTCCGTTCATAAATTGTTGAGAGCACGAAATGTGCCTCAAACTCATAAAACGGTCTTAAACCATAGGCGTTCCTGAGGTGTTTATTCATTAAATAATAATATAATATTTTTTAATACTGTTATATATATATAATATTAATAATATTTTAATACTAATATATTTAGCAAAGAAACAATTAAAACTTTCACGGCTAATGTTATGTAATTATATTATATTAATAAAAATAAGAATTTAACCATTAACAATTTTGTAAATAAGAATACCTTATCTCTTTGGATATTTCAATACTAATCTTCGCGTTTAATCACTTTACTAGAAAACCTGGAATTCATATCCGAAGTTACTATTTAGGATGGAATTCCCCAGATTTTTAATAATATAATGGGTATGCTTTGGCCACGTGCCTCGTTTGTTCAGTTTATATTCGAAACTTAACTTAAAAGGGTGAAGTTATTACGAACGAAAACAATTTTTTTGTTTAGTACGTTTTTGATCGCATGTAATTTACGGCTCGTCGGTGTGTCCGCGTCTACGGCAGTAATTAGCGTCTCGAATATTTCTTTTGCGAATTATATGCAGTGCGTGAGTGATTTTTTATTCCACATACCTACGAACATATACGTACCTTTCGCTCGTGCTCGTTTTGTTGGATTGTTTGTGATGGCTTCATCATCAAGTTTTACACCGGTACTGTTGCGTACAGTCAGTAAGTCTGTCTATTCACCAAGAGAGAAGACTATTGTCCTGAATGTTCACGATGCTCTGGTTTCTCAGAATCCCACAAACACTGTTCGCAACATAGTCGAAAGTTGTGCCAACATGACTGGCGTAGGAGAGTCAACTATATATAGGTTCCTATCAGAAAGAAAAAAACACGGTATAGCTAACCCAAACACAAACGAACACTTAAAGAGAGCGAAAAAGCCTATTGAAATTGATAAATTTGCCAAAAATGGTATTCGAAGGAAAATTCATGGATTTTTTTTTTCAAAAAAGAAATACCAAACCTAAACAAAATTTTACAAGAAGTTAGAGACGACCCGGATTTGCCTCATATCGGACGAACTAAATTGTGGCAAGTTTTAAAAGAATTAAATTTCCGGTGGGAGAAATCAGACTGAAAATCACTTTTGATTGACCGGGAGGAGATAATATGTTGGAGAAGAAATTATCTAAGATCCATACGAAAATTCCGGGCTGAAGGAAGGCCCATCTTCTACCAGGATGAAACGTGGGTAAACTCAGGTCATACTCTAAAAAAAATTTGGTCAGATAAAAATATATTAAGCTCCAGGCAAGCCTTTATGGAAGGTTGGTCTACTGGTATCTCCCCACCTTCTGGTAAAGGCAGTAGATTAATAATTTCTCACATTGGCAGTGAAAAAGGATTTGTTAAGCATGGTTTGTTGGAATTTCAGTCCAAAAGCACAAAAGACTATCACGAGGAGATGACAGCTGATGTTTTCGAAGAGTATTTTGAGCAGATGATTGAACACATACCACCAAATTCAATTATAGTATTAGATAATGCACCTTATCATTCACGACTAGTAGAAAGACTTCCAACGACTGCGTGGAAGAAACAGGATATTCTTGACTGGCTGCGGAATAAGTATCTGCCTTACGAAGATGGAATGGTAAAAGCAGAACTTCTAAAAATTGCCGGCAACACAAATCTAAGTTCAAGGAATACGTAGTTGACAAAATGGCGGAAAGGCGAAACATTACAGTCCTTAGACTTCCCCCCTACCACTGCGAAATAGATCCAATTGAACTCATTTGGGCACAAATGAAAAGTTATGTGGCTAGAAAAAATACGTTATATAAAATACAAGCTGTACGTGAATTGTTATACGAGCCTTTACAATATATTACAGAACAAAACTGGAAAGATGCAGTAAGGCATGTAATAGAAGAAGAACAAAAAATGTGGGATCTTGATAACATAATTGAAGCGACCGTAGAGACACAACCGCTAATTATTAACCCTCAAGATGACTCGGATTCCGAAGTTGATCCTATTTATTTTGAATTTGAATAGTTTTCTACTCGTAATTATTTAAGGTAAGTAATAATAGTTGTAATCGTAATGTATTAAAGGGGAAATGCGCAAAATGTCGCCTGTCAAAATGTTCAATGTGTTCTAAATGTATCCATTTTTTTTTCAAATCCTGAGAAAACTAAACAGCATTTTTGAAAAATTTAAAGGCAGAATGAAATATTTATTAGAATAAATAAAAAGTTTCTTTTGCATGCAATATTTTCAATTAAAAATTAAACCATATTTTCTCTTTTATTTTCACCCCTTTTACATAACATATTAAAATAAACATTGTAGAAGTTTTCAGGGACTTTCTGCCCTCAGTAATAATGTAATCTTTCATTCTGCGTTTAAATTTTTCAAAAATATTTATTAGTTTTCTACGGATTCGAAAATAATAGATACATTTAAAACACATTGGAAATTATGCCAGGCGACATTTGGCGCCTTTCCCCTTAATTAAATAAATGTATCTTTTACAAATGGTAAGAAACTTTTTATTTTTGAATAAAATAAAGAAGTTTTATTAAAAAATACAATTTACATAAGTACAATTTAAAAAATATATTTATTTAGTTCAAAAAAATGTTTCAATCATATAATCTACGACACTGGTGTAACACATCTGTAACCATTCAAAATACCCTCGTAATAGGATTATAAGGTATTGTATTCCTTCAGATACAAGGTGGGTTAGTCGAAAACATCTTAAACCGTCAGTTTCAGGTTGGTTTTTACTATTATATCGTATTACCTATCTTCTCTGTATTTCAGCTCTCTAATTAGGGTTAAACTTGTAGTGAGCTATCGACAAATTGTGAACCGTGTATAGTTTAAAATTGTATTGTTCTGTTTTTTTATTATATTTGTTTTTGTTTTATACTTTTTGTACTTTTTGACTGATTTTTTTAGCTTTATCCATAAAATTGTTCAATAATTTTCAGTGACAATAAAGCATATTTCTATTCTATTCTATATCGCAATAATGCGGAATAGGTAATTGGGTGAAGCAATAATATTTGAATGAAATAATTTTTATAGAATAGTATGAATTATTCCTGGTCTTATCATTTTAATTTTTTTTAGGTAATCGAAATTGACAACGATGAAAATGTAAAAAATGTACCAGTATACAAACGCGGCTGTAAGTTTCCATGGGAAAACGAACATATAAATGTTCACAAATATTATAGCTACTCAACTTGCGTTGTGCAGTGTCATGCAGAAAATCATGTTAAACTGTGTAATTGTACACATCATTTAATGCCTTTTTACAGTACGTATAAAGTTGTGGGTATAAGTATATTTATAATATATCATTTTGAGGGAGGATGAGTCAATTATTATTACTGAAGTTATCACACAAGTTTTTTGCAACAAACAGAATGGCCACCTCTCACATCCACCTCAAAACAAATCCGTCTTAGTCTATAAATATATAATAAATGAACATTTCTTCCAGATAAAATGAAATATTGCGATGTTGATGGCCTAAAATGTCTAACAGACAATTTTGGTAAGTGAAGTTTTTTTTTATTTATTTATTTAACACATTGTCTGCCACAAGGATCACCGGGGATCCTAACTAACAGATTACTATTGTGCCATTAGGATCACCGGTGTTACTTACTAAAGTAAGTATATGTAGTTTATTAGTTTTAAAATCTTGTTGCTGGATTATTTGTAAGGATAAACAAAATATTACAGTATTTATTTTACATAACCTCGAATGTTTTTGCTTTTAATTAATGAAAAATGGTGCTAGTAAAGTTACTTTTTTTTATTGGAATTTGTCTTTCAGATCATAGATAATTTACCAAGTACAAGTAAAAAGTAGCGTATGCCAAATAAAAATAAAACGTTGACAGAGGTGGAGTTGCTCTAATTGTTAGAAGAGGAGGATTCTGATGAATTTTTGTTATCCTTCAGAATACAATCCGAGTGACGAAGAAGAATCTGATAAAGAAGATGAATGTAACAGTGATTCAGGCTTATTGGATGAAGAAAATGCACAACTATCAGTAGAATCTAACGACCAGAAAAATAATGACGATGAATGGTACGAAGTTGATTGTATTCATTTCCGTTTCGATATACAGTTTCCTGTTAATTAATCATATATGTCTATGATGATAGTTATCCTTAAAATACAACTGAACTAACTCCTTTTCATACATACAGGAAACTGATCGATGATAAAATTTTACAACTTATTGTAGAATATATTAACAGAAATACTGCGCAAGTAAAAAATGTAGAACGTTATAGCAGATCATCCAGAATTCATGCAATAAAATAAAATTTTTAAAATTTTTGAGTATGTCTGGGAATTGTCAATCTTCCCAAAATTGCTGATTATTGGAGTAAGTCACCATTGTATAATTTTACTTTTATTTCTTCTGCAATGACCAGAAACAGATTTCAGCTACTTTTGAGATTCTTACATATTGCTGATAACACGGCTGTTCTACCAAAAAACCGTTGCCATAAAATTAGAAAAATTTTCGAAATAACACACTTACGTTTAGGCCCAAGCATGTAATCCTGGCTAAATATTAGTTGTTGATGAAAGTATGATTTCTTTTCGAAGAAGACTACTTTTCAAACAATATATACCTTCAAAGCGTCACCGCTATGGCTTGAAACTGTTTAAATTATATAGGTTATACTCTAAAAATGATTGTGTATACTGGCAAAATGGCTAATAAGATGCAGGATTTATCGCAAAAAATTGTACTAGATTTAGCAAAAGACTATCTACAAAAAGAAAGAGCTGTAATAACCGATACTTACTACACGTCTGTGAGTTTAGCAAAACAAATATTAGATGCTACTAGTCAGTTTTTAGGGACACTACATAAAAACAGAAAATACATTCCAAAAGATATACTTTCCGCAAAATTAAAAAAACCAAAGATAATTAGAAAGGAACATCGTAATGGCACTGTAGGGAAATAGCACGATAAACGTGATGTCCCCTTTTTGACGACCAGACATGGAATCGACATGAAAGGGATAGGTAAACCTAAGAAAGATGGTGTAGCTATAATTAAACCTAAAGAAATTATAGACTACAACAAAGGAAAAGATGGTTAGATCAACTCGCAAGCTATTTCTCGTCTCTGAGAAAAACTGATCTCATTTTGGGAAATACTAATCTTTAGTTTAGTCAATTACAGTCCGATACCTGAAACTATTACTACTGTAAAGCCTATGCTTCTTACAGTTGGCGTCAAAACTACAAACAATAGGAAGAACAGAAAACGTTGTGACCAATGTTACACTGTAACAGTCACAATAGAAGGCAGCAAAGAAGCTCAAAAGAAACCCAAACTTGTTTTTACATTTTGTAATTTTGCGAAAAAGTTACGCAGTGCCTTAGGATGACCCGTTATCTTGCTTTTTATTTTTTTCAAAAAAATTTCTATATAAAAACTTACTTTGTATTATTACTAAGTGTATGAATAAATATTGTTTTGTAAGCATTTTTCACTTTGGCACCTGGTGAACTTACCTAACACTCTTATGGTGGCAGCCAAAGTGTTAAATTAACGTGCATGTGACATCTATGGTCATTAGCACGAGTTACGATTTACATGGTAATATCATATCAATCACAAAATAATATAGTTTACATTTAACATAAACAGAAAATAATAAAAACATGTAACATTACATTTATATTTTGTTGAGCAGTTGACCTTTCTCGAGGAATTTGATAACCTTGTTGATTTGGTCTGTGCTGTTTAGGACATCTTTGAAGATAGTACTGATATCTAGCTGTTGACGTATTTTGGCATAAAAAGGGCATTCGATAAGTATATGTCTGATTCGGAGAGTCGTATTGCAGTGCTGACATTTGGGTTGTGGAAATAATATCATCAGGTATTATTACCATGAGTTAGACGGGTATGTCCTATACGCAATCTCCGTATGATTGCCATATTTTTTCGAGATAAACTGGGAAAGCTAAGTAGGTTCACTAAGGGCTTAATTTGATGCAGCGCTGAAGTAACTTTGTTCCAGTGAATCTGCCAGGTGGATAGATTAAGCTTCTTCAGTCTAGCTTTGAGATCGTTGCAAATTTGTATATTAATAATGGTCTCCGTGGATGATACGGCTTTTTTTGGCAAGGCAATCAGCTTTTTCGTTACCAATAATACCGACATGGGATGGTATCCATATCAGAGTGACAGTTGTATTTTGGTTTATAAGAAGCTGATATGTGTCATGAATATCTTAGGCCACAGTATATTGCTTTAGGCGATAGGATGGTTGGTGGATATAGCATTAATGGAGTGTATAGAGGAAAGTGAATCAGAGCATACGGCTATATGTGTATTTGGATATTGTTGGGCATATTTAAAAACATGTGAGATAGCTAGTAGTTCACCACTGTGGATACTACACCAAGAAGAAATTTTAGAGAGTTCGATAGGCTGTTGTACAGTGGTTACAGATTATCCAACTCCACTTTCGGTCTTTAACACGTCAGTGTAAAGAACTATGTTATATTTATTTTTGTTCTATAAAGAGAATTCTTAATATACTAATACTAGTATCTTCCTTGTTAAATTTGGTGAGGGAAATATCGTGATGTGGGAGCAATTTATATATTTTTTGTGTCTACGTATTCGTTGGTCCCTCCCCTTTCCATCGATATCTTTCACGTTGTTGTATATGGAGCAGTTTAGACGTTACAAGCTTAGTGTCCTTTTGACAATACGCCGTCATTTTTTTTCTATTTCAACGTGTTTTCCGTCCCCTCCCTTTTCCAACGAGCTCTCTTACGTCACGATCCGATGAGCCGTCGCACCTCGACCACAAAATGAGCCAAAAATGACCAAAATGGACCTTAGCGATTTATTATGGGATTTAACATGGGGAAATAGCCAGAAGCCCTGCTACTCCTTTACTACGATAACGCTGTTTGGAGATAAATTTATTAGAAGTTTATCCGTAAGCCAATTCTTGCAGACTCTAAGAAAACTTAATTGAGCTACCATTTTCTATTTTTCGGCCTTTCTTATATCCTTTAAACTGTTATTAAGCTCACGCCTGCAAATAATATGTAATGTTTGATTGACTGAAGTTGGAAAATAATCTTTTATTTAAAACAAAAGTAGTATTTATTGCTTTTAGAGGCTAAAATAATAGTCAATAAATCAAATTATAAATTTAATAATATTAAATGTATATTAATGCTTAAATTATGTTTTAAAACGATGTATTATGTTTAATTCATTATTATATTAATTACTCGTTAAATTAGCTACACGTTCTTGTACTAAATTAACATAAGCTACTATAGTAAACTTGAACACAAACAAATAATTTCTCGCACTTGGAATCTTAATCCTAATCATTTATTTTTCACTTAACTTTTTATCATTTTAATTCCAAAATGTAGTCGTTCCGCTTCAAAGAAATATTTAAATACTTACAACACTGACACACTGTGACAACACTGCAGTGCTTGTATAGTTAGGAGCTCGATCTCTTTCGCTTGATGGTCAGAGAAGACATGAATTATGTAATAATATAAAATTTGTTCAACGCGCAATAAGTCACGTCTTGCTTTTCGTACTCTACCATGTGATTTTTTTTTAGAGATTGTAAATCGTCTACATGCAAAAGGAACCAGTTTACGTAAGCCTGGATTAGTATGTGACTGTTTACCTTCATGCGTAGAACCCGAATACAAAGTGGTTTCTATTACAAAAGGGTAAATATAATTTTATTTTATTTATAAAACGGTTTCGTAACGCTCGCTCTAAGTTCTATTCACTGTTGCTCATAAGATATTTCTAGAGTAGAAATAAATGATGCTTTCGCTCTAAACCCGCTCTAATCCTCGGTCCATTTCCGCAAGGGAAGACAAAACTTTTATCGATACTGTGTACAACACCACGGATGACCATCATGTTATGGTTTAGGAATAAGGAATGTTAGAGGCGACAGATTGGCTCAATTTTTTCAAAAAGAAAACCTGGCGATTACGAACACATGGTTTCGATTACCACCCCGTAGACTGTATACCTGTATGTCACCACAGGATAATGAACAAAATTGCATTAGAAATCAGATCGACTTTATTCTAACCAATCTAAGATTTAGAAATTCCATTGTAAGTGTTAAGACTTTTCCTGAAGCAGATGTCCCCTCAGACCATAACCTCCTTGTCTCAAAAATTAAACTGAGGGTAAAAGATAATAAAATCCAAAAGTTCTAAGGTAAATACTCAGTTACTCAAGATAAATGAAATCCGTGCTGAGGCTTCAACTTGTATCAATCAAGAAATGAAGAAATTAACATCAGAAATGAAAAACACTGAGAATGTAAACATTATGTGGAGCAAAATCAAAGATTCTGTTATAATAACACAGAAAGAAACTCTACAAAAAAAAACAGAAAGCCGAAAAAGCTTGGATGACTCAAGAAATACTGGTGTTATGGAATACTATGCGTTTATTTCTTCTCCGGACTAACTCTTTGTTTTGGAATTAAACAGAATATATTGACATGTATAAATTTATTATATTAGAGGATGAAAATTACACTCTGCTTGTTATTTCTTAAAACTATGAATATATAAGTTCTGTTATCTACAATTATTTTAACGATGTTTCTGGATGGATTTGAGTACAAGAGATTGGACTCAAATATTAATATTAAAATAGCAAATACGGATAGCTTATCGAACAAAGAAATAAGAGAAATAAATTATTATTATTCCATAGATACGAAGTATTAGGTGAATAAACTAGCGAAACTTATTTATTCTAAATAGGAAAATATTTATGAAGAGTATTGATTCTGATTTCTAACAGCAAATAATTATTAGTGATTATACATGAGAACTTTTCATAATTGTAAATAACATATACCAGGTGACTAAAAACTATATAGAAATACATAGATACTTTAATTATCTTACATGTGAGTAGGTAGGTACATTACACCTCCTTTTGTAAGAATGAAAATAATTGTAAAATGAATTTTCATTTAAATGGTATAAAACATTTGTATACATTATTATTTTATTTTAACACATTTAAATAGTTTCTTTTAGTCTCGATAGTCTTTCACTTCGTCTTATCGGTGTAGTCTCTGTGAAACTAGTCTCTTCACACTTTTTGGATTCACTATAATTATTGTCTTTATTATGTTTACAATCTATACTTAAATCTGTCTCATGTACATGTTTTCGTTTACTTTGACATATATTTAGTGTTAAACAATTTGTAATTTGTTGACAACTATGTGACGGATTTCTACGAAATCGTCGGTAAAAATATTTAATTATCCTGTATAAAATATAAAGTAACATACATTTTATCAAAAATAAGATTGCATAAGTGAAATAAGAACTATTTTTTATTGTGTCTGAAAAATTAATATTTGTTTCTGAGGTCATTTTCTCTAAATTATCTAGTTTATGGCTTGCTAAATTTAATGCATCTCGATCGAGATTATTTAATTGTAAGGGAACAAGGTGTAATTTGGATTCATTATTTATCTTAATATCATCACAACAGACTTCTGGAAGGGATAAATCTGGAATGATAGACTGAAAATTACTTTCTTTTGGATTTGAGACAGATATCAAAATAGTTGATCCGGTGTAAGTTTTGCAATTATTCGAAGTAGAAAAAATACCTGTGTTTGAAAGAACAATAGATATTGGCGTACTAGTCTGACAGCTTAAAGTTAAATCTGTTGGTTTGGGTAAAACATATATCCAAGAATTTGGTTTGTTTAATTTATGCCAAATTTCATATTCTGTTTGAATTATACGAGTATCGCAACTAGATGGTATGTTTGTTATTGAAGTTAACAATTCAGTTTCACAAATTGGATTAGTGTGTGTAAATCGGAAAGTATCAGGATTTTTGCAAATAAGTTTTTCTTCATCTAATGAATAACAGTCTTCTAATGTATCAATAGTAACATAAATGTTTCTATTTTCTGAAAGAACAAGATATTTGACAGATGGAAGAATAAAGGTAAGTCTCTTTAATGTTGGATGAATTATAGGAAGAGATATTAGTTTAAAAAGAGAATAAGGAGTATTACTAACCAAAGGTATACTAACCGTAATTAAAATCTTGTTATCAAAATATATATATTTAAGTAAAATGATATCGAAATATTTATGAGCATAATCGATAGTCAATGGAAATGGATAAGTCGATGTACTAGGTAAATGCGTTACCGTTTTAGATAATTCTTGAATTAGTTGCTCAGGTGTTATAACAGAAGGATGAAGGTTATTATTTCTTGCAAATAGAATAACGTTTATTAAAGTAGAATATTCTTGTTGTAATTCTGTTATAAAGAAAGTTAGTAAGGTAAAATGTTCTTCAATTTTTTGTTTTAAATCTAAATTAAAATATTTATTATTCATTTTATCTGTGTAATTGGTAATTGATTCAAAATTTTTATCAAAAATCACTTTGTTTCGGTCTAGATTTGTAATAGAGTTATTAAAATTTGCAATCGTGGCTTTTACTACATGAATTTGTTGTTTTAGTAAATCAAGAAGATGATTTTCGTTACTTTCAGCTTTGTTAATAGCATTATTGAAATTTTCAGCATCATCACTGTCTAAGGTACCGAATAAGGTCCTGAAAACAGATCCAATTGCATTAAATAGAGCGCGTTTTGGTCTAAAATGTTCATGCAGAATTATGTTTTTTAAAGTTTGTTCATCTTGAAAGAGTCTAGGTATGATTTGTCCTAAGAGTTTTAGTGAAGTATCGCATAATCGTAATTCAATAAGAACTGGTTTGTTTTGACACAGTCTTAATGTTTTTTGATAGGTGAGATCTACAAAATTTAATTTGTCTGTAAAAGGTTGTAAAGGAATATGACTTAATATGTTCCAATGAGTTTCAATAAATTGAACATTTTTTATGTGTTCGTAATAGATTCCAGGTGATTTGTTGATAGGAGTATTGGTATATTTCTTGTGAATTTGTTCACTATTTGTCAGCCATATTATTGCATACCTGAAACAAAAGCATGTTTCAATCTATTCATGTGAACTTTTATTGGTTTTTTATTTACTAAAATTGTGCAATTGACAGGAGAATTTATCTCTAGAATTTTATAAGGTCCATTATAATTTTGTGTAAGTTTTTTGGTTTGACCCTTCTTTGTTTGCTCATTTTGGAGATATACTAATTGTCCTTCTAAGAAAACGGTGTCATTAATCTTTTGGTCATAATATTTTTTACTGACTACTTTAGATTCTAATAGATTCGTTTTTGCTAACTCATGAGATTTTCTAAGCTTAAGTGTTAAATTATCTAAATAATCTTCATATGTATATTTGAGTTCTACTGGTCGTATTATACTGCTAGGTAGATTAGGTGTATATCCAAATATTAGTTCATATGGTGTGAATTTGGTTGAAGTATGATTAGTTGTATTATATGAAAACATAGCAAAATCTAGCCATTCGTCCCAATCGGATTGATCAGCTTTAATATAATGTTTAAGGTAGTCTGCTAAAGTAGCGTGACTCCTTTCTAATGCAGCATTTGATTCTGGATGATAAGCAGTACAATTTATATGTCTGATTTTAAAAAGCTTGGCGATTTGAGAAAATAATTTGGAAGTAAAATCTCGGCCTTGATCAGTAACTATTATATCGGGTTTTCCAAACTTGCAAATAAATCCACGAACCAGATTTTCAGCGATAGTCTTGGTTTCATGATTCGGAATTGCATAAGCTTGAGAAAATTTTGTTAAGTCATCTTGTAATGTTAATATGAACTTATTACCTGACTCGGTTAAAGGTAAAGGACCTACTATATCTAAAAATATTTTTTCTAATGGATTTGAGCTTGTTGTTGTTATCTCCATGGGCTTTACGAATTTTTTTCTAACGAGTTTATTTTTCTGACAAGATTCACAGGTTTTTATAAAGTTTTTAATATCATTTTTCATATTATTCCATTTGAAATGTTTTTTTATACGATTGTATGTCCGATGAAAACCAGAGTGTCCAGCCGTAGGACTAGTGTGATTCTCTTGTAATATTGTAGTTATTTCCTCAGGTTCAGGATTTGTTAGTATATCATGATAAATGATAATAGATATATCAGTTTTTCTAAAAATAAATCTAATCATAGATCTAATTTTTCCCCAACTTAATTTATCGTAGCTAAAAGTTATTCTGGGTAGGCAAATTTTTAATATTTTATCGTTTAATAACCAGTCTCTTAATTTTATTAGGGAATTAAATATATCTTCATAAGAGGTATTGTCCCAATAATTATTTTTTATAAATATGTAATAAAAGTTTTTATTTTGATCAGAAATATATATAATGTCATTTAGTCTTGGATTTTTGGCTTTCAATTTTTCTATATGACTGAATTGTTTATTTATTTGTTTCTGAACGATCTCATTAAAATTTAAATCTACGGAAACAAACAATGCTAAATTTTGTGAAAATGATGTAATCTTTTCATTTGTTTCTTTTATATTATCATTTGTTATTAATATAGTTTCGGATTTAGATAAGAACTGTGAATAAGTGTCATTATTTTCTTTACTCATTTTGTTTATTTGTAAGGTGATTGTTGCCGGGTTTTTGTTTTCTTCGCAAATATTTGTTTCAGATATGGTTAAAGGAGGACGACTTAAACAATCAGCATTTTGATTTAATTTACCTGGTTTATAAATAATTTCATAGCTATATTCTTCTAATGCTAATCTCCACCTAACGAGTCTTGATCCGGGATCTTTTACATTAAATAGCCATGTGAGTGGTTTATGATCCGTATAAATGAAAAATTTATTTCCGTACAAATATGGTCTAAAGTGTTTAACACTCCATACAATTGCAAGTAATTCTTTTTCTGTTGTGCTATAGTTTGATTCCGCTTTGTTCAAGGTACGACTAGCATAAGCAATAGGTAAATCATCTGGTACTTTACCTTGAGAAAGTATGGACCCTATTGCATAATTACTAGCATCCGTTGTTAAGACAAAGGGTTTGGTAAAATCTGGATACTGAAGTATTGGTTCTGAACAAAGTATTGATTTCAGGTTCTCAAATGACTGTTGTTGAATGCTTGTCCAATTAAATTCAACATTTTTCCTCAGCAGTTTTGTTAAAGGTTGTGTTAAAGCACTGAAATTTTTTATAAAGCGTCTATAATAACCAGTGAGACCCAAAAAGCTCTTAATATCTTTTTGTGTTCTGGGTATAGGAAAATCTGTAACAGCACATACCTTTTTTTCGTCCGGTTTGACACCAAATTCAGTTATTAAATGTCCTAAATACATTACTTCGCGACGAAAAAATTCGCACTTATCTGGTTGTATTTTTAAGTTGAATGTAGACAATTTTTCGAATACTTCTTTTAATCTTTTATTATGATTTTCTAATGTATCGGCATGAATGACTATATCGTCGAGATAGACAAAACATCTGTAATTTTGTATTCCTGAGAGGACAGTATTCATTAGCCTTTGAAAAATACTGGGAGCATTTTTTAATCCAAATGGCATTCGTGAATATTGATAATGTCCAGACGGAGTTGAGAAAGCAGTCTTTGGAGAATCCTCAGGATCCATTTTGATCTGGTGAAATCCTGATGTTAAATCTATTGTTGAAAAATATTTTGAATGACCCAATTGGTCTAATATATCGACTATATTCGGAAGTGGAAATGAATCTCCTATAGTAATATCATTTAGTCGTCGATAGTCTATAACAATTCGCCATTTCTTCTTTGCTGAAGCATCGGCCTTTTTTGGCACAACCCAAAGGGGCGAATTCCATGGCGAAGTTGATTCTTCGATAATACCTTGATCTAGCATACCTTTTATTTGAGTTTCGACTTCATGTTTGTGTACTTCAGGATACCTGTATGATTTAGTGCTAATAGGTACATTAGAATTTAAAGGAATTTTGCAAGTTATGGCATTTGTACTGGTAAGTTGATCTCCTTCCAGATAAAAGATATGATTGTACTCCTTGCAAATAGAAATTAAAGATGATTTTTCTTCACTATTTAAATGATCTGTTCTCAAGGCATTTTTTAATTTAGCAATTCTGTTAGAATTCGTATTATCTTTATAAGAAGACATTTTTCGTATATTTGCATTGTTTTGTAAATTTGGAATTTTTTCTATTGCTACTTGAATATCGTTTAATTCAACATCCGTTTCAGTAGTGTTTACGATTGAGGTTAAAAAGAAATCATTTTTTACTTTAACAACACTAGGACATAAAAATACACCTTTAAAGATTTCGCGTTCGGGACATAATCCTTCGCTTAATTCATTATTTATTACTTTAATTTGAACAATTGTTTCAGTTCTTGCGGATAGAATAGTTTTATTACTTCTTGAGTTAGAATTAGAGTTTTGATTTAGTATAAGATCGTCTGAACAGGATTTTTCTTCTGAACAGGATTTTGATTTATGATTTCGTGAAGAGTTACAAGTTTTATTTGTGCATATCTCAGTGGATTTTACACATTTTGGACTTGAATTTTCTTTGGATTTAGAGTTAGATTTAGATTGAATTGGATTGGATAGTAGTTCTTCACTACTTAAGGTTATTTGGATATCATTGGTTTCTAAATAAGAATGATCCTCTATGGATTTAGCATCATAAGGAAATATTTCATCGATATTAGAACTTGTCTCGATATTTTGATCTCTCAGAAATTCGTCATTGTCATTGTTTAATGGAGATTTTATATATTCGATTGAAATAGAACAATTTTTAAAGTTTAATTTATTTTCTTTATAATCAATTTGGCATTTATTTATTTCAAAAAAATCGCTACCTAATATACCGTCGAAATGAAGAGGAAAATCGTCTTCTACGACATAGAAAACATGAGTTTGGACAAAATCTTTTATCTTGAAATTTACGTTACAACTACATATAGTTTTATTTGGATTTAAGACATTTTTATCAATGCCTCGTAGAGTAATAGACTTAGAATAAATTTTTGGAATGTTTAGTATTTTTGAATATTTAATTAAAGAAATATCTGCGCCTGTATCGATTAGAAACTTGCAAGAGGATGGATTAGAATTATTTACTAAGGGTAAATCTACATAGGAAGTGACTGAGAAGTTGATGGTTGTGATACGGCCTGAACTGAACGAACTCCTCGAGAATCGACCGTTGGTTGTCGAGGATTCTGGAAGTTTAAAGAATTTGTTGGATTTTTGTTTTTATTGTTAAATTCGCGTTTTCTACATTCTTCTATAACGTGACCTGGTTTTTTGCAGTATCTGCAAAAACGTTGGGAAGTGTTGGTATTTTCTTTTCTTAAGTTTGGAGGAAAATCAGAATTGGAATTTGAATTTGAAGGTTTATAATTTTGATTTTGAGAATTTGACCTTTGAAGATTTGAATTAGGATATTTTGGGTTTTGAAAACTAGAATTTTGAAGATGTCTAACATTTCTATCTGAATTGTTTTTATATCGACAGTTATTTGAGGAATGGTTATTTCGTTTGCAAATATTACAGAATGGTCTGAAAATTTCTTGTCTTGATAACTGTTCTTGTTCTTCGGCAATTGCTATAGCAACAGCTCTTTCTAAGGAATCTGGATTTCGGGCTTTGATTAAAATAGAGAGGTCTTTGTTTAATCCTCTAATAAAGACATTTAGTGCTTGAGTTTTTAAGAGTTTAGTACATGCATTTCTTGCATCTGGAGATAAGTCTGGATCAAGTGTATTTATTAATTTTATATAGCAATTTTCAACTTTATTTGCAAATGACATTACATTTTCACTGGGCATCTGACGTAAGGAATGTAATTCCAATTGCCACTGACCTTCAGTTCGGCGTTCAGAATAAGCATCTAATAAGAAGTCTTTTAAATCTTTCCATTCGTCAAATGTTCTGTTTCTAGTTATGGCCCTAGCTTTATCGGTTAATTTAGTTTCTATAATGGCTAATAAGATGGGTTTGGATTGCGGATTTACTAAATTGTATGCTTTATCACAATTGTCTATGAATTCGTATAATTTTGATTTTGTACCATCAAATCGAATGAGAAGTTTTTCAGCTATTTCAATTGATACTGACATTTTATTTGAATTAGAAGTAGAAGAATTTGAAAGAGAATTTGAGTCGGGAGAAGGTATTTGTTCGTCAAATAAGTTACTTATATCAGGATATAAAGTAGACATACGTTTACAAGATTTTTAAAATATGAGACAGAATTTAAGATAGAATGTACTTACAAGTAGAATATTGTTGTTGGTCGCATAGTCTATTATTCCACGGGTTCACCTCTACTTCCGATGGAACTACAATTGGGTTATGACTGGAACTGGATTTCGAACTGGATGTACTGGACCCCAATGTAATTAGTTGTAGTGGCGATTTTTCCACACTGACAGTTTTTTTTTGAATGATTCCTCGAAGGAAACAAGTCAATTCAAAAATTCCTCAGCTCTCCTTCTATCAGCAATCAGAGGAACTCTGCTACTAATATCCCACGTTCTGACACCAAATTTTGTTATGGAATACTATGCGTTTATTTCTTCTCCGGACTAACTCTTTGTTTTGGAATTAAACAGAATATATTGACATGTATAAATTTATTATATTAGAGGATGAAAATTACACTCTGCTTGTTATTTCTTAAAACTATGAATATATAAGTTCTGTTATCTACAATTATTTTAACGATGTTTCTGGATGGATTTGAGTACAAGAGATTGGACTCAAATATTAATATTAAAATAGCAAATACGGATAGCTTATCGAACAAAGAAATAAGAGAAATAAATTATTATTATTCCATAGATACGAAGTATTAGGTGAATAAACTAGCGAAACTTATTTATTCTAAATAGGAAAATATTTATGAAGAGTATTGATTCTGATTTCTAACAGCAAATAATTATTAGTGATTATACATGAGAACTTTTCATAATTGTAAATAACATATACCAGGTGACTAAAAACTATATAGAAATACATAGATACTTTAATTATCTTACATGTGAGTAGGTAGGTACATTACACTGGAACTCATGGAACAAAGAAGAAAATATAGAAACAAAAACCCAAATACCCAAATGTACAGAGAAAAACATAAATTAATAAGGAACAAAATAAAAGAGGCTAAGGAAAAGTGAATGATGGAAACATGCATCGAAGTGGAAGAATTGCAGCAAAGACATGATCATTATAATTTACATAAAAAAGCATAAGCGATTAATTGACAAGAACAATAAACCTATTAATAACCCAATTGAAATAAAAAAAGTATGGACTAAATATATTGAAGATCTTTTCATGGACACAAGAACAGAACCAACACAAATTGATAACGAGAAAGCTCCAATAATATTAAAATCTAAAGTCTCTGTATAGTTTCAGCTTGTAACCTGAAAATGACAGGTCAGTTTCAGGTTACAAGCTAAGCAGTAGACGATGGCCGTGAAAGCCTAACGCAGTTTATCAAATAAAAGTTTGTTAGTAAAAGACGTAGTTACTCTGTGTAGTTATTTGACTAAAGTGTCAACGAGAACTGTATACAGAATTATAAAAAATTTTAAACAAAGTGAAAGCAAATCGTATAATGTATCTCTTGAAAACATTGAAACCAGAGGTAAAACACGCATTCAGCTTGAAGATGACACCAAATATGCTATTCGGAGTAAATTCCACGCTTTCTTTTTTCAGAACGAAATCCTAAACTTAAAGTCGAAATTAA
Source organism: Diabrotica undecimpunctata (assembly GCF_040954645.1). NCBI lineage: Eukaryota > Metazoa > Arthropoda > Insecta > Coleoptera > Chrysomelidae > Diabrotica > Diabrotica undecimpunctata. Next base: position 51,833,681 of record NC_092810.1, on the reverse strand, counting down.
TTGATACGTTGAAGTCGAAATAAATTCCGACGATTCAATACCAAAAATATCACATGTTTTATTGCGAACATTAGGGCAAATAAACATCAAACATATGAAAAGAAGAAGGGGCAGTGTTCGTATAGAAAAAGATAAAATTATCTTTTGGCGGAGACAGTAGTTACACAAAATCCGAGAGTATCGTCATGAAGGGCGAAAAGTGTACTATTTAGATGAAACTTGGCCAAGGTCATACAGTTTTAAAGATGTGGCAAGATTTTGAAATTAAAAGTCGTCGACAAGTCTTCATTGATGGGTTTTCAACAGGTTTAAAAACACTAGTGGGTAAAAGACGGAGGCTCATAATAACACATATAGACAGCGATTCGGGTTTTTTAGACGACTTGTTAGTATTCGAATCCAAGAAAACCAACGATTACCATGAGGAAATGGACGCTCAAAGATTCGAAGGTTTCTGTCGATGTTTTGGACAATGCATCAAACCACAGTCGACGGTTGGAGCCAACACCAGCAAATGGCTCTTGAAAACAATATAATTGAACATCACACTCCTCCTTATCATTGTGACCTGAACCCTACTGAGCTTATATGGGCACAAATAAAAAAAAAACAAGTGGCAAGAGAAGACGTGAATTTTAAATTGAAGGAGATGAAAAGCTTGTTAGCTGCCATAAAAAATATCATACCTGACTCTTGGAAAAATTGTATAAGACAAACTATAAAGGAAGAACATATAATGCGGGATTTAGACAAAATAGTGGATACTTCGGTTGAACCAATAAATATCAAAGTAAATAGTAGTGATAGCGATAGCTCTTCATCATCCGATGGATTGTCTTCATACGATGATTAATATTTTGACTTCCTGTGGAGCTCGAACTACTTTATCGAGATTACTTTTGTATAAAAGTAAGGTTATTTTGTTAACATATTTTTCAAACTAAAATACGTTTTCTCTAACTCCAATATACTTTGCTCTTTTTAAAAAGTTACATAAGTCTCATATCATATATATAATATATTAAGATTAATTTTTAAAATTTACTGCAACTTTGTGATCGATACGTTACTGAATGCTAAACTGCAAAATCATTGAGCAATAATTTATCTCTCTCTATCTTATAGCAACGTTGATCTATTATACCTTTCTACTGGTCCTATGAACAAGACCTTGGTCATGTACGACTTGTACACAGAATATCGCACTTCTAGATGTTTTCTATATACAGTATAGGTAAAAGTTTATGGTCGGTATGGAGCTTACGTGAGATGGAGTGAGAAACACCTGTTTAAAAAGAGAGAGGTATATTAGGTCCGCCCTTTAAATCGCTGAACTTGCATGAGTGGAAATAATAAAAAAAAAGGGAAATTCAACGTTGCCAAACTTATTAGTTTTATTTGACCTGTTGTCTTTTTAGCAATTGAACAATGTTCTAAGATAATCAAATTTGAGCGAAATGGATTTAAATGGCAGCTTACTGTTTTTTATTGGGAATATGCCACAATTTTACTTTACAATAAGTGTAATATAACATTTTGATTTCCACTTCGGAAATCGTTTTATATAAATAAAATTAATAATGATTCGTATTTTAAGTACGATTTCTGAATTAAAAATCTAAACATCAAAATAAGCTTATTTTAAAGTCACATTGTGCCTTATTTCCAATAAAAATAATAAAATGCATATAACTCCACAATAAATAAACCTTCATACGAAATGATTTGGCAACGTCTCATGTCGCGTAGTCAAAGCACCCAATCACCGTTACACAGGTAACGAACGAGTAGAGATGGGTCTTTGATGTTTTTATCGTTAAGAGCGTAGGCGCAAAATTTCGGGCAATTGCTTTTTAAATGCATTCTTTTTTTTTTCGAATCCTGAGAAAACTAATAAATATTTTTGAAAAATTTAAACGCAGAATAAAAGAATACATTATTACCGAGGGCCGAAAGTCTCTGAAAACTTCTATAATGTTTATTTTAATAAGTTACAGGGGTGAAAAACGAAAAAATTTAGTGTGATTTTAAATTTTAAGTATCTCATTCGAAAAAACTTTTTGTTTATTCTAAGGGACTTTCGGCCCTCGGCAATAATGTCACCTTTCATTCTGCGTTTAAATTTTTCAAAAATATTTGTTAGTTTTCTCAGGATTCGAAAAAAATGAATACATTTAAAAAGCATTGGCCCGAAATTTTGCGCCTACGCTCTTAACGCAACTAAACCGATTTTCGTAAACAATAACTATGATTGTTTAACAGTAGTTTCAAGTAAGAGAGTACCTACATAAACATACATAATGGCTATTATCGTTTATGTGTATATTTATTGAAGTGAAAGAAACTAATGAAGGATATATTTATTATAACTTGAGAAATAAACTAAACAATACAAATAGTAAATCGTACTTACATTTACATTACACGTTATTATTAAATCCCGAATCGTCTAAATTGACATTTAAAAACGTAAGTTTTTCTACTTTACTTCTTGTTAACCGTGTTCTTCTTTTATTTAAAATTAAACCAGATATTGAACATGTGTTCACATTTACAATATTTTATGAATATAGTGGTTAAGTTAGGATATACATGGCAATGGTTTTTCCTCCATTGTAATGGACTCTCGATACAGGTGTACGTTTAGATGAGTCATGTCCAATTAATTGTTCAAAAATACACCATGGACTTAAGTCATCTTTATCTGCACTTTAAATCGTGAATCCATAAATGTACATAATGACAATGTGCCACTCTATTCTATCCCTCTAAATCTTGCCTCTTCTAACTCGGTCATTCTTTTTAACATGTAATAGGTGAAGTTCTACCTAGTTTCCACGTCTTGGATTGGCCGTTTGGGAACTTTGTTATGTTGTAATTGATACTTTAAAAGCCTTTCTAAAGATAAGGTACTTTTTTTGAAATGTATTTTTTAGAAACTGAAATTTGAAATTAGTGAAATAATTTCAAAAGCGATCTTTTCTGAATTATGGTTTCCAGAAAAATGGCAGCAGCCTAATAAAACCGTTTTAAATTCTAAATTTTCGATTAAATATTGTCCTGTTAATGCGATGTAACTCTCAGTTACTCCATATGTCCAGAGGTCAGTAGTAATACAGATATTTTCTACTTCTTTAACAACTTGTGATCTAATAATTTGCTTAGTTTTGATATAACATTCCTGATGTAATGAACCTGACGTAATGAACAAGTTTTTCTTGTTGGTGGTTTATATCCAGGAATCCACCCTGCAAACTTTTTAAAAGCTCGTTCTTCAACTATGGAAAACGGATGAAACGAGTCTTTGCATAGATTTAGTAAATCCATATCTATTTGTTTCTTTTGTTCTAAACTAATATTTTTATTAATGGAAGTATCCATCACCTTTTGACGCTTGGGTGGCGGTGGCAGTATGTCAGTACTTGTAGTAGAAGTAGTCGAAACGGACAGAAATGCATCCGGAGAAGTTTCAATCATTGCAATATTCAGAAAGTGGACCATAAAAGCTGCATCTTCTACAAATGCGCATTTTTTGAAAATAAAATTATTATTCTAATACTAGGTCAATAATTTTGACTAAGAAAAATAATTCATAATTGAATATTTACAATAAATAAATCCTTTGACGAATTATCAATAAAGATTTAAAATCGAAAATGCAGATCAATCGTAAAGCAAAACTCATTCATTAATCAGAATACCTAGTTATAAAAAACAAAAGAAAGAGTTAAGAAGCTAGTTACTTCTATAAAAAAAGAAAAAGAAGATTGTACTATTGAAAATCAACCAGTACAAGAAAAAGAAAATGATAAAGATGACTTAAGTCCATGGTGTATTTTGATGAATTAATTGGACATGACTCATCTAAACATACACCTGTATCGAGAGATATAAAAGAAGTCGACGTATGATTTGTCTGATGATATATTACCCACCCATAGTTATATATTATAAGACTCATCAGCCTCTTGACACATATGTATAAACTCTTTATGAAAATCTTAACAAAGAGACTAACACCTAAACTTGATTTCTATCAGCCCAAAGAACAGGCAGGCTTTAGGAGAGGATATGGCACAAATGACCATTTGCACACCATAAAGATCTTAATTGAAAAATGCATCGAGTACAACATACCACTGGTTCTTGCATTTGTCGATTACGAGAAGGCTTTTGATACTGTAGAGTTTGAAACCGTACTGGAAGCCCTAAATCAAAGCCGAATAGATTACAGGTACACGTCACTAATCAAAAACATCTACGAGAACGCTACATCAAGTATACGACTACACGAAGACACAGAAAAATTCAGCTTAGGTCGAGGAGTAAGACAAGGAGACAATATTTCACCAAAATTGTTCACGGCAGCTCTAGAGTCAATATTTAAGAACACCCAATGGCAAGATATGGGCATCAATATAGATGGAGAAAGATTAAATCATTTGAGGTTTGCAGATGATGTCGTATTAATCGCAGATAACTTACAGGATACAGTTTCTATGCTACATTCGCTTAAAAGTCTGTCTGAAAGAGCAGGATTAAAGATAAACTTTGAGAAAACTAAACTTATGACAAATCTCGTAATGAGTGGAAATATAACTATCGACAATAATACCATACAACAAACAGACACTTACAAATATCTGGGACACGAGATCAAAATAAACAGAGACAATCAAACAAATGAAATACAGAGGCGAATAGGCCTGACATGGGCAGCATTTGGCAAACTAAGCCATATTCTAAAAAGTTCAATTCCCATGTGTCTCAAGCGAAAAGTTTATAACCAATGTGTTTTGCCTGTACAAACTTATGGAGCAGAGACTTTAACACTCACGCAGAAATCTGCGAATAAACTAAGAGTTACACAACGAGCCATGGAACGTGCAATGCTGAATGTGAGCCTCCGAGACCACATAACAAACCGACAAATCAGGCAAAGATCAGGAGTTCAAGACGTCATCGAAAGAACCACGAGACTTAAGTGGAACTGGGCAGGACACTTAGCCAGAACACAAGATGGACGATGGACAAGACGAATTATGGAATGGAGGCCCAGAAATTATAAAAGAAGCCGAGGACGACCACCGACTAGATGGACCGACGACATAAAAAGAGTAGCGGGAAACTGGCTACAAGCGGCCCAGTGTAGAGAACACTGGAAAGAACTGAGGGAGGCCTATGTCCAGCAGTGGACGGGATTGGCTGATTAATGATGATGATGATATTACCCACAAAAAATTTCGAACGGAGATTGGAACTATCCATTACCGTGGTGGAAAAACCATCGCCAGGTATATCCTAACTTAACCACTATATTCATAAAATATTGTAGTATTGTAACAAAATCTGTTCCTTGTGAACACATGTTCAAAATCTGGTTTAATTTTAAATAAAAGAAGAAACGACAAGAAAAGTGGAAAAACGTATGTTTTTAAATGTCAATTTAGACGATTCGCGATTTAATAATGTGTAATGTAAATGTAAGTACTATTTGTATTGTTTAATTTATTTTTTACGTTATAATAAATATATCCTTCGTTAGTTTCTTTCAATATAATAGCCAATATGTTTTTTGTGTACTCGCTTATTTGAAACTACTGATAAACAACCAACTAGTTACAGTTTACGAAAACGGTTCCGATAAAAATGTCAACGACCCACCTCTAGTTTCTTACGATCGGAACCAGAGATATGTATATCTCAGATCGGAACTAATCGTCTTACTACTGGGCAATGGTCAGAAATAAGAAATATGGAGGGGAGACCAAGGGGAAATATGATTGTTATCTTTGTCTATTCGCTGAAAATATGATTTTATATCTGTGTTAGATATCCTGTTAAATTTTACCAAACCGACCATTTTTTACCTACACTGTATAAAAATATTGTATATAAATATAATATTATACATAAACATTGATATTATTAGATACCTTAACGAATACAAAACGATCATTAATCTATGATAATTTTGCTGCATGTGAATGATTAAAATATAAATTGCTAGAATATCTATCATCACAAACTGGCAACGATGTCGTCGCTTTATCGCATTCACATTTCTGAGAATCTACTACCTACAAATTTGATTCTCAACTATATATATATATATATATATATATATATATATATATATATATATATATATATATATATATGTAGTATTTAACTGAACCTTATATTGAATTCATTATTTTTCATAGATTGAAATCTGATCAGAGCGAAATACTTATAAACATAATTGGCTTGCCCAGTACTCGATTTAAACGGATTGTTTTACGAACAACATTGGATTTAGTAGGTAAGTTTACATACACTGCTCTTCAAAACCATCTCAATAATTGTGATGAGCTATAACTTTTTTAGAAATATGCTATAATACGAAAATTAATCCAAATAATTTTAATTATATTAGCTAAAAAAACATAAAAACTATCGTATCTAGCTTTAAAACCACTCGTTATTATTAATGATGTCATCTGAGTAGTTAAACCTAAAGCGAAAACTATTTCACAAAGACATACAACCATTGTGTGGAACTAAGCCTAATTAATATTAAGAAATTAGTGATATAGAATTTTTTTGGCATAAAGTTGATATTGTTGTGAATTTATTAATTGTTATGTCTTTAATTTATAATGTCTTTACTAATTTATTATATTGTTCCTACTTTAATTTATTAAAAGGCACGATCATTTATATAAGTTTATTTATCACTACATATACAATAATTTATCAGTAGGCGAGCGTAACAATAATACCACGAGCGCGAATCTTCTTTATTAACTGTCCCTTCCAAATAAAGTTCCGTTATTATATACCAGTGCCGTTATCTCGAATAGTCTAAAACCTTCGATGGCGAAACGGTAAAAGCAAACTGGATTTCCCTCGCATCGCTTCTGGAAGGTCGCTCAGGTAAATCGAGGCCTCTCGTAAACTCTACAACATATTAGATTAAAAACATGTTTTAAAGGTTAAAACTATGACTCATATTTTTACGTAACATTGCCCCCCTCTCAAAAGATGGTTCCTCCTGGAACCTTGTTGGGACTAGAACTGGAACGGTATGCTGGTATCGGCAACTGGACCCTCTTTTACAACTTCCAGTTGTATAAAAATGACAAGGGACGGTTTTCTCTCCGCACCAGTAACTATGCGGATTGCAACAGACTAACACCTGGACTTCGGTGTCTTTAAAGATCTCCTCCACCATATTTCGGATAACCCTCCAATCTAATTGGCGGCACTCCAACTTTGGCATGGCTAACTTTTGCACGTCGGACTCTAGTACGTGCCCTCTCAATTGAAGTAAGGCTTCCCATACATCTCGGTAGGTAGGTTGGTCACGGGCAGTGTCTTTTGTTACCAGGTAGAAAAGGTAACGTGATGCATCTTGGAGTTTCAAGGTTTTACCGGGAGCTGGCACTTGGCATTGAAGTTCTGCAACTCGACCAAACTTCCTTCGAAAGACGGATGCCAACCCTGGTGCGTCTTTGATACTGGCCGGGATGGTAAGGGCCAGCGAGTAGTCATCGGGGAGCTCGAGTAGATCTTGCTTTTCTTCAGTGGTAACACCATGTCTCGCTTTACCGGTACCTCCATAGGCACCCATGAATTCCTCAAACGTGAGGTCAAACACATCTTGGACTTGGTTTACTTCCACTTCTTCATCTACGTCGTGGTCACCTTCGAAAGATGCCAACCGGTTATGGTGTACTATCATCGGCTTTCCCCTCGGAATCTTGCTTATTCGGTAGATGACATCGTTGATCTTCTCCATGATGAGGTATGGACCTTCCCAAAACTGCTGCAATTTGGGAGAACAACCTTTTCGCTTCTTGGGATTATACAGCCATACTTTGTCGTTCTTCTTAAAGCAACCCTTTTCGGCTTGTGTATCGTACCGTTTCTTCATTCGGTCGCTAGCGATCTGAAGGTGGGAACGGACCAACTCATGTACATCGTCCATTCTTCTTCGTAATTCGATCACATAATCTTCACCTGCTACATCTTGTCCAGGTCGACACCCAAATTCTAGATCACAAGGTAGTCGCATTTCGCGTCCGAATAGGACTCTGGCTGGTGTCTGGCCCGTTGATTCGTTAACAGCAGATCTGTAGGCCATTGTGAAGAACGGAAGGTATTGGTCCCAGTCTCGCTGATGATCGGACACCATCTTTGTCAAATACTTGCCAACTGTCCTATTCATTCGTTCTACCATACCATCCGATTGCGGATGATACGCGGTAGTTCTTGTTTTCTTCATGCCTAGTCTATCACATATTCCTTGGAATAGATCACTTTCGAAGTTCCTGCCTTGGTCACTATGGATCTCCAAAGGCACTCCAAATCGGCTGATATATTCTTGGATCAACTTATCTGCAACGGTGGCGGCCTTCTGGTCTGGAAGTGCGTAAATCTCGACCCACTTAGTGAAGTAATCCATTACTACCAACATGTACTTGCCCCCATTTTCACTTTCTGGAAATGGCCCTGCAATGTCCAAAGCTATTCTTTCAAACGGGCTTCCAACATTATATTGTCTCATAGGAGCTCTCCTTTTCCGGTGAGGCCCGTTACTCGTAGCACAAATAGTACATTTCTTACACCAGTCTTTTACGTCGTCGGAACTGTTCATCCAATAAAACCGTTCCCGAATTCGCTGAAGGGTTTTCCTTACACCAAAATGCCCTCCCGATGGACTGTCGTGTAACTGACGAAGTACTTCGGCTATTCTGCTTTTTGGGATCACCAACTGTCTTCTCTTCTCTGAACCGTCATCATTTTCCAGGACTCGTTTAAGCAAGCCATCTTCGATGATAAATGAGTCCCACTGGGCCCAATACGTCTTAACTACTGAGCATAGGTTTGATATTTCCTGCCAAGGTGGTCGACGGTTTTCCTCTTTCCATTTTCGGATTTTCTGTATAACTGGATCTCTCTCTTGTTCTTCCCTTATCTTAGTAGGCGTCCAGTCGTCGTTGACAATCGTCGTTCTTAGCACTGCTGCTTCCTTGGATTCCGTTTTGTTGCAGTGGGGACACTCTGCTGGGCATGGCCGTCTGGAAAGAGAATCAGCGTTTCTGTGGCTAACTCCGGCTCGGTGCTCAATCTTAAAATCGTATTCTTGGAGTCGTTCGATCCACCTGGCTATCTGACCCTCTGGATTCTTAAACTGCATCAACCACTTAAGGGCGGCATGGTCGGTTCGGATTAAAAACTTCCTTCCATAGAGGTATTGATAGAAGTGCTCTACTGATTTCACTACTGCCAGAAGTTCTCTTCTCGTGACGCAATAATTCCGCTCAGGTTTTGAAAGAACTTTACTAAAATATCCGAGGACTCGTTCCTGTCCTCCTTGAATCTGAGACAGCACTCCTCCAATTCCCACATTACTTGCATCTGTATCTAAGATGAACTCTCCTTCTGGCAGTGGATACCCTAAAATTGGTGCTGTTATTAAATGCTTTTTCAACGTTTCAAAGGCATTTTGGCAGTCTATATCCCAGCGGTATTCTCTTGCTTCCTCTGTAAGTCGCGTTAATGGCTTAGCGATATCTGCAAACTTCTTAATAAACCTCCGGTAGTAAGTACATAGTCCAAGAAAACTTCTCACTTGATGTTTGTCAGTTGGTTTTGGCCATTCCTTAATGGAATCGATTTTTCCCTTATCCACGGCCACTCCTTCTTTACTGACTATATGACCCAGATAATTGACTTTACCTTGAAATAGCTGGCACTTCTTGGGGTTTAGCATCAATTGGGCAGCTTTAAGTCAATTAAAAACGTTTTCTAAATTCCTCAAATGATCTTCGAATGTCTCCCCCAAGACGATTATGTCATCTAAATAAACCAGGCATGTTTTCCAAGATAACCCTCTCAACACATTTTCCATAAGCCTCTCAAATGTCGCAGGAGCATTACAAAGTCCAAATGGCATAACGTTGAATTGCCACAATCCAGATCCTGTGGTGAAGGCTGTCTTTTCTTTATCGACTGGGTCCATTTCTACCTGCCAGTATCCAGACTTCAAATCTAAAGTAGAAAACAATTTACTTCCAGCCAATGTGTCCAATGTGTCATCGATCCGAGGCAGAGGATAACTATCTTTCTTGGTAACGTTGTTCAGCAAACGGTAATCCACACAGAACCTCGTCGTTCCGTCTTTCTTCTTAACCAGGACCACCGGAGAGACCCATGGACTCGTAGAAGGTTCTATCACCCCGTCTTTCTTCATTTCCTGAACAATCGTTTCAGCTTCCTCTCTCTTCGCCTGTGGTAATCGTCGAGCTGTTTGACGAATTGGCTTAGCATTACCAGTATCAATTTTATGCTTAACAACGGTAGTTCTTCCCGTCTTTCCTCCTTTCGGTACGAAAATATCACGATACTGCCGAAGAAATTCCCTTAATTTCCTTTTCTCCATCTGATTTAGAGACTGTCCTGCAACTGCAACCATTTGGTCGAATTTGTCGTTGGAATTATCAGATGTTGTCGCCTGACGAATTATGGATGTCACAGGTACACAAGTTCCTACTTTTGTCTCTTTCTTTATGGTCACTGGGTAGTCGTTGACATTGATAAGTCTCACAGGAATTTCTTTAGCTGAAGTCACCAATTCCTTTCCAATTATGATTCCACGGCCAACCTCATCGTCGTGGTTCCAAGGCTCCATCATAACAGGTCTCCCTTCGTCTACAATTCCCTGTAGTCGCGCTACTATGATCGTTTCGCTTCTCGCAGGCACGACTGTATCTTCTGTAATGGCTGCTTGCACAGTGTTGTCATTATGTGGATGGAGAAATACCTCCTCGTTGCCAACTTTGATTACCTTATTCTTAAAATCCAATTGGAATCCATGCATATTCATTACGTCCATTCCTAATATAACATCCTCTTCGATGTCAGCAACTATAACAGTATGGACAAACTTTTCTGCCCCAATTCCCAATTGTACCTGGATTTCTCCATGAATGTTGGCATTTTCACCTGTAGCGGTCCGAAGTCGTAACCTCGTTGGTAACAGTTTCTTTCGGCTGTTTATAACTGTCGGGCGTATAATGGTTCTGGTCGCTCCGGTATCCACCAACAACGTATGCTTTTTACCATTTATGTCTCCATCTACATATACACTATCTTCACGACATTTCAAAGAAGCTATTAGTATAAGAGGGTCTTTGGAAGAGTTCCGGGTCGAAGCTGCCCCCCTAAGGTTGACTCGTTCTGGTTTTCCTGATGGTGAGTTTCTTGATTTTATGGTCTTCTTTTTCTTGCATGTCATGCTTTTCATCAAATTAAAGAGCTGGTCAAGTTTATCTTCATCTCCTTCCTCTTTTACAGTCCTAACTTTACTGTACCCGCCAGAGGCCTGCGTAGCTGACTCGTATTCGAGGGCGGCGGATAAGACATCAACCAGCGTCTTGTGACGAGCTAATCGTAGTGTTCTCTGCATTTCATGATCACGAAGACCATCAATAAACGTTTGAATGGCCAATTTTTCCATCATGTCTTCGGGAGCTGTTGGATAAGCATATCGTACTAATCTGGCAATATCTACCTCATATTCTTGAAGAGCCTCATCTTTCTTCTGTCTACGATTTTTAAGCTGTGACTGATATACATGCTCCAAATGTTCGTGGCCATATCGCATATTTAACCTCTTCTTCAGTTGTTCGAAATCATCGGTCTCCTCTACGGCTATGGTCTGAAGCACATCTAAGGCATCTCCTCGAAGGGCGATAGTCAGGTTTACAGCCTTTTCTTTTTCAGACCATCCATTTGCTCTTGCGGCTGATTCGAACTGTTTCATGTAGTTGTTCCATGATGATTTTCCGTCGAAAGTTGGGACTTTAACATGAATAAAACCTCCACTTCCTTCAAATTTCGGCCGTGTCTCCAACTTAAATTTCGTCTCGTCTTCTTTTATCTCCACTGTAATCGGATTGTTACCTCTCTCTGCTGTCCCTGTTTCCTCCATCTTCTTTTCCATCTCTTTCCATATCTTTTCTTCGAAGGCTAACATATCGGCAGCAACTTGGTTTTTTAATGAAGATATTCTATCGTCCAGGGCAAACATCTCAGAAGTGACTTTAGAGATTTCCGAAGAGATGTTAGCAGAGACTTTGCTTTCCAGCGAAGAAATCTCGTTAGAAACTTTGCTTTCTAAAGAAGCGATGTCGCCGGATACTTTGTTCTCCAATGATGCGATGTCGCCGGAAACTTTGGCTACATCACCAGAAACTTTGGCTACATCAGAAGAAACTTTCGAAATCGACGAGAGGACAGCATCATGCTTGTCTTCAAATATATAAGTTTCTGGATCTACTCCTTCTTCTAGCAAAGCGTTCTTTAGTCGTTGGACTAACTCAGCCTTTTTTCCGGTAGAAGCTAATTCTCTGTCTTCGAGATGTCTTCTTAAATTCGTCACTGTGAGCTCATAAATCGTAGCCATTTTCACAATTTATTTTACGTATTCACTTGTATTATTATTATAAGTCTAATTTATGTTCGATCTCACTCTGACACCATTTGTTGTGAATTTATTAATTGTTATGTCTTTAATTTATAATGTCTTTACTAATTTATTATATTGTTCCTACTTTAATTTATTAAAAGGCACGATCATTTATATAAGTTTATTTATCACTACATATACAATAATTTATCAGTAGGCGAGCGTAACAATAATACCACGAGCGCGAATCTTCTTTATTAACTGTCCCTTCCAAATAAAGTTCCGTTATTATATACCAGTGCCGTTATCTCGAATAGTCTAAAACCTTCGATGGCGAAACGGTAAAAGCAAACTGGATTTCCCTCGCATCGCTTCTGGAAGGTCGCTCAGGTAAATCGAGGCCTCTCGTAAACTCTACAACATATTAGATTAAAAACATGTTTTAAAGGTTAAAACTATGACTCATATTTTTACGTAACAATATTATTTAAGAAAGTTGATACATTGATATATTTACCACAAACTCCAATGTATAGAGACCAGTGGCGGCTTTTGGGGGTAGGCAGGATAGGCCGGGCCTACCCAATAATTTTAAGAGCTTTAAAATTGAAAAACATATATTCAAAAATTATGTTAATGCATGTAAATAACTTTTAAATGTACTAAATCACTCAATGTTTTAGCGTCCGTTAAAACAACTATGGGATTATATTACCACAGAAAGCATCGAATCGCATTCAGGCGTTTTAAATATCATTAATAGGCCCGATCGGAAGTGGCCGACCCAGCGCACATAAGATCCCCGTACAAAAAGCGTTTGAAGTTAAGCAGCTTGCCGGACAAAGATTTATATTGTCGTGTTTATGCTTGCTGTTTAGGCACCAGACGATCGGGCCTACGGCCACCATCGTTGTCACTTGTAACGTAATTATCGAATTGTAATATAAATTTTCTTTTAAATTATGATAAAAAAATATGTAACATAATATATAATTATTGTAACATATTTTTAACAAACCTTAGAAACAAACAATACAATTGCAACTCTCACACAAAAAAAATATGTATTACACACACTGGCGGCTACAGAAATTTTTTTGGGGAATTCATGGATCTTGAGGGTGATTACTTTTCTCTGATGCAAGGTCACTTTTAATCTTACCACCAATAGGATAAGTGGGTTTTCAAATATGTTTAACGGGAGGGGGATGGTCATGACCCCATGACCCCTCCCTCTGGATCCGCCACTGATTACACATAGCTGTATATAATTTGCTGGCTTGGTCTACCCAAAATTTTACCACACCAGCCGCCACTGATAGAGACTCGAGATTACCTAATCAATTCGGGAATATTGTGCGATAAAAAAGACGCTTGGGAAGGCTTTGTTGAAGGTTTATCGACTGCATTGGCAGCTGCTGGCCAGCATCGAATTGTGACCCATATTGGGAGCGACACTGATTTTCTGCAAAATAGCGCATTGCTTTTATATCGAAGAAACAGGGAGTTTTTATAAATACATTATCAGCTCCATCTGCTTAGAGAATTGGTTCGAGAACATTCTCCACCGTTAATAGTAACTCTGTCATATTTTTAAATAAGTCATCTTATCATAGCCGCCTTGTTAAACGCATGTAGAAGATTGGCGCGTGACCGACAAGGTTGGTGGCAAAGTTGGAGGAGGACAAGGCTCGATTTGGGCTGTAGCACAATTGGAGAGAGAGAGAGAGAGAGAGAGAGAGAGAGAGAGAGAGAGAGAGAGAGAGAGAGAGAGGAGAGAGAGAGGGAGATGTTTAATTATTATTGAGTCAGTACTTTATACTCAACCATACGCCTCCTGTATTGTTTAGGGACTTTCTTAGGAATAATTTACAAGCTGAACATAAAATGCGTTGTGGAGTAGCTGATTGTTTGAGTGATAATCAGACAAGAGATATCGATAAATCTGGTAGGTTTCATGGTTTTCTCAAGGACTCGGTAATGGAAAAACTGTGGCTTATTGTTTGTTGCCGTGAAGAAAAATTTAATACTAAAACCTCAAGGATTTGTTCCAAACACTTTAAGTCCGAAGACTTTGAAAGCAATTTGCAGCTTGAATTGCTACTATATGAATCAAAGAAAGGACCTAAGCTGATGCTGTCCCTTTTATTCATCTGCCACAATCAAAAAGTTTATTCATAAATCAACTTAAAAGGCAGAAAAGCCTTTCCAAAAGAGTCGAAGAGAATTGTGGCACAGATAATTACACAATCTCTTTCGACCTCAAATGTATTTTAGAATTAAGAAATTAAAACTAACACTTAAAGAAGATATGAGAAATAAGAGAAAATTAAACAAAAAAGTAACTTAAATCTTGTGTTTTATTTGTTTTGTCGCTTATGTTACAGATAATTACTGATTACTTATTTTCATCTGTTTACGTACAACTAGACGAGGGCTCGATCGCCTCCTTTATTTACGAAGGTTACCTTCCTAGGATTAAAAAGCGAAGAATACAAAAAAAAGTTTTAAATAAAATTCATAAATTTATTTTACAGATTTATTTTTGTTCACTGTATTGTTTATTCATTTTTTCAATCAAAATAATAAAACACGTATATTACAATAAATCCGAAATAGTTCATAGAGACTCCATTAATCTATAATCTTACGGGGAATATTTAAAATTACTTTCATTGCGACGTCATGCGCGAACTAGTCCCAATTTCGCACTCGGGAGTATCATATCTGTTATTCTTTGTACTATGGATCAGACCCATGCAGTGGCGTTGCAATATTAAACAAATTAAATTATTTGAAATCGCGCTAATTACAAAATTATTACTCACTTAAATAATAAATGGAGTTTGATTGTACACAGATTGTTTTATAGATACCAAACTTTTTGTTTGTTATAATACCATCTTTAATAATTGATACTCTATAAAGTTTGGTAAAAGTTAATTTCTAATTTAGTATCAGTAACCTTAAAACCGTAATTAAAAGTCATTATTAATGACTCCTTAACGACTCGTTAAGGACATACAAAGAACTGATAAGAATTATTTCGGAGAATTTCTAATCACTGGATTTGAAATTTGTGCTACCACGCGTATTAGAACTATTTTGTAGAATGGAGATGGTTATGTGTAGTACGAGTAAATAGATCAGATTGACACCAGAATCCAAAGGAATAGTTTACAATAGATTTAAATATATGCAAATACTATTTCCTGAAGATAATCGAACCAGTATTAAACAACGTGTAAGTGAAGCTACTGGAGTATCTTTACGTACAGTAGAAAGGATCATTCAACAAGCGAGTATGCTAACAAACGCAGAGTCAAATAATACACTAAAATTTCCAGCTACAGCACTTGATAAAAGGAAAGCAACCGTGACAGACTTGAGGGAGTATGACAAACAGTTCATTAGAAATACCATTCATCGTTTTCATGAGACTGAACGTTGTCGTGTATCATTAAAGCTTTTGCAGAAAATGCTTGAAGAGGTGTACGAGTGGACTGGAAGTGTGAGTTCCCTCTACAGAATTGTGAAAGATTTGGAATTTAAATGGAAGAAAATGAAAGGTAATCGACGTGTATTAATTGAACGGAATGATATTCGTGCTCTACGCATTAAATATTTGGACAAAATTAAATATTACAGAAGCGAAGGTAAGTCAATTGTATATGTTGATGAAACCTATGTACATGCAGAACACACTACGGCAAATAGCTGGACAGATGAGAGATGACAGTGGCAAACGATTGTTCAAAAATATTTCAAAAGGAAGTAATTGGTTATTGTACCTGGTGGTGGGAAGACGGGTTTCATAAAGAATGCCCTTTTGATTTTTGAGCCAGGAGCTAAGACAGGAGATTATCACGATAATATGAATTCAGAAAATTATGAAAAATGAATGAAAGAACAGTTAATCCCAAATTTGCCTGTTAGATCTGTTGTTACTGATAATGTGTCATATCATAATATACAAATTAATAAAGCACCCATCAGTAATTCTAAAAAAAATTGATATCATATCTTGGTTGAGAGAAAAAAATTTACCATTTGTAACGTCAATGTTAAAAGCGCAATTGTATGAAATCATCAAACGACACAAACAAGATCATATTCAATATAAATTTGACAAAGTGCTGCAAGAATGTCGACATGTTTCTTTAAAACCTCCGACATATCATCCAGACTTGAACCCTATAGAAATGGTTTGGGCGCAAGTAAAAAATGAAGTTGCAAAACAAAACGTTTATTTTAAGTTAGAAGAGGTAAAAGTGTTTTTTTGCTAGAGTAACTGTAGATAACTGGAAGAAAGTGTGTGAACATGTTGTCAAAGTTGAAGATAAGTATTTGGAAAGTGAACGTCGCATAGATGTAATTACTGAAGAATTAAGGATTGATTTAAATGATTCTAGTGACGACGACAGTGCATCTGATTATGAAAGTGAACAATATAATTTAACATTACGATGTACCTACGTAACCTATGTGAATATAAGTTTTCCAAACTGTCCTGTATGTATGTATTATTTTTTACTTTATTAAAATCATTTCGTATATTCTTCTATTTAACTTTGTGACGTTTAAGTGAGTAATAATATAAATAATAAGAAAGGGTTTAAAGTTAAAACAATCTTGGTAATTAATATTTATTAATACTGTAAATACGTATCTATGGTTTCACATGTATGTAATATATTATAATATGTATTAAAATATGGTACAATATTGCCAAAAATATAATCTAATATCATTGTTTAATAAATTGTGTGTACTTATCTTTAACAATTTGATTTAAATCATAAGTATTTTTTGGAACGCCACTGCTTCGTTTGGCGAGGCTTTACTGTTCCTAGAAATTTTCGTCACTACAGTTGAAACATACTTTACAGCTGGCTTACTGTAAAAGATCGCATATTACCCATTAAAACGTATGGAGAGCTATAAAAATGTTATAAACCAATAATATTATTTTTATTTGTTTATTAGTAAACGGTGTATTTGATTTACACCTCGTAAAGTTACATTTATTAGTCACCCTCTGGAAAATTTCGAACGTAGGTTTGAGGTTCGAATCGGTTTGTAAATGCCCCTTTGTCCGCTTCTTGTCGATCGACGATGATAGGTATAATAAAAGTTGAAGTTGTGGAGTAAAAGTGTTGATTTATTGACAGCTACTGGTAATTACACAATATGATGTTCGTTATGTAACTACTTATGATTGACTGTAGTAGACTGCCCTCACATGAGCTCAAATCCCCAATTTATAATCTCACAAATAATTCATACCTCAGCACAGAGGTTATTGCTTCCTATCATACCATACCAACAAACTTTGCTTACCCTACAATTTAATCTACGCCTTAATTGCGACACTTAGGAAGTTCAATTAGAAAATATATTATTCGGCAATTTATCTAGTTGTAGGTAAATGAACTAATTATTAAAATATTATACGATATGGTTTTACAATGTCACTTATACACGGTGAAACTATAATAGATTAAGAAGTTAAGAATAATGTGAGATTACAAATTAAGGGGTTAATTTGTGATTAAACATCCTTACTTTCTTGTCAGAGTATAGTAAACGACTTATTTAATTTGCACCTCGTATAATTAGTAGATTATCTTACATTTATCCGTCATCATTTCTTGTATTATAGTTAGGTGAGCACGGCGGCTTTAAATGAATTCACTTCTTCTAATCCGATTCCTAACTCCCAGTCACTTCTACTATTTTCAAAAGGTTCCTTCTCACTATCTTCTTTTAAAGAAGAACCGTTAAAGGTTTCCTTGATGATATCTAGAAAATCTAATACGTAAATACAGTAATAAAGAAACACACCCACCGCCTGTTAAATAAAAATAAGAAACAGCTACTGAGGAGTGTATGACAATAGGTTACGCGATTTCACCCGAACTGCGTCGAACACGTCACAGCGTCGTCAAATTTACGAGCGTCCACCTTTCTAGGGTTAATGCAATAAATATTTTATAAGCATAATTCGCAAATTTCACTGTAACTTGGCGTTAGTATAATAACTGTTTAGTAATAACCTCTATAAAGTTTATTCATTTAGCAAATTCCCATCTGTAAACATAAGCACGTTTTCAATTCAATTCAAATTGTAGCATGTTTCTTTTTTATTCAAAATGTTTACTTTGTTATGTATCTCTCAGTTAATGAATATTTTATTTTAGCACATTTTCCTTCAATGAAACATAAATTTTGCTCACAGTGATTAAATTTCAAGAAATTCTTACACTAATAGTTTCAAAAGTAAATATTTTTAAAAATCATATAATAGACCTCAGTACGACCCTGTTTGGCTTTCAGGTGCTTTTGTTGACAGGTGGGAATTTGTAAAACGAATTAGGTATAGCTATATTTTATGATCTAGCTTATCTGATTGCAGTTTCAATTGGAGGAGCAGCTGGCCTCTTTATAGGGGCGTCACTTCTAAGTATTGTAGAAATTTTGTATCTACTGTGCTTTGGAGAACCAAAGAAAAACAGAAATAAAAAATTAATACTCGACGTGAGGAGCGTAGAATAAATTTGAGCAGATAGTTTAATAAATAAATAGAATATATAGGTAGGTCATTCTTGAGTTCTGTGTATTAATTATATACCACAAATAATGTATGCAATATAAATAATAGTTATGACGAATATGTATTCCTGTAATATAAACAATTATAAAAGATGCAAATTTATTTAACCCTTAACCTGAAATTTCCCTTTAAGTCCGGGGGCGGATCCAGCACTGTTAAGAGGGGGACCGATCGGCTAAATTTCTATATAATAATAATACTATATTTTTATAATTTATTAATTCATTTTTCTAAATATTTTATAATTAATAATATTTTTCCCCTTAGAGAAAGTGTGAGCCATATGGCTAAATCTGGATAATACTAATTGATGTACCGATATGTAACAACAATAATCTTCGTGTTAACTACAATGAAAAGATCGCAACTACAGAGATCTGGAAATTCAAAGACAATGGAGAATGGAAAGTATGTAGACAAAACCTTTTACTCTCTCTACTACTGGGGTCATTCCGAAGAACCTATTGGAAAACATAAAAAGCTGGCTCTGAATGAACATCTCAATAAGACTATGCAGAAATCTGTACTACTCCCGACGTCTAGATATGCACGAAAATATTTTTGGGAGACATTTCAGCATACCAAGTCACCTAGGCCTCGACAACACGAAAATAGTCCCACCAGAGCTCAATCCGTTTGATACCGAAGGTATCTGGGATGAATCAATTTTCCCCTTAGAGGGAGTAAAAGCCGTATGGCTAAATCTGGATAATAATAATAAAAACAATATTAATAATATAGGCGTAAGCATAAACTATCTGACTAATCAGGAAAAAATACGCACCTGGATGAGTAAACCTCTGCATGAACGACATCTCAATGAGATCAGCCAAGAATATGTCGACAATACAGCGTCGAACTATTGGTTGATATCAGGAAAGATGTTTCCCGAGACTGAGGGTTTCCTACTTGCCATTCAGGATCAGATTATTCCAACTAAAAATTACTTCAAATATATTGTTAAAGATCCTTAAGAAGTCCAAAATGAAAAGTGTCGATATGGATGCCAGACCTAAGAAACTATCCGACATCTTACCGGAGGCTGCCAGGCGTCTATCGGTTCTGATTATAAAGAACACCATGACTCAGTAGGAAAGATTATCCACCAAGAACTAGCTGACAAACTGAGACTTCTCCAAACCGACCATCTTCCTTACTATCAATACGTCCCTAACAGAATACTTGAAAATAACAACTACAAGCTATACTGGGACCGCACTGTGCTCACAGACCAATCAGTGGCACATAATAGACCGGATCTCATACTAGTTTATAAACTTACTAGGCAAACAACACTTATTGATGTGGCGATACCTAACACCATACAATGGCGTGTTAAATACATTGAAAAGATCGCCAAGTAGAGAGATCTAGAAATACAAATCAGGAGACAATGGAAAATGGAAAGTACCCAGACAGTACCTATTACTCTATCTACTACTGGTGTTATTCCCAAAAACCTCCTAGGGAACATAAAACAGCTGGGTCTGGGTCTAAATGAACATCTGTATAAGCCCATGCAGAAATCTGTACTCGCGACGTTCAGATGTGTATGACAATTTTTGGGAGATACTCCAGCATATCAAGTCACCTAGCGCTCGATAACACGGAAAGAGTCCCACGAGAGCTCAATCCTTTTGATAACGTAGGTATCTGGGATGAGTGAATTTTTCCCTTAGAGGGAGTGTGAGCCGTACGGCTAAATCTGGATATAGGAGTACAAATGTACGACAATAGAAAAGTACTCGTAATTATTTTCCACTTTGTCCATGTGCTATCTGTCATTCGAGCCACGTGACATGTGAAGTTCTACTTCAGTGTTGCTCTTCTCTCTACCGTCGTAGTTGGCGGTTTGGGATCTAGTCTCACAGTGAAACGCCCAACAAAACACACACCATCGACTTTTGAGTCACACGGATATTTTACACTGTTCTCCTTGTCATGGTTAACGTATCCACTCAGTAAGTCAACACTGGAAAAATACACTGATTAAATGTTTTTCTTTTAAGATATATTGGTATATCGGAAGATTTAAAAATGTGGTTCAGCTTGCCGAAGGCTGCTCAAGTCAGTCTTATATGACGGAGAAGCTCAACTGTTTGATTATATTTTCCTATGCGAATCTCGTGACCTAGGTATATAATAGACCATTACCTGATCTATAGATCTTGTTCCTACGCATATATTTTCGCTGAATAAAAGATTGTCTGGGTTTTAGATATATTTATTTTCAATCCCCCTTCTAGCGAGGAAAGGTAGAGCTGATTTAAAAATTCTATCAGCTATATTAAAAATCTTATCAGCTATTAGCACAATATTATCTGCAAACGTCAGGTGGCTAAGCTTTTCTCCGATAGTCCTTATATACCAGTAGTCAATTCGAGATAGACATTATGTTAAGACTTCCAACATTTTTTGTTGATTTATGGTGTCAAAGGCCTTTGCATAATCCACAAATATTAAAGCTACAGTAGATTCAACCAACTTACACCTCTAAACGAATAATGGATTTCGCAGAAAAATTTTCATTGTAGTAAAAGGCACGGTAAACTGCACTAGAGTTCTCTATAATCTTTTTAATTACTTTGTTAAGAATATTTTTGCATGTATTAACAGTTAGAGTTAATTTAAAATTCAAATGGAATTTTAAATATTATTGTTTATTTGGCTAATAATGAATGTATAAATATAATGGTTAACCTGCTATACAATTATTTTGTAAATAACATTATAATAGTGTACTTACTGATTATTTAAATTTATAAATCATCATCATCGTCACTAAATTCACTACCGCTATCATTATGTAAATCTATAATCACTAATCACTGGATTAATTTCACTAATTTTATTTTCCCGGATCCACCACTCTTCTATTAATTTTTCACATTTATTTACAGTTTTCGCCCATATTTCTGGAGTTGCAGTTTTAAGAGCTTCTTGCCACATTTTCCTAACTGCATCGTCACTGTATCAAACGTGATTATCATAATACGTTTTACATATACAGGGATGAGTGCCTTAAGAACCGGCAAAATAACGCAAAAGATAGAAAACATAATACGTTGTGAAATAAAAAGAGATGCAAGTAGTAGAGGTGAGAAATTATCGATATAAACCTATAATTTAATTTACATTACATTCTTCTTCTTCTTAAGGTGCCATGCATTTCTGCGTAGGCGTCCACCGTACATCGTCTTGTCAGGTGAGATGTTAAATAATTCTGTTTTTAGCAGCATTGCGAAGCATTTCATAGCTGTGGATTCCTGTCCATTGTCGAATATTGCGCAGCCATGACATTTTTTTACGTCCGAGACCTCTCCTACCCTCTATTTTCCCTTCGAGTATCAGTTGCTGAAAAGTGTATCGTTCTCCTCGTATAATGTGCCCCAAGTATGCAGTCTTCTTACTTTTTACATAATTAAAAAGTTCCCTATCCTGTAAGCCCGCTCTTCTGAGTACTTCCTCATTTCTGATCCTGTCCGTCCATGATATTCTGAGCATTCGACGCAGGCACCACATTTCGAACACTTCAAGTTTGTTAATGGAACTGGCCTTTAACGTCCATGCTTCCATTCCGTACAGGAGAACAGGCCACACGTAACACTTAAGCATCTTGTATCGGAGGTTGAAGTCCAATTTGCGATCAGTCAGAAACTTACGAAGCCTCAAAAAAGCATTTCTGGCTTGTTCAACTCTGCTCTTTATTTCATTCTCGGGGTCCCAACCCTCATTCAGCAAACATCCCAAGTATTTGAATTGCCTGACTTGTTCGATTTCTTCTCCAGAGACATATATCTTTGCGTTGGGGTAATCATTTCTACTTATAATCATTGATTTTGTCTTCTTGATATTTATTTTCAAACCCCGAGCTTCACTTGCAAGAGTTAGATCATTCAAAAGACATTGAAGATCTTCGATGTTATCTGCCACTATGGCTGTATCATCGGCATACCTGATGTTATTAATAAATATGCCGTTAACTTTAATACCCTTATTAGAGTCTTCCACTGCTTCTGCGAAGGCTTTTTCTACGTATAAATTAAACAGCATTGGAGACAGTATACAACCTTGCCTTACTCCTTTTTTAATGGAGAAATCTTCTGTTTCGTTGGAATTTTGAAGACGTACTGTTGCTGTCTGATTCCAATACAGATTGGCAATGATTCTTATATCCTTTGCATCCAATCTCAACTCTTGTAGGTATTTTATCATCAATTCATGTTTTACATTATCGAATGCTTTCTCGTAATCGATGAAACAGATAAAAACATCCTTTCTTTGATCTAAACAATTCTGTATCAATGTTTGCATACTAAAGATCGCTTCTCTCGTGCCAAGTCCATTTTTGAAACCAAACTGACTCCATCCACTGACCTCTTCACATTTCTTAAACAATCTAGTGTGAAGTATTCTCAGGAAAAGTTTCAAAAAGTGACTCATTAGGCTTATTAGTCGGTGGTCTTTGCAGAAGTTCGCACGTGGTGTTTTTGGTAGGGCGATAAATGTAGATCGAAGCCAATCTTTTGGAATCTGGCCCGTATCGTAGATGTCGTTAAAGAGCTTGACAATAATGTCTTAATGACATTACATTAGATCTATCGAAAGTTTCCCACCTTTAGACGTTAGCTTATGAGCTGGTTGACTTTAGTCATAGTAATACGTATCACGTAATGTAAGTAAAAACAGTTCAAGTACGAGTATGTTTTTATCCAAAATTAAAGTATTGATCAATAATAAACTGTGATTTGAGACGTCGCATACACTCTTCTGAATACAGAATTATCATAGCTTGTTATTCTGTGTTTATCAAATTACTACTAATTAAACTGTTTACTTACATTTGCTTTATTGCCTTCAATCAGTTTTTACTTTATGCGAAATTTAAAAAATGTTAATGTTCGACGTCATACTTGTAATATTATGACTGAAGTCAATTAGCTCATAAGCTAACGTCTAAAGGTGGGAAACTATCGATAGTCCTAATGTAATGTAATGTAAATTGGAGGTTTCTATCGATAATTTCCCACCTCTACTACTTTCATCTCTTTTTATTTCACAACGTATTTTGTTTTCTATCTTTTGCGTTATTTTGCCGGTTCTTAAGGCACTAATCACTGTATACATAATACGATACGGCGGGCGGTAACCGTGTACTTGATGTTCATAACTTGATACAATTTGGTCAACTATATAAACTGTTGGTTTTTCATTACGTTTCGAAATTTCCATTCACTCTGATTTGAAGCCGTATTCGGGAAAATTGATATTATTTTTAACTAACCAAATTTTTTTCCTCGGTACGTTTCACGCCTGTTTTGGTTGTTTCTCCAAAATCTGCGAATAGTAAGCTGAATTATCTAAAACTATAACTGATGGTTCACTCAGACTAGGTAACAGTTCCTCCTCAAGCCATTTAACAAACATATCTGCATTCATGGTAATCAGCAGATTTTTATTTTGAAGAAAAAATCAAATCTGCGTTTTCTATAAAGCCTTCTTTCCCTCCTGAATGAAGAATGATGTGTCTTTTGCATTTGCTATCTGTGTGTTTTATTGATTTTATGCTGTCGTCTTTCCAAATTCTTTTAATTCCACCCTTTGCAAATATCCATGTCTCATCTAAGTATACGAATGTTGCATTTTCAGATTTCAGTCTAGTATATTCTCTCAAAAATTTAGTTCTTTTGTGAACCATACTACTCCTTTCGCATAAAAGTAAC
Organism: Diabrotica undecimpunctata; assembly: GCF_040954645.1. Classification (NCBI taxonomy): domain Eukaryota; kingdom Metazoa; phylum Arthropoda; class Insecta; order Coleoptera; family Chrysomelidae; genus Diabrotica; species Diabrotica undecimpunctata. Next base: position 51,808,888 of record NC_092810.1, on the reverse strand, counting down.
CTATTATTTTCTTTTTTTTTTTGGCTAGTCCTCTTAATTTCAGAAACTTGTCCTTCTCTTATTTTGGCAAATAGGGGAGGGCGGGGTAATGGCGTCACCTTAAGGGATCATCATTTTTTGTGACTTAATTTTGAGATGAAAGAAATATGTAACTATGCTAGCGATCTAAGAACTAAATTTTTAACTTAAATTAGTTTTCACAAATTTTTCATTCTCCTTGATTAAGCGACAATAAACACAACACTTTTTTGTGTAATGTGACGGCATTGCCCTAGGCCTAGGGGGTAATGGCGCCACCTACTGAACTGAAATGATGGATAAGACTTCTCTATAAAACATGTTCTAAGCAAATATCTTTATTGAAATTTTATTTGGAAACATAAAAAAATAACAGTATAATGAATGATAAATGAAAACATAACCTAAAAACAACCTACTATTCTATTCACAGAACTCACAAACATAATTTTTGGCAATGTCTTTTCCACTGCATTGAGAATGAGCCCATTTCGAGCAAAGTGTACAGCGATACCCAAGTTGAGTGTTTCCAAATTCTCCACAAATTAAACATTTCTCCTCATCGGCAAACACAGTGGGTAGGGAGATATAATCATCATCACAAAGTTTGTCATCATAAAAATCTTCTGACGATGTTTCATCAAAATCGAATTTGGTCTGATAGTTTTCTTTATTTTCTTTGTTTTTTTTTATTTTAGAAAGCTCGTCTTCAGATATAAACGTCCTTCTGTTTTGTTTCAATTTTTTTGATTTTCATCCAATATTTTTGTTATTTTCGCAATCTGTAAAATTTCGCTTCACTGTTTTCGCTGTTTGTTTCAACTCCCTTTTTTCTTTAGCATCTTACAGGATGTTTTTCATTGGTGTCGAAGTCAGGATAATAGAATGTTGCGTTCTATCCTGACCTTTTTGTTTAGGATTGGTCCTGTTAGTTGGCATTGGTGAAATGTCGAGAAAGCTTTTTGAAAAGTCTACTTTTCCTGACGATGTCACCGGTTGACTACGATTAATAATCTCGATAGCAGTAGCAGTAGCAGGACTTTCAGGAGGATTTTCATTAATAGGTGCCTCATTAGTAGAAGTATCATTGAGTTTTTCAGAATTTTTCTCCTTGTCCTCAATAATTATTTCCTCTATGACTGAATGAGCAGGAGCAAAATCTTCTTCACTGAATTTATCTGGTTGAAACGGAAAAATTCCACATGCTTTGAATCCTGCCACTGCCTTTTCAAGGGTAGCAATCCTCAAGTAAGCTTTGCTGAATATCGGAGCTATATCGTATAGAGTGATTTTTTGATGAAAATTTGTTTTCATAATATTATCACACTCCTTATTAAACGCATTCTTAAGAGGCCCGTAGGAAGATACATCTAAGAGCTGAAGTCTGTGCGAGGAATGGGGTGGAAGCGACACAACGTGAATGTAGTTTGAACGGCTAAAGTCATAACATGACAAAGAAATATGGGTTCCATGATTATCCATTAACAGGACAGGGTCCTCTTTACTTGACTTAGTGGTTCTCTGGAAATGTTTCAGCCAATCTAAAAATAAATCTTCGTTGGACCACCCATCGTGTGAACATCTATAAATGGCTCCAGGAGCCATATTGCAGCCTCGCTGCAATAAAGGTGACATCCGTTTCCTTGGATAAATAAACATTGGGGGCGTATATATTCCTGAAGCGCTCATGGCACATACTACAGTGATATTCTTTCCACGCTTCCAACTCGTAACTCCTCCCACTTGCTTCTGTCCTCTTGGTGTATGAATTTTTACCGGTTTTTGTACTGTGAAAATTCCAGTTTCGTCCATATTATAGATACGGTTCGGTGGAAAGTTATACTTAGTCATTACAGTGTCTAAATTTTTGTAAAACAAATCAACTTCGTCTTTTTAAATGCTTTCTTTGACCCTGTTCAAGCTAGTGGCTTCCGGTTTTCTTAAACTAATTTTATGCCTGCTGATAAACCCATTTAACCAATCTATTACGGCCAGCTTGGCCCCTTTGCTAAAGTTGTGTTTCATTTGATGTTTTTCATTCAATTCGAAAGCCAGTCGCCTTAATTCATTTGCAGTGATGCCATAAAATAGTTTTGATAGGCTAACCATATGCTCTGCTAAGTTTTGTTCTTACTCTACCGAAAAAACGCATTTCCAATCCAATCTCGGCTTACTACCATCGTTTGCATTTAGCCTATCCCTTAATGTTGTTCAGGGTATGCCAAACATTGTAGCTGCTTTTTTTGCGAGACACCATTTTGGCAAACTGCTTTAATAGCATTTTTAAGGTTTTCCTCTTTCCACATAGCTTTTTCTGTTGTTCTTTTACGTGATCGTACCATCTGAAAATCACAAAAAAAATGCGTTGTTAACCTTTCATTTCAATAAGAAAATACGGGGCAATACTGTCATGGCGGCATTACCCCGAAGTAAAGTGACGGAATTACCCCTCGAGAACAACATGGTGGATATATCACTACCTACTACAAACAATAACCAAACATTTAAAAGCAAGCTCACCGAAAAGTATCTAAGGTATCATATTATTAAAGGACATATTCAACAAACCAGTTAAGAACCTTATTATCACACTTACCTCGAGTTATAAATACGACAGAAGTAAGTAGAAATATGAAACTATAACGGTTTTACTGATATTCGCACGAACTAACCTTGAAAGCGACAATAGCTGTACTGATCAAAGCACGCTCAATCGGAAGCTATGTCTCAGCGTTAGTCAGGTGCGTGCAGGACTAATATTTTGTGAAAAATACTCGGTGACGGAATTGCTCCGTATGACGGTATTACCCCGTCCTCCCCTACAGTATCTAAATTGACATGTTGATTGTTTTCACGCATTCGATACAAAATATTACAAATTTCAAATTTTTCTCCATCAGGTAAGTCATTGCTCCTAGAATGTTTACGAGTTGTTTTCTTATCTTCGTGACACTCAGTCACAGTAAGATCTTGAGAACCTCTGACAGTCTTCATTATAGTTTTTAACTTACTTTCACTTATCCCGAGTACGTCACAAACGCGTTGATTTATAAGTACATAATAATGACTTTAAAGGTCCATCATTGTCTCTTTCCATGGTAAAGTATTTATACACATTTGCAATTAATTCATCAATATTCAACTTACGCCTAGGCATGATGGTCACTTAAAACTACACGTTTGAATTACAATATACTGAGTTTAGGTCAATATGACAGAAACTTTTTAACTGTTGTGCTGAGAGGTAAAATATAATATAACCGCTTACAAAGATCTTAAACACATTAGACAAATTAGCCTAATGATGATTAGGAATGCCGATTGTATTTTAATTATGTTTGAAAAAAAGTTTAGTAATGGTTGGAAACCGTACATAAACAAATTAAAATGTTTCCCACAATTATTTTATTTTTAGTGTTTTCATTGGAAAATAAAAAGTTAAATATATTTACCAAACCCTAACTTTAACCCGTAAACGCAGACGTCTCAAAAACGGTACCTACACTCTAACAGATATACGATCAATCTAAACACCACTACTTAAATTGACAAACTGTTTTAGTTTACTCCGAAGTATTTTTTAACAAAAATTAAAAGTGATATTTTAGTACTTTGTATATCTACTTTGAATATAAATTATTCTTAGCACGGTAGTATGTGTTTCAGAAAAAAATTATTAAACAAGTAGGTGAAGGAAATTTACGTTAAATAACATGCAAGAATGCTATTTATTAAAAAAAAATGTAACAAAATATGCAAAACTATGAACAACGGGTTAATGACACCTATATTTATTTTATACCTAAAATTTAGCAAAGCAATTTAACATTATGGGAAACACCAGTGCAGTTTATCGTGCCTTTTACTACAACAAAAGGTTTCCTGCGAATTCCGTTAATCGTTTAGAGGTGTAAGTTGGTTGAATGTACTGTAGTGGTTTATTATATTCAGTACATCTTTCTATAAGATTTTTTATTACCACTAGGTGATCGTTTATTCCGTAGCCTTTTCTAAGACCCGCCTGTTCTATGTGGTAATAAAATTCCAATTTAATTTCTAATCTTTTCGTAATTATTTTTGTAAATAGTTTATAACTATGGAAAATACACTTATGGGCCTGTAGTTTCTGAAGTCGGTAGCATCGCCTTTTTTTATGAAGTGGGATAATTTCTGCGTTGTGCCACTGAGTTGGTGTTACAGTTTTCTGCAGACATCTAGCGAATAGTTTGGCAAGGACCTGCCATAATCTTTTTCCATCCACTTTAAAGGCATCTGCCACCATTTCATCGTCTACGAGAACCTTCGAACTTCATTTGTGTTATGTCCGGTAACATTTCAGATTCCTGGTTAATTATCTTTGGCAATGATTCACTCTCTATAATGTCCATATGAAAATATTGTAGTATTTATCCTACAATATAACAAAACTTTAATAGTTTTATACTATAATAAGAAAAAAGTTCACCCTGAGCTAATTAATTTTTGGGAAGAGGATGTGTAGTTTAGTTCGAAATATTTGTTCCATTGAGAAAATAATAAAGCTTTAACTAAAAACCAATAAAATTTTGAGAGGGATTATGTATAAATAATACTTGAATGACGTAGTTTAAAAGAAAACGTATTCAATTATGAGAACGTGTGAATTTTTTAATCCCAAACATAATTTATTACTAAAAGAGTCTTAAGTTTAAGGGTCTTTTAAACACTTATAATGCTTATACGTATTCGAAGCGATAACAATTATTAATCTCAAGACACAGTTAACTAAAAATGCAAGCACGTAATAAAGAAATTTAGAATGAAGTTTGATTCTGGTGAACCGACAAGGCTTCTTGTGAACTTATGTTTGTGGCTTCCGTGGAAGAGCATTGAGAACTCGTTTATCTATAATAATTAAAGATTCTGTTTTAATTCCAAAACAGAATAATAGTTCAAATACTGTTAAACAATTTTTACCTGATGATTATGTGCAAGCTTCAATGTATGACAGTAAGCAAAATTGGTTGGAAGGGAAGGTTGTAGAGCCGATTGGTAATGTATGTAATGTATAGAGTAAAAACACAGAAAGGCGACCTTGTGAGAAATATTACTCAGATGTAACCGATTCATTAAACAACAAGGAAATTGCAACAGAAACTGTTGACATTTATTTTATTAGCAATAATGTTAAGTTAGAAAATGATAATTTTGAACCGGCAATAGAGAGTGATAGTTCGATAAAACCACTTGGCATAAGACGTAGTTCTAAAGGTACCAAAACCTAGACAAATTTTTAGATTTTTAAAAGATAGGTAAGCTGTAAAATTAGTGAGGAGGACTGTGGTGTAAAGTTACACATCTGAGTACTAACAGTAGACACTCCCTGTTGACTGTGGTTATGTTTAGTTTACACTCGTGTCATGTCAGTTTTCCCGTTATAATATGGGTATTGTATTAATTAGTTAATAAAGAAATATTCAAGTATTTCTGAATTATTATTTACTTAAATTAGATAGTAAGATATTGTACCGTTTTTAAATAAAACGAGCGATTCTTAATTTATATAAATATATTTATTTATAAGTTTACAGCACGAAAATATTTAACTGACTTAGCTAATATCAGCGTTACTTATAGATATAATACAAGATATTATGTACTAGAATATTCTGGAATAGTCCACCTCTATTCACTTGCATTAACGCTTCGATTCTATCCCGGTCGATACATCCGGAAGCTCCTCCAAGGCAGATCATCGTCGTCTAGAGATGCAACCGTTATATGGGCTACGTCGAAATAAGCAAGTTCGGTACAATACAATGTATCTGTGGTTCACGAGAATATACTATTGCCGCTTTAGTACGTTTCAAGAGTGCTGATAGTGGCTCTATAGTGAGAATAGCGATCTAACAGGGTTGTTTTTTTGCAAACCACGCGAAGTAACATTGTTGTCATATGCTCATTTTTGATGCCGCTGTACTTGCCAAGTTATCCTTAATAGTGGATTGTTTTGCTGGATACAAATTCTGTTTTTACGCCTTTCTGTACAAATTTTTGAAAATTATCTTTTACACAAACCTCCTGATAATAACAAACACAGCCAAAAATAAATATCTAATTTGGTGCAGAAGAAGTTCTAAAATATGGGCTTATAAACATTTCGGAGATTTATTTTTATTCATATATATGTAAGTGCAAAATGTTACTTCGCAGTAGAAAAGAAATTAAACCTAAAACTCCATTAGAATTTTTTACTATTATAATCTCGCATGAAGATGTTTTTCCAAACCTGATAATGGCACTTCAAATACTCCTAACTATCTCAGTATTAATTTATAACTAGCTGCGGACGTTCATTTAGCAAATTAAAAATAATTTTGACATATCTACGATGGGACAAGATCGACCAAGTGACCTAGCAAAGTGTGGAAAGAGAACAATTTGAAATGATTAACTTTGATATTATTGATTTTGGTTCATCAAAAGCAAGGAAAAATTATACATATGGTTTTTCACAAAGCCTTCTTTTAGTGCGTTATTGGATGTTTCGAGAATTATTTCATGTAATTATTGACGAATCTGATAGACGCCAGGATCGTACTTAGGAACCGGTCAAAAGCTTATGGCATTAAACTAGTACTTTTATTTCAAGGTATAGTAAATAGTAAACAATATTGTTTATTGGGTGGATAGTGTCACGAATGTGACACTATCCACCCAAGGTGTTGAGAAGAATGGGAAAAGATAAAGATGTTTTATATACAATTAAAGTCAGAAAACTGCAATATCTGGGACATGTTATGAGGGGCGAGCGTTATAACTTGTTGCAATTAATAATGCAAGGAAGAATACAGGGTAGAAGGGGTCGCGGAAGAAGACGCATCTCCTGGTTAAACAATTTGAGAGCTTGGTTTAACTGCACTTCTGCTGACCTCTTTAGAGCAGCGGTATCGAAAGTGCGAATTGCCATGATGGTTGCCAATCTTCTTAGAGGAGATGGCACATGAAGAATATTGTTATAAATATTGAAACATTTAAAAATGACAACAAAACGATCCGTTTATTGTTTTTTCTATAATAGTATATAATACAACCATAATTAGTATTCTAGTTACACAATTAAATCATTTGCAGTCATCTTTTGTGAACACAAAAAAATACTGTTTTCAAAATGTTTATTAGGTAACTAATATAATGATTTCATGACATATCAACTAATCATATATCTGAAACAGGAAAAACCATAAAGGTGACAGGAACTGTAAGAGAAAATCGTGTGCAAAAATGTCCAGTAATGGGCTCTAAGCTAATGAAATTTTGTGTAGGAAATGGTATGACTATGGAGTTTGTTCTATGTTATCCAATTAAACCACTAGGTCACGTAAAACGGTGGTCCAGAGCATCAAAATCAAAAGAAAACGTAGTACAGCTAAATTCGTTTGCTTCGGCAAAGAGCCTAAGAAGGTATCCATTGAATTCTGGTAGGCAACGGTGGGGGAAATCTTTTTTAGACATCTAACGTCATGGAGCCTGGTAGCTTTTGGCTGAGTAGGATACCAGGCCATAAGACCCCAGGGTAGTGCCGGATTAACCGTATTCTGTCTAAAACCTTAACCGCCGTTCCAGAGTGGTGGCCTTGCTACTCAATGAACAACTAATAACTTACAAATAACCATACCTATTACCGTAAATCAGAAAATATTTCCGTTAGGCCATAAACTAATAATAACCATACATTTCAGATCCCTGGTTTAATTTTCTCCTCTGTTCTCCTGCTCCCTCTTCACCACCCCGGAAATCAGACACTGTACTTCTCTCCATTCTTTCTCTCTTCTCAACATTATGTTTCTTTCATCCAGTCCGAAACCCATTCGCCCCTGGAAATCTGCCCTCTTATTTGCCCATCTCTGACAGTTAAAAATGTGGGCGGGAGCGTCTGGTACCCCATAAACAGTCTGCCGAAGCAGATTTGCCTATTCTATTTGTGAAGGTGCCAAAACTACTTAGTCCGGTCAGAAAGTAGTCTAGTTTCCTGAACTTACATTCCCACTACGGCCTCAGATCGGGAATAAGCTCCTTCGTCCACCTTGCCGTTCCGCTATCATCCTCCCATTCTCTCCGCCACTCTACTATCGTTCTTTCTCTCTTATTCTAATCTATATATATATATATATATATATATATATATATATATATATATATATATATATATATATATATATATTTCCATCCAACCTCCTCGCATGCTCTTTGCACAACAAAACGACCGGTATCACCGCTCCAATAACATACAGAGCCTCATTTGAAACCGTCCTGTATGCGCTAGATACCTTAAGAAGCATTCGCCTGTGCGAAGTCTCCATCAGCTTAACGTATTTCAGTGTTCAGTGTGCTACACCACCCGGGGGCAGCGTAGGTTACCACCGACTGGAAAACTCCATTTAGTACCCTTCTTTTGGTGCTACCTGGGCCTTCAATGTTTGGCATTAGCCGTATCAACGCCTCCAGATTTCGGTTCGCCTTCTCTACCGTCTTTTGGATGTGTAATCCGAACCTCAGTCCTTCCGACAACCAGACTCCGAGATACTTAACCGATTTAACCAGTGCAACCTCCACACCTTCCATTACAAAGCAAAGCGAGGATTTATACCGTCTCTCTTTAAGTACTAACACCTCAGTTTTCTGAGGCGCTAGCTGTAGATCGTTCTCTCTGATCCACCTACTAATACGACGTAAGACTGTGTTAGCCGCATTATCCATGTCCATTTTCTGACTCGCCTTCGCAACCAGTGCGAGATCGTCGGCATAAGCTACAAGAGTGCATCCCCTTGGCATCTGTAGCCTAAACACCCCGTCGTACAGAACATTCCACAGGATGGTACCTAGTACTGAACCCTGCGAAAAGCTTTTTCTCTTATGAACCTGTCAATTACGTTGAGCAAGTACTCACTAACGCCCAATTCTCTCAGCCTGGACATGATTTTCTCCCATAATGCCGTGTTAAAGGCATTTTTGACTTCAAGCAAGATGAGAGCCACCCATCTCTTTGTATCCTGTGCGACTAAAGAGGTTACTTCTGTGTCCGCATCTATGGTGGATCTTTTGGCCCTAAACCTTTTTTGAAGAAAACGTTGTTTCCTTCTCTACTAACAAAATTTTTTAACATTTCTCTCCACTAATCTAGCATTACGTTATATTTTACAGGGTTCCTCTAATCGTCTAATCTGTTTCCTAAAAGGGAAGGTACTAAATCCTTTTTCAAAATTCTTATATTCTTGCTGGCGTATTCTAATTCTGCCATGAAATCTTTCACAATCATCGATAGTAAAATGTACATAACACATTCTTACAGTGATCACATTGAATTTGTCAGATCGGTGACAGAAATGTAGGTACCCATTTCTTAACAATTATCTTTGGGAAAACGAAAAAAATCTAATTCTCTTCCGTTTGCGCTATATCTTATCATGTTAGTCATAGTATCATGGTTCCACGGATCGAATAAGTTAGCTAGTGAATCTAAATTTTTGCCGAAATATTAATTTTTGACGCGTAGCGACTAGTTAATTCTACATAAAAGTGCTAGTAAACATTTTTCTTCAAAATTATCTCCGCTACATTTATTATTTGAAACATTTTTTCTACGGCGTACAGATCCTTGATAAATCGATTTTTTCGATTTTCCCCCTTCGAGGGGGATTTTAGGGGGAACCCAGGGTATGAGTGGCAAACTTGTGTGCATGTTTTGTGGGGTCCCAAAATTAATATTCTCAGCAAAATTCAGCTTGTTCGTCTCGTTTTTAGAGATCAAATCTATGACAAGCGGACTATAAGTAGGGAATAAAAATAAAAACATAAGAAAATTAGATTTATAATTAAAAATTTATAAAGTAACAAAGTAATAGAAAACTAAGTATAATGCAATTCATAGCAGTCTTTCTAGAAAAATGTCTGTATTTTTAAAATACTTTCAAATATGATCTACGTAATCAATTGTCTGGGTGATTCAAATGTTTTCTTCACTTTCTCTCGTTGTTGTTAATATTGATTCAAAGGTTCTTTATTAGAAAAAATCTTTATATAATTCCATATTAATGTGATTTAATACTTTTAATTCGATTAGGTAAGATCACCTAGTTTTGAGAATTCTTTGTTTTTAGTTTCAGAGTCTTTGGCTACTGACTTTCGCAACAATCGTTTTTATTAATTTGATCTACTTTATTTTTAAATGCTATAGTTGTATGTAAGTTTTTTTCAAGTTGTTATTATCTATTGTTTCTTTTATGAATTCATTTTGATCTAGTTCTTCATCTGAAATGACACAACAGTCTAGATTGGCGTCTATACCGTTTTTTGCTATTTGATCATTTACTGTATCTTCTGATGATTCATTATCATCTATAACAATAATGTCCCCTAAAATATTTTCTTTATAACTTTTTTCTCCTATATCGATATTGTTGGTAACTTTGTTCATAGTTTCATTAATTTTATCTATCACAATTTCACAATCGGATTGGTCTATCTCAGTTTGGGCTGATGTTTTATTATCAACGTTATTTGAGTTTGTATTTTCAGTAGCCATTTTTTCATTTGTTAGATTCTTTGATACATCTTCGATTAATTCAATATCACGTATTAATAAAGTATTCTGACCCACATCTTTTTGAATTAAGCAGTTTTTTGTTATTCGTTTGTTCATTTCTTTTGTGTGTGCATTATCATGGTTCTCTTTTAAATTCTTGTCAGCAGTACCGCTTATATTCATACTAGTTTTATTTGGCGTTTCATCTACGTTCTTTGTCATTTTTTTAATAACCAGCTCCACATTGCTGTGATTTAGCTCATCTTTTTCCAAATTAGTTTGATTTAATATTTCCTCTAGAGTTTCACCACCGTCTTGATCTACCCCTATACTATTGTGATTATATTTTTTATTGTTTGATATTTCTTTTTCAGATTCAGTATCATTTTCTTTTGTGATACAGTCAGATTGAATGTTTATTTTATCTATAGTTGATTTTTTCTTTATGACCTCGTAACAGGTTTGCTTTACTTCCAAACTAACACGTTCTATCATTTTATCACTAATGATAGTCGAGTTTTTATTTTCAGTACATTTTTTTATGAATATGTCCGTATTTTTCGATTCTTTTGTATAATATTTTGCGATAAATTTAATTTGTTTAGTTTTACTTGACGTCTCTCCCACACTTTCGCCAGTAATATCTAGTTTTGTAGTATTCTTAATTTTATTTTCTTTAGTATTTTCTTCACTATTTAATACTTCTGTAACTTCAGCATCATCTTCAATTACTACGATATCTTCTTCGATATCTGAGTTTTTGGAGTAACTTTTCTCATCTTCGCAATTTTTAGTTTGGTCTAAATGATCGGGTGTTGTGACACATGTGCCTTTTGTGATATGTTGCGAGTCAACCGATGTTTTATTAGCCTTAGCGTCAGTCGTTGTTTCAGGTATTTTATAAAATATTGGTACAGATCGAGCATAGATGTCTTCTACTAAGATTTCATCTTCTGTTGATACTGCAGTATCGTCGTAAGTTATAATATCTGGCGTGACTTCAATGGTAATAGAATCGAGTTCCTCGGAAGGTGTGTTGGTAAAATTAATATCACAACAAGTTAAATCGTTCCAGTGATGCAACTTTTTCTTTTCTGCGATTTCAAAATTTCTTTTGTAGGATATTTTGAAACATGAACCGTAATTCACACAAATGGGTATTTGATGAAAATTCAACATTAACTTTAAGAATTTCAATTGGATTGAAGAATTTGCATGGTTAAATGTTATCGACGAGTCAGTCGGGATGTTAGTTTGAGTTGATTCACAAACTTTTTTATTCAATTTGTTACATTGACTTAACAAATTCTGAAGAAGTTCTGTGTCTGAATCTGTATCAGTTTTAAGCCCTTCAATCAATTTATCTGTTATTATAATCTCCGTAAACAAAGAATCGTCACTATCCACTTCGCATTCTTCTTCATCTGCATCTGAAAGAATTTCAATAATATCTGAAGTTACTTTAGTTTGTCCAGTGTTGGGAATTCTTGATTTTGGCCTATTAGCATCTTCTTTGGGAATAAGATTAAAAGCTGCAAAAGCTTTTCGGAATTTGTTTCGTATTTTTACATTGCATTCTATTTTTTGCAGAGGGATATCGGGTAAGGCGACCATAGATTTCATGATTTTCTGTATATTACAATCGTTCTTAACATGAGTGTCTTTTAAAACAATAGTTTTAAATTTTTTCTTGCAAAACTGACAACGCAGATGTTTAAACTTATGTTTTCTTAAGTTTGAAGCTCCCGAATAAACAGAATTGCAAATATTACAGACATGAAGCTTCTCAGATCTAGCGAAAGATAACTCAGAAATATTATCACTAAATGTTGACGGAACAGGACTAGGGGTTAAGTCAATTGGAGTGCCTGCAGTTTCATCAAGTAAAGGCTTCTTAGCACTTTGATGCGAAGAACTACTACTGTCGGATATTTTTCTTTTGCGGTTAGTAGTATACAATACGTCAATATCTTTTGAGTTATTGCAGGTCTCTTCACTTTCTTTGTTTTTTATCGAAAAAACATTTCTAGATACCACGTTTTTTGAAGTTGAAGCTATTATGGAAGTACTTTTCCGAGCAACTTGCTTTTCCTTCGTAAGTATATTTACATCGTTCTGTATATTCAAGTTTCGTTTTTTAAAATAATTTTCCACCTCGTCCATCTTCATAACCACAGTTGGATTTATATTAGAATTAATGCACATTGTAGGTATTCGCATGGTAGGATACTTATTAAAAATTGCGGTAACACTAGAATGAACCATATACGGGTGAGGTTTCTCAACCTTGGTAGCTTTTACTTTTAAAACATCCTCAGTTTTTACTTCGTCTTTGATCTTGAAGATTTTTTCAGTTGTATTTGCTGGTTGGCTTTTTATAAGTTTTGCATATTTTGCCTGAAACAATAATTATTAAAATATGATTAATTACAATATTATAATAAATGATTATTTAAAATATGTATACGGCCCATTTTTTCTGAACACCTATGTATTTGAAATTTTTTTATTCACTACTAATGAGGTATGAGCGATAAAATTATTTGCATACGTAGAAAAACAAAACTCGAAAGGTATACCAGTATACCTATAATTTTAGATGAAGGGGCAAAAGGAAGCATACAATTTGATCAAATGTCAAGATGAGTACAAAGAAAGTAGCAAAAATAGCGTAAGGGAAAGAAAGAGATAGAGGGAGAAGATAAAAAAAAACATGATGTTTTACCCTGGGAGTGACCGAGGAGGGCAAGTATAGCTTTCTTATTTCAATTGATTTTAAATTCAATTCTATTCGATTCAAATGTCCATTCGATTCCATTTCATTCAATTCGATTTAATTTCATTCAATTCGATTCGATTCCATTCAATTCTGTGCCATTCGATTTAATTCGTTTCGATTTCGTTCGATTAAATTCTATCCGATTCCATTCGATTCGATTCAATTAGTTTCATTTCGAATCCACTCGTTTTGATTTCATTCGATTCCATTCGATTCAATTCGATTCAATTCCAATCAGTTCGATTTGAAAAGATTCAATTTGTTTCATTTAGATTCCATTTCATTCGATTCCATTCGATTCGATTCAATTCCATTCAGTTCGATTCGATACGATTCAATTTGTTTCATTTCAAATCTATTCGATTACATTTCATTCAATTCCATTCAATTCTATTAAATTCGATTTTTTCGATTCACTTTGATTGAATTCGATTTTATTCCATTCCATTCAAGTTAATTCGATTTCATTTGATTCGATTGATTCCATCAATTCGATTAAATTTTATTCAATTTCATTCGATTTTTTTTTTCATTTATTTTATTAATTTATTAATTATTTAGGCATAGAACTGCGTTGACTACTCCACGTAATGTGTGGTCGCAATGCGTTTCATTGCATTTCATCGTGTTTGTTTTGTTTTTATTTTTTACACCTCTGTGCGATCCATTTCACCGCTCAATGCATTACATCCGTAGCCCGCGATAAGAAAGCTATGCTTCCAAACATGCACTAAACGTCTGCTGATAAAATTGATTGTTATATATTAAGACACTCAGTTAAAATCAGTCAAAGCATTCTTTAGAACAATTCTCTATAGCCCCTGTCTCTGGCAACTCTACTCCAATTTCGATATATTTTATGGATATTCTATTATGGAACTGTTCATCTTTCTTTGTGGTATTCTTAGTTTCGAGGCATTTTTTTTGTTGGGGACAGTGTCTCTGCACCGTATGTCATTACTGGCACACTAAAAAATTAAAAAAAAACATGGAACGTAATCCACCTATAAGGAAACCTGATTGTTGGGCAGAAACAAATAAAAGAAAGCAGAAATTTTCGCTTCACATCTTGAAACAGTTTTTAAACCTCTCTCAACACAAGAAGATACAGATGACGAAATCATAGCCTTTCTTGATTTAAAAATACCATCGGGTGAACAAATACAACATATGCATTTGTTCAAAAAAGGTCCAGGACACGACTTAATCACTGGAAAAATTATGAAACAACTACCGAGAAAAGGAACACTTATGTTAACCTACCTTACAAACGTCGTCATAAGACTTAAATGTTTTCCAGTACGATGGAATGTAGCGCAAATAATCCTAATCCTAAAACTTGGTAAACCTCAACACGAGAATTGGTCTTACCGACCAATAAGTCTACTGCCTGTTATGTCGAAAATTATGGCAAAATTACTAGCTAAGAGACTAATAAAAATTATTGAGTACACTTTTGAAAATAAGCAATATTGCTCAACTGCATTGATCGATGTGAGTAAAACTTTTAACAAGTTGTGGCATCAGGGACTACTGTATAAACTAAAAAAGGAACTGCACCAGAACATGTATGATACACTATACTCGTACCTAAAAAAAAGATATTTCCAGGTAAAATATGAAGACGAAATAACCGGTCTACATCTCATAAAGGCAGGAGCTCCTCAAGTTTTTAGGTAGTCGTTGGTGTCAAGCTTTGATTGAAATCCCGCCTGCTCCCTGGTTTGGTATAAGTCTGTTTTCATCAAATCTCATTTTTATTATTCTTGTGAAGAGTTTGTACATATGGTTAGCAGGCTAATGGGTCGATCATTTTCTAGTCCTATTTTATCTCAATGGTTCAATTTCTAGTTCAATGTTACAGCCTCATTCCATAATTCCATCTAGATCGTTCTTGTAAAAGAAAATTCTCAAAAAATCCTTGTATTTTGAGGATCAGGGTCTCGACCCCGTTCTTGAGGAATTCTATCACTAGTTCATCATCTCCTGGTGATTTATTGGCTTTCATCTTTGCCATTGCTTGTCTGATTTGGTATGAGTTCAGAAACTTCATTTAATATGGTTTTTTCAGTTGGATTTTTGTATCTTTGTTTCAGTGCCCTGTCTACTATTGTATAATTCTTGATAGAAATATTCCACTGTTCTTAGTAATTCAGTCCTGTAAATTATTATTTGACCTGTTTGGTTTTTAATTTGTTTATTTGACTTTTTCCAGTTTTTAATTTTCTTTAAAGTACCTTTAAACTTTTAGTTACCTCTATGGGTTGTTGGATTTTTTCGTTATTATATATTCTCAAATCTTTTCTAATTGCTCTCTGAACTTCTTGATTTAGCTTCCTTATTTCTTCTTAACTTTTGTCTATATTCGCCTTATATCATTAGGGTTTTGGTTTCACTGCTGAGTTTTTCTTCGTTCTTCCTTTTTGGGCAATGTTTCATTTTGTACAAAAGGGCAAATGTTTCATTTTGCTTTGTCCAAAAGAAACATTGTAAAATACATTATCCTATTCACTTCATGATCATCAGCTGTTTTGCGTCCACTGCTGAACATAGGCCTCTCATATAAATAATTCCATTGTATCCGATCTTGAGTACCCTGAATCCAGTTGTGCTGGATGCGCATGATGTTTATCTGTCCACCTTGTTGAAGGACGTCCTCGATTACGATAGGCATTGTGTATTCACTCATATAGTAATAAATGGTCAAAAAAGTGGTTTTCAGAAGAACTATCTTCTTCTTCTGGCGCATTCCATTACTGGAGTTTTGCGATCACTACATCAAAATGCTCTCTATTCTACCCTTCTTCGGCCCTCTATCTTCTGTGCAATTATTAATCGTAGCGGGTTATATTTGTCATTTCTCATTACGTGGTCTAGACGAGGTCCTTCTTTTCTTAATCGTTGTTATAAGTTCTACAGTATTGTGCGAATTAATGGAATCATTGACATTTTTGAATACTCACAGTTGGCAACACTGTCCACGAATGTACAACTTACCAAGCAGTGAAAACATAACCTTACTTTTCACTGCCTTTTATTTGAGTGTGTTGGTGTTGTTTTGTACTATTTTGTGTTGTTTTCGGTAATTAGTGAGTTTGTTTCGTTTAATTCCATCATGGATATTACGCCTAGGAAGCGTGAAAATATTATCACGTTAAATGAACACACTTCTATGTCACAAGGAGACATCGCAAGAGCGTGTGAAGAGAGTCAGGGGGTAGTAATCAAGATTTTTAAGCGTAAACGAGAAAAAGGATCAATGGATGTGGAAAAGTTAGGAAAATGCCGAAGAAAGAGAAAAACAACACCAGCAGATGAAAGATTTTTACTTCGAAAGAGCAAATTGGACCCAAGAAAAACAAGCCAAGAGCTATAACAAGATATAGCAGTTCAGGTGTAGTGACTTATGACTCAACTGTTCGGAAAAAACTTTTGGAAAATGGTAGAAGGGTAATGCGCCTACAAAAAAACAGCTTCTAACTGAACGAATGGGGAAACAAAGGGCCAAAAAATACTCTAATTATTGGTCTACAGTCCAATTGGAGAAAAGGCCTATTTACAGATGAAACTCACTTTATAGTTCAGGGAGAG
This sequence comes from Diabrotica undecimpunctata, assembly GCF_040954645.1. Taxonomy (NCBI): domain Eukaryota; kingdom Metazoa; phylum Arthropoda; class Insecta; order Coleoptera; family Chrysomelidae; genus Diabrotica; species Diabrotica undecimpunctata. The sequence goes on along the minus strand of NC_092810.1, from coordinate 51,791,936 downwards.
CGGCCGAAATTCGAAGTCGGAAGTCTGACAATGAAAACCTTACAGCATCTCATATTGATTAAACCGTAAAACATCCAGTCAAAAAAATGGTTTTGGGATGTTTTTTATACATAGGGGTTGGATCTTTGGTACAAATCCATGTTGGAAAAGCGTTTGGACACAGAAATCCAAAAATGTCAGCCTCAAGGAGGAGCGACTTTTCAACAGAACCCTGCTCCCTGTCACAAGTCAAAACAAATGATGGAATTTTTTAAATATATATATATATATATATATATATATATATATATATATATATATATATATATATATATATATATATATATATATATATATATATATATATATATATATCGGTTTTAAACGTTCTCCTACGTTAAAGACTAAGACAAAAAACTATGAAAATACGGGGTGACTCATTAAGAGGTGGCATGTCGTGGGTAATTTGACTTAAATTGTAGACTAGGTTTAAACATACCAAAAACTTATTTTCTCTAAGCGGTTTAGGTTCATTTTATGATAATGGCCCATATACAATTTTCTAAGGAAACTAAAAATTACCTTAAGACTCTCATCATTTCTTATGGCTTGTTCTCGAAACTGATATGTCTTAATTATAATACTGACACATTTATGGCACATTTTTTGGGACACCTTATCTTCCTTAGTTATCTGTAAAAAAAGGATAGAATTTAATATCAATACACAAAACGTTATGTTAAGTTTTAAATTAGTTTAAGAACGAATGGTTAAAGAGATTCTGAAACTGTTTTCTTGTGACTTGTTTAAATTAAATATTGTATTTCTTTGGAACTAAATCATGATTTGTAATGAGAATTATATTTTATATTTGTGCTTAGGTGTTGTATATAGTTGTACCATTTTGTCCTCTACGCCAACAGCTCCTTTTGTTTAATTATAATGAAGTTTCATTTCAGGTTTATAGGCGCGTCTTTTTGTTCACCAACTTCATTATCAAAATGATCTGTTCACAAATCGTGGGGTGTGTTTGCACCTAACAGTCACTTTTCCAAAAAATTACGTAAACACAATGAGTTTTAAATGCTGTAATGGATGGAATATGTTAGAATTGAATTTAATGCGAATAAAAAATGGACAAAAATAAAAAAAAAATATATTAAAAAAGATAGGTGAGAAAAAGAATACCCCGCACTGGCTTATGAGGGTTAAACTCACCAGGCTTCCGGGTTGAACCGCGTCAAAGAAGACATCAGAGACGATGTCGACAGCTCGGCGTAGTAACAATCGGCGTAGTTTAACCCGGAAGCCTGGTGAGTTTAATATTAATATTTGGAATAGTATTAATCTTAGGTTTAGGTTATATATATATATATATATATATATATATATATATATATATATATATATATATATATATATATATGCAAAAGTTTACATATTTTAGTAAAAACTTGCGATCGCTTCGATGAACTGAAAATCCAAATATATGGCGCAGGAGCACAATTCGTCAAACCTTCCGTGTTTGAATCGGTATCAATAGAGTTTTATGACGTAATTTTAGCATTCCTGCTTCGTCAGACACTCTTCAATACCTTATGGATAAAAAGGAGAATATCTTTGATTCAAAACTGGGAAAAATGGTTCAATACGTCTACAACCGAACTATTCCAAATAGCTGACAGCAAAGTTAGGTTACCTATGTTAATCGACAACATCCGGAATAGATAGACATCGTAAGAAGAAGAAGAGGACAATGTCCCACTTATACGTGATACTATGGTGCAGCCCTGTAAGATTTAATCACAAAATAATCTTTACATACATTTACATTATTACAATTAGAATGACGTTATTCCACAAGTAATAAAAAAAGGATGAGCAGCACATGCGCATTGTTACATTTTTTACGTTCGATTTCTTGAAAATTAAAAAGTGTTTTGTCTTTGTTATATACAATATTCAATTGTAACTAATTTAATATAATGATACATTATAAATATAAACGTAAATCTGATACAATAAAAAAAATAATGAACGTTCCTTGTATATTAAAAACTTCCATGATAAAACATTCTGAAACATATAAAGGTTTACTTAAATAGTAAAAAAATAATATGTCTGAATGTATTAAATGTCGGTATTAAAAACATACAATAAATTCTGGTAATACTTTTAGAAAGTATAAAAAGAGATCATGGTAAACCCTACCGTAACTGACGTAATTGCTGCAACAATTTCTGATAATGGTTTCGGTACATCAAATTGATCAAAAACTGACACTAACTGAAAATTAGAAATACACAGTCTACATGTCTCTTCAATAGCCTGAAAAATCAACTTGTATTCCATTTGTACTTTTTCCATAGTTTTTAGAATAATTATAAAAAAGGGATTAATATTAAAAGTAAACACTATTTTAAAACACACTGCTCTAGATTGACGATTTGACGTGAGACGTATCTTCTGGCACTATTGCCAGTTGTTAAAATAAATTCAAAAACTGCGCAGAATCCCACGTTGCCTCCTCCTTATGAGTTCGAGTGTTCGAGTCTGATATCGATATCAATTCTCGTTCGTCGTTTTCGACTACATGAATAAGCGCTTTCTTAATCTTCTTTAGTTATAAACGATTATTTATTACGATCGAATCTAAATCCGAGACTTCCCCATCTTCGTTTACAATATCTGATGAATTGATATTTTTCTTTTATAAAATATTTATTTCCAGCAAGTGTGTATTGTGAGTTGTATAATATAATTTTATATATACGTACGGTCAAATATTCTGCAACGTTGCCGGCGTGTGCAGAATATCTGGGATCGTACAAAAAAGTAAAAAGAATAGAAAACTGTGCATTGGTAGGTTTCAACCCTTCGACGAGTTGATTGGGGGTGAGTGCCTTCCGCATAGCAACAGTATTTCTTGTTATGGGTCGGACCACGCTGTTACATGTTAAGTAAATTAGTTAGGCAAAAAGCTTACTTAGTTATTTTTGTACATAAATTTCGTTTGGTATTTTTTGGGTATATCTAGCGTTTTAAGTGAAATAAAAATATATTTTTATAGCTTGATTTTGATAAAACCAAATTTATTAGAACAGGATTTTCAGTATAGAAAGCAAGCAAAAAAACAACAGATGAACAACGTAGAAAATAAAAACGGAGGAAAAGACACAAACCGAAACACGACAGCTCGATTGAATCGGACAAAGAAGAAAGAGAAACAATAACGTACGCGAAACAAGATAAAGAAGAAGAATTTACCTATACAGAAGTAAAAGAGAAAATATGCAAACTTAAAAACCAAAACAGCGGGAGAAGACCGAACAGCAGAACGAAAATAGGGTACAGGCACTAAACAGAAAGATTTATGAACTAATACAGAATATATGGAGTAAGGAAATAATGACACAAGGAAGGAGAAAGGAATTATATTGACAATTCCAAAACAAGGAGACCCTAGAATACGTAAAAACTATCGAGCAATTAATTTACTGAATGTCGTTCGGAAATCGTTATCATAACGATTTCCGAAGTAGAAATTGAAACAAGAAAAACAGCAGGAGAAAGTAAAACATAGGAGAAGTAATGACGAAATAAAGCAAAGAACATCAATGGAAACAGACATACTAACATATATAGAACAAAAAGGACTAAAGTGGTATGGACATGTAAGAAGAACTAGCGACAGCAGATGGATAAAGAGAATAACCGAATGGAGCCCCATAGGAAGGAGGAAAAGAGGACGACCCCTAAAATTCTGGATGAACGAAGTAGACACCATGAGTAAGAGAAGGCAGTGAATACTGTCGAATCCCTGAATATATATATATATATATATATATATATATATATATATATATATATATATATATATATATATATATATATATATTGTCATACTTTTTCTTTCCCAACCAAAGAAAAATAAATAAAAATATCCATCGGAATAAAATTTTAAGATATCATTATAAACAAAATGTATATAGTAATTTAAGATAAGATTTAGTGTAGATAAGAATAGAAATTTGTTTGGCAAACGACCTTTTTCCGTTTCAAACAAAATTATCAAAAAACCTTTGTTTAGAATTAGAAGACATTTTACCTGTAAGTTAATCTTTTCATTGTTTGTATAGTCGAGTATTAAATGACCATATTCTAATCTTTTGAAATATGTATAAATTGTGTATTGACAAAACCAATTTTAAAGTAAGATATTTAGTTTTTCTCTGAAACCGAAATTAGGCTTTTCCAAAATCATGGTAAACACAATTTGAGCTTTTGATTGGACGGTCGTTTTTAAATGGGAATTTGGTGAGCCGATCAGGAGACCGGAGAAGTTAGTGATAATTTGGTCATCGAAAGGAAACAGTCGTTTGTCTCAAGATAGGGTGTGATTCGTGAATTTGGATACCGGCAGTGCGAAAAGAAGTGAATAGTTTTGCAGAAGGAGATAACAAGTAGATTAAAAGAGGTCCTTGTATCTACCGTGGGCATTTTGTGAAGTATATGTGAAAGTAGTTACGGCATCAAGTTGACAAAAGGAGGTCCTTGTGTCATAAATAAGTAGCTGAGTTTGGAGAAGTGAATCAGGTGTTTTTGGGTAGTCTGCAGGAGGTTTGCAGAGACGTTAGGAAGGAGCCGAAGTGCCAAAGAGGAGAGATCACATCGTTGAGGAGACTGGACTTTTCTGGATATGTTCCAACATACAACTCAACAAGAAAATAAGCTGTAAGTGTTTGTACAATGGAATTTTATATCTGTGAAGGATCGGTTTGACATTTTAGCATTCAAATTTAAGAACTAAGGTTTTGGTAGGCTAATCAAAAGTTTAAAGTTTTGTTGTTTCTTGTTTCAAGTAAAGAAAAATTTAAGTAAAATTGGTTTTCACGTAATATAAATGTATGTAGATTTAAAATCTTATTATTATAAAAATTTGAGTTATTTTCTTGTATGCTGATTGATAAGATAACGACAGAATTTGATAATTGTTTTATTCTTTCATATAAAATAAAGAAACGTAAATTTTTGTAATATAATATTTTTTTTTATTCTTATCCTTTTCTTCTCTATCCCGATAAAAGACAACTAGAAAATCTTTGAATCCATCGAACACAGGTAATATAAGCAGTTTATTTTACTTTTGATAACAAATAAGTTATATTTTTTTATTGGCTCAATAAACTAAGATTAAAGTTAAAATAAACAATCATGACAATATATATATATATATATATATATATATATATATATATAAATTGAAACGTCAATAAACTTATTTTAAACTTCAAAAATAGTAATTACTTTAAGATGCCACAAGAAAATAACTTCTAAACAATAGAAAGGTTTTGAGTGTTAATTCTTTCTACAATTATTGTAGGTTAAAACTTGCAACAAACATAAGCATATTCATTTACTAATAAAAAAGTAAGTCATATAAGATTTAAATCAGAAAATAATCTACACGTTCACTTACAATCAGTGGGATACTATTCAGATAATAATATCCAGAACACAACAGTCATAATACAGAAAATTATTTAAATTCAGACCATTAATTCTATCAAAAACAAAATAAAAATAAATCATTTTTTGGTCATCAGTAAAGCCGATAAAGGTAATTGCTTAATTATCCTCGAGCACAATCTATATATTGAAGAATGGTTTATATGGTTTACCTAAAAAGTGTTATAACAGATTTACAAAATCTATTTTTCAAAATATAAACACAGACAAATAAAACTATAGGTTGAGGTAACTACCGGTCGCGTCTCAAAGTCGTGGATAGGTAAACGACTGGAGACATTCTCTGCCTAGTGCCTAGTCTTTGGGAAGGGAGAAAGACGGTGAAATATCTTAATCCTCTACCAAAGCCCCTCCGCGGACTACCTCCTCCAATTCCAGGTGAAGATTCCGCTTTGAATGGAAGGTCGCTGGGAAGTAGTTCCCCAGGGGAACCACCCCCTCTGAACCTGCAGTAGGCCCCCATTTGGAGGTCTCCTTCTCACTACCATCGAAGAGCTCCCCATGTGGGCCTCCATTTCCATCGTACCATTGACTCCTCTCCAACCATATCATCGGACAGCTCCCCTATGGGAGCCTCCCTGCCCTAGTACCAGCGAATCGCCACTCTACGGGGGTCTCCGCATCCCCATCCTGTGCCATAGAGCTCTCCCTTGGGGACCTCCGACCACGCGCCTCCGACACCGCCCCATCGGAGAGTCTTATTCCAGTTCCCCTGGGAGCTGCAACGACGCTACCGTCCATCCGGGTTCCCGGAGAGCTGGTGGAGGGCCTCTCCTTGGATGGTGCCCCTTCCAGCGGCAACGGTGGCTCGGAGAGAGATGAAGGCGATGACCTCTCAGGCCTAAAAACGGGTATTGAAAGGTTAACAATGAAAAATAGAAACAGATCAGGGGCGGTTTCCACCTTGATATTCACTATTGTCGAGCGCCAACAAGGGCTTGTGCAGAGGGTACTGAGGCGTAAGAGGCATTGACAAAATTCGTGTATCCCTCAACAATAAAACTGTTAACAGGACCCTGGTCTTCCTGGCCTTTCGACATACGACCATTACCTAGCCACTAACCCCTACGAGTCCGACACCATTTGAGGGTGGCGCGTTGCACGAAGCATCGCGGGGCTCCACCCTCCCCGTAGTACCTGTGTTGCTGCACGCACACCCGTCCGTTATCCCCCCCGGGGCGGAAAGGTGAACGCAGGTCGAGACTCGAGCTCGCACGTAGACAGGTAGCCACCGAGGAGCTCTTCTCTACCACTCTTAAGTCTCCCAAGGTGGGTAGGTGCCGTAACCCCACGCCCTTAATGGGTAAAGGGTGTATGAAGGACGCAGCACGTTCAACCTCACCTTGGTTCTGTGGAATGAGAGTAGAGTGGTCCCACGAGAGACTCGTCTCTTCATTCCTTCCCTTAGTCGCCCCTTACCACAGGCAGGGATAACTTGCCCCGGCTGTATTCTTGTCTCCGCAAACCGAAAGGAGAGGCGTTAGAGGCGGCTTCTCGCCTCGTAAAACAGCCAAAACAGTTGGCCAGACAGAAAACTTGATTACAGAGAGTCCCAGTTCTAAGTCAGCTGTTGCTGAGATGGTAATGGTTGACCGTAAAGTCTTGCTTCCCGGGACGAGAGAGAGAGCTCGTTGGTCGGTAACAAGCAGAGCCCCTCTGGCCCGGAGTACTCCGGGGGAAAGAAGAATGCGGGCTCGGGTGACCGGGATCACTCTTCCTCCCCTGGGCAATGGCCTCAATTACCACAATGGTTTGGATTATCCAAGCTTACTTGAAGAACGCAAGGTAGCCTAAGGTGGACTCCTGAGAAGACTGTCAGCAGGAATAGCCCTCATCCAGGAACCTTGGGTGTATAGAGGAAAAATGTCCGGACTAGGGAACCGCGGTGGTCAACTGTTCTGGTTGTGGACCTGATTTCCCTCACACTGGTCAGGATATTTTGGGCCTGTCTTGCGATTTTGTATATTCGTTTACCCTGGAGGAGGTCTAGGGTCGTATTTATTCCTAAACCGTGTAAAACTGAATTTACCCTTGCTAAATCGTTCTGACCAATCATTCTCTCATCCTTCCTTCTAACGGCTCTAGAGAGACTGGTAGACCGGTTCATACGTGATGTAGCACTTAGGGACAGCCCTTTGCATGTACGTCAATACGCTTACCAGGCTGAGAAGTCTTGTTAGACGTTCCTGTATTAACTTGTCTACTGGGTGGAGCGGGTACTAGATCGGAAGCAATACAGCCTGGGTATCTTTATAGATATTAAAGGTGCTTTTAGTTGCGCTACTTTTGATTTCATGTGTGATGCTGGGGAAAAGCATGAGGTTGGACGCAGCTTAGCAAGGTGGATCCGGGCCCTGTTCTCAGATAGCTGCGTACCGAAACGGTTGTTGCGTTCGGGTGTCGGCATCTGGTGATTGCCCTCAGAGAGGAGTTTTGTCCCCCCTGCTGTGGTGATTGACGGCCTTCTTCAGCAACTGTCCGAACAAGGTATATATACGCCGACGACGTAGTTATACTAGTTGAGGGGTTTCCGGGGAATGGTGCACGAGGTTGCTCAGGTGAGCCTCGGGCTCGGGCTCGTTGAAAGATGGCGGCGGAAGTAATCACTCAGGGTTATCCTAAGAATACTGCTGTGGTTTTTTTCACTCGGAGAAGGGTCTTGAACCTATCAGAGGGCTTACCTTCTATGGTAAAACTTTATCGGTTTCCAAATCAGTGAAGTACCTAGGAGTGATTCTGGATTCTAAACTTTCATGGAAGGAACATCTCGACGTCAAGGTGAAGAAGGTTGCGGCAGCTTTCTGGGCGTGCAGAAAAGCTTTTGGAGCCAAATGGAGTCAGCAGCTGAATATTTTATATTGGATGTATCAATGCATGATCAAGCCTATACTGACGTATGCGGCCATTGTGTGGGGGCCCTGGGCTAGAATGGCTTTAGCTAAGGCCAAGTTTACTCACCTTTAGCGGTTGGCATCTTAGAAGCTATGAGGACCACTCCCACAGCGGCTCTTAAGGCATTGCTGAGGAAACCTGCTCGCATAGCCCCTGGAAGTGCCCGGCACTGGCCTATCGGAGATGGCAGATCCTAGGTCTGGTCTTTATGTAATCGAGCCAAATAAAGGGGTTACTCTTAAAGAGAGTTGTGGCTTTCTATGAGGTCACAAGGTTACTAAAGGACTAGACATTCGGAACGGCGGGATGGGCTCAGATTTAGAGGGATTATAGCAGATATGGAAGCCAGAGCACCCTGGGAACCAGAAACACCGAAGACTAGGTCCTTATGGGCGTAGTTTGTATGATAGAGGTGATACAATGGAACCATCTTAGGAGGTCTAAGTGTCTGAAGGGCTCGTAAATGGGCCCTGCCCCGATCTACCATAACCAACCCCCAGTGCGACAGAGCATGTCGCAAAGCAGACACTGCATGTATCTCTAATGGACCGAGTTTATTGACCACTTAACCTTAGCATTGGCCGTTTATGTCACGTGGTTTATAAACCCGGCCTATTAGAAAGAGATGCAGAGACTATTTTGCGTTAGTTTTCTCTGTCACTCTGGGGGAACGGGTCTGTATTGAAGCGCTCAGTCTCTTTGTATTACATGTCTATAAATAAAACAAACACAAAGCTAAAAGCTACGTTATTTTGTTTGTTTGTTTGTAACCAAAAAAGCTACCGACGGATATTTATATTTTATTGTATTTTCATTAATATTTATAAGTATTCTGAAAATATTTATGGGAGTGGGAAGTTAAGTTTTTGCTAATTCAGCATACAAGCGGAAATGTGGGTTTTTATATTAGTGACATTCTAATAAAATATGGTTTAAACCTCCCACTTGGCCCCATTCGCAATAAGGATAATCTTTGACTAAAATTTGGAATAGATGAAGAGATCATACGGATAATTGTGGTTAAATGTCTACTACCGATATATGATAATTTATTGAACCATGGTAGAGTATGAACTTGCTTATTAATTTTGAAATATAATGAATTACTTGTACCATATTCTTCATACCATTCAGCTGCCCAGATGGACCAAGTCTCTTTCTGTAAATAGGGTATAAAATTTAAAGATTATAGTTCGATATTCACGGGAATATTCAGGGAACGACCTATATTGGGAAGTTGGTCAGCTTTGTGGTTTCCATTAATACCAGAGTGTCCCGGGATCCATACAAGTAAGATTTTGATATTATTATTCCTTGCTAGGATAATTCCTCTTTTCGTTAAATACGATATATGTTCTGTGTCTTTAGAAAACATTGATGTTTTGATTTTTTGTAATGCGCTTTTGAAGTCAGAAAAGATAATGGCTTTAGTGATATTTTGTTCCAGTATAATTTGGACTGCATGATTGATCGTGATCACCTCCGCTGTACATATTTAGACATGATTCGGTAGTTTAGATGGAAGTGAATAGTTGAACCATCCGTAAAGATTTTTTGTATGAAGGGAACTTTTGAACTATTTTCACTAAATTCCTAAGGTTGAATTCATTTTTTGTAATGTTTTCATTCAGAATTCCTATTGGTTGAAGTTGTACTGTCAGTTAGTATTCATGGCAAGGAATCAGATTACTGGAGTATAGGTTCTGCAAATAATGTTGGATTTTACTAAGGGTATTTCTATAGTGGGTATTTGGAGGTGGAGAATGGATCAGTTGTAGAATTCGAGAAGGTGGATGAATATATGTACTTAGGTACTCTTATTGATCAGACATGTAAAGAAGAAACTGAAATCAACCTGAGACTGACCAAGAGCAACAGGTGTGCTGGAGCCATGAGCAAAATAATTAAGGCCAAAGATATATCTCGTAATACAAAAATAAGAGTATACAAAACTATAATTAGACCCACAATGCTATACGCTGCCGAGACATGGACTATGAACAAACCCGTACAGAACACATTGGAAGCATGGGAAAGAAAGATACTTCGCAGAATATTTGGTGGAAAAGTAGTAGAAGGAGAATGGAGAAGACGAACTAATGCAGAAGTGTATCAGTTGTATGCTAACCCCACAATAACAAATGTGGTGAAAAAACGTAGACTAGAATGGCTCGGCCATCTAGAAAGAATGCAAGGTAATAGACTAGTCAAGAATATTGCTTGGAGAGTACCTGAGGGCAAAAAAAAGAGAGGAAGACCAAGAAAGAAATGGAGAGATGCAGTGATGGAAGATGTCAGAGAGATGGGAATCAGAGATTGGAAGCTGTTAGCTAAGAATAAAAAACGATGGAAATTATCCATCCAGCAATGGGCCTAAAAGGCCTGTTAACGCTGTACATACATACATTTCTCTAGTATTTGTTGTCTATATAACAAAGTGCTTCTAATTCAGCGATTTATTTTATGACAGAGTTATTTTTAACACTTTTGTTGTTACCGATTCTCTTCTGTATTTTAATGGCAGTTATCCAGACTCTGATAACAAGGCTGGGATTGAGTTGTCTTCATGCATCCTGTGATAATCCGGATACTTAGGTAGTGCATTTGATCTAATTCCTTCAAGATATATTGAGGGCATGTAGCTCATGGAAAATATGGTCTGGGAATATGAAATTAATGAGAAGATATTTTTTGTGTAGAAAAGCAACAAACACAATTTTCAAACTTCCAAAACGTCGCCTTTACACCTGGAGATCACAAGCAGATACACCTGAATGTGTAGTTTGTAACCAAATAGAGTTCATATGTACAACCAAAAGATACAAAAATTCAGTATTAGCGTTCAAAATATATCCAAGTGCAGATGTGCCAACAGATAACAATATTCTGGTAGGAAAAATAAGGCTCAGATTGAAAAGAGTTACAAGCACTAATAATCAAACAGTTACTATTGATAAAAAAAGATGTCAAATGATACCATAAAACAAGAAATAACCAATTTATTAGAAAAAAAAATAAAGTTTACATCAAGCAAAGATGAAAGTACTAAGGAAAACTGGACAAAAATTAAAGATATATTAAAGATCATCAAAGAAACAAAATTAAGTGTAGTAAAAACAAGAAGAAAACAAGGGTGAATGACAAAAAAATACTGAAACTCATGGATCAAAGAACATAAATCAGAAATAAAGATAAAAACGAATACAAAAGAATCCACGCAATAATCAGGCAGAAGATAAGACATGCGAAAATACAATTTTAGCCACTAAAAAAAATAATTATTAAATTTAGACAGATTGGACTGGTATCGGTGAACCACCTACAGGAGGTCCTACAGCATTAATTTGTTTTTAAGCATAGTTTAAGGATATTTTCTTACAGTTAAATCCTTAAATCCATAATCATCGGCATTACCTTAATATTATTATGTTTAATATTATAATTGAACAAATTACAATTTTTTCTCAAAACAAAAAGTTAAAATTGTATCCCTTTGTATTAAATTAAATAGAATTATAACCTTGCAGGTTATACACTGATAATGCTTCATTAGGGTCGAAAACGTTTTGAATTTTAAATAATCCATTTTGGATAATTTTACCTCTTACAAAAATTAGTTTTTATACTATGTAATTGTTTAAAAAAAAATAATGAACACTCCTGGTATATCAAAAACTTGATTGAATCATGAAATATTCTGTAGACATTAAAGTTTTAAATAGCATGAAATAAGGTGTATGCATATAAAAAATCGAAATCAAAAACGATTCTTTAGCAGGGATGAAAAATGAGATCATGGGAGAATAACTACACTACTGAAACTCACGTAATGGCGACAACAATTTAGAATTATTTATGGCAAAAAATTTACTTTCTTTGGCACATCTATCTACTAGCGCTGTTGCCAAAACAAATTCATTCTGTTTCGGTATCTGTGCCGAAGCAAGCATCTGCTTGATTCGTTGGCGTTCGAGTAGTATCGAGGAATTCGAGGTCACTTCGATTCTTCGATATAATAAATACAGAGTTTACATGATTGTTTATCATTCATAAATACAAGGACAAAAACATATTTTCTTGCGGATGTTTATGTATGTTAAATATTAGTTTATACGGGATTAAATAAGAATTATATCTTATATTTGATTTGACGTTTCTATTTACAATAATTCCGAAATCGTTTTCAAAAATTCTAAAATAAAATTATACTCCGGTCCATATAGACAGTTAAAATAACAAAAATTCCCGAAAAGTCAAATATTGGTGAAGAGCTGGGGTTTACCATCACAAATAAAGCTTTAAAAATCCCCATCGATCGCTTGTGTGCTACAAAAGTTATTTGAGGTAAAAGATCAAAATTGGATGTTTTTGTATTTTTCTCGAAAACGGTAAGTTTTATAAAAAAAAAACCTTAAACTGAAGTTGTAGATCTTAAAATTCTTTATGGTCTTCACGATTTTTTCCTAAGAGTTATTACCATTTCTGAGATATCGCGACTCTAAAGCCTAGTTTTCACGGTGATAGTTGTCGCGATAGTTTCTTTTATGATAGTAACTGTCACATGAACAATGGCGAACTATCACCATGTAAATAACCTGATAGTAGCTATCATACTGTCACGAAAGTACTCTCGCACTATCTCGCTTGGCTAGATAGTTCGGCAAAACTTTCATGTTAGTTTGCCGTTGTTGTATATACAAATTGCACATGGTACGTGATTTTGGCAAGTATTAAAGTACCTATATTTGAGTATTGAAAATAATTGTTAAAAAGTGCAAAAAACAGTAGAATGAGCCGCCGAAAATTTGATATAATAAATTTTTTAGAAGAATATGAAAGGTTTACATGTTTATGGAAAAAATCTCCCCTTATCAGGACTTCTTACTTTTAAAGAACTTCTTCTTCTTCTTCTTATGCCGTCCCCATTCCCTCTGTCTTTTGCAACGTGGAATAATTCGTCTACAGTCATGTTTGTCCAGTCTCGAATATTTCGCAGCCATGACTTCCTCTTTCTACCTATTCCCTTTTTGCCATCGACTCTACCCTGCATGATGACCTGCAGAAGACTATATTTATTATTTCTCAGTATGTGTCCAAGGTATGCAGTCTTGCGTACTTTTATTGTTCTCAACAATTTTTTGTCTCGACCCATCCTTCTCAGCACTTCCTCATTGGTGACCCTGACAGTCCATGGAATTCTCAACATTCTCCGGTATATCCAAAGTTCAAAGGCTTCAATTGGTATTGGTATTGGTTTCATATTCATCATTCCATACCACAATATAGTCTTTCAGAACTTCGTATATGGCGTCAAAGACATCTGGTAGAAACTGGATTATCGTACACTTATCGCTATAGCTATCATATTGGCACTCGGTAAAGGTACTGCAAAGATCCTAATGAGTCGCCAGTAGCAAGATATCGGTATTTGAAGTTTCAGCTTTGTTGATAAAGACATTCGCATAACGGTATTATTCTTCTGTATCTTAATGATAACCTTGAAAAAAACAAATTTTTTTAATAAAATTCACAATTATTATTAGTCGTATCGGTGTAAAATGTACCTACCTTATTTACTAACGTATTAAACATTTTATCATTCATGCGTAAAAAGTTTAAGTGTTGCAGAAGCACCAAGTGTACTTCTTCTTTCTATCCATTTTCTCACCCATACCTTTTTAGGTTTTTTAGTTTTCTCCGTTTTTTGAAATAAAATTATTTCAACAACAACAGCAGCTGCCACAGCAATTAATACTGTATCGGCCATCTTGTTATTGATTACTATCGTGATAATTTTTTATACGTGTAAACACCTTACTTTCATGATAGCACTATCGAGGTTACTATCGTGAGAGTACTTTCGCGAAAGTACTATCACCGTGAAAATGAGTCACATTATACATGATATGCACATATTTCCACGCCACCTGTGAGGTAGTATACTCGGCGCGTTTTTTTACCATGGTAAAGTTTTAGATATTACCTTATTATTGATATTGATTATTGGGTTAACTATTGTTTTGATTTATTTAGATATTTTAATCAGATACATACTCCTGAAAGTCTACTTCAACAGTTAAGTCGTCTTCGATTTCTTCTTCTTTCTCTTGCTAGATGTTTAAAAATTGTTCAAATGTGGCTGAGTCATTCGTCTCTTCATTAAAATCACAGGAATCTTCCTCTATTGTACTCAACTGGACATTTGAGCAAGACTGACCGTGGAAATTGGTACACGCTGGAGAACACAGCAACTCGACTTTTTTACAGCCACATTTGGCACTACACCTTTTTTGCAATTGCAAAAAATAGTGTTGAGGAGTTTTTCTGGAGCAGGTGAGAGTAAAGTTTTAATCGGTTCGAAAATATTATCTATCAATTTCCAACCCCAGTCTTCTGGATTCAGTTGATTGCTTAGCCATGTTTGAACTTGATAAATGTTGTTTTAGGCATTTCAGCTGCATCGAAAAGTTATAAGAGGTAAGAGGCTAATTCATACTCAAAAACTTTTTCAATCTCATCCTCAAAAGCTTCAGGGATACTCATGCGATGAAATAATAATACAAGGTCTATAACTACTTTTTTTACGTGAACCTTCACGTTGCTACTCGCAGCTAAAAGAGGGATTACTTTTTCGGTGCATTTTAATTTTATATTATTAAATGTTTTACCTGTCATTCTAGACATGGAAGCAATCCCAACTTAACGAGATTTATGGTAATTAATCTTATCGTCACCAACAACTCCAGAAGCAATAGATACGATTTTATTAATTTTAGAAAAAGGATCATGTGATGAAAACCAGTCTAGAAGTTTTATAATATCTTTAGCATCTTTTTACGCCGCGAATCACTTACATCTACATGCTGATCTGTTGTGTCCATTTGAACATTAGCAAGAATTTCCAACCCCTCACAATAATCATATCTGTTGACGTTCCACAATAAAGTTTATCAGAATGTCCAACAGTAAAAAAACCTTCTGTAAACCTTTGATAAATACTTGGATCCATCACATCGTTCAATTGAAGCATGTTGTAACGTTATAAACGTCACATCTTTATTAATTTATATTTAAATAATTATTTTATTTTAATTTCTTTATTAATTTATTAATTCCTTTATCTTCAGTTTCTTTTTTATTATTTTTTCTTAAAAAAATAGTTGGCACCCTCTTTCTCTTTCTGTCCCGTAGAATAAATATTCGCCCTTTCTCTCTTTCTGCCACGTAGAATAAATATTCGCCCTTTCTCTCTTTCTTTCCGGTAGAATAAATATTCGCCCTCTCTCTTTCTATCCGGTATACTAAATATTCTCTTCTATGTTGACAGAAGAGCTAATTCCATCATAGGCATACGTCCTATGGCATCTGTGCTAAACTTAATTTTAATCTCTCCCTACCTTCTGTCAATCACCTTTTCTAAACGTAGTGGGAATATTATTTTTTGTCTGTAATTGAAATTTATAAAAGAAGGTAAGAATTATTATAAGCTTCATTTTATGACCTTCAGCAATCTCTTGGGTGAGTACTTTCATTGTAATCTATATTCTATAATTCTGACAGCAGTTTCAATATTCATAACCTCACTTCTTTTAAAACCACGTTTTCAATCTTATGCATCTGCAGAATTTAGATAATTTTAATGGTAATTCTATTTCATTTTATCCTTGCCATCTACTATTTGTTTAATTGTAATTTTGGTAAAATAATTGACAAGGAAGTTAAACCTTCCGTGATGTCTTCCTAAAGCTGTTCTTATATTCTAGTTTATTGGAGAATTTATTGGGTTAATCGGATATTTCATTGGATACTTTCTGAAATAATAATATGCAGCAGAAGAATAACTGCAGCTGTATGTAAGGCTTACTTTATTTAGAAGCAAGCAGCCCATCGATGCCATAAGTATCATTTAAATTTGTGTACTGTAAAGCTTTAAGCAGGGTTGTTTTTGCTTTGTTTTATATGTTAAAGAAATATGATTAGTTAAATCATTGTTTTATTTGTTACCAGCTAAATGTTCATGGTTTAAGTCGTAGTTTAAGACAAGACGGATTCACACTTGAGAGTCTGAGCTAGGCGAAGCATAGACGATAAGCTCCCATGGTTGATTGATGAATTATTTTATAATATTATTTTAATTCTCTTTGGTAGTCTTATCGTTACAAGTAAGTCCAAGTGCGCAGACTGAACATAAGGTAAATGCCCAGATGCATGGAAATAAGGCAGCATTTTTTAACGCAGTTCAAATGTGGTTGCCAGTCTCCCATAAGTTCTGGTCTTATAACCTCTGCAATGGACACCGTCCGAAAGTATTGTACCCATAATTGTGCGGTTGGCCTAGTTTCTGATATTCAATTAATTTGTTATTAAACTAATCAAGTAATTCCACTATCAACCACTACTGTTTTATCTTCACTTAAAAGTTTATTGCAAATAAAGCAAGACTGAGACATTTTTTAAAGCTATAAAATAACGTAAATGGTAAACGCTTGTAATAAGTACCTATATTCACCTGAACTGAACCTTTAGCACTACAAGAAACAGGTATATGAACGAGACCTACGGACAATAGAATCGCTAGATGTTTTTCAAGGTCACGTGAGTAGAGCGTATTCAGTTAGAGACTGACAATCTTTTATATCCAGGTTTTTAGAATAATATAATACATACAAAAGAGACACAAATAGGTATTTATACCTGTCTTAAGGGCATGATATGTATATACGTTGGTTATATGTGCATATCATGTATAATGTGAGACTTAGAATTCGATATCTCTGGAATGGTAACCCTTAGAAAAAAATCATAAAAACTATTTTTTAGAGAATTAAGAGCTACAACTTTGGTTTAAGATTTTTTTGATAAAACTTAGCATTTTCGTGAAAAATCCAAAAAACCTCAAATTTTGACCTTTGACCCCGAATAATTTTTGTAGCTCACATACGATCAATGGGGATTTTTAAACTTTATTTGTAATGGTAAACCCCAGCTCTACACCAATATTTGGCTTTCCGGGAATTTTTGTTATTTGACCAGTATTTTTTATGCCTAAATTGACAGGATTATTATGAATTACTTTAAATATTCTTCATTCTCCAATATATGGGAGTAATTTTAATGGTCTTCGGTTTTATTGGACATTCATTATATTATAAAGACGATTTTTCTTGGTGAAATTATTCCTTAGAGGATAATATCGACGAACTAAGGAAGTGGCAGCAAATCTCAGAGTTGAAGGTGAACACACTGACTATGTGAAAATCATGAGTGGAGTGAGGCAAGGCTGTATTTTGTCTCCTCTAATCTACAATCTGTACTCTGACAGAATATTTATCGAAGCTTTGCACGAAACTGAAAAAGGTATTCTACTAAATGGTTACCGACTAAACAACATCAGATATGCACATGACATCATAGTACTTGCAGACAATTTAGAAGACCTACAAGTTCTTATGAACAAAATCACGTATTACAGTAACAATATGGACTCAATATAAACGTTAAGAAGACAAAGCTTATGATAATTATCAAGAAAAGAATAACAGAAGGTCAACTCTACGTCAAACAATCCCCTGTAGAAAGAGTGACGCACTACAACTACCTCGGCACCATAATAAATGGATCCTCAACCTCTCTCTTGATACAAAAGTAAGAATGCTGCGATGCTACGTCTTCTCTGTCCTTTTTTATGGTGTTGAATCGTGGAGCTTGAACGAAGATATGTGCAGAAAACTGGAAGCATTTGAGATGTGGCTATATCGGAGAATGCTTAAGATCCCGTGGACCGAGTCACAAATGAGGAGGTCCTCAGAAGAATGAATAAGAACCGAGAGGTACTGACCACCATCAAATCTCGAAAGTTACAGTTCTTCGGACATATTATGCGAAATCCAGATACGCTCTCCTTCAAGCCATCCTACAAGGAAAAATATTCGGAAAACAAGGTCCAGGAAGAAGAAGAACATCTTGGTTAAAGAACCTCAGAATCTGGTTCAATACAACATTTGTGCAGATTTTCCGCGCTGCTGCAGATAAGATAAAGATTGCCATGATGATCGCCAACATTCGTAACGGATAGTCACATCAAGAAAAAGAAGAAGGAAGTGGCCACCTTGGCTATCGACTTAACCTAGGTTATTTTTTTTTTTTTTGGATAGGTAGATGTCAACAAAATTTATGGCAACATTCATGAAATAGGTTAAAAGAACTGACTGAAGATTGCTAAAGCTTTGAAATCAATAGTGAGTCATAGGTATTTGTAGAAATCACATAATCAAATATGTTTGAATAATAATTTTCAGTTTAAAGTGATAAATTCTCCATATTTATCATTCGAATTTCTATTTATATTTCTTAATGGGTTTTATTTTAGTAGCATTTGGTATATTAAAGTAATATGATATTTATTATTTATTTTACTGCCATACTCCAACAATTTATTGGAAAGGGTGATTCATTGCTAAGAACTGATTTTAAAACTGTCAACTGTTGGGAAATTCCACAATTCCGGTGGCGTCGTTATTTCATTATTTTTTTTAGGATTGCATTATTTTACTAAAAATTAATTCCATCGTGATCTGCAGGTACCTTCGTCGTTCTGTAAATTTCGTAATTACTTAAATCTTGCCTTACTATTATGGGTATGGGTATATATGGGTGACTTTATACGGTAAAAACTTTTACCTGAATTAATTTCTTAAATACACACATGATTAAAGTTATCTAAAAACTGTTGGTAAATAAAATAAAATATATGATACTAAATAATGGAAAATATTATTAAACCTGTATTAGTAAGGGTAATCGCCAACGAGTCAGAAGGCTCAACGGATTTCCAGGATTCCGATGATTTATAAACCAAGCTGTAAGTAAAAAGTTTAATGTGGTAGTCGTAAATATATTTTGACGAAAATTTTTCAAGCCATAATACTGTCGGTTGAATTCTTTTTAACGGATATTGTGTTTTTGATAGTTTTCTATCAGACAAATGAAACTCTGCAAATTGTTTTTCAATTTTCGTTCTATCTTCGTACCACTGAATATCGGCTTTCAACTTTTGTATTTGTTCACAAAACTCTACCAATCTGCACTGCATGGAAGTCATTAATGAGATAAACAATCAATATTTAAAATCAATATATAAATAAATGTTTTAACGCCCCTTCAGAATATAATGTTGACGATAATAATGATCGTCAACAATTATTATTTGATAATAACAAGACCATTGCAAATTCGTTTATTTAAAATTCGAGTAATTATTTAATCTCTCCCTGTATGTTGTTTTGAAATAATATTGAGATATTTTTAATTAGCGTTTTCACAGTCAAGAATATCCGGTGACGTTCTCGTTAGCAATATTATTTCGCGTCATATTATGTCCGGTTGTCGGTCTGCGACCGTGTGAGAAATGTTAAAAGGAAATGCACATCCGGTGAGTCACTGGCTGTGAATGCATACATTATCTCGCGTTATATTTTTGTTCCCAGCGATGGTAAAATGTATACGTTCGAATTTATAAAGATTCCCAAGTTTAATTATACACGAGCTTACTCGTAAATTACTCGTAAAATATAAATTGAAAAATAAACGAATTCTTACTATTACGCTATTCGTTGTGGATAAAATATATATTGGGTTTATCAAAAATTACTCTCTTTGTCCGTCATTCGTCTTCTTTTTCGTCTGTCGTCATTGGTGTTCGTCGAGGCGTATCTTCGTTATTATTGAGGGAATGGGGGGGGGGGGGGGGCGTTTGGGGGTTTTTTCGTTAATATTGTGGAACGTCTCCACCAGTCGTTCTCATTGGTGTACGTTGAGGCGTATCTTCGTTATTATTGGGAAATGGGTGAGGGCGTTTGGGTGTCTTTCCGTGGGACGCCTCCACCATTGGTCGATGTACGTAGTTCTCATTGGACGTCGATACACACGTTCCCATTGGTGGCGTTCCTATGTCACCATTGGTCGGTGAGACACGAGGGTTAACTTAATTCGATGTCATGATGCCACTATTGGCCGTAGATACCTTCCGACGTAACGAGTAGGGCGTTTTTGTGTCACCGTTGGTCGAGGATACGTTCTTACGTCACGAGTGTTGCGTTTCTGTATCACCATTGGTCGAAGATATGTTCTAACGTCACGAGGGGATGTTCCTATGCCACCATTGGTCGAGGATATGTTCTAACGTCACGAGGGGACGTTTCTATGCCACCAATGGTCGAGGATATGTTCTAACGCCACGAGGGGACGTTTCTATGCCACCATTGGTCGAGGATATGTTCTAACGTCACGAGGGGACGTTCCTATGTCACCATTGGTCCGGCGTTTACTTGAGGGCATTCCTATGACACCATTGGTCGACCGGCGTGGCCTAGAGACACGAGGGGCGTACCTACGTCACCAGGGGGGCGTGGCCTAGAATGACAGGTCACTTCCGCTCCAGAACGAACTTATCACATCTACTCAGATTATACAATACCAACGAAAGAATGCAGCCTCTTGAAAGATATTAGGTCCTATGAAATGAGATGCCGCGCTGATGCTTTGTCGTGCAACTCTAAAGGTCATTATCACCAAGCCCTTCACAAAAGCATCACAGGAAGAAGTCCAGGTAAATATACAAAAAAAATTATTTCAATATGCACCAAAAATACATTGCGAAGAAAATTAGATTACAAAAATTTGCAAAAATTAAAAAAATATATAACAAAAAACCATGCTCCAGATAAGATTATGAGACACAAGCACAAAAAACGTTAGAAATTGATCATGAAGAATTAGAGAAAATTAAAGAAAAATTTCTATCGAAACTTCGTAAGAATAATGAGGAATTCAATTATTTAATAACACATAACTCAAAGGAATTCAAGTGAATGGTATTCAGAAAGAAGAAAATGTCTGACAGCCTCGAATTTTGGTCGAATTTGTAAATTAAATTTAACAACCGACAAAAGAAAGGTTGCGAAAGACATTATTTTAAATGCTTTTAAAGGAAATAAATTCACAGCCTATGGAATAGAAAAAGAATCCATTGCAGTACAAGAATTAAGATACTAAAGTATATGGAAGTGAGAGATGATAGATATATTTTAAAGAGGAATCATGCATATTACGGGCAGTTATTTGTAGCAAATAAAAACTTTTCTTCCTTTTGCGTGTGGACCCCGCAAGGATCAATATTCCAGCTTATTTAAAAGGATGAACAATTATGGGAGCAAATAGTCAAAAAATGAGAATTTTATTTTAACAATTATCTTCCTCTATGAATACAAGAAATAATTGATGAAAAGTAAGGTTGAGTGTTTATATATTTTGTTTCCTATTTTTACATTTTCCATCGATTACAATACTTATATTTTATTTGTACGTGATTAGTTTTATAATACTGGCTCATTTTATAAAATCTTTTTTTTTTATTTATTTTAAAATACATTATAATATATGTATAATAGGAATCGGGGTTTCTGTACGTATATTTCTCCAGAAAGTAAACAATTTTTAGAACATTGTTGTATACCTAGAATTAACTTAATATACAAGAAACAAGATGACGTTTTAAGGAAATATTGTATTATTTGACTAAAGCCTACTCAGAATTTCATAAAAATATGACTTGTCAATAATGTTGAAACACGTTGTACACTTAAGATATCGTAAATATTGTTTAAACGATAAAATAATTAAACTATAGTCATACGTTAACATACAAAGTGTTCTGATTAAGGAAATAATATTAAAACATTTAATATAACCAAAAAAAAAACAAAATTTAATTGTGAAATAATTGTTATATAACAAATAATAAAGTAATAATTGTAAGTAATTGACACCCTGTGTATTTTCATATAACTTTAAATACGTCGGTATTTTCTATGATTAAGCTTGTACCCACAATTAAAATATTGTTTGGCTAAATCCATTGGTTTCGGAGTTATTAATTTTTTTAATGTTCTATAATTTAAGGAAAATCGAAATATCTCCTGAATTACAATATTAAGGTATGAAAAATGCAACAAAATACTGGGCGTTTCATAAAAACAAACATACGTTTGATACGTCCACTTTATGAGACCCCTGGTATATTTCAAAATAATTTTAAAACTGCCTTTACATTCCTATTAAGTTATATATCATCAAATTTGTTGTATTTGGTTTCGAACACTTTCGCTAATGCATCTGTTTTGAGAGTCGACACGTTTTCCCAGAACGGCATCGACGCCCAAACAATTCAAGCACAGATGTTTTTCTTTACCTGTTTACCTCGTAAGCACTCATTTATATGTAATTTCTTATGGTAATAAAAAACATCTATAAAACAATTCAGGAAACACACTTTTGAAATAATCCAATAATGATTAATTATGATTATAATAATAGGATCTTATTACAGAAAATATTTATAATTAACATAAATATCTTATAATTTAGTTTTTATTTTACTTTCCATGTAACTAGTTACTATGTATTTTCTAGAGGCCTATGTAATTTTATATAAGTTTAGTTTTAAGTCTTAAATGTACCATTGATATAGTCCAAGATAAATACTGTAAATAAAAAATGAATTTACATTGAACCCAGTATTTTAATCCTTACAATCTAAAAAAAATAAACAAAAAATATGTAGATGTGTAGCCGAAAATATCATTTTATTATTTTTCTTAAAAAAAACCGTTAAACCTCTCCATGAAAAGCAAAACCTTTAATTACAAACTCTTACAATCATCTTTTTCTTGTTTTAAAACAAGAAAATTGGAATATTTTGGATATATTACACGTGGAGAGAAATACACCTTGCTCCAACTGATTATGCAGGGAAAGCTCCAAGGAAAGAGAAGCATAGGGAGGCGTAGAATGTCATGGCTGCGCAACCTGAGAGAGTGGTACGGATGTACATCAAATGAACTTTTCAGAGCAGCCGTCTCAAAAGTTCGAATAGCTATGATGATTGCAGACCTCCGCCGCGGAGATGGCACTTGAAGAAGAATACAATCATCTTTATTATAATGCTCCCACATAATATATAATTATGGGGAAATTAGGCAACGCAGATACGTCGTATATATCGGTTATAAGCAAGCCAAAAAAGCAACGAGTATATTTTTTAGTGTTAAATAAAATTTCATTTTATTCATATAAACGAATGTTTTGCAATTTACCATCAACCGGATACACCCACATTCCAATACTGCACCCACTCCAATACGTTAATGCATATACAGTTTTAGAATTCGGAGAAAACGATTGCGCGAATACAATTAGTACGAATATATAATCAAAGAATATAGACGCTATAAGCGTCTATATTCTTTGATATAATATTGCAATGTGGAAAATACGCTGACGCATTAATACAGCAAATTCTAGAAATAGTCTGCAAATCGTTTTTCAATTGCAGTTCTATCTTTGTACCACTGTATATCGACTTTAACTTTTGTATTTTTTCGTAAAACTCTTCTAATCTACACCGTATGGAAGACATTGATGAAATGAAGCACGTTTAACGTAAAGAATAAATATATATTAATTTTATATTTGTTTGAAATTTTCATTAATCCTGACCTGTTCCTAATAATAAAATATTTATGTGTTAAATAGTATGTGCATCATAATTGGAATTACCTGTAAGCAAGCGTCATTATATTTTCTGCATCAGTTTATATTTAATTATACAATAAACGCAATCATTTTCTCCGAATTCTAAAACTGTATATGCATTAACATATTGGAGTGGGTGCTGTATTGGAATGTGGGTGTATCCGGTTGATAGTAAATTCCAAAACATTCGTTTATATGAATAAAATGAAATTTTATTTAATGCTAAAAATATAATCATTGCTTTTGGTTTGCTAATAACGGATATATATGACTTATCTGCATTGCCTAATTTACCCATTTATCATATTTTGTTACTAAATATCTACATAACACCATACAATTTTTTACTCATCTTTTCATTGCTGCTACTTTCCCATTTCGAACACACACCCGCTCTGGCGTCAGGGGAGGCTTTCTTGTACATCTACACAGGCCCCAACGCCACCTAACCAACTCTACCAGCAAATTATTCATTGCACAAACACGTATTTTCTACTTCTCACCCTTTTCAACCCTCTCACGACAGGGTGTACTTCTTCTATACTTATATTTATTGTACATCACATCCCTAGAGATTACTTCTACGACCTCAACGCCACATACCTAGTCATTCAATTGGCCGCCACCTTGGATCTGAAATTCCCATATCTCCTCTACTTATAAAATTATTGTTTGGCATCCTTAAGTTGCCATATATATCCAAGGAGCCAGTTTCATAGTATTTAAAAAAACAATATAGAGAACTTCACAGTTTTCAGTACCAGAACTTAACAAATTTAAACATAACAATTTCTTTAAGCCCCTTTGAAATTGAATGATAATTGGGTTGATACAATTACCGTGTTGTTATCTCATTTTTATAAAAAAAACGGGTGTGGCAGTCCAGTGGGACTGCCGGTGGAAGTTACACTTCTATACACGCATTTGCCGTTACAAATTTATTTGGGAGTCAATCTGCACAATCATTACATATGTAATGCTATAGGTAAGACATAGCAGAAAGAGAAACAGAATTAATAACAATTTACTAACAATTAATAAACCACTTTTGACCTGTAAGAGGATTATAGTAAATGAAGGATTGAATCAATATTGTGATGAAAATGTATATTTTTATTTTCATATATGTATGAAAGGAGTTTAATGCAAAAAATTTTTTACACATACTCTGCAGTAAAATTCATTGTTTATTTCGTTATTAATATAATAATACAATACAAATTAAAATGCAATATTCATAAGTATTTAAGAATGACAATAATATACATAACTTTTCTACTTACTATATACGCATATATGTTTAATTTACTATGTAATAATATTAATAAAAAAGTCCTTCCCGACTGGAAATCGAACCCCGGTCTCCCACGTGACAGGCGGGGATACTGACTACTATACTACCGAGGACATGACACAAACGTATTTCAAAATTGACAGTTTTGGATCATACAGTGATTTATTGAGATTATTATTTTGAAATACAAAAGGCTAATATAATTATGAACATTTAATAAATAAAACAAAACATATCACATAAATAATAATATGTATTAATAAATATTTTATACATTATATATATATATATATATATATATATATATATATATATATATATATATATATATATATATTATATGTATATATATCTTTATATAATATATATATATATATATATATATATATATATATATATATATTATATGTATATATATCTTTATATAATATATATATATATATATATATATATATATACATATATATATATATAATATTAAATGATATATACAAAAGGAACATTTTTATATTCGAGAGAGGAAGAGAGAAAATATATCTTTTGTCTCTCTTTTACTCATTATCTTACATATGTAATGATTTCACAGATTCACTCCCATACAAATTTCCAACGTGGAGCGCGCGTATAGAAGTATAATTAAAAAAAAAACGAGTGTGGCAGTCCAGTGGGACTGCCGGTAGAAGTTATACGTCTATACACGCGTTCGCCGTTAAAAATTTATATAGGAGTCAATCTGCACAATCATTACATATGTAATGCTATAGGTACGAGAGAGCAGAAAGAGAAAAAGAATTAAATATATGGGTATATGGTGCATCGTTTGCTGTATATAAACATTTGACCTGTAATAGGAGTATAGTAAATGAAGGATTGTATCAATATTTTAATGAAAATATATATTTTTATTTTTATATATATGTATAAAAGGAGTTGAATGCAAAAAAAATACACATACTCTGCAGTAAAAATCATTGTTTATTTTGTTATTAATATAAAAATTACAATACAATAAATACACTGCAACATAATTCAATATAATAATACAATATAAATTTACAAAATTTACACATACTCTGTAGTAAAATTCATTGGTTATTTTGTTAATAATATAAATTAAATATAAAATGAATATACAATGAATAAAAAACACAAAATAAATAAATACAATATAAATTAAAATGTAATATTCATAAGTATTTAAAACTGCCAATATACATAACTTACTTTACGAAGATAAAAATAAAAAACCAACAACTCGGATTATGTTGTAAATTTTCATTTTATTTTAAAATTTATGTTCTTTGCGTATATTACATATATTTAATAAGATTAACGTGAGATTTTAAATATTTCAAAAATAAAAAAGGAAATTCATAATTGGGATTCGAACTCACAACCACCAGCGTATGAACCAAACACGTAAAGGATTTGCCAATTAGACATGACACTAACGGATTTCAAAATTGACAGTTCTCCGTAAAACAGTGATTATTTTGAAATACAAAAGCCTAAAATAATTATAAACGTTTAATTTTAAATAATACAAAACATATCACATAAATAATAATATTAATACATATTATATTATATATAATATTTATAATATTAAATATATATACAAAAGGAACATTTTTATTCTCGAACGAGGAAGCGAGAGAAAATATATCTTCTGTCTCTCTCTTACTCATTATCTTACATATGTAATGGTTTCACAGATTCACTCTCATGCAAATTTCCAACGCCGACCGTGCGTATAGAAGTATAACTTCAAAAAATATTCCAAAGCATCTTGATTCAATTTACAGAATCTCACAGAAGCTACTCAAATCTAGAAGCTTTTTAAGGGTTTTAAGAGAAGTGTCTAGATAGACAAAATCTGAAAGTAGTTTTCTTATATGCTTCAAGTGAAATATTTGAACAAACTTCTTTCCTCATTGAAAACACTCAAATACTAAACACATAACAGTGAGTACACCCGGATACTCCTTATGAGTCGCTTGAATTCCTTAAGGACAGGGGGAGATTGGTTTTGTGTGGTTTCCCAATCTCATTGCACAACGACACCTAATCTTGGTGAGGATATAGCCACAGGCAGAGCTGAGTAGTATCCGGATACTTCTGTATCCAGATACAATATGCGGATACTTTTTTAAATTTTGTATCCGGTATCAGTACCTATCCGTGATCAAATTTTAAAGTAACCGCCATCCGGATACTTTTTTTGATATTCGGATACTTTTAAATATTTATCGCCCGCCGATAATGCACCTGTAGGCAGAACACTGCCATTCTTTCAATCCAGATGTGTCGAATATGTTAAATCCCATTTTTCGTACTCGTCACCGTTATATTATGTTATTATATAGCTAATGGAGCTTTGTTTTTACCTAATCAGTTATAAATCTTCCTAAGTACGTTGTTTAATTAATTACTTACATTTATTTTTTATATTTTCTATATCTCTCTTTTCAAGAACCCCTTTTTGTAC
This sequence comes from Diabrotica undecimpunctata, assembly GCF_040954645.1. Lineage (NCBI taxonomy): Eukaryota > Metazoa > Arthropoda > Insecta > Coleoptera > Chrysomelidae > Diabrotica > Diabrotica undecimpunctata. The sequence continues at coordinate 51,764,163 of NC_092810.1, read as the reverse complement.
CCTGTATAATTAGAAGAAATTATTTTTCGGATTATAATAAAGTACATCTTAATATTTATAATTTTATTTTAGTGTACCTACATGCACATCACAGTTCTAATACTAATAATTTATGCCCTTCTTAAAAAAAGTATCCTTCAAAGTATCCTAGGAAGTATCCGAAAAAAATATCCGGATACTTGTATCCGAATACATTTTTAAATGAAAGTATTCGTACTTTTTTAAAAAGTATCCGGATACATTTTGAGTATCCGTATCCGGTATCCGGATACTTTTTTTCAGTATCCCACCCAACTCTGGCCACAGGTAACCTCCACGCATTTGGACCGAAAAACAAAAGGCCCGACAATCTGAAGGGAATTGTTTGTTACCAAATGGAACTTGTATGTTGTTGGCAGGTTTGGATACCAACGTACGAAGACCAAGACTGGTACCAGGAACGGCTGCGGGAAGGCGAATTGGCGTTTGCTCACCACAATAAAAATATCATACTTAAAGTGCAAAATTTAAACGATGTTTCATAACGTTAGTCTCTCTACCCTAACTATTTTTTCTGATTCATAAATTTGTCTTACACTAACATAATTGCCACAGGAAAATGGTACAAAGCATTATCGGTATTAACATATAAAGAAGAATTGTAATCCAAAAAGTTTCCATTTATCTAGCCGAATTAAAAAGTATATGATACATTGAAAATGATACAATCCATTGACAAAATGATACATTTATCATTATGTCATTAAATGGTTTTAAAAAATCATTTCCTTCTAATTTATATAAGAGCAGTACCTTCACTATAATTAATTAAGGCATCGCGAATTATTTCATGAAAAATATTGCAAACTAAGGTAACGGTCTAATTCTGTCTTTCAATGTTTAAAAGCGTCTATATTCTTTGGTTTGACGGCTAAACTGTTTTGTAATTTAAATTGAAAGATGCTTTAATTAATAAATTAACTTAAAACATAAAAATTTATAAAACAGTACCTACGTTAAGTTTTAAATTAGATATACACCCAATTAGATAAATGGCAACACAGCGAGCCGTCGACATTTTACGAACCTGCTTTATCAGCGTAGATCTCTAAACAACGTGTTTGTTTATATGAACCTCTCCCCATATCAGTTGGCTCAACGTTAGATTGATAAGAAAATTAAATTTTAGAGAACAAAAATAAAAGCGCAGCGTAAATTTTAGAAGTTTTAATGCATCGAACAATATTTTTGAATTTCCTAATTATAGCAAATATTTTATAACTCAATGAAAACTATTGATTAAACAGAATAATAATAAATTAAAAAAAAAACGCAAAGAATATGTAATTCTCAGAATGCTAATATTCAAACCTCGAAATACATAGGCGTGCTCATCCTCTAACTAAAATGTAATCTTAAAAGAAAAGTTTGGATTTTTGGATATAAAGTATTTGGATATTTAGAACAAAAAAATTAATCCAATCCAATACTGGTTTAAAATAAAAAGATACACATAAAAATAATAAAAATTCTATTAATTGTGAATGATAAAGTTAATATAAAATAATAAAATACAATAAATTATACTGAGACGTAAAATACATACACAAAAACTGTAAGTTTTTATACATTCCCATCAATAAATTAATATTCTTAATACTAATAATATTGGAAATAAGAATGAAAATTATATCAGCAATAAAAAAATAAATAAATAAACAATGTAGTTTGCGGTAATTAGTTCAAATGTAAAATAAACTTCTGGGCTACAGTTTAAAGTTAAGATTCCTCATATTCTGTTTCAGACGAAGTGTTATCCGATCCGGGATGAATTATTATAGGTTCTATACTGCTATCTATTATATGATCAAGCTCCCACATATTTTTCTCAATATCCATAACGTGATTAATACATTTTTGCCAATGTTTGCCTTTAACTTCGGCCTATACTAATTCAATCGGATTTAGCTCGCAATGATACGTTAGTAGGCAAAGTATTTCAATTCCTCGTTTTTTGGCTCTCTTTGGATCTCCTCAATGACATATTTTTTATAATTTTGTTTATTAATTTTAGCAAGCTCTAATAATTCTGCATTTGTCGTTGTATCGTCAAAGATTAAATTGTTAGAAGTTAACCACATTGCAATTTTATCTTTCCTCCATTGAGTAGTTGGTAAACTTCAACTAATCTAGAGTGGTAACTTGCATTGTCCATCACAATAACTGAATTTTTAGGTATGGATTCAATCATCTGTTCAAAATATTCTTCAAACACGTCTCCGTTCATCTCTTCGTGATAATCACAGGTCTTTTTTGATTCAAACAAAAGTAAAAGAAATCCATTCATACTACCTATATGGGTAACAATTAATCATCGACCTTTACCTGTTGGTTCCCTGAAACTAGTTGAATATCCTTCCAGAAATGCTTGTCGACATTTTTTATAGTTTTGTCTTTCCAAACTCACCCTACAGTATGCCCTTCATTAACCCACGTTTCGTCTAAACAATAAATGTTCTTATTTTCTGTCCTCGTTTTTTTTATTTTTCTGAGGTAGTCTCGTCTCCAACACACAATTTCTTCGGAATCGATAAGCATCGACTGTCTGCCAACTTTTTCATACTTAAAGTTTAACTCATGCAAAACTTTCCAAAGTTTGTCTCTACTTATTGTGTGTAAATCGGGATCATCGGTAATGGCTTGTAAAACTTTATCTAAAGTTTGTATTTGTTTTAAAAAAAAAAATGAGTGGACCATTCTACGAATTGCATTTTGAAAAATTCATCCACATTCACTTTCGACAATTTTGGTCTTCCTGTTCACGGTTGGGGTGGGGTTATACCAGCTGATTTCTCCTCTTTTAAAATGTTATATACAGTTGATTTTGATTATCCCATTACTTTAGACGAAATTTCAACTATACTATCAACAGTATTGGAAGGATTGTGTTGCTTAAAATAATTGTAGACATTGATGATAACACTCTTTTCGTTACGTGATAAATGATTTAACTTTAATTTTTTAACTGGTGTATAATCACACGTTAATTCCATATTCTATAAACTCACTATTCACTCTTGCAAAAAACAACTGTGTCAGATCTCTTCACTCGCTTATAATCGACTGAACAAAAATATTTTGATATTAATGAATGATTAATGAATTAACCATTTTATTAATCATTGGTTTTCCAAACAAAATCGAAATTTATACTACTTAAAATAGCGTTCACATTTATCGGAAACCATCTTTCGCTAATCAACTTTTTCTATCTAAACTATCAAAAGACCATTCACTAAATACCTATTTATTTTAAGAGTTTCTATATTTCTTGTTATTTAATGGGTCATTATCATAACGACAAAAATAACCATAAATAAGGTTACTAAAATAAACAGATTTATATAAATATAATATGCTTTGAAAATGGTTTAATATCTAATAAACCGAAACAAATAATGTAATTACCTTAAAGTACGTCTATGACCAATATCTAAATAAAACCCAACGTAAAATAAGCTACAATATTGACGTTGTACGAAAAGCACACGTACTACAATATGCTTAACAATTTAGTTTTTTTTTCTGAGAATTTACTCCAGCTTATTTTTCAAATATACTATAGCGCCATCTAGGAAAGAAAATCTGAACTACTCAAATCTGACATTTCATTCATATTTTGTTCTTCTTCTTGTTTGTTTTCATTCATATTCATCAATACGTTCAATTAAAAATACTAACAATATTAATTAAATTACATATATTAGTACATATTAACTACATAGATAATTGATAATATGAATATTTATTATTTTTTTTTTTCGTAAAATTGACAAAATTCTTGATTGTTCTAATTTAAAGGTAAGATTTATTTTGCAAAATAATTTATATGTTAGTTTATATTTATTTGGTTTATATGCAAGAAGGTACAATGTGGTTTTGTACATAGATCGATTTCATAAGACGTCATTTAATTTCTTTAAAATTTAAGATTTAATCATTTTTATAACAACTCGAGAAATACCGGATCGACTTGGGTAATTTTTATTTTAAAATATTTGTATAGTTCGTCCCAAACCCTTTTTTCAGTGCGTCATAGTTGATCGAATTCTCTCTAACACATTAAGCTAGAAGTGACAGAAAAAAACGTGAGTCTGTGATTATTATACATAGAACTTAGAAAATTATTTATTGTAAAGCTAATTCTACTTACGGATGTATAATTGGTTAGAGTTTGGAATACGCTAAATAGATATCCAATCAATGATGCGCATAAGTATAATTTGACGCAGATTGTCTCGATCGTGACAGTACTTTCACAATGTCAACTGATAAAATGATAATTGTTATTCCAGGATAGTATTATCAGACATTTTACAGTGAAAATTTAATTTTGTATTTATTGTCATAAAAATATTTTAAATATGCCGAGATATCGAGAAAGAACAAAGACTAATAATAAAATTATTAAATTATTTTCAATTAAAAAAAGAGAGATTACGATCCTTCAACTGTCAAATTTAACTAAAATGTCATGCAATAATTCTCGACATTCTTAAAATCCTATATGACGTCAAAATTAGTGACGCACTGAAAGAAGGGTTTGGGACAGACTGTATAAATCTGACATTTCAATCATATTTTGTTTTGAAACGATACAATTGATTTATTGCTAACAATTTTGATTAATGACGTATAATATACATATATTATACCTCATACGTCACTAGTTTATAAAGTTATAAAGAAATATTTATTAAATATATTTATTTAATAAATATCATTGTTTATAAAGAAATAAGGGCTTTAGAAAATTTATAAAATAATACATATTGCCTATAATTGATTTAGGGCGTGTATATCACTTCTACATATTTCGTAATGACATTGCTTCTTTGTATCAAATTGATATGCTAATTTAGGTACTTTTTTATTTATTTTAGTATTTGTTCTTGTCAATAAATAGACTTTCTTTGGTCTTTTTTATCCCATTTAGGTGTGTTGACATGCACTTTATTATTTATATTATTAACTTAAAAATGTACGGAAAGAATAGCTGACAGTATTTTGCGATAAAAAGTCGTATTGATGATTTAAATAGTTTTTTAGTGTTTTGTGGTGGGTGTAGAATAGATCGTCGGCGAATGTGTTACGACAGAAAAAACACACATGGCGGCAATGCCAAAAGGGTATTATATCATATCTCCGTTGTTATTGGTCCGATTGGAGCGTGTAATATGTTAAATGAAAGGTAAGGAAATAAGATAGAAAAAACAAATAAGACAGCTACCAAGAAGGCAGTACACAGTATCTTCAATATTAATGAACGTATAGCGACATAGGAGATATCATAGGACACTATGAATAAAAATATATTTACTGTAAGACAAATTTTGATTTATTGGCTTAAAGAAAGCCTCTGGTTGAGTACAAAATAAAACTGAAACTAAACGAATCCTAATATGCAACATAGCAAATGAATTGGAGGATATAACGAATATATTAAGATAGAAAAAGTAAACAAGCGACTACCAAAAAGAAGTTACACAGCATTTCGTTATTTATAAACGTATAGCGATATACGAGATATCACATAACACTATGGATGATAATAGGCACTATAAGGTAAAATTTGCTTTATTGGCCTGAAAAAGGCCTCTGGCTGAGTACAAAATAAACAACTAGCCGATTCCTAGCATATGAGTCATCAAATAAAACGACATGAGATATGTAGTAGATATAATCTATATAGCGTGCCATCAAATATATATATATATATATATATATATATATATATATATATATATATATATATATATATATATATATATATATATATATATATATATATATATAGGATATAGTAAAAAAAATAAGAAGGATCAGAAGAGTATCAGATCTTACTTTATATTTACTTGGTTTATATGGAAGTTTATTGTGTTAAAAATTTAACGAATGACTGCAGATTGCCATTGACTGAATCTTCGGGCAGAATTACTAGTAGTATATAATTATATACAATAATTTGTATAGATGGTCACTTGAATCGTTGCTTAGTCCGAAAACCGTGTAAATTCACCGAATAGACTTTAGTATGTATCTTGGATACTGGTACCTATTTATAAAATAAAACAATAACAAAATGAAATTGTATAATTTTTAAAATATTTTAAAAGTACAGTAACAAAAACATATAAGTCTAATATAATAATATGCGATGATCTAATTATTAAGTTCACAAACAGTCTTCACTCTGATAGTAGATGTATCAGATATATTAGTGCCAGTAAGAGGTTCTACATGTATACTGTCAGTTGTCACAGTTGTTTCTAAACAATTTTTATTGGTCACTTTTTTGTTACCTTGTAAAAAATCGACTTCAGATTCTAATTCAATAGTCTCACTATCTCTTTCAATATTTTGTTCTATCCTGGAAGAACAATTATTATCATTGAGATTATTATCAAGATTGACACAATCTAGTTCACTTATCTGACATTCCCCGTTTTCTTTTTCTTCTATTTTTTTATTATCATTTGGATTAGTAGTGAGTTTAGTTTGTTCTTTGACTATGTCTTCATTATCTTCATTAGAAATGAAATCATCATTCAAGTTACAATTTCCCTCCGTATTTTCAGATTCTATTGTATTTATATTAATAACATTAGTAATTTTTTCAGAATCGACGTTTGAACTATTTTCATTCCCTTTTTCAGTATTTACCTCCATACCCGAAAAATCTGTGTCATTATTTTCTATATCTATAGATTTAATATTCTCATAGTTATTACTATGACCCTCAACAACTTCTACATTATTTATTTGAGCTTCCCCATTTTGTTTTTCTTCTGAATTCTTATGACTGGGATTAGTAGAAATGGTAAGATTTTGTTCCTCGTCAACCTCTTGTTCCTTTTCTGATTGGGAATGTTGTAAATTTAAAGAACGTTCGTCATCATTAGAAAGGCAAAAACCATTCAGTGTATCATTACATTCGTCCATAACATTTTTATAATACTCTTCTGTATTTTCAGAATCCATGGAGTTTGTATTAATATCATTAGTAGTTTCTTGTTCTGTATCACTTATCAAAACTTCTTTATCTCTGATATCCTTTTGAAGAATATTTGGAGTTTTGTTAATATCAAAGTTATTAGCAGAATCCTCCTCAATACATTGATCAGATGTTTGATTTTCTGTATTTTTATTCAGTTTGGAGGATACATCAGCGGAAGCATCAGTATTATCAAAACCATGTGAATTAGTAGATGAACAACGTTCATCACTGCTCGTTTCAGACATTGCAGACATAAGCGGTAAAGATGGCTTGTTTACTTGATTTGTTAATTCATTCTCATTTTCTTGTTCAGTATCATTATCTACCATTTCTTGTTTGATGTTTACGCGTTCGTTCAATCCACTACTAAAACTAATATCGCAGCAACTTAAATCATTCCATTTCTGTAATTTTTTGTTTTTAGAGATTTCGTTTTTGTTTTTGAATGAAGCATCATATTTGTATGACGCATTAAAAGAAGGTGCATGGTTAATCTCGACAGGTATTTTGTGATAATGTAAATTCTGTTTTAAGTGTTTTAGTTCAATAGATAGATCAGTGTGATGGAACTTTATTAGTGCATTAGTCGGTAAGTGAGTTTGGGATACACTACTAATCTTTCGATGCAGTCTATTATATTGTTGTAACATGCATTTTATCATTTTTGCATCATTAGTATTTTCTGTGGGAATCGTACTATTTAATATTTGGCTGTTGCGTATATTAATTTCAATATTTAGATCATTTTTTAATGTTCTGGTTGGAGTTTTATCTGCAACCGGTTTTTTAATCTTTGAAATTTCCGTCTGACATTTCGGGGTGGTATTATTCTTCTTTGGAACAAGATTAAACGCGGCGAAGGCGTCTTGGAATTTTTTTTGTATTTTCACATTTTGTTCTATTTTCTGAAGCGGTATATCGGGCAAGTGGGCCATAGATTTCATCATTCTTTGCACTTTACAATTATTATTAAGGTGGATATCTTTTGTTTTTAAAGACCTAAATTTAACTTTACAAAACTGACAGCGAAGGTGCTTAAGCTGGTGTTTTTTCAAACTCATCGCTAGAGAAAATACCGAATTACAAATATTACACATATGCATTTCTTTGGATTGGGCAAATGATAAATCAGAACCCGCATCACTGATAACCGATAGAGCTGGACTTGGACTTGAAGAAGATAAATCTTCACTAATATCGATGTTTAACGATTCCATAACGTTTTGAGGTGAAGAACTGCCACTAGATATCGCCCTTTTTCGTTTCCGCGAATTTGAAACTCCCACACTAACTTCCAGACTCTCAGACTTTTGATCGAAACGATTTTTATTAGAATTTTTGAGCGAATGAAAGTATTCAGGAATTGTCTTTTTCTTTATAAAATTGGATATTGTAGCTGTTGAGGTACTCTTCATTGCAACTCTTCGTTTCTGGGTCTTCAGTGCCATATTTATATACTTCTGCATATTTAAATTTCGTTCTTTAAAATAATTTTCAACTTCATCCATACCCATAACTACCCTAGGAGATACGTCCGATTTTATGCATATTGAGGGCAAACGTATACTGGGATATTTTTTGAAAATTGGCGTAATACTCGGATGAACTAGGTGTTTACTGCGTTCTTTTAGTTTAGCGTTTATATCAGAATGTGCTTTTTTAACTACTCCGCAATTTTTTTCTAGTTTGTCGTCTTTCTTAGGTACATCTACTTCACCGTTGTTAGTTCGTCGATTTTTTGTAATCTCTGCATATTTTTCCTAAAATTGATTTTATGTTATAAAATAAAATGACAATAAAACAGTTTAAAATTACCTTCAGTCTGTTATCGTTTCTTATAGATTGTTCTCTAAACTCAAACATTTTAACTATATTGAAGATGCATTTATTGCACATTTTTTGGGACACCTTATCTTCTTTGCTGATCTGTAACAAAATAAAATAACGGTAAATAAATTAGCAAGCACCTATTATACCTACATACATAAATTACATTCTTTGTACTCGCTCGACGTTCACGGAAAGAATTTTTAAACTGTAAATATGTTTGAAAAGAAAACTTTATATCCTGATCAAATCTCTTCCTTTTATTTTCACAAATCACAACACGGAATTCTTAGTTTTTTTTAGTACATTACGCTAAATACGATAGACGTGATTAGACTAGGGTGACCAAACGTCTCGTATTTACGTTGGGTTGATGATACACTTTTGTTACGTCTCTCCTGAGGTCGTCTGCCCTCTTCACGAAAATTAGTCGCTCACTGCTGTCTTCCCCCGTCCAAGACAGTTAAACTCGCCAGCTATCCGGAGTCAGGAGTCAACTCGAGTCAGACAAGTCGGCATGACAGTCATAGTGTCATTAATTACTAATTATGCCCAAGCGACAGTGCAAGTTGAAGTAGTATTCCAAAGAATGAAAGTATGACAATGAATGAAGATTTTTAAGTTTATCTTAAACAATGGAATGTACCGTTCTCTACTTTCTCAAAGTTTAAATGGATGCTTTGGAAGGAGATACCCAGTTGACATAAAAGCATTGATATAAATGATACTTTGCTATTTGTTCAACTACCACCGTTAGTTAGTGGATTTTTAAGGTGAAAAAATTAAATAACGGACTGATGAAAGATAAAAAATCACCCAATGTCACGAAAAATGGGTTTTTTGTTTTAAAATGCCTACCAGACCGATAAAGCAAGCTGAATTTTTAGATATACCAGTATGTGTTTACGATAGCTGCGCATAATGGTAATACTGAAAGAATATTTTCGTTTATGAACATTCAATGAACGGCCGAAAGGAACAAGATGGGGTGGATACCCTTTATGCCATATGCCATAGTACTCTACAATTTAAAAATGAACTGTCTTAGTTTTTATAACCTTATATTGGATAAGAAAGAGGTTTTAAAATTACTGGAACCAAATAAAATATCCCCAATTCAAATCTAAAGATTTTTAACACAAATTTGACCTACCATTTTAATTATCTTGTTTAATTATGTTTTGAAGTATGTAATAATAAAGAAGTACTCACTGCAAAATTGTTGTTTTTCAAATATTGAATGGGTTGCTTATGTGAGTCCATTTCAATTTAGGTAAAAAGTTTTACTACGGTTAGCTAACCATAACGGAGCTTTAAGTATCTTTTCACGTTAATATAACAACATTCCTTGCATCAGCATCATTTAATTGTCATACCGGAGACCTGACGATGCATAGTAAATTATAGTATGCGAAACCGGTCATCCGTCCAAGGTAGAATAAATTGATTGTAAATCTATTATTTATTTCTTTTCGCCTAAATTAAATTACATCAATTTACAGGTCTAAAATTAGCTAAAAAGAGCATGTTTCAAAAAGTACGTCTCGATGGAGGCCCCCTTTAGCTGGAAGCTATCAACCCAAGCCCTCCTTGGGCGTTTTTTCAAGTTTATGATTTGGTCACCCTAGATTAGATCGATTGTTGATTTTCAAACGAAAAAACAAAAATATAGAGTAAAACGATCGAAAAGCCGAGATAAATTTTGACGGTACAAACTCTTTTCTCAACTGATTATGACGCAATTTTTTTAAATGGGAATATTAATGAACACTAAAACTTGGCGGAATTGATAAGAAGCTTCTTATTGTGTCTGTTTTTTAGTATTATTGAGTTGTTGTCTATCAACCCTTTCATATCAAATAAATACGACAAAACACCCATATCATCATAAATTTGCGGACTACAATGGTGTGATAACCATAGTATAGTTTCAGAATTGTAGACACTAAATTCTAAGAAATGGTGATGACGATTTAGCATTATACTTGGTCTTCCAGTGACGTACTAAAAGATTAAGAGGTAACTCTACTTATATTGAAGAATTTTTACGAATTATATATACTACGAGGGTTGTCTTTTAGTTTTGCATATGGCCATAAAAACAAAACATATATAGACTTAAAGTACTTTATTGCTTTTCAAAATGTCCCACCAAGATCGATACACTTTTGCATACGTTCAAACCAATTGGTAAAACAGTTATTCCAGTATTCAGTTGATACCTGCAAAATCGCCGTTTTAAAGTCATCGATTGCTACTTCTGGCGAATCGGTGCCCACCCATTGAATTCTTGATTTTTGGGAATGTGAAAAGTCGTTGGGACTATACGGTCGGGATGGTTTAACAATTCGATGTTTTGAAACTCCAAAAACTCTCTTGTCTTTGGGGCAGTGTGAGCACTTGCATTGTCCTGATGTAGGATGGTTAGTCGTTGTGTTGCTTTGTCGGAGTTAAGATAACTTCTGGTAAACAGTTATATACCAATCAGAAGTAACCGTTCTTCGATATTCTAAAGCAATTGTTACTACATGACCAGATTGTGACACAAAAGTTGCGACCATTTTCTTTACACTTCGAGAACGGATCACGGAATATTAAGTTATAGTTAAGTTGAGGTTTTTCCTCAACGTGAAACACCCACACAGCGGATTGGCGTTTATTTTCCGGTTTGTAGGAGTAAATCTAAGACTCATCGCCACTAACGATACTATAAACTTTTTTTGAGCTTCCTTTGTTGAACCGTTCCATTGTCTTTCGACACCAATTACGCCAACCGCTTTTGCTCTTCTGTGAGAAAATGAGGGATCATGTTACACTATATGTGTCGCCGGTATATTACACGGCGGTCATCCTTAATTAGCTGACTTTGCTTTGTGATTGCCGTTTTGGGTGAACCTGGCCTGGATTCGTCTCTGAGTTGACTGAGGGAATAGTTGACTGGTGTGGTGCTTCATTCTCAAACACAGAAACCATTTCCACAAGGAAAATAAATTCTTGTGGTTCGCTGTATACCATGTATCACAAAAAATTTATTTAAAAATTCCTTTATAAAAGGTATAATAATAAAAACCGTATCGGTATACATCACAGAACGTTTTCGGAATAACTATTCCATCATCAGTGCTATCATAAACAAAACAAAACAAAAAGTGTGAGTAATACTTACTGGATGTACATGTCTGAAGCAACTAAATATACGGGTAAAACCCTTTAAATGTTGTTTGATTAATTTTGAGTAACATTTTTGATAATTAAAAATTATGATATTTAAGTTACAAAAGGAATTGATCGCATGGCAACGTAAGACTCCACTGGGGTTGCTAGTCCTTAGACGAAGTGTCTGTAAGGACTTGTTGATGGCAACTGATTAAAATGACATATTAGGACGGAAGTCTGAACAAAGCAGTCAATGTAACCGGAGGTATGTGCCTAAATGTGACAGTAGCCAGCAAAATGTAAAATTAAATATGTTAAAATTGATTGATAGTAACAGTAGCAACCATCAATATGTTGTAATATAAAGTATTTTTTATCCTGAAATTTTGTTGAAATTTGTAAATTGGATATTATTGTAGGTGGACTATAGGTTTATAAAAGTTAAGAATATAGGTAGGCAACCAACTATACAGATATCTGAATTCAATGGTGGAGAACTAAAGATTTTTTATAAAAGACACTGTTTTTTCAACATTTGGTACCTGGAATATGGAAAGCAGATATGTGTGGGAAGTTGGGATTTTATTATTACAGAGTAAAATGTTAATTGATGCATTTCAGTGTGTTATTGATATAGAAGATGAACAAAATAAATGTTGTAATATACTGCTGGTATATTACTTAACTTATAACTTAAGTAGAAAATGCCCTACCAGTTAAAAAACAACATTTGGCACCTGAGAAATATTCGGTGTCTAAGTTAAAGTTCATGAATATGAGGTGGATGGAGAGAGTTAAATAAATATTATTGTATGTTAACATAATATGGAAAACCAACAAAATTGATGGGTAAAGGGTGACTGTTTGGCTAAAATTATAATATGTGATGTTTTATTGTTAATGTGAGAAGAGAAAAGACTGGATAAGAGACAGATCTCCAGACGTCCGAAACCATAACTTGAGGAGAGCAATGTCGATAAGCGAAATAAGCGAGACATTGCTGTTGGGATGCTCTGAAAATTGTAAAAAATTATTACTCGAAAATGTTATCGACTAAGACCCATTTTTTGACCAACTTGCTAGTTTCAAAAATTCACTGTATTTTCACGACTTGTTTTATCACAATGAAACTCTCGATTTATATCAACAAAAGATTGAAGTTACATTTGTATTTGAAGGTTGTATTGGTGGCACATGAAAAACTAATTAGGTAAACCTAGTACTATTTATTCTCTCTCTAGCGCTAAGGAATTTCCAAAGAAATATTAAGACAACTGAATAATTTAGTAAAATTATTGCATCATTTACAAATTTTTTGATAAACCCTGAAATCTCGTCAGAGTCACAAGACCTGGTATCTTGATGAAGGTAAGCTAATGGTTAAGACGTGTATTTAAAGGCTATAAGAATTATTAAATGTATTTTATATAATTAAAACAAAATGTAAATAGTAATTGTAATGGTAAATGTTTTCAACCCTAGGCATTCAAAGCCTGTCGAGCTTTCTAAATAAATAAAATACTTTTCTAATCCAATAAAACAAATGACTATCATGAAGAAACGGACGCCTTAAAAGTTGAAGGTTGATTTTCAACGATTTCATAAAACTTTGGACCAAACTGTGTCATTGTTATGGACGCGTCTTACCAAGTCGACAATTTAAGCAGTCAACAACTGGCTGACGAAAAGCTGACTTCACAAAATAAAAGAAGAACACAATAAAAAAAATAAAACACAGATATTCTGAAACTTATTTATTTCTATAATGTTCTTTGGTAAACTAATACTTTGTTTTTACTTCCATACCTTATAAAATGATCTTCCTTAAACGACCATCTGCAGATAATACATAGTAAACTCTAACATTTCTGCAGTCTTGCCCTTCAGGATCATCACAAACAAGCATGTGTTACCCAGAAGAAGGTCCACGAAAATCTACAATAATGGAATCTGATTAGAATTAAGAATGTAAGACATTTTTTATGCTACTGTGCATGTCAACAAATAAATATATTATATTTATGATACTAAAATAAGGCAAATTTTAGGAATGTAATTAATAGATTTAAGTTTTAATGATTTTAAAACACTGTATATAAACTAGAATATATAAGATTCATGTTATAAGGTAAAGACTAATTTAAACACAGAAGCACAATGTATTAAATCCTGTATGTGTTCTTACCTGGTGCTGATAAAAATAAACTCAAAATGATGCGTTTAATTCTAATCTTTCCAACTTCAACTTATAACTTTCACCCACCCACAGAAAATAACCATTTGATTTCTCCGATTTGGAAATCGTTACCGATTGCTTGTAAGTTTGGTAAAATCCTAGATACATCACGTTTTATCCTTTATTTCTTTCATTTTAACAATTGTTAATAGATATATAAATTCCTTGTTTGGAAAAGTATTCGGGAATTATTTAAATATCTTATTTTTATTATTCAAAAATATTACACCTCTTTAACTAGTTACACCTCTTTAACTAATTATAAAATATTAGCTTATTATAATACGGCTGAATTGGCTGATTCATTATTATCGAGTTCTGATTTTCATTTGTCTAAAAACAACATGTTTTCGGAAAACTATTTATCACTCCAGATAAATATTTAAAAGTATTAGATTCCTTAAGGAAACGTACCTGTCTTTTGTGTAGAAATTTTAAGATGACACTTTAAGCTTAATTTATTGCTATGTGCGGCTCTAAGAACAAAAAAACCAAAGTACTCGACTTTCATACATACGTATTTCTTCGGTATGAATGAGCAATCTAAAATTGTCTCATTTGTTGTTGTCTATACAAATTATGTAAGTTATACAATAATTTTACTAATTTAAAATTGTATTGTTCTGTTTTTTTATTATATTTGTTTTTGTTTTATACTTCTTGTTCTTTTTGACTGATTTTTTTTAGCTTTGTCCATAAAATTGTTCAATAATTTTCAATGACAATAAAGCATATTTCTATTCTTAAACCCCGATCAGTCTAGATATCGGCCGCTTTCAAAAAAGGTAAGTGAATCTCATATAGAATTGACAATAAGTTATTAAATCTGCCAATTGTTATTTTTATTTACAATCATCTACATTACATCCTCATTTACATATATTGCATTTTACGTTATTTTAAACTAAATATTAAACCAAAGATTTCAATACGTTTTACATGAACATCCGGCTCGAAGGACCAAAATATAAATATTTTTATATTTTCTCAACTGATTACTTTGATTATTTATTATTGTTGTTTACGTACTTTTGTGTCAACTGATTTTTGGGAATTATTTTTATTGAATTTTATTATACTTTTCTACTCATTCTGTGTCTTGTTATTTTTACTTGTTTGTGATTGAATTTATCTGAAACAGTTAAACTTCCAAAGTTTAATATACCCACATTTTCAGGCATTTTCCGAGACTGGCCTAGTTTCTTTCACCTATTCAACAATTTAATTACGTCTATTATTCAAGAACCTTTGACTCTTATCAAAGGCATTCCTCTGGCCGATGCAAATTATCAGATAGCTTACGAGATTCTACCTAGAATAAAAGATATCAGAATAAACGAATTCTTGTTACCCAATTCCTTTAGTTACCAAAAATTCCACTTCCGGTTGAGCAATGGAATTTTCTATTATTCAATATGTTGTACACTAAAACTCGTACAGATTTTTAATTAGAAAACAGTCGAGCCTTTGACATTCCCACTTACAGGTAATTGATTTCTAGAAAGACAATGTATAGCTTTGAAATCGGTTCAGTTTAATTCATAATTAATCTTTGAACCCTTAGTGAATTCAATTCCCGATCCAGATCTAAGCGCTTTAAAGATTAACCGTCTGAATCCTTGGTAACTAATCCAAAGGATAAGAGTAGACTTTTGGAAAAGATGGTCTAGAGTATATTTATTCTCTTCGAGAGTGGGAGTCTCATCTCGCATTAAAGGTTTTCTAGTCCTCATAAAAAATGAACAACAGCTTCCTCTTCGCTGGCAATTAGCCAGAATCACTGAGTTGCATTGCGGTACTGACGGCATTGTACGCGTTGTTATGTCTGATGACAGCTTCATGTGGCATCCTACAATGTCGGGTGGTCAAAATCTACCCACTGTATATTTGTTAATAACTAGCTTTTTTCTTCATTTCTATTATTATAATGATAGTTTAGTGTTCGTTACTTATCCTTATAATAGTAGTTGTTTTTAAAAAAAATCGTTTTTAGGGGGGGGGGATTGTTTGGAAAAGTATTCCGGACTTAAGTACTCCGGGCTAAGTAGCGAAAATATTTCTTCTAGATTTTTATAGATGTTTAGAGAGTCTCGAAACTTCCCCCCATCTTTTTTGTAGTATAATCTTCTATTAACGCCACGTCAATGAAATTAAATACCTATTTTACAACTTTTTTGTCTTTTGGTATTTATAAAATCATTAACTTAAAAGATACATTCACTTTTTTAAAAGTAAAGCTAAAATACAATATTAATTTTCACAAATATCAACTTTATCATTCGAATAGACAAATTGATATTGTGTTCTCTATCTTGACAGTGGTTTGACAGTTACTATGAACGAAAGTTTTGTTTAAATTAATTTGATTGAAAATGAACATATACATTTTTTCTGAAACTGCAAATAAGCACTAGTCTTAGGTAAGAATAACAACTACTGAAATATTGATTGTGGCTAGTGATGGGAAGACCTGGTTCGTTTCGGTGACCCGGGTCTTCCAGGTAATTCATTAAAATGATCCGTTCATATGAACGGCTAATTAAATTTGTTGTGTAAAGGTCAAGTGTGTAGAGTTTAATATTGATATGTTTATGAATACTTTTGAGAGTATATGAACTAATGATAATGCAGGACCCGTTCATTAGAACGACTATAATTATATTGGTGTTTACGTGTAGAATTCGATATTGTTACTATAAATTTAAGAATAAAATATAGTTTAAGGCTGACAATAAGATTTGTATTTCTCAAATCATCTTCAGAAATCATTAAGATATAAAAAAAATATTTGAAAAAGTTAAGTAAAATTACAAATTCCATATTTATGTTCATAAATGAATGATAATGCAACAATTAAAATGGATTTTATTTCCTACAAATTTATAAACAGAACAGACTACGGGACTATTGACTCGACAATTCGAATGTATATAATTTTACAGTTTTGCAGCGTAAGGGTTTCGCCGTTCTGGGAAACTGAAATCAGCGTTTGAACGATCCTTTGCGGTTCGCAGTTGACCGAGCAAAGTATCGCGATCACACAGTTCGTTTCGTAAACACTAGGATAGCGTCATTCATAGGGTCATTCGAACGATAGGGTCTCAGAATGTGATTGTATCAATCACGGGTCTTTAAAAAAATCAGATCTTTGTGGACGGATCGTTCGTGACCTTCTCATCACTAATTGTGAATGTCAAGAAAATGGTGCTGTAACAGTAAAGCGTTATGCAGATATACTCGTAGTCATCCGAGGCGAAAATGGCATTGAACCTCTAAAAATCATACGCACAATCTGAGTTTTGCTGAGAATATGATTGGAACCCCAAAAAATACGCAAAGAAGTATATCATTTCTACTCCTGGCATTTTCCTCAAACCCCTCTCGTGGGAAGGAGGTCGGAAAAAAATCGATTTACCAAGAATATATACGCCGTAGAAAAAAATGTTTCAAATAAAATATGTGATTGACAATTTTGAACAAAAATGTTTATTAGCACTTTTTATTTAGAACGAACCGTTCTCTCAGAAACAACGCTTGAAGCGACCGGCGATTTTGAATGTCAGTTACGCGCGCATACTCAATGTTAAATGAAATTTATATCAACTCGACGGTAAAAATTCGATCTTTTGATCAGAGTGTCCTATCGAAAAAAATCATAATGCGTTTTAAAAGTGAAGGGTGCAACTTTCATACGCAATTTTTGTAATATAATTAATATAATATATATATATATATATATATATATATATATATATATATATATATATATATATATATATATATATATATATATAATAACGGATTGATTACGGCTGCCCCCAATTTCCATCTTTTTCTCTCATATGCAGTTGCCTCTTCTAAGTCTCTTGCCGCCATTGCTTCATCACTATCGTTGCGCCAACTTCTCCGTGGTCGTTCTCTCTTTCTTCTTTCAGGAGGGATCCATTCCAGTACTCTTCTAGGCCATCTGTACTCTGGCATTCTTTTAACATGCCCGAACCAGATTAATTATTTTCTTTCTATTTTAAGTTAGTTTTTCATAAAGGTGTTATATATAAGGTGTTGAGCGATTTTTGCCATTTTTTATTATTCTCATGAAATCTATAAAATTAATCACTTTCATTGATTTTCACTATGGAATTTCCATTGTTAGAGCCTAATGTTCTCAAAACCTATAGCATAAAGTTTCAGTTTTAAGTTTTTGCAACAAATTGATCTTAAAATCGAAATTTCATGTTATAGGTTTTGAAGATTAGGATTTTATCACTTTAGAAAGTGATAAATTTTATTGATCTCACAAGAATCTTAAAAAATGACAACTATCGCATATTTATTTATTTAACACTTTTATAAAAACTGACTTCACCTGCGGCAAGATACAAAAATTTTATACGAAAGCTGTACTCTTCACCTTTAAAACGTATTTTGATTTTTGTGGATAGGACACCCTGATCAAAAGATATCTAATTTTTACCGTCGAGTTGATACAACTTTTAATCGCCGGTAGCTTCAAGGGTTGTTTCTGAGAAAACGGTTCATTCTACATAAAAAGTGCTAATAAACATTTTTGTTTAAAATCATCTCCGCTACTGGGGGGTAGGAGTGGTAAACTTCTTTGCATCTTTCTTGGGGTCCCAAAACTGACATTCTCAGTAAAATTCAGCTTATTTGTATGATTTTTAGATATCTCTGACGACTGGAGTAATAAGTAGCCTAATAAAAATTTACCGGACAGGTGCACATTCTTAGCAATTGATTACCATTTAGGAGAAATTGCTATAGAGTTTGGGTTAAAAGTTAGGACAGAAAAAAGGCAAGAATTGTCGGACACCCATTTAATTCCAGAATTGTTAGTAGAACCACTTGATTAGAGAAATTATAGGAAAATGTCTGAAAAATTACAAATTGTTGTTTTTAGTGGCACCTATAATATAAAATCAAAACACTACAATGCTAGTTTTTAATGAAAATTGAAGATTGCAAGAGTTAGTTTATTTGAGTTAGTAACACTGAGAGGTAGGAATTTTTGTGGTATATGTTTCCCACAATAAGTCTGTCAAAATATTCCAGAGATGAGCAAAGGACTATAACTATTTTATTATTTAGTTTATAACTGGAATTTGAATATGCTCCAGCTGAGAAAGTTGTGAAAAGTTCATAAAATAAGTATTTTTAAAAATAACCTACTATAGCAAATTGGACAATTTTTTAAACTTTCTGAAAATTTAGTATGTAAAATTTCGAAGACATCTCCACAACAAAGGTTCAAAGAAATATAGGATACCTTTTTTCTATTTTTGCCCATAAAACACTCGTAAAATCGCCCATTTTTTCATTTTGGTTTATGTCACTATTTTAGAGATAACTTTATATTTTTTATACCAAATTTTTAGAAATGTTTAAAAGATTTTTTAAATGTAATATATGAACGTTATTTTTGCAATAGTTTTGCAAATTTTCATTTTATTACAATATGAATTAGTGAGTTTTTGTCGAATAAAACAACCAAACATGGATTTTTTTGCTTATTGAGATACTAATATAGGTTTATACCAAAAAAGATACAATTCAACAATTATAATTAGATTTTTTCAACCTGCTAAATTGGATTGATGTTTTGACTACAATAATAATTTCAACAAAAAGGCCAAACTAAGCATCTTAAAAAAACTCAACATGAGGGAGAGAGAGTGAGGATTAAACCAGAACTGTATTATTCTTCTGTGATTATTCTCTTTAAAAATGAAATAATAAAATGAAATATTAAGTATGATATTCTCAAATACAACAGCAATTGTATTCTCAAATAGAAACCTGAATAACTGTTAGCTCACATTAACTAATTACATAACCTTAATAGCTTCGCTTACTGGCTCAGCTAATGTACCAACTTAACAAACCCTCACCTAGTCACCTAATCTCACTCGTTCACATAGCCTAACCTACCCTGAAACTAGGTGTATACAATCGAAACTTTGCACAAACATTGTTATAGTTTTTCTGCCTGTTCGTTCCTACTGTAATGAAACACTATGTAGAAACAATTTGTTTTAATTAATATTTTATTGGTATAAATATGAATATGTATACAAAATATAAAAAAATTAAAATTGAGCCCCCAAAAAAATGTATTCACATTGACCTCTACTTAACTGAAACAGATTCGTAGAGCTTATACCATTATAGTATATGTACTAGTAAAAACTATTGTTTTGTAATAATATGTAAAGTTTTTCCCATTATATTGTAATAAACCTTTATTATATATATATATATATATATATATATATATATATATATATATATATATATATATATATATATATATATATATATATATATATATATATTTAAACGAAGGACACTGCACTAGAAAGTCCTGATACTATTTTGTTTTGTACAGAAATGTGTGTTTCTGTCCTGAATTTAAATAAACATATTGTATCTAGACTTAACAAAGTCTAAATGTGGAGGTATTTTGAAAGCTATTACACAATTCACAAGATGCACATACACAAGTTTTACTTTGTTAATCCTTTATTTCTATTATGAAAATATATCCAATAGGTATACAATTTTTAAACTAAATAAAATCATATAAGCAAAGATCTTTGAAACCATAACTATAATAAATATAGGTTAATGCTTTTAATTTAGAATGTTTTACTTGAGAACTAAAACTTGGAAGGGAATATAGTTACTTAAATGAAGCTAGTAGTATTTTCATAAAATAATGAATAATTTGATTTATGAAGTTGTGAACGTGAATACACATTTTAAGAGAATGTATTGGACATATACAGACATGCTGCAAGAAAATAATTTCAGAAGCTCTTGAGAATGTATTATTTGTACAAAAGTAGCTAATTAAATCTTATGATGATATAACTCCTTAACTTTTCAGCCGATGTACAACATTAAATGCTAAAAGAAGAACTCAACTAATGAAGATAACAAATATTTTTTTTGTTATTTACAATTTACATTGTTTGATAAAATATGCTCACAAAATATGTCAGTTTTAACGGAATGAAATTACATTACAAGTCTGCACTAAATGTTTCTGTTTTGAACACTTTTATACTCTCTCAAAACTCAAAATTCTGGATGCACTACTATGACAGATGAAGTTGACAATTGTGTGGTTAGTGGTTGCACATGCGCATAATTTTGTACTTATATTGTTACCCTGAATTAATATTATGCAAAAATTTTAGCTTAAAATAAACTTTATTTAAACTAAATGATAACACATAACCATAGCCTTATTATTAACTAACATAAAATTACATAAATTCTCAAAACCAAAGATAAAAAATATTGGATACACCTCGTACTTCATAAAAAGTGACTAGTGCTTTAGTGTTACAGATACAGATTTTAGGTTAGTTCATTTGGTTTTAACAAATTAAATAAAATATGATAACGCTTACCTGAATTGTTGTTAGTACAGTTACTATTTCCACTAACGGTTTGGGACCATCCACCTTATTGAAAACGGACACTAATTGTACAGTCCCAGAACATAATCGACAAATATTTTGAATACTATCTAAATCTGAGTTTTTCGCCACTTCCAAATTCATTTTTATTTATTTAAACAAACACAATAGTTTTAATAAACCGTCTAATTACTACATAATACATTAAATTCAATTCATACTTCGTAAAAGCATCGCCACAACAAAGACTTAACAGACATTAACAAATACCTGGTCCCAGCTGGTATCTTAGTAATCGACTACGACCACTGTCGGATGGAGACGCCACAGTCGGTGATTTTTCGGAGTATACTATACGAGGTTATTTCGGAATGCATGTATTTCAAGGCACGAATTATACATGATCTACCTTTACAACAGTAAAGTTTAGTGAGATACAAGGAGGATGAAATATTTTTTGGAAAAGTACTTCTAATGAAGAAAATCATTCCATGATAAACTCAATTGTGTATGATATGTATTTGAAAACAATTCTAGGCACAAGAAATAACTAAATTTTAAGTTAACGTTATTTTATTAGTATTTTTAGGTACCAATACATATTATGCTGTCCAAAATTAGGTTTGTGATATACCAGGAGGATGACATATTTTTGGAAAAAGTAGGTACCCACTTCTAATTAAAAATTATTCAATAATACATTCAAGTGAGTATTGTTCTGAAGCTATTTTCTTGTGGCACCTTAATAATATTTTTCACCTTTTATGGGTTTAAACCACAATTTCAATTAAAAATTTGTTTATTTTGACGTTTCGTAAATTAAAGTATACACAAAAAAATTATTATAAGAAATATCCATTACCTTTCCATTCGATTTCATGGAACAAGTACATATTTAATATTATAAATATATTTAATGAATTTTAAATATCCTAATTCTCACATCCACATCATGTTTTTGACTTAAATGTTTTGTACCTAATTAAAACGTATAAATTGGATTATGGTGTATTACGTATTACCTATATATATATATATATATATATATATATATATATATATATATATATATATATATACATATATATATATATATATACATATACATATATACATATATATATATATATATATATATATATATATATATATATATATATATATATATATATATATATATATATATATATATATTATATGTCGGACCAGGTATAGATAACAAGTTTTGACATAACAAAACAGTAATGTTCTGGTTGAAATTGTAAAAAGTGGCAGTTTTTGTAGAAATTTTGTTAAAACTTGATAGTTAAAGAAAATTTTATAACAATCTTGTAAAAACTTACCTGTTACTTATCTGTACTGAGCATAATATAATAAACTAGACCAAGGAAATAAGCATAAACGTACCCTGGTTGTGACACTGAACCTAAACCGGCCAGGCAAACGACAGTTGTTTTGAATCACGGTTCGTAGACTTATTACGGTTGCCTCTTCCGACTAACCAATGAACATTAAGCCCGAAATTACGTCACGAGAGTACAGTAATTTGAATCGTAACATTGTTAATCGTCGTTTTTATGTCTTTGATGTGTGGAAAATAGTAAAGATAGTTATGAAATAAAGATGTACAGTGGATTATAATACCTAATTATGGAAAACTTTTGATATGTATGCAGTTTGGTACTTTAAATTAATCAGAACCGGTTGTTAACGTTTATCCAATGTTAATGCAGGATTTACGTAAATCTAGGACTTCGATCTCCATTTTACACTGAAAATTTGTCGCGTATACTGAATTTCCATTAATACTGGATTAACTATTGAATGAATTACCGAATTACATAACTATTTTTTCCATTTTTTTAATATCTTTCCTTGATTGATCATTAATGTCTAATGGCATTCTAAAATTTCATTCAACATTATTATTAAACAATGAAATTTTAAAGTTTTAACCTACCTTATAAAAAGATACGAAGACTATAGGTACGATGTACAACTACAATAAATAACGTTTCTTCGATAATTCAAAATAAGTTTTTATAGAAAACAACACCCAAATTTCAAATACAAAAATATAAAGAAAACTGAGATATTTAAGAAACGATAAATAATAAAGCAAATAATAAACTGAAAGATAATTACCATGAACAAACTGTAATAATAAATGGGTTTTGTATTCTTGTGTACTCTGGTGACGTAACTCAAGTATCCCCACCCCAGTCGGAAGAGGCAACCGTAGTAAGTCTACGAACCGTTGTTTTGAATATGTGGTATGGACACAGAATAACAAACAATCAGAATGCCCACTATGCTTGTCAAGATAAGTACGCACATCTCGTTCGTGCAGACGGAATCAGCAATGTTTTAAACAGAATCAGAGCTGTTCAGTGAAATTTTATCTGATGTGCATAGAAAAATTTAGACCATAGACATAATATGCACTATTTTATTTGTACTTTTAGTTGAAGAATAGATTAAATTATTTCAAATTTACTAAATTATTAATCTAAAAATTTAAATTACAGTTCTGTCGTAGCTTGTCACAAATTTCTCAATTCGAGGCTATGCTTCCGTTCCGATGCTGTACACTTCAAAGGCGGCATCTGAGAGTGGGCATTCTGATTGTTATTAATTCTATGGTATGGACCTCTATATGTTTCCTGCAGTCGATTTTTTGGACTTACTTATTGGACTTGGATTAATTATTAACAAATTAAGTGTTGATCTAAATGACCTGACGACGGACCTGTCGTCTTTGGAACGGCGCAAGCATGGCTTGACGACGGCTTGTCGCTAAGGGAAGATAAGTAAGAAGTCCCGTTACTTCTTAACGGAAAGATGGTAAAACCAACCCTCCTCCGGCAAACGCATTCTGTTTCAATTCATCGAAGTAACAACATGTAGTATAATATTATAATATTAATATATTCGTAATTATTTTTTTATTTTCATTATTACAAACAATTAAGTTTTTTCATATTATAACGTTTACATAGAAGTATTAAATAGTTTAATTTACGGTCTTGTGTTCTTTACTAAAACCACGGGAAGTCCAAATAATGTTTAGCAACAAGTAACTGGAAGAACTCAAGATTCCATTTTCCACTGAACAGTTACACAACAGTCTGGTCCTTCGATTTGGAAGCTTGCTGCTTTGGAAATACAAAAAATCAAAGGTTAGTGCTTTTCCTTTTACCATTATTTCATTTTTTTTACATTTTCACATGAGATTTACATTTGATTTGTTTCAATTCGGTGGAAAACTACTTGTATCTTAATTGTTTATTATTCCCTATTTTGTACAATATACGAAACATTTATTTGATTATTTTACTTGGTATAAACGCGATGGTGTGGTATTACAGGGTTTTATTCCTTATTTTACATTTACTAATAACTAATTTGATTTGTTTTTAAATAATTTCTGCATTCTTACACACTCACTCAACATATATATATTTTTACTTCCTATTTGGATATATTTAGTATAATTTGCTATAATTTACATACACTTTTGGGTTCTATATCCAATACGGTTCGTCATTTGCGACTCGTAATCATACATTATCGTCATTTCTACATCCTTTGTGGATAGATTTGACATATTTTCTTAATTTGCAACTCTTGGGTACTATTTACCAACCTTAGATTAAAGAAACCATAGATATAACGTTCAGGCAAGAAACAGATGCGCAAAGCCTGCCAAATATTTCACGTTAGGACAAATGGGTGGGAGGAGTGACAGGTACGTATTTAGGACAATTTTGGAGTAATGAAATAACGACGATTTAATTATTAAATAATTTATTTAAAACAATAACTAAAACTAATATGAGTTAATTTAAAGTAAAGTATTCGAAAGTTTTGCAGATATTAGTGATTATAGTGATTATATATATATATATATATATATATATATATATATATATATATATATATATATATATATATATATATATATATATATATATTATATGTCAATGGTGAAGTTAATTGGGTTAGCAGCTGAAATGAAAGCCAAAGTGTGCTCTTTACAACGAGTTCGTTATATTTCGTTAAATTTCTTTAACATCTTCAGACGAAAAGCTATTTGAGGTTTGGAGGCCATGATGGTATACAAAAAAAAACATGTTTAAATTTTAGTGAATAAAAAACACATCGAGTTATTGGTATGTGTAGTGCAATTGAAGGCTTAATTCCCCATACAAATTAAGTGCATACTTGCCTGTGAGTCAGTACAATAAAATTATTTTAAAAACATTCCGAGTTACATTAACTAACTATTGATAGCAACTACCTCACCGAAAATTACAAAAAATAGTATCTATATAAGAAGGATGAGAAGGATGTAATGGTTTTTATAATTGATAATTACTTTAATTTATGTCACTTTCAAATAAACCGTAGAAGTATCAAAATGATGACGTTAAGCGAAATTAAATATCATCACTCAATAATCTGAGATCACCACTCAAAACAAATTGCAGTTTTTAAAATTTAAAAGTCCGGTTCTGAAGTACAGCGTCGAACACTTCCCCTCGATACAAATATGGCTACTAATGAATACAATATTACAAATAGAATATTTTAAACTTACCTAAATAGGTTAACTGACTTTTTGTCTTTCACACAATTTGCAGTTGAATGATAAATATAGTTCTTAATTATACGTTTCGTTAATCTAAGTTACCAACCGATTCGGCTTTCCAGCGATTCGGGCACACTTTATAACTAACATCTAAATCACTTTAATCGTTTAAACATTTTCTGTGCTATTTTATTACAGCAATTTTATTATTTTATATCTTTCTAGGCACAAAAATTTACATTTACTTACATTTTCATTTAACACACAAGTTAAAATACTTAACATTGTACCTTACTTATTTTACACTTAATAAATTTACTTGTCACTATGGCTGAAGCTGCTGATAATGCTAAAATTAAACGCACTTCCATTAAGGGCACTTTAACTCGTTTCTCGAATTATTTTAACTCTGTCATAGAGTTACCTGCAACTGAAATTAACTTTAGGCATTTACAGTTACGCCTTGAGAAAGTTGAGAAGCTCTATGACGATTTTGATAATGTTTAATCAACTATTGAGGATGCTGACCCAAACTACACTACAAATGCATCCACTATTCATGACAAGAAACGAGCATCTTTTGAAAATCCATTCTTTTCTTTCACTGGCCTAGCTAGAGAACTTCTTGCCAATCTTTCGACTCCTCCTGCTGGTCAGATATCCCAATCATCTACACCTTCCACAAGTGAAGTTAACATTTCTCAACAAAATATACGTTTACCTACCATTCACTTACCTCCGTTTGAAGACGACTACGACACCTGGTTATTTTTTCAGAGACACTTTCAACTCTATCATCCACACAAATTCCGAACTTTCGAACATACAAAAATTTCACTATTTGAGACTATCCTTAAAGGGCATTGCTGCAGACACAATACGCAATCTAGATATTTCTGATGCAACATATGCCACAGCATGGTCACTTTTAAGGGAAAGGTTTGAAAATAAACCACTTCTGGTTAATAACCACATCAAAAAGCTCTTCAATTTACCCAACATTTCTAGAAACTAACATAATGATTTGCGAGCCTTATTAGACAGTTTACAACGACATCTACGATCTCTTGAATCTTTACAAATAGACATTACAGGTTGAGATCCTCTTATTATCTACTTAGTCACTACAAAATTGGACAACACATCTCACCGCGAATGGGAACAATCATTGAAAGATAACGCTACAAATTTACCCACATTAAATGAGCTCACAGAATTCTTAAAAGGAAAATGTAGAGTTTTTGAATCTCTTAATAAACACGATGATAAACTCCGCACCAATGAAAAATCTTTTGTATCTACGAACAATAACAGCAATACTTTAAATTGTTCATTATGTTCACAAAATCATCTTATTTATTCTTGTCCTAATTTTAGTAAATTACAGCCAACCTCTTGCTTAAATAAAGCAAAACGTTTAAAACTTTGCATCGATTGTTTACGTTCTGGACATCCTACTAAAAACTGCAAATCTTCTGGCTGTCACAAATGTGGCAAACCTCATCATACGCTTTTGCATTTTCATAATTCTATTCAGGACACTCCAAATTTGGAAGCATCATCTTCTTAAACACCTTCCAATCAAACTACAACCTCCTTAACAACTCACAACCATTTTGCTAGTTCGTCACAAATTTTACTGTCTACTGTTTTAATTAAGGTCTTTGACTCCAAAAGCAACATGCATGAAGCTCGTGCACTGTTGGACAGTGGTTCGGAAAGTAATTTCATTACTTAACGTTGTGTTACGTAAAAATATGAGTCATATTAAAAAACCTGTAAACATGTTTATTTATTCGAGTATTTTCTAGGTCATGAATACCTGACACACGATGTTATAAAAACAAAGTTCGAGGCGAGTCGATGGGAAATCCAGTTTGCCCTTACCGTTTTCGCCGTCCAGTCTACTCAAGAAGGTTTTAGACTTTTCGAGATAACGGCGATTTATGTATATAAATAAAACATTTTTATATGGAGGGACAGTTAATATCTGAAGACCCGCGGCCGCGATTTTAATTGTTACGTTCGCCTAAAATAAATTATGTATTAATTAGTGGTTAATAAACTTATATAAATTATCGTGCTTTTTAATAAACTAGAATAAGAACAATATAATAAATTAATAAAGACATTATAAATTAAATAAAGACAAAACAGTTAAATAAATTTCATTACAAATGGTGTCGGAAGTGAAATCAAAGTAAATTAGACTTATAGTAATCAATCATAACGTGTTTTTCCGAAGAGAATATTTTTAAATCGTGAAAATGACGACGATTTATGAGCTCACAGTGACGAATTTAAGAAGACATCTCGAGGATAGAGAATTACCTTCTACCGGAAAAAAGGCTGAGTTAGTCCAACGACTAAAGAACGCTTTGCTAGAAGAAGGACTAGATCCAGAGACTTATATATTTGAAGATGCTGTCCTCTCTTCGATTTCGAAAGTTTCTGGTGATGTAGCCAAAGTTTCTGGTGACATCGCATCATTAGAGAACAAAGTTTCTGGTGACGTCGCATCATTAGAAACAAAGTTTCTGACGATATTTCGAAAGTTTCTTCTGATGTAGCCAAAGTTTCTGGTGACATCGCGTCATTAGAAAACAAAGTTTCTAACGAGATTTCGTCCCTGGAAAGCAAAGTTTCTGCTAACATCTCTTCGGAAATCTCTAAAGTAACTTCTGAGATGTCTGCCCTCGACGATAGAATATCTTCGTTAAAAAACCAAGTTGCTGCCGATATGTCGGCCTTCGAAGAAAAGATGAAAGAGATGGAAAGGAAGATGGAGGAAACAGGGACAGCAGAGAGAGGAAACAACCCGATTACAATAGAGACAAAAGAAGACGAGACGAAATGTAAGTTGGAAATACGGCCGAAATTTGAAGGAAGTGGAGGTTCTATTCATGTTAAAGTCTCAACTTTCGACGGAAAATCATCATGGAACAACTACATGAAACAGTTTGAATCAGCTGCAAGAGTAAATGGATGGTCTGAAAAAGAAAAGGCTGTAAACCTGACTATCGCTCTTCGAGGAGATGCCTTAGATGAGAACAACTGAAGAAGAGGTTAAATATGCGATATGGCCACGAACATTTGGAGCATGTATATCAGTCGCAGCTTAAAAATCGTAGACAGAAGAAAGATGAGGCTCTTCAAGAATATGAGGTAGATATTGCCAGATTAGTACGATATGCTTATCCAGCAGCCCCCGAAGACATGATGGAAAAATTGGCCGTTCAAACGTTTATTGATAGTCTTCGTGATCATGAAATGCAGAGAACACTGCGATTAGCTCGTCACAAGACGCTGGTTGATGTCCTATCCGCCGCCCTCGAATACGAGTCAGCTACGCAGGCCTCTGGCGGGTACAGCAAAGTTAGGACTGTAAAAGAGGAAGGAGATGAAGATAAACTTGACCAGCTCATTAATATGATGAAAAGCATGGCATATAAGAAAACGAAGACCATCAGATGCTGGAATTGTGGCGAAATAGGACACGTACATCAGTAACACTCAGATGGGATTCAGAAAAGGGCTGGGTACAAGGGAGGCTCTGTTTGCAATGAACGTTCTCTCACAGAGATGCTTAGACATGAACCAAGAAATTTACACCTGCTTTGTTGATTTCGAAAAGGCCTTTGACAAAGTACAACATGAACCACTAAGACAAATTCTAATAAAGAAAAATATAGACAGCCGAGATATTCGAATTATATGCAACCTATATTGGAATCAAACAGCAAATGTGAAGGTTGAGGGTAGGCTAACAGAAGAAATTCAAATCCGTCGAGGAGTCCGGCAGGGATGCATCTTGTCGCCACTTTTATTTAATCTGTATAGTGAAGCTATTTGTGAACAAGCACTCGAGGAAGAAGATCTTGGTCTGATAATAAATGGTGAGACGATCAACAATATAAGGTATGCTGACGATACGGTTCTCCTAACGGGAACGCTAGTAGAACTACAACATCTCGTTCAAAGTCTCAATATATACTGTAACAGTTACGGCTTGAAAATTAATTTGAAAAAAACTAAATTTATGGTAATCACGAAATCAAAGAACATCAGAGCTAATCTTGTAATAGACAATACAACGATTGAGCGTGTGTCCTGTTATAAATATCTAGGTGCTTGGATCACAGACGATACTGATCAAACAAAAGAGATTAGATGTAGAA
Source organism: Diabrotica undecimpunctata (assembly GCF_040954645.1). Classification (NCBI taxonomy): domain Eukaryota; kingdom Metazoa; phylum Arthropoda; class Insecta; order Coleoptera; family Chrysomelidae; genus Diabrotica; species Diabrotica undecimpunctata. The sequence continues at coordinate 51,733,697 of NC_092810.1, read as the reverse complement.
TAGAAATCGCTAGATCAGTCTTTAATAGAATGCGCAAACTCTTTTGCAATCGTGATATCAATATAAAGTTACGAATACGAATGCTGCGGTGTTATGTCTTTTCTACCCTGTTGTATGGAGTAGAGGCTTGGACACTAAAACAGTTGACCACAAAAAACATCGAAGCTTTCGAGATGTGGTGCTATAGGCGCATTCTCAGAATATCATGGATGGACCGCGTCACTAACACGCAAGTACTCCAAACTTTAGACAAAAGATGCGAAATTCTAAATGAGATAAAAACTAGAAAGATGGAATACTTGGGGCACATTGTGAGAGGTGAAAAGTACGAACTTTTAAGAAATATCATGCAGGGCAAAATTAAGGGCAAAAGAAGTGTGGGAAGAAGAAAAATATCATGGCTTCGTAATCTACGTGAATGGTTCGGGTGTAGTTCGATTGAACTTTTTAGGCGCGCTGCTAACAAAGTCGCAGTGGCCATGATGATTTCCAATCTCCGCTAGGAGTGGCACGAGAAGAAGAAGAAGGACACGTACGAAGCTCCTGTAAGCACCCTAGGTACGACGCAAATCAAGAAACTCACCATCAGGAAAACTAGAACGGGTCAGCCTTAGGGGGGCAGCTTCGACCCAGAACTTTTCCAAAGACCCTCTCATACTAATAGCTTCTTTGAAATGTCGTGAAGATAGTGTATATGTAGATGGAGAAATAAATGGTAAAAAGCATACGTTGTTGGTGGATACCGGAGCGACCAGAACCATTATACGCCCGACAGTTATAAACAGCCGTAAGAAACTGTTACCAACGAGGTTGCGACTTCGGACCGCTACAGGTGAAAATGCCAACATTCATGGAGAAATCCAGGTACAATTGGGAATTGGAACAGAAAAGTTTCTCCATACTGTTATAGTTGCTGACATCGAAGAGGATGTTATATTAGGAATGGACGTAATGAATATGCATGGATTCCAATTGGATTTTAAGAATAAGGTAATCAAAGTTGGCAACGAGGAGGTATTTCTCCATCCACATAATGACAACACTGTGCAAGCAGCCATTACAGAAGATACAGTCGTGCCTGCGAGAAGCGAAACGATCATAGTAGCGCGGCTACAGGGAATTGTGGACGAAGGGAGACCTGTTATGATGGAGCCTTGGAACCACGACGTTGAGGTTGGCCGTGGAATCATAATTGGAAAGGAATTGGTGACTTCGGCTAAGGAAATCCCTGTGAGACTTATCAATGTCAACGACTACCCAGTGACCATAAAGAAAGAGACAAAAGTAGGAACTTGTGTACCTGTGACATCCATAATCCGTCAGGCGACAACATCTGATAATTCCAACGACAAATTCGACCAAATGGTTGCAGTTGCAGGACAGTCTCTAAATCAGATGGAGAAAAGGAAATTAAGGGAATTTCTTCGGCAGTATCGTGATCAAGAAATGGAAAGACTCTCGATTAATATTATGGGAATAAGCGAAATGCGCTGGACAGATACGGGATACCGAGTTATCAAAGATCACAAAATATTTTACTCAGGAAATCTTAAGAACGAACATATAAATGGAGTGGGCCTAATTATGAATAATAAAATCGCCAATTGTGTCAGTCACTTTGTACCTGTATCAGAAAGGATGCTCTTAGTTCAGCTAAACACAACTCCCATAAAAACAAACATTATTCAAGTATACGCTCCTACAGCGGACGCCCCAGAAGAAATCATAGAAGAATTTTACAATGACCTTACTAATATTGTCAAAAGGATTCGGAAAAACGAAATAATACTAATAATGGGAGACTTTAATGCCAAAGTTGGCAAAGGACAAAGTGGAAATTTAGTGGGATCCTTTGGTCTAGGGGAACGTAATGAACGCGGAGACCGTTTGATTGAATTTGCAGCTGAAGAACAGCTCGTAGTGACAAACACCTTTTATGATCTTCCTCCAAGACGACTATATACGTGGAAATCTCCCCAGGATACTCCAGATCACACAGTACGAAATCAAATAGACTATATTCTTATTAACAAACGATTTAGAAACTCTATAACATCTGTTAAAGCGTACCCGGGATCCGACATAAATTCGGACCACAATCCACTTATCGCCAAAATGAAACTTAGTTTAAAGAAAGTTCAAAGACCAAAAATTATGAAGTACGATATTAACCAACTGAAAAATAAAACAGTAAAGGAAAAGGTACAAAAACGCCTAAAAGAAAAAACGTGGGCTCGTACAGAAAAACCATGGGCCCGTACAGAAACAGATAACACAGATGTAGAACTAGAAAATTTGCACAAAGTAAGTCAAGAAATAACAGAAAAATACTTAAAACCTGAAAGAACAAATAAAAAGGAATGGATGACGGAGGAGATTCTATGTATGATGGAAGACAGAAGAAACGCTAAAGATAATAAGAATTACTACAACAACATAAATAACGAAATAAAAAGGGCTATTAAAATAGCAAAAGAAAATTGGTTTAGCTCGAAGTGTACAGAGATAGAGTCATTACAACAAAAACATGATTCATTTAACCTCCATAAAAAGATTAAAGAAGCGGCAGGCTTATATAAACACAAGAACACTGGATTCCTGACAGATAATCAGGGAAACATAGTACTGGAAATAGAGCATAAAAGAGATATTTGGATCAAATACGTGGAAAAAACTTTTGAAGATATACGAAGTAACACTGGTATTACAACAAACACCAATTGCGAATCTGGACCACCATTTACAGTCGAAGAAGTAAAATATGCCATCAAAAGCACCAAAGATGGTAAAGCAGTAGGCCCTGATAATTTTCACTCAGAATTCTTAAAACTTATGGACTATGATGGCATAAAATGGTTGACAAATATATTTAACAGTATATATGATACGGGCGTGGTTCCCCAAGAGTGGTTAGTGTCAACTTTTATAAATCTTCCAAAAAAACCCAATGCGAGAAAGTGCGAAGACTATAGAATTATAAGCCTTATGAGCCATTTACTTAAAACATTTCTAAAGGTCATCCACAAAAGAATATATACAAAATGTGAGGAACAACTAACAAGAACACAATTCGGATTTCGTGATGCTCTGGGAACACGGGAGGCCCTTTTTGCTGTACAGGTGCTATTTCAGAGATGCAGGGATGTGAATTGTGATATATACGTATGCTTTATAGATTACCAGAAGGCATTTGACAGAGTAAAACATGACAAATTAATGACTCTAATGCAAGAAATTGGAATTGACAACAAAGATCTTAGAATTATCAGAAACATTTACTACAATCAATCGGCCAAAATCAAAATAGAAGACCAGTTAACTGATAAAATTGCAATAGAACGTGGAGTACGACAGGGCTGTATTTTGTCTCCATTGTTGTTCAATATTTATTCTGAATGGGTATTTAAGGAAGCTTTAGACGGTTGTGCGAAAGGAATACTAATAAACGGTGAATGGTTGAATAACATTAGATATGCAGATGACACTATAGTTTTTGCCGATAATCTGAATGACTTACAGATATTAACAAATCGCATAACAGAAGTCAGCAACAGATACGGACTAGCTCTTAACATAAAGAAAACCAAATTTATGACAATTAGTAAAAAACCAATACTAAACGCTCAACTTACAATCAACCAACAGAATATCGAAAGAGTCGAGCAATATACATATCTAGGCACCAATTTAAATAGCCAATGGGACCACTCAACAGAAATTAAACAGCGAATAATAAAAGCAAAAGCAGCATTCGTTAGAATGAGAACTATTTTCAACAGTCGAGACATATCATTAAAAACAAAATGCCGTCTATTGAACTGCTACATATTCAAAGTTCTGCTCTACGGAATGGAAGCATGGACACTGACTGTTGCATCTATGAATCGGCTCGAAGCTTTCGAAATGTGGTGTTATAGGCGCATCTTACGTATATCCTGGGTTGACAGAGTTACTAATGTGGAGGTCCTGCGTAGAATGGGGAAAGAATGTGAAATTCTCATGACCGTCAAAACTAAAAAGTTGGAATATCTAGGTCATGTAATGAGAAACCAAGAACGTTACGGCCTTCTCCAGCTGATTCTCCAAGGGAAAGTAAATGGTAAGAGAGGACCGGGAAGAAGACGCATTTCCTGGCTTCAAAATTTGCGAAAGTGGTATAACACGACTACCACTGAACTGTTCCGCGCTGCAATAAGCAAAGTGAAGATAGCCGTGATGATCGCCAACGTCCGGAACGGATAGGCACTTTAAGAAGAAGAAGTATCGTGATATTTTCGTACCGAAAGGAGGAAAAACGGGAAGAACTATCGTTGTTAAGCATAAAATTGATACTGGTAATGCTAAGCCAATTCGTCAAACAGCTCGACGATTACCACAGGCGAAAAGAGAGGAAGCTGAAACGATTGTTCAGGAAATGAAGAAAGACGGGGTGATAGAACCTTCTACGAGCCCATGGGTCTCTCCGGTGGTCCTGGTTAAGAAGAAAGACGGAACGACGAGGTTCTGTGTGGATTACCGTTTGCTGAACAACGTTACCAAGAAAGATAGTTATCCTCTGCCTCGGATCGATGACACATTGGACACATTGGCTGGAAGTAAATTGTTTTCTACTTTGGATTTGAAGTCTGGATACTGGCAGGTAGAAATGGACCCAGTAGATAAAGAAAAGACAGCCTTCACCACAGGATCTGGATTGTGGCAATTCAACGTTATGCCATTTGGACTCTGTAATGCTCCTGCGACATTTGAGAGGCTTATGGAAAATGTGTTGAGAGGGTTATCTTGGAAAACATGCCTGGTTTATTTAGATGACATAATCGTCTTGGGGGAGACATTCGAAGATCATTTGAGGAATTTAGAAAACGTTTTTAATCGACTTAAAGCTGCCCAATTGATGCTAAACCCCAAGAAGTGCCAGCTATTTCAAGGTAGAGTCAATTATCTGGGTCATATAGTCAGTAAAGAAGGAGTGACCGTGGATAAGGGAAAAATCGATTCCATTAAGCAATGGCCAAAACCAACTGACAAACATCAAGTGAGAAGTTTTCTTGGACTATGTACTTACTACCGGAGGTTTATTAAGAAGTTTGCAGATATCGCTAAGCCATTAACGCGTCTTACGGAGGAAGCAAGAGATTACCGCTGGGATACAGACTGCCAGACAGCATGCCTTTGAGACCTTGAAAAAGCATTTAATAACAGCACCAATTTTAGGGTATCCACTGCCAGAAGGAGAGTTCATCTTAGATACAGATGCAAGTAATGTGAGAATTGGAGGAGTGCTGTCTCAGATTCAAAGAGGACAGGAACGAGTCCTCGGATATTTTAGTAAAGTTCTTTCAAAACCTGAGCGGAATTATTGTGTCACGAGAAGAGAACTTCTAGCAGTAGTAAAATCCGTAGAGCACTTCTATCAATACCTTTATGGTAGGAAGTTTTTAATCCAAACCGACCATGCCGCCCTTAAATGGTTGATGCAGTTTAAGAATCCAGAGGGTCAGATAGCCAGGTGGATCGAACAACTCCAAGAATACGATTTTAAGATTGAGCACCGGGCCGGAGTTAGCCACAGAAACGCTGATTCTCTTTCCAGAAGGCCATGCCCAGCAGAGTGTTCCCACTGCAACAAAACGGAATCCAAGGAAGCAGCAGTGCTAAGAACAACGATGGTCAACGACGACTGGACGCCTACTAAGATCAGAGAAGAACAAGAAAGAGATCCAGTTATACAGAAAATTCGAAAATGGAAAGAGGAAAACCGTCGACCACCTTGGCAAGAAATATCAAACCTATGCTCAGTAGTTAAGACGTATTGGGCCCAGTGGGACTCATTTGTCATGGAAGATGGCTTGCTCAAACGAGTCCTGGAAAATGATGACGGTTCAGAGAAGAGAAGACAGTTGGTGATCCCAAAGGGCAGAATAGCCGAAGTACTTCGTCAGTTACACGACAGTCCATCAGGAGGGCATCTTGGTGTAAAGAAAACCCTTCAGCGAATTCGGGAACGGTTTTATTGGATAAACAGTTCCGACGACGTAAAAGACTGGTGTAAGAAATGTACTATTTGTGCTACGAGTAACGGGCCTTACCGAAAAAGGAGAGCTCTTATGGGACAATATAATGTTGGAAGCCCGTTTGAAAGAATAGCTTTGGACATCGCTGGGCCATTTCCAGAAAGTGAAAATGGAGGCAAGTACATGTTGGTAGTAATGGATTACTTTACTAAGTGGGTCGAGATTTACGCACCTCCCGACCAGAAGGCCGCCACCGTTGCAGATAAGTTGATCCAAGAATATATCAGCCGATTTGGAGTGCCTTTGGAGATACCTAGTGACCAAGGCAGGAACTTCGAAAGCGATCTATTTCAAGGAATATGTGATAGACTAGGCATGAAGAAAACAAGAACTACCGCGTATCATCCGCAATCGGATGGTATGGTAGAACGAATGAATAGGACAGTTGGCAAGTATTTGACAAAGATGGTGTCCGATCATCAGCGAGACTGGGACCAATACCTTCCGTTCTTCACAATGGCCTACAGATCTGCTGTTAACGAATCAACAGGCCAGACACCAGCCAAAGTCCTATTCGGACGCGAAATGCGACTACCTTGTGATCTAGAGTTTGGATGTCGACCTGGAGAAGATGTAGCAGGTGAAGATTATGTGATCGAATTACGAAGAAGAATGGACGATGTACATGAGTTGGTCCGTTCCCACCTTCAGATCGCTAGCGACCGAATGAAGAAACGGTACGATACACAAGCCGAAAAGGGTTGCTTTAAGAAGAACGACAAAGTATGGCTGTATAATCCCAAGAAGCGAAAAGGTTGTTCTCCCAAATTGCAGCAGTTTTGGGAAGGTCCATACCTCATCATGGAGAAGATTAACGATGTCATCTACCGAATAAGCAAGATTCCGAGGGGAAAGCCGATGATAGTACACCATAACCGGCTGGCGTCTTTCGAAGGTGACCACGACGTAGATGAAGAAGTGGAAGTAAACCAAGTCCAAGATGTGTCTGACCTCACGTTTGAGGAATTCATGGGTGCCTATGAAGGTACCGGTAAAGCAAGACATGGTGTTACCACTGAAGAAAAGCAAGATCTACTCGCGCTCCCCGATTACCACTCGCTGGCCCTTACCATCCCGGCCAGTATCAAAGACGCACCAGGGTTGGCATCCGTCTTTCGAAGGAAGTTTGGTCGAGTTGCAGAACTTCAATGCCAAGTGCCAGCTCCCGGTAAAACCTTGAAACTCCAAGATGCATCACGTTACCTTTTCTACCTGGTAACAAAAGACACTGCCCGTGACCAACCTACCTACCGAGATGTATGGGAAGCCTTACTTCAATTGAGAGAGCACGTACTAGAGTCCGACGTGCAAAAGTTAGCCATGCCAAAGTTGGAGTGCCGCCAATTAGATTGGAGGGTTATCCGAAATATGGTGGAGGAGATCTTTAAAGACACCGAAGTCCAGGTGTTAGTCTGTTGCAATCCGCATAGTTACTGGTGCGGAGAGAAAACCGTCCCTTGTCATTTTTATACAACTGGAAGTTGTAAAAGAGGGTCCAGTTGCCGATACCAGCATACCGTTCCAGTTTTAGTCCCGACAAGGTTCCAGGAGGAACCATCTTTTGAGAGGGGGGCAATGTTACGTAAAAATAGGAGTCATATTAAAAAACCTGTAAACATGTTTATTTATTCGAGTATTTTCTAGGTCATGAATACCTGACACACGATGTTATAAAAACAAAGTTCGAGGCGAGTCGATGGGAAATCCAGTTTGCCCTTACCGTTTTCGCCGTCCAGTCTACTCAAGAAGGTTTTAGACTTTTCGAGATAACGGCGATTTATGTATATAAATAAAACATTTTTATATGGAGGGACAGTTAATATCTGAAGACCCGCGGCCGCGATTTTAATTGTTACGTTCGCCTAAAATAAATTATGTATTAATTAGTGGTTAATAAACTTATATAAATTATCGTGCTTTTTAATAAACTAGAATAAGAACAATATAATAAATTAATAAAGACATTATAGATTAAATAAAGACAAAACAGTTAAATAAATTTCATTACAGTTGACTTAATACTTTGAAATTACCCACAACTGCAGTTGATTTTTCTGTCTATGGCATAAATCAAACAAATGCTGTGGTTCATCTTAAAACTTCTCTTACCTTCAAATCAAATACAATCAACTTTACACGTACAATTTCTTGTTTAGTGATGCCTGAAATAACTGGTAGAGTGCCTTCTGTCACACTAAACAGAGAATCTCTAAACATTCCCTCTAATGTTACACTCGCCGATCCACACTTTAACGTTTCGTCTCCTATACACATTTTAATCGGTGCAGAGACATTTTGGGATCTTTTATGCGTTAGTCAAATTAAGCTATCACATGGTCAACCAACTTTACACAAAACCAAGCTTGGCTGGATTGTATCCGGTCCTATACCTTTCCAGGAGTGCTTCCAATATGCAGATGATTTTGTAATTCTGGTACAAGGGTCAGATATATATATATATATATATATATATATATATATATATATATAAATCAATTAATTCCTTAAATACTTATTTACAAAAATTACAGGAGTGGTTTGAAACACACAACTTTAAAATCTTAGCACATAAATCAAATATTGTTCTGAAGCTATTTTCTTGTGGCATTTTAAATTAATTACTATTTAACTGGGAATAAGCCACAATTAAAGGTTAAAATACGTTTATTTTGACGTTTCAATTTCCACTTCGGAAATCGTTCTCAAAATACAAACATTAGTAAATTAAACAAATTTTGTTTTTGTTACTTAGTGAAAAATTCTTCTAATAATTTAATTTTATCTGACTCATCTATATTGACAATTCAGACATACATTATACATTTTAAAGTAGACGACTTTAAAATGATATTGCCAATATTGTTGAGTTGCGTTCCTGGGACGACTTTACTTATAAGATAGTTCATTCGATTACATGAAATCAACTTTAACTTGAGAATATCCGTCAGAAAAGATCATAACATGTAATTCGTCTTTAAAAAGACAAATACATGCCATGATGACAGTAAAATTCTCCTGTTAGTGATTCCATAGTAAATTATGAGGGAAAAACCAGGAAAAAAACCTCATAATACTATCCCGACATGGTAAGTATTTGATCTTGCATTTATTTTACCTTCAATAAATACCAAATTCCGATTTTATATGTTTGTTATTTAAAAAATATAAATGATGTATTCTCTATATGTTACTGACTTACCAATACTGGTATTTTCTTTTTAATAACTTCCTCTTTCAATATGGGTAACCAGATCCTACTACATTCTGCCGAGGAATTCGCGACACAATTGGTCTCATTTAGCATAATTAGAGCCGCTTCTTTGATTTTTCTCTTTTTACCATCCGTTTCTTTTAGGACTATATTTGAATCATTCCATTGAACCCTATGTTCATTATCCCATGCATGTTTACGTATTTTAACCTTTAATTGTGGCTTATTCCCAGTTAAATAGTAATTAACATAAATCAAAAGCAATAATATTTAGAAAAAGAGCTCAAGCTTATAACTTCCCCCACCTTATGTACCAAAACATGGAAATCTAATGGAAAAATGAAATAAAGTATCTGGGGTTCCATCTACAGTGTAACTTGAATATGACAATTATATGAATAAATATAAAAAATGTGGCCTTAAGGATTATAACAGGTTCAATACAACATCTATGCAGCTTTTCCGCGCTGCCCCAGATAAGATAAAGATTGCCATGATGACCATCAACATTCGTAATGGATAGGACATCAAGATAGACATCAAGAAGAATAATATACTTCTAGGAAAATACTGATGATGGAATATTAATTTCGAAAACTTCTGGGCTGCAGCCCGATAAGGTGTTTTAATTATATACCTTTTATAAAGGATTTTTAAATAATTTTTTTTTAAACAATATCTCTTGATAATTATCCTGTCTATACAGCATTTACAAGAGATGGAAATTTAATAGAAAAAAAATATGTTTCAGTATAAGGTGGTTACATCAACCGACGCCGAGGAGCAGGGGTACTTATGGTAGTTTCACAAAGAAATGTGGAGCCAAACAAAGTAGCAAGGTAAATGGCCATTTTCTTGCAGTTTTTCTCTTCAAACTCTTCAAACCTTCCTGCGAATTTCTTTTCAAGACCTTCAATGAAATCTAAAAATATTTTAATGTCTATTTCTTATTCCGAATTATTCTTGTATTCAAGAGTTGTTGGAAAGTGAATTAGTTCTTGACTCGAAATGTCTTTTTCAAACATATCGATCTTGCAACAGAACGAGGACACACTTTGTATCGGATCACGTTTTAATTTCTCATTTCCTTGTAGTTCGGTATTGAGCACATTTAAGTGTTACAAAATGTCTTGCATGAAAGCCATCGCTAATATACTTATTTCGTTTGCCAGGAACTTCAAATGCTTTATTGCTTCTTGGGTATTTAAGTTTTCTAAGAAGATAGTTATTTTATTTGCCAAAAACGTTTAACCTCTTGACCTTTACTCAGCCAACTAACATTGTTGTGTTGAAGTAAGTCAGAATGCGTTGAATTAGACATAGATCGAAAAACTTTAAACTGGCTGTGCTAAAGAGCAGAACGACACCTCATAAAATTAATCAACTTCATCAAGTTTTTTTTTATTACCTCTTTCAGAGTGTCACTAAATTCCCCACACAAGGCTTTCTAGTGCATTATGCGTTGATGAAATAGTAGCGCAGCATTCTTTTCTTTGATTTGCTTTACAAGCCCCTTTCTTTGCCTACCATAGCTGGGGCCCCATCAGTTGACAGAGACACCGTTTCCGTTCTTTTTGCGTTGCTTTTTGTCGACAATGAAATACCTCGAATTGCGGCAACAATATTATTTTTATCTTTAAAAAGCGCTGCGGCCACTCCTAGCATTTAACTAACTCATAGTCTGAATATGGCTTCTGCTGTTTATTGTGCGTCCAACATTAAAATCTTTTGATGAAACTGTTAATGGATCGTTTCATAATATCTCTTTAAATTAGTACTTTTAATAAGAGCGACGGTTTTATTGCATATTAGGCAAAGTAGAACAGCGCCAGGTCTATCAGGAAGCGTAAAACAATACTGTTCAGTTCATTCATTCCTATTTTCACTATCAACTTAACGTTTTTACGATCCATATCGATAAAAAATAAAAATTACAAGTATCGACAGTTACAAGTAAAGCAAGTTAACACCACATTGAACATAGCAAATGAAAGGGGAGGAAATAACGATTACAATAAGATAAAAAAATCAGTTTTTAGTTGTTAATACCGGTAGAGAAACGATAACTGCTATTAGACCGAAGTCTGTTACTAAGTGGTAAACAGGATACTATAGCTTATTTGTAGTGTACCGTTTTGTGTCTCTTAAAACGTTTTATTTTGCATTTTTCATATCCATTCATTATATCTAAATAAATCAGCAAAGAAAATTTTTAATGTGACAAAACAAAAGCATTTTAATAGAACATTATACGTTCTAGAATCCCACATTTTAGTTGATTTATATTTTATTATTAATTTAAGATTTCGTCTGAACAGATGGCGCTGGAGCAAACCTAATAATTTATTAAATTATTTTAATAAAATATAATTTGCTTAAAATATAAATAATAATAAAGCCAAAAGTTTTAAAAATCATATGAACAAGCTGAATTTTTCTGAGAATGTTAATTTTGGGACTCCAAAAAACATGCAAAAAAATTTACTATTCCTGTCCCCCGCCTTCTACTAATAAAAACTAACTAAATAAGACTATAGGACTACATCCCCTACATCGACCTATTTAAAACCTGAAAACTACGGCATCGTCTTCAAAGGTCTGGTGAGCACGGGCACTTTAACCCGGCTGTAGACAAATGGTCTGAAAATCTCACCAGTGGACGGGTGGTGTCTATCAGGACCAAAATTTAAATGACCCACAAATTTTAGATAACATTCACATAACGTTTTTAAGTATTTTGTCGGTTTACCTGTCTCTTACTTAATGATTTTGAGGCATTGTATTTTCGTTTTATTTTATTTTTCATAAAATATAGCAGTTAATCTAAAACCTTGCATTTTCTGCTTTTTTTTTAACTTTTATTAGCACTGATTAGTAAATAAATGTTTTCCAAAATTCCTACATATGTTTTATTAAAATACAAATATTAAGCTAAATAAATTTGGTAATAACAAAAAATAGAAAAATTCTCTGCACAAAATACAAAAGTTTGAATTTTTCCCTAAATTGTTCTCTCTGCATTCAGAGCAAGATGCTACAATATGCTCAATACACAACCAGAACAGACAAAATGTGCAAAAATATCGCGTTTTTTTGTCTTTTACAGTAGTTGCAATTTTCTCTTTTATTGGTGGTGACTTCTAATGGGCCTGGCATAAGAGTATTTGATAGACGCGACGCTGATTGTCGTACAACTAGAGCTAAATGACGGTTCAAAGTTATCCTTCCCATATTTTCTTTTGTCATATTTATTCCTAAATTTTTCATCCTAGAGCCACAAACAAATTACATTTTAGGTCAAAAACCGAAAAAACTGCATTACAACTATATGAATCTTAACTTCCAAAAGTAACACGAGTAGACGGGTGGGGTCTATCAGGACATATTTTCAAATATCTCCGAAAAATAAATTTGTTAGTTGGAGTTAGCAATTATTGAAAGGTACTGAAAAGGTCATTTGTATAATATAAATAACAGTTATCATTTTTCATTCTTGCATGGACCAATAGACCACACCTGTCCACTCCCGAATTAAATAGAAAATAGCCCACTTCTTTCACATACTCAAACACTTCCTTCAAACATTGATACTTGGCTTAAAAGACCTACTTTGAATATACATAAACGTATTTAAATTTAACGTTATTCAGGTCAAATAGTAATGCCAACATAACATTAGCTTTTTCACAACCACATATGACAACATGAAAAGAATGTGGTAGCAATTCACCATGTTTACTGGTTCTTGTCACGTTATCGACAAAATCCAAGTTTTTCACTCGGTCAAACTGGTAGAACTTTTAACAAACGTATAGCAGAACAGAAAAGGGCTTTCAATAATAAAGAAACAGATTTTATTTCAGCACTTCACATTCTAGACCGTAATCATTCAAAAAGCAATCAAATTCTTCATATTCAAAATAAAGGCCTTAAGCTTTTTTATTAAAATCGGAAAGTTTTTTTGTTTTTTTTTTTTAATTTAACCCAGCCTGTGGAACTTGTAAACCCCTTAGAAATGACACTCGGGTGTTACAATTCATTGGGGCGAGGAGGATTAACTCTTTTACTCAGAAGTCACTCCACCGCGCCCCAATGCTCCAGACCATCCCTTCCCCTACCCCATAGCACTCTGGTGCGCGATAGGGGCACATCTATCAGCAAAGTGCTTGTCGTGTGGAAGTCCTGGGAACAAGAACTCCAACACGATATCCTATTCCGATCGAAGCAAGTTAGCGTAAGGCGCTCTTTTCCTGCTATCTCTGGTGATTTATCATCGAATCTGAAATTGCTTGATCGGGCCCCAAGTCTCCGCTCCGGGCTTGCCCAGTTCGGTGACTTGGCGGTTGAGGATGTGGGCCTCTCGTGCCCGGGTTTTGGGTTTTTTGTTAATTTTTTTTGGTGGCTTTCGCTTTTTTTTTCTCCTTTTTATAAGTAGTTTTGTAATTTTTTAAGTTTTTTGTATTTTTTTTTAAAGATGTCTAAAAAGTAATATCATTATTCATTATAAAAATTGCCAGTGCTATGTGCTGGGCTGTCTTCTGTTGATAGAGCTACGATTTTCTAGACTTTATATGTTGGCCAGAATTTGCTGTTTTGGTCTTTTGTGCTTCCATCGATGGAACGCATCATATCTTATTACCTCTCGCAGTAACGGGTTTGGATGGTTCTTTAGCTCAGCAAACTTTGTTCTGGCTTTTCCTTCCATTATGTCTGTCACCCTTACTTGTTTTAGTTCTCTGAACAGGAAACGTTAAGAAACGTATCGGGGTATATTTACCGCTTCTCTGAGGATGTTATTATGTGCTGCTTGTATCCTCTTTTTGTTTGATTTACTTATGTGTCCCATGTGAGAGATGCGTATGTTATTTTTGGAAGTATAATGCTGTTTATCATCTTATTTTCGTTTTTAGTCTTAATTTGCTTTTTCGACCTATGAGTCCTCTTATTACTACTCTGGCTGTGGTTTTTTTTTGGATGGTTTGGTCCACATGTTGCGTCAAGGTTAGTTCTTGATCAATTGTGACTCAGGTATTTTGCTTATCTTTCCCATTCGACGGGATTATTTTGTACTGTAAGTTGTTCGTCTGGGGGTTCTCTTCAAACTGAGAAGTGTTTCTGGTGTTAATGGAACATCGGTGGTGTATATTGTATACAGTAGAGATAACAGAACCGCTCTCTGTAGCACTCCGGCCTCCGAAGCTCCGTGCTCGGACAGGACTTGTCCAATCCGAACCCTAAACCTCCGCCCGCCCAAGTACGATGAGATTAGTCCTGTCGTGGCTCCGCTGTATCCATAGCTTCTCCTTTTGTAAGTCAGTTCTTTATGGCAGACTCTGTCAGATGGCTGCTCCTGTATACTCGTTGTCGTTGAATCCAGCTGTTATTTACTGTGTTAGTTTGAGTACTTGTAGTTCTCTGCTTTCACTGTGTTAGTTTGAGTACTTGTAGAGCTTCCGGGACTATTCCTAACCTGTCTGTTTCTGATTGGAGTCTGCTTAGTATGACTCTGTCTACAATTTTGCTGACTGTTGGAAGTAAGCTTATCGGCCTGTAGTTTTGCGGAAACGTGTAGTTTTTTCCTGGTTTTGGAAATAATGTGGGCTTCCTTCCATCGGTTTGGGAAGAGCCTTTATCTGAGTATCGCATTTGTGATGTTTGTTAAAAATACAATTGCTTTCGCTGGTAGATATTTTAGAGCTCTATTTGAAATTTCATCTAGACCAGGTGCTTTTTTCGGAGAACTATTTTTTATTAGTTCTTTTATTTCTTGTTGAGATGTGGATGTGATTATCTCGTCTGCTTCTTCGGGCATTTCTTGGTATTCTTCGAATTCTTCAATGAAGTCTACGTCTTCGTCTTGGTGATAATTTAGTGTACACTCTCTCTCGAGGGTCCTCCTCATCACCTCGGCTTTTTCTTCAATGGCGTAAACGATGCCATTTTATTCATGTAATTGGGGATGGGTTTTCTGTCGTTCCTTAATGTTCTTTGAAGGTTTCAAATATTTTGCATATTTGGACCCTGTTCGTCCATTTCTTTTACGTAGTTGTTCCACCTTCGGCTTCTCTGTTGTGCCAATGCCATTTTCACTTCGCTGTTTAGACGATTTTCTCTGTTTTTGTCTTCCTGGTTTCTTGTTCTTTTGGCTCTCTTTTTGGCTCTGTTTTTTCCCTAATCATGTCTTTTGTTTCCTGGTTTATATCTCTAAACCTTCCCATGTGTATTTCTAACTGTTCTTCAGTAGTGCTGTTTCTTAGAGCTGCTTGGATGATATTTACGAATTCTAGGACTTTTTCTTCTATTTCTTGTGGATCGTTGATCACTGGGATGTTGTTGATTCCAATACTCACTCTTGTAGTTTGACCACTTTGTTTTCTTTGTGCTGTTTTCTTCCTATGTTCCTATTTCTAGTAATATGGGATTGTGGTCTGCTGATCCTTCGTTTAATGTTCGGATATCTCTCTGTAGTCCTAGGTTTCTAGCTACTACTATGTCTAGATGGATGGGTTGAGCATCTCCTTGGAAATAGGTTGGCTCGATGTGCCCTATTACCATGGTATCGTAGTTGTTTGCTAGATAGTTATTTAGTAGTCTTCCATTTCTATTCGTAGCTCTACCATTCCAGTTTGGGGATCTTGCGTTTAGGTCTCCTATTTATGAACGGCTCTTCTATAATCAGGAACTCATTTAGATCATCGTCGTTAAAATCAGAAATTAACAAATTAAAAATACAGACATAATTCTGAATGACCAACTTGACACAAACAGTTCTTCCCTTCTTAACTTATTTAGTTAAATAAAATACACAAGGAAAATAATTTCTGCAGCTGGCTGTATACCACGTATCACAAAAAAGAGGATAATCTTTGTAAATGGGTATATTTAAAAAACCCTTAAAAGGGCTACATCAAAAACACGAACGTTTTCGGAACAACAGTTCCATCATCAGGTTAAAAATACAGGTTAACATGCCTGAGCCACCAAAATATTTGGGTAAAAACCCTTTAAAATATATAAAGTTACCAAAGATTGTACATGATGTTATAAATATTATTTGATGTTTAATATTTTAATTAAATTTTACTTCAGGTAACATACACCCATGCTTTAAGTGAGTTCCAGTGTCTGGAGAGTAAACCTCTTCAAACGGACTTCAGCTGGTAACTGATTGATAAGATACCCATGAACGGTGTCGAAAACAAAATGTCAATGTACCATGAAACAATATTAGTTAAACATAGCATTACTACAGCCAAAAGATTCAAAACTTTGATGATGTTAAAAATGATAACAGCAATCATTGCTTATTGCTTAACTAATATTGTTTCATGGTACATTGTACAGTTGTAGTGATAATAATTTATAATAATTTTGGTGGAAGTGTTGAAAACAAAAGTTTTCAGTGTTACGAATTTCTATCAAGTAACCGTCGAATCCATGACAACACTTTAACTTAATTATAGTGACAGCTAGTTAAATTCTGAGAGATTATGTATTATCGCTCTCAATTGGACTAGATTAAGAAAGAACCATGCAAGTGTTCATGGGAACTATGCATATTTTAACCCAGATATAATTTATTATAGTGGAGGCCGAAAAAATATATTCGAAGACGAAGTCAGGGACATAAAAACTGTCTACTTAATATTTTTGGTACAGACTGACAAAAATTTTATTTTGAAAAGAAATTGACATGCCACAAATATAATATTTAGTATAACTTTGACGTGTCTGTCAGTGTACAGCAACTTTGTTGATAATTAAGCAGATGGGGTTGTCAGCAAACATAATAATTTATTGAATTATTTTAATATAACCTATTTTGTTTTAAATATAAATAAATAATAAAATTATTTTGTTTCATTTTAAAAATACCTATTATTTAAATTTGAAAAATACAAAAAACAGAATCTTCGCGCTATGAAACCATAGTAGGAAGTAACGCCTACTGTACCCCTTTTTTAGTTGTTAAGCCGGTTATTTTGTGAGGTGGGATCGTTTGACACAATAGGTCTAATTTTGGTTGTGCTTTCTGTTTCTTGAAATATATTGTTTAAGTAATTTTAGTTATTTCTTCAGCGGTTTTATTAATTTTTTGTAGTAGGGGAGACCATGGCTGGTTGACGCACCGGGTTGGTAGACGCAGTGTGATATTCTTAAAACTAAGAAACTTTGTATTCACGCGTTTACCCAAGTTAGAAGGCTTTCTACAAAGCGCACTCTCGGAAGGTAGTTTCAGTTTGACGCGATTACTATAAGTCGAACAGATTTCAATTAAAGGTGACTCATTTAGAAATTTAACTGTTGTACGTTCTTTGGAGAGGCCAAATTTGCTCTTACTGGACAATCATAATTCGCATTTGTCGATAGCGGCTCTAAACTATTTAAAAAGTAAAGGAGTAACTGTTTTATCATTTCCATCGCATTGTTCGCACAATCTTCAACCCCCCGATAGGTCTTTTTGTGAACCATTTAAAAAATCTCCTGGATCACTTGTAATCCTGGACGTACAATGACGATATAGGATATTCCGGCGATTGTTCGAGAGGCTTGCCCCTTACAGCAACATCAAAAAATATTATGTCGGGATTTTAGGTGTTTAAATGATAACTTAAAGAAAATCAAACAAGACGTGATAAAAACAGCAGATGGTAATGACAAATGGAACATGGTACAGGAAACTTTAATAAAGGCAGGAGAAAAGCTGCTGCAGACAAAAATAAGAAAAAAACAGAGATGGATGACTTCAGAAATCTTAGATCTAATGGAGGAAAGAAGGAAACATAAAGGCAGGAGTAAAGCAAAATACAAGGAACTACAGAGATTGATGGGAAAGAAAATAAAAGAGGCCAAATCCACCTGGCTTGCTAATCAATGCAGTGAAATAGAGGTATATGCTAAACAGTATGATAGCTTTAACATGCATAAGAAAATAAAGGAAATGAAAAATACACTGAGAAAAAAGAAAGATGCCCTTCTGAAAGACGCAAATGGAAAAATCATTATAGAAATTAAAGAGAAATTAAAAAAATGGAAGACATACATAACAGATCTGTTTGAGGATAATCGACAAGAACCGGAAGAAATCGACAGCGAAACGGGGCCAGAGATCATAATAGAGGAAATCGAACAAGCAATACGAAACGCAAAAAAACGAAAAAACTGTAGGTCCAGACGAAATACCTGCGGAACTACTGAAATGTCTAGACGATGAAACTCTACCTGTACTTCTGGACCTATTTAATGAAGTATATAAAACTGGAAAAATCCCACAGGAATGGTTGGTGTCCACCTTTGTAGCAATACCAAAAACAGTATATGCCAAAGATTGTTCTGACTATAGGACAATATCACTAATAAGTCATACCCTCAAAATATTTCTAAAGGTGATTCATGGAAGATTATATAGAAAACTAGAAGATGATATGGATGATACTCAGTTTGGGTTCCGCAAGGGACTGGGAACGAGAGAGGCATTGTTTGCTTTTAATATCCTCTCTCAAAGATGCTTAGATATGAACCTAGATATTTATTCCTGTTTCATCGACTTCGAGAAAGCATTCGACAGGGTCCGACATGAAAAACTAATAGAAGTACTGAGAAACAAAGATATAGACAGACGAGACTTACGAATCATTATCAAATTGTATTGGAATCAAAAGGCCAATATAAAGATAGAAGAACAAAAGACCGAAAATACAGATATAAAGAGAGGAGTAAGAAAGGGCTGTGTTCTGTCACCATTACTGTTTAACGTGTATGGTGAAGCCATATTCCAGGAAGCGATAGCGGATCTGGGTGATGGTATCTCTGTAAACGGAAGAATAGTAAATAACATAAGATTCGCTGATGACACCGTTATAATGGCAGACACCCTGGAATCGCTACAAGAATTGGTAAATAGAATTAACGATTATTGCATTAGATAGGGACTAAAAATAAATAAGAGAAAAACTAAATTTATGATTGTCTCAAAAACGCAACATGGAAATGAAAGATTAATGATAGAGCAAACCCAAATAGAAAAAGTAGAGACATATAAATATCTGGGAACCTGGGTGTTTGACAAAAATGACCAAAGCAGAGAAATCAAAGTCCGAATTGAAACTGCAAGGCAAGCATTTGTGAAAATGAAGACAATGGTTACCAACAGAGACCTTCAGTTGCATCTCAGATTGAGGGCTCTAAGATGTTACATATTTTCTATCTTACTATACGGAATGGAAGCTTGGACATTGAAGAAACAACACAAAAGAAAAATAGAAGCGTTCGAAATGTGGTGTTACAGAAGAATATTAAAAATTCAGTGGGTTCAAAGATTACCAATGCTGAGGTACTACGACGTCTAAATAAGGAGTTAGAAATTATGAACAGCATAAAAAGAAGAAAACTAGAATATTTGGGTCACATAACCAGAGGAGAAAAATATGAGCTGCTGAGAATTATTATGCAAGGAAGGATCCAAGGAAGAAGAAGCATAGGAAGAAGACGCATCTCCTGGCTGAAGAACCTTAGAGAATGGTTTAACTGTAGTTCACTACAACTTTTCAGAGCAGCAGCCAACAAAGTGACCATAGCCGTTATGATATCCAACCTTCGATAGGAGATGGAACTTTAAGAAGAAGGAATATCTCCATTTATATAATAAGTGTATCTTTAGTGATCACGAATTTTTACCATCATATGCTACTGACCGCCCTGCTCCTAATGAGAATAAAAATAATTCCATTCCTGACCAGTCAAATACAGATCTACAATCTACATTTGCTGCCTGTGGAAGAACATGAAGCCTTTTAGAATTTTGCAGATTCAAACCAGTCCGACGATTATTATATAGAAACTTTAAGTTTTGAAAATCAATCCACAAAACTGTAAAACAAATCCAACGAACAGCTGCAACCAGATTGTTTGAAGGCACTTAATGCTCACAAAAATATTGAAAGATCTTTAAGCAAACCTGATGAAGGGTCGAAGTTGTGCTTAAAGGAACTTGACGCTTATAAAAGTAATCTTGATCATTTTTTTTTGTAAAATCTTCAACCGTCTATAACATCGCAGACCGCTTAAATAAAACCAATAAACAACATTCACAGCCAGAGTGTTCCAAGGAACATGATTCACTTTTACAACAAAAATCAATCCAAAATCAAAATGAGAACTCTCCTTCGCTGAGTCCGTTCCTTCTGAAACCACTAACAAAAGCAGCGGCTACAATTCAGGATCCAAAATATAAAAGAAGGAAGCGAGAGACAGCAATTTTAACCGACACCCCAATAAAAAAGCTCTGGAAGATGTGCAAAATAATAGTAAAACTCTAAAACGAATCATTTACCTAGATAAAAAAGCAGAATTAAAGAAACCAAAAAGAAGAAAGTTGTTAAAGACAGAAAAGTGCATACAATGTAATAGCAAAGAATATAGACGCTTAAGCGTCTATTTTTTTTGTCTGCAAAAAGTGGGCACACAAACCTTGTGCTGGTAATCCTAGAATTTTTTCTGTTTGCGTAAATTATGAATGCGACTAACTATCTGAAATTAAGTATACTTACAGAATATGTATTTGGTCATATAGTTTTATTTTCCGTGCCGGTGTGCGGAAAGAAGGAGGAGTTCTGAATTGAGTAGGGGCTCTTCAGTACTTCTTGGAAAACACACTCGGAGGGGGGTAGTTCTCAACCTCAACACGGCGCGTCCCAATGGCTGATAGGGAACGTCCTACAGATATGTGGGGCAGGTGTGAATAAGGCTCTGCCAAATAAACACCCGCGGATCAACTGAGAGCATGGCATAGGGCAGCTGCTATGTCATTACAGGATCGGAGCGGTAGAGAAAATCTCTTTACCGGTCTGATACTGAATAATCACAGCCGGTAATTATGATTTAACCGGTTGTGACACTGCGAAATCACCGAATGTTTGCCGGTATAAGCAAACCCCCACTTACTGACCAACGGCTTCGTGCGGATGAGTTGGTAAGCGGAAGGGCACTCTTTTGTCCTGAGATTGAGAAATCGATCTCAAAAGGCGGATGAACCAAGATCAACGGCATAAGGATGCAGAAGGCAAGGAGAAACCACTGCATTAAAGATCCCTAAAGATTCTCAAGAACAACCACAAATGGACGTAAATCAAACAGTGGCCCCGAGTGCCCGGCGTCCCTTTAATGGGACAGGGGTGCGAAGAATCCCCGGGTGGAGAAACAAATTTAGTGTAAGCGATTTAAAACGCATAGCAACGTGGAATATAAGAACACTTTATGAAGCAGGAAAATTAACAACAGTCATGCTAGAAATGGAGAGATTAGACATACAAGTATTGGGCCTTTCAGAAGTCCGATGGCCAAAGTCTGGAAACTACACCAAGGATAATAATACTATTTTCTAATCAGGCAAAAGCACTGGAGAACACAGCCATGGTGTTGGTATTATTATCAACAATAACTTAAAAGAGTTTGTGACAAATTTCATTCCCTTTAACGAACGTATGATGCTACTTCAGCTGAAAGCCAAACCTCTAAACATAAATCTAATCCAAGTGTATGCTCCAACATCTGATAGCAATGATGCTGAAGTCGAAAAATTCTACACGGACTTAGAACTGTTAACAAAAAACATAAAGAAGCAGGAGGTAAAAATAATTATGGGCGACTTTAATGCTAAAGTCGGTCGAGGAAAAACTGGAAATATAGTAGGAAATTTTGGGTTAGGTAAAAGAAACGAAAGAGGAGACAGACTAGTCCAGTACTGCCAGGAGAAAGAATTAGTCATAACAAATACATACTACGACCTACCCTTACGAAGATTATACACGTGGACTTCTCCAAAAGATAACACCAACAATATAATCAGAAACCAAATAGATTTTATAACGATTAACAAAAGGTTTCGTAATGGAGTACAAAGTGTAAAAACCTATCCAAGCGCAGATGCAGATACGGATCATAATCTATTACTAGCAAACGTCTACATTAAACTCAGGAAACCGGAGAAAAAAGTTAAAACCACCAAAATTAACATCAAAAACCTAAAAGACGACAACTGCCAACAGCAACTAAACGCAGAGATAAATAAATTAACTGAAGAAGCGTTGAATGGGCAGATATGAAAACAGCCATACTAAAAGCGGGAAAGGAGGTCCTAGGCGAAGAAGAGAAAACCACTAAAAAAGATTGGATAACACCGGAAATAGTTGAGCTAATAAATGAAAAAAGAAAATACAAAAATAAAGATGAAAATAAATATAAAACCATCAAGAATAAAATCAAATATGAAATCAGAAAGGCTAAGGAGGAATGGATGAACAAAGAATGCCAGGAATTGGAAGAACTCAGCAACAAACATGACACCTCAAACTTACATAAAAAAATGAAAGAACTTACAGGCAACACCAGACAAAGAAGAACACTCATAACAAGAGATAATATTGGAGAAATACTTACTGAAGAGAGCAAAATAAAGGAAGTATGGGAACAATATATAATCCATCTGTTCCATGACGAGAGAGAAAATGAACAAGATATAGGTGAAGAAAAACAATACCTACAAATTTTACCCTCAGAAGTAAAGAATGCCCTACAGAATGCAAAACAAGGAAGAGCACCGGGTCCTGATCAAATTCCAGTTGAACTGTTAAAAGCCTTAGATGACGGTAATATAAAGAGACTCACCCGAATTCTCAACCACATATATGTAGAGGGCAACATCCCGGAAGAATGGCTTAAATCGATATTTTTACCTCTACCAAAAAACAACAATCCCAAATCATGTAATGACTATAGATTGATAAGCCTAATGTGCCACCCTTTAAAGATTCTCTTGAAAATTGTTCAAAACCGAATTTATAAGAAATGTGAGGAGCAGATAGATGAAACTCAGTTTGGCTTCAGAGGAGGCATGGGTACAAGAGAAGAATTATTTGCGTTGACGGTACTCTTGCAGAAATGTCGGGAATATAACAAGAGTGCATATGTATGCTTCATAGACTTTAGGAAGGCCTTTGACCGAGTGCAGCATATGAAGTTAATAGATGAATTAAAAAAACATCAATTTAGACAAAAAAGACATTGAGTTTATTAAGGCTATATACTGGAACCAGAAAGCAGTAGTAAAGGTGAACGATATAGAAACAAATAACATACCGATTGCGAGAGGGGTTAGGCAAGGATGCGTCTTGTCTCCGACGCTTTTCAACGTGTACTCACAGGTCATATTCAGAAAAGCCTTATGGGAAAGAAAAGAGGGAATAAGAATTGGTGGAGAAATCATAAACACCATGAGATTTGCAGATGACACGGTAATTATGGCTGAGAGTATAGAAGAACTACAAACTTTACTAGATGCAATAAATAGTGAATGCATTCAAATGGGACTTGACATCAACACAGATAAGACCAAATTTATGATAGTATCAAGGAGTCCAATAAATAATGAACAACTAACTCTTGGTGGACAGCAAATAGAGAGAGTGACAAAATATAAATATCTGGGAGCTTACATCAACACAGAATTAGATCCAGACCAAGAGATCCGGGTACGAATAGAAATGGCAAGGGCAGCGTTCTTAAAATTCAAACAATTGTTCTGTGACAAAAATCTGAATACTGCGCTGAGACTGAGGTTTGTTGAATGTTACGTCTGGTCGCAACTATTGTACGGGGTAGAAACATGGACACTAAAAGCGCAAATAGTTAAAAAGATTGAAGCCTTTGAACTTTGGATATACCGGAGAATGTTAAGAATTCCATGGACTGCCAGGGTCACCAATGAGGAAGTGCTGAGAAGGATGGGTCGAGACAAAAAATTGTTGAGAACGATAAAAGTACGCAAGACTGCATACCTTGGACACATACTAAGAAATAATAAATATAGTCTTCTGCAGGTCATCATGCAGGGTAGAGTCGATGGCAAAAAGGGAATAGGTAGAAAGAGGAAGTCATGGCTGCGAAATATTCGAGACTGGACAAACATGACTGTAGACGAATTATTCCACGTTGCAAAAGACAGAGAAGCTTTTAAAAATGTGGTCGCCAACCTCCGTTAATGGGGACGGCATAGGAAGAAGAAGAAGTTTTTATTTAAATCTTTTTTATTAAATAAAAAACCGATTTATCACTTTTGGTTACAAAATTTGGTTACACTTAAAACTAAAAAAAAAAAGAAAAGATTTTATGCTGTTGGTTTTTATATCTAATTTATTATTTCAATTAAATTTAGATCGAGAACTTCAAATACACCAATCTTTTTTATAGATAATAAGGTTTTATTTATTGTTTGTTTATTGTTGTTTTGTTACTTTACATAGTGACATACATTTTTCTTTCTCAAAATTGAACATAAAGTTCAGTCTTTAAGATGTTTATTTTTACAAAATCTCTTGCGGAAAAGATTAAATTTTCATAAATTTAGCAAAAAGTCGTACTGTATCTTTTAATTTAGCATTTAGGTACAAAATGTAAAAAATGTGTAAACTATACCCGGTTTCCCCTACTTTATTTCTTTTTTCTTTTGCATTGTTGATTGCTGGTATCGTAAATAGGCAGGTAAAAGTCAAAGTTAATTCCATTTATGTAGGGTCCATAAAGTCTGGAAAATGGTCATTTAGCGAATTTTCAGGGTTCTGGTTTTTATTGTGCGAATTTTTTCTAATAGATCTTCTCTAAATTTAATATTTTGTGTAAATATGCCTATTTATACCAATAAAGTATGATTTAGAACAAAGTATTTCTTTTTACAAAGAGTTCCAGTACAGTTTTTTGTCAAGCTATTAGTGCTCTACTAATAATATTCAAGTATTTTTAATCTATAATAATTTTAAAATTTTTATTTTTAATTTTTAAACCCTCTACCCTATGAGCCTGTGGCGCACCCAGGGGTTAACCTCCCCCATACCCCCCCCCCCCAGGGCATATAAAGTAAAACATATATAAAGAATAGTAGGAAAATGTAACTTGTCTTTCACATACCATACAAAAAATCCAAAACGCTAATTAAATAATTAAATTACCACGTTAAATATGTAGAACACAATAATTATTGTATAAATACACAATAATTAATAATATTTTTCATTATATTTAGATATAGATATCTAATATTATGGTATGTCCGCTGGACATACCATAAGACAGAAGACGACAGATGGAATAAGATGATTATACACTGGAGTCCATATAGTTACAAACGAAAAAGAGGAAGGCCACAAATGAGATGGTCAGATGACTGAAGAAATACGCAGGCCCGAAGTGGATACAAACTGCCTACAATAGAGAGACGTGGAAGAAGGAAGAGGAGGCCTATGTCCAAAATTGGACAGCAAGGGCTTTGTAGATAGATAGATAGATAGATAGACCT
The DNA here is from genome assembly GCF_040954645.1 of Diabrotica undecimpunctata. NCBI lineage: Eukaryota > Metazoa > Arthropoda > Insecta > Coleoptera > Chrysomelidae > Diabrotica > Diabrotica undecimpunctata. The sequence goes on along the minus strand of NC_092810.1, from coordinate 51,708,064 downwards.
AATATTAGGCTTATGACAAAAGTAGACAGAACGAGTCTGTTGCGAGTAGCATGCGCCTACAGGACTGTATCTGTATCTGTAAAATGGGAGTTACAAGTCAGCATGAAGAAAACAGAATATTTAGTTATCGATTCAGATGCAAGGTTTGAAGTGTTGATCGACGAGGACGTGGAAATCAAACAAGTGGAAAAATTTAAATATTTAGGTGCACTCATTGATAAGAACGGGTTGGGAGAAACCGAAATTAAACACCGAATTAATCAGGGACGTAAAATTGTAGAATGTCTAAACTCCTTATGGTGGGAACGCAACATTTCCAAAATAAACAAAAAAAAAAAGAATAGGGCAAACCATGGTTAAATCAGTTATTTGTTATGGCTCTGAGGTATGAACAATTAATGCATGGTCCAAGGAGCATGCCTTGGACCGGCAGGATTGGCGGAGGAGAACGAGAATACGGCGATAGCCGACTTCAAAATGTATTGTATTTACAAGTTGGTTCAAACGCCAATAAACTTATTTTAACCTTCAATTGTGGCTTATTCATATTAAAATAGTAATTACTTTAAAATGCCACAAGAAAATAGCTTCAGAACAATAGATAAGATCTAGATAAGCGAAGGGATTGTTCCAAAAATGTCGTCAACTTTACAGCGGCCACCCCACTTTGGGAGTGCGACAGTCAAGTGCGCACAATTAAGAGAGGGTGGGTTTAGTTTGCAAGCAGGATAATAGATACCTGAATCTTTGGCACTGCTATCTATAGTACTTTAAATTAAACTAAAACCCAAATTTTAGGGCCTCAAAATGGAGGTAGCATAAAAAAATTTCAAACCCCCCCTCGTTAGACAAATTCTAGGTGCGCCACTGCTATGAGCTAATCTCTTTAAGAGTTTATATTCCTATAACCAAATCAAATAACGAGAGCTATAACAAACCAAATCCAAGCGTGGATTGACAAGAAGAAAGAAGATTAATCAATACAGTTTACGAATATAAGACGCCTGTGAGACACATTGGGCCCCCTTACATTAATTATCGTCGCCGACCAACATAGTAAAAAACTGCATAAAATGAAAGGATATAAAATTGAAGAAAAGAGATTAGCATTTTGGGCAGACGATGCAGCACTAGGAAAAAGGAATTACTCAGAGCAATAAAAAATCACTTTAGTTAATTTTATAGCCTTGCCCATATAATGTATTTATTAGTAAACATTTCTTATTTTTATATACAACAGATCGTGGAGAAAATATTGTTGATTGAATTATCCTATTAGCTTTATTAATTTTTTTAGAATCGCCCAAAGATGAGTAGGAGTTCAATTTGTTCAGACATTTTTAACTAGCTTATTAAAAGAAATTGTATAGAACATTTTATTTAAAAATAATTTTGATCCCTAGTAGCGAGTTTGGAAATATAAACATGGAGTGGGGCTCGCAAACATGAAAACTTGAAACATAAGACCTGGTAGATCAACAGCAGATGACCGATATAAAAGTCATGAATTATATTCCTGAGTGAGTCATTCAAGTGAAGCTTGATACGGATAATCCTTTGCTCAATCTACCTTGTAGATTGAATAAAATGGCCCCCATAGAACATTATCCAAAGTTCAAAACTTTCAGTTGATTTTTGCCGGATTTACATATATTGTTACATGAATTTACTATAAAATAAGTAAAAAAAATATCATATGAAAAGGAAGTGATCCTAAAAATGGTTTTTCGTTTCTCCTACAAAATGTTGTAACTTTTTAATTCCTTTTTTTATCATTAACATTATTTTCTGTTTTTGTGTAATGTAATATAGGCTGAAATGCATGCAAAAACATAATCAAATGTTATTTTTCTTCAAACTTGTGTTTTATTTCACCGATATTAGCACGAAAATATACAAAATCTGCTTTACCTCAAAACTTACTTCAACTGAGTTTTTTGCATTGATAATGGTGCGATATTATGTTTCAAAAAACAAACAATTTTGCATTTATTCAAAATGCTTTGTTTTTAATTTATTTTCTGTCAAGTTGTTTATAGGTTTTGTGTCAGCAGTTAGGAGTGGAAATAAGTAATTTGTAGAGTAAGCATTTTACATAACATTTTGTTATATAGTTTGTTTTATTCAGTTAATTGTGCAGTTAAAAGAACAATACCATTGTTGCATATTTGATGAGCAATATGTACTCTTATTAAATTACGGTTTTAGTTTCACATTACTACAAAAGGATAATATTGCGGTTTTAAAGATATTAATTTTATTTTGTTATGGCCGTTCCTCGCGATTCTGGGCATAGCTAAATTCCAATGTAAAAGTTTATATCAAATAACGCAAAAACTATGGTAGATATTGAGATGATTCTTTTTTTATATGAAAGGTCTTAAAAAGTTCTAGTGCACTATTTGGTTGTAAATTAATAAATTGTTTAAACAATTTTTTTTTCAAATATTTTTGGTTAAAATAAACGTAAAATTTTTTTTTGAAATAGGGCAGTACAGAATTTGACCCACTTTCCGAATCTGTTTTTATTTTTAACATAAAGTGTAACACAAAGCAGCTATTTGGTATAAACTTTTTAAAAATCTCAAAGTTCTGCTAAATGTTAGTAATAATATTTCATTGGGTTTAATACATTTATTTAAACATACTTTTTAACAAAGTCTCCAAGAATCAACAATGTCCCAAAACCCATGTTCTAACAATGATCTTGACAAGTAGTGACAACTGACAAAGAGTCCCCATACATTGTGCCTAGAGCCCCGTGACTGTAATCATAACCTACTGATATGACATCTTTCCCCTTACATTTGATAGTCCTTAAAACGCACTGGAGGCCTTTTGATTCTAGCACTAGTTCTATTTTCAGCATTCATCTGGGAGGTTGAAGGTTCCTCTACTCCACAACTCTGATTCCCAGATGAGGAGTTTAATGATCTATCATTATGTGCGAAATCAGTATTCTTCTTAATTTCCGCTTTAACTAGGGAAGGCCTCAAGTGATAACTGTTTCGCCTGACCACTTCCCCATTTTCTTTCTGCACTAAATAAGATCTGGGTGCCTCATCTATTTTTTCCAGAATTTTACCTGGTCTCCATTCTCTACCCTCTCTGACACCTACATTCTCTCCTGGCACTATTTCTCTTCTTACCTTGGTGTTTCTATCATAATAATTTTTATATTCGTTTCTTTTTGCCTCTAGTTTCTCCCACTCTTCCTTCAGATTTACGTCTTTGTGCTTTTTATTTGATGGTAGCTTCGATCTAAGAACCCTGTTAGTCACTAATTGGGCCGGTGTTTTATCTGTTCCATTTATTGGAGTATTTCGATACTCCAGGAGCGCCATATCTAAGTCGTCACACTTTCTAAGCATGTTTTTTGCAATTTGAACGGCTCGTTCTGCCTGCCCATTAGACCGTGGATAGCGGGGACTGGACGTTACAAACCGAAAATCCCAGTCTTTAGCAAATTGCTGACAATGCCACGAATTATAAGGCATGTTATCTGATATGACTTCATAGGGTATTCCGTGTGTTGAAAAAATTTTCTTTAACTCCTTGATGACCACCTGAGAAGTTTTTGAATTAATTTTCACTATATCGAGCCATTTAGAAAAATAATCGATCAGAACTAGATATGACTGTCCACCATAATCTAATATATCACTTGCTACCTTTTCAAAAGGTGCTTGAGGCAACTCTCTAAGTAATAGTGGTTCTTTAGCATTGTGACTTTTAAATATCTCACACTTGCTACAATTTCTTACCCAGTCTTCTATACTTTTGTTCATTTGTGGCCAATGTAATATCTGTCTTGCTCTCTGTTGGGTTTTCTGAATGCCAAAATGACTTGAATGCAATAATCTTAGCATGCTCTCTCTCAATATTTTTGGGACTATAACTCTGTCTTTGTAAAATATTAGTCCGTCAAGTAAATATAGTTCATTTCTTATATAATAATAATACCTAATTGAATCGCTTACTCTTGACAAAGTTTTGGGCCACCCTTGTATACAATATTTCTTTACTAGTTTCAGATCCTCATCAGCATCCACTTCAGTCCTAAATTGTTCTCTCTTCTCATCAGTCATGTCAATAGTATGAACTATTTCTGTAATAAATTTATCATCATCCACTTCATCTTTTATAAAATTCCTCGATAATAAATCTGCCACATGCATGAACTTGCCTGGCTTAAATTTTACCTCTATGTCATATTTAGATAATCTTACCCTAATCCTTTGTAATCTCGGCGACATTATGTCCGCAATGCCTTTATGCATTAATGCCTCCAAAGGCTTATGGTCAGAATCAATTTGCACTTTCCTTCCGTAGATAAAATTGTGAAATTTATTGCATGCATAAAGGATTGCCAAGAACTCCTTTTCAATTTGACTCATATTTGACTCTGCTTTCGTTAGCGCCCTAGATGCAAATGCTACCGGTCTGTTATTCTGTAAGAGACAGCACCCCAAGCCATTACTACTACTGTCAGTCTGTATCACAGTTGGTAACTTCTCATTGAAATTGGCAAGCACACTACTTGACATAATTACTTCTTTTATTTTATTTAGTGCATCAGAATGTCTATATGTCCATACCCATGCATTACTTTTTTTTAAGAGTTCTCTTAAGGGCGTGGAAATCTCTGACAAGTTTGGAATGAATGCCCTTAAATAATTTACCATTCCCAAAATTTGTTGTAATTCCTTTTTATTTTCTGGATCCTTCAATCTTCTTATCGCTTCTACTTTTTTGTTGTCAGGTCTCATCCCATCTTTATCAAAGATATGACCCAAGTATCTAACACTTTCAACGCAATATTGTATTTTGTTTGGGTTAAATTTCACATTTAGTTCTCTAGCCCTATCTAACACCTTATTCAGTGTATTATTATGCTCTTCTATTGACTCACCACAAATTAATAGATCATCGAAGTAGACTATACAACCTGGAATATCTGCAAAATTTTCAGAATTTAATTTCTGGAAGTATTCAGGTGCTATGTTAAGACCAAATGGCAGGCGGCAAAATTTATATGTGCCAAATATAGTGCCAAAAGCACATAAATTACTGGATTGCTCATCCAGTTCTACTTGGTAAAAACCCTCCTTAAAATCTAGAACTGTAAAAAATGACTTACCCTGTAACATTGAACGAATCTCATCAACAGTAGGTATTATACAAAATTCCCGTTCCAATGCCTTGTTCAGGTCACGAGGATCTAGGCAGATACGTAATGATTTATCAGTTTTCTCAACAATTACCAGGTTACTAAGCCACTGCGTAGGACCATCAACCTTTGCTATGATTCCTCGCTTTTCAAGATCAATTAGTTGATTATTAAGTTTAGGCTTGATTGTAAGTGGGACTCTACGAGGTGGCCTAGCCACTGGCACTGCATTTTCTTTAAGCTTTAAACTACATTTTTTCTGAAATTTACCTAAACCTGAAAAAACATCCTTATTCATTTCTACAAATTTTTCTTTAGAATGCAGTGTTATGTTATCAATTTTATTAATTAAATCAAGCTCTATGGTAGAACATAAACCCAAGATAGGTGTTGATCTTTCCTTTACAACAACAAAATCTAATAAATGATCAATATTTTTATATTTACAGACAAGTTTTATTATACCCAAAGGAATGATCTTAAAACCACCATATGTCTCAAGTATGACCTTAGTTTCTTTTAATTCATTAATTTTGCAAACTTTTTCAACAAAAACCTTGGGTAAAATGTTAACCTGTGCCCCTGTATCTATTTTAAAGGGTATATCAATGTTATTAATTTTTAAATTTTCCATCCAGTCTTTATTATTTTTATTCTTAATTTCATTAACAGTGATTGATGAAATCATGAAATCATATACTTCATTATTTTCACTTTCTTCCACTTGTACCTCTCTTACTAACCTACCATGATAACACACTTTATCAAAATGCCCATATTTACCACACTTTCTACACTTTTTTCCATATGCTGGACACCTCCTTGGTCCATGGACACTCCCACAGTTTCTGCAGTTAAATTCACCTCTAGAAGAACTGGCACCCCTGACTGTTTGGACTGAATTATGCCCCTGCTTGACTTTACTTCCAATTGATTCAATTTTCACCTTCTCTAAGCTGTTCTGAACTTCTTTTATTTGAGCTTGGGATACTTCATGCATTTTACATATTTCAATAGCTTTAGTCAGATCTAAATTAATTGTTTTTAACATGCTTTGTTGTGCATCCTTACTATTGGTGCCTAATACTATTCTATCTCTGACCATTGAAAATGCTTCAACACCAAACTCACAATTTCTTACTTTATTTTTTAAATCTGTTAAAAAGTGGTCAAAAGGCTCTCCTTCTTCTTGAATGCGCTTATAAAACAAATATCTTTCATAAACCACGTTTTTTCTAGGGGTAACATAAGACTCAAATGCTTCCAATACATCTGCTAGCTTTCCTTGTTGGACCTCTGTTAATTCCAAACTGTTATAAATCTCAATGCCTTCTTCTCCAATTAAATTGAGTAAAATTGCTACCTTAACTTCATCACTTTTACCACTTTTTCCTGATGCCATCAGATATATTTCAAAACTTTGCTTAAATCGTTTAAAATTTTCGGCCACATTGCCTTCAAATGATAATGGATTTGGTAACCTTGCTTCCATGATTTTTGTTTAATTTCCACTAGACTGCGCCAAGTAATAATATTTCATTGGGTTTAATACATTTATTTAAACATACTTTTTAACAAAGTCTCCAAGAATCAACAATGTCCCAAAACCCATGTTCTAACAATGATCTTGACAAGTAGTGACAACTGACAAAGAGTCCCCATACATTGTGCCTAGAGCCCCGTGACTGTAATCATAACCTACTGATATGACAATGTTACTCTCTCTCGGTCAGTACAGGCTGTCTTTGTCGATAGCTTCTGGATTCTCGCCGACAGGTAGGTAAGAAATATACACCCTCTCATAAATAATGTTGAATAACATTATTAGGGCTTATTAAAGAGTAATACCCAAATATTTAGAAGTATTTGAATATGGAATTTGATTATTTATAGTTATTGGAATATTTATTTTAAACGTTTTTGTTAGTAAAGTTTACATAATATATGAAGTTTGTTTCGTCACTTGCTTGTCCAGTCATATTAGTCCAGGGTAATAAAGATTTTCTCGTGACACTCAATAATCCAGGTAGCTGACAACTTTTTTAGTTATTGTAGACCTATAAGAAGAAAACCTATCTGTTTCCTGCCTAAAGTTCGGAGCCGTTTTTTAATGATTAACAATTTAATACAAAAAACGCGATTTTTTCTATTTTTTGCACTCCACTAGAAAGCTAAATACTTGACATATAATTAAAAAATTTTATTTTTTAGAATATTGATAAAGCTTCAAAATGCCGATTTTTGAAAGTTGAAAAGTCAATTTGTTGCTTCGCAAACTGCAAAATAAGTGACAATTGATATTTGTTAAACACTTTTAGTAAACTTAAACTTTAAACTTTAGAGTTCCACCCAAAGTTGGGTATTGGGGTACTTAAAAACCCCTCAAAATTTGGGACCGATATATTAATTAGTTTAAAACTTATTGTATTTGTTTATCTCAGAGACCTTTTTTTTACAATAACATAAGATAGAAAATAATAAAGATAGGGTAATTCTGTGGGTGACAAATGAAAGCAAAAGACTTATACTATCAATATGCATTAAAAAAAAATAAAAGAATAATTTATTATAGTCAAAAATCCTGATGTCAAATTTTTGAAATTATGTAGTTTATAAACATTTAGAATAACTTTAAAAACATTGTCCCTAGAAAAAATCTTTTTTTTGCATTCGAAAAGCTAGTATTTTCACCCGAACTTTTAAATAAAAAAATTTGGCCTAGGTTAATTTGGGCCAAAGTTAGCCATGTTTTTTTGTTAATTCACAGCTAATTTGATTATAATAATTAAGGAACCTCATTGACGCCATGTTAAAGAATGGGATTTGTATTTTTTGTTAAAAAATTTGCACAAACATTGTACCTTTACAGGACCCTCTACGAGTTTTCGAAAATGTAGTTCAATTAGTGACTAAGAAGAACCCACAAATCCATGGCGTTTAAATACCGAACAAACAATTTTAAACTAATAAAATTTTCTATATCTCCGGATCTACTCAATGGATTTTGATCACTCTTTTTTTAATTTGTATATAATTTCTACGTACATTACAAATATGTAATTTGTTTATATATTAATTAAATAATAAATGGTCTAGTTTGTTTAAACAAGTCGTGAAAAAATAATTTTCTTCCACAAATCTATTTTTTTAATACTAGTATCATTAATAATCATAGAAAAACTCTCGTTTTTTGCATTAAATTGTTAATAATTAAAAAACGGCTCCAAATTCAAGGCAGGCAACAAGTAGGTTTTCTTCCTATAAGGTCTACAATAACTAAAAAAGTTGTCAGCTACCTGGATTATTGAGTGTCACGAACATGGTCTATTTTTTGCTTGTTTCCCTGGAGTATATATTTGATTAACATCTTCGTAATTTTTCTGTCGCTTCCTCGCTGGTTTTGCATATTGCTACGATAGCAGTATCATCGGTAAATGTTGCAATTGTATTATTTTCTAGAACAATAATATAACACGTATACAAAAGGTAAAGACACTTCTTTGTGGCAACCCTGTTGTAATTTCTTTATACAATATATATATATATATATATATATATATATATATATATATATATATATATATATATATATATATATATATTGTGGGGTATTAACAAACAAATGTACTATTACAAATTAATAGTACTTAATTAAAAGAACTATTCCTTCGATAACTCTGGCGAGAAAAATGGACTTTTCCTCATTGGTGCGAATAATTATTAAAATTTAAATGGTTGCAATAAACAATCAAAGACAATTTATAGGTTTAGGAAAACTAGGTAAAAACTTACCGCTGGGTCTAATTACCAGGGTTTGCACTACAAAACAACGAACGAAATCAATTCAATATGCGTGCATGGGTTCACGTGCCGGGTTGCGTCTTTTCTTTTCAACGACTGGTGCTCTTCTCTCTCAAAGGGACCCATTCCACGAGCCCGATGGCGGTACTTATAGGGATCGTAGGAATACAGGGAGGACAAATGTATTGATTAATTTATACAACCATATTTAAATTCAAACATTCTCCCCCCTTTAAAGGCCATAAGGTCTTTAAAAAACAAAACGAATTCCAAATACTATAATTACTTAAACAACTAAAACGATAATTAATATAAACAATTCCTATACAAATCTTACACAAATATTCAAAAATTAAACTACAATAAAAAAATTAAAATTAAAATGGTGGTTTCGTCGCGGTTATATTGACAAAAGTCGAACAAAACAAAATCAGTAAAAAGGCTGACCATCTAATCTTCATCTATCGGCAAGGGACAGATTCGAACAAGAGGCCGTTTTAAGGTTCCGGTGATCGTACGCACGGTAGCCACTCGAGCTACACCGTCTTTACCCTCATGCAATTCAACAAGACGCGCGAGAGGCCATTTACACGGAGCCAAATTATCCTCCTTTAAAACAACTAAGGCACCGATTTTAGGTACAAAGCCAGAATCTAACCATTTGGACTTTTGTTGCAAGGTGTGCAAATATTCCTTTCGCCATCGAGCCCAAAAATCTCTATGGATGCGTTGTAACAACTGCCATCTGGACAAACGATTGAAGGATACTTCCGAAAAATCAGGCACAGACAAAGAGGTCAAGGGTTCAAGAGTCAGGAAATGTCCTGGGGTCAACGCATTGAGATCTTCAACATCGTTAGTTAATGGGGTAAGAGGGCGTGAGTTTAAGACCGATTCAATTAAAGTTAAAACGGTATAAAATTCTTCGTAGGTCAAAATTTGAGCCCCGACTATACGAACAATATGTTCCTTTACAGAACGAATTCCCCGTTCATAAATACCACCAAAATGTGGAGCAGCAGGAGGAGCAAATGAAAACTTAATATTTTCTTTATCGAGAGCGCTCTCCATGAAGCTACTAAGCTGTCGATAAGCACTATGAAAATTAGTGCCATTATCACAAAACACTTGCGATACTCGACCTCTCCGAGCGATAAAACGTTGTAAAGCGGCCAAAAAGGCTTCCGCGGTCAAATCACTAGCTAATTCAAGATGTAAAGCCTTTGTAGCACAACATACAAATAGACACAAATAGGCCTTTTGAGTTCTAACTCCCCTGTAACGAGACATGGTTATCGAAAACGGTCCACCATAATCTAACCCACAAATCGAAAAGGGTTTAATGGCACCGAGATGAAATTTAGGCAAATTACCCATAGGGGGTTGTAAGTTTTTAGGAGATTGTTTCCAACATCTAATACATTTGGACAATACCGAATTAACGGCTTGTTTAGAAGACATTATCCAAAACCTTTGACTAACCAAAAACTGAGTACTCTTAAATCCAGCATGTAAATACTTCTCATGATAATGACGAACTAGAAGAGTAGTAAGACGAGATTTTTTTGGTAACAAAAACGGGTGTTTTGCTTCATACGATAACGAAGACTGAGATAGACGACCACCTACTCTTAAACACTGAGTACTATCATCTAAAAATACTCCCAACTTACGAAATGGTTTTGGAAAAGAATTTGATTGAAGATGTTCTTCAAAATACTTTTCTTGTGTAAATCTGACAAGAATAATCAACGAGTCTTCTAATTCTACGAAAGTCAAGGGTCCTGACTGTTTCGACCTTTTATAACGAGAGTTGTGCGCGAATCGCAACATAAAAGCCAAAATTCTTTGGATCGAGGTAAAAGACGATTTATTTTTCAGCAAACAAGACAGAAAATGTTCCTCACGAGTGGAAACAAACACTAAAGCTTTCTTTATCTCTTCCAAAGAGGATTTTTCCTGCAATGAGGGAGGAACCTCTGGAAAAATTAATGGAATATTATACAAAAACGAAGGACCTGTTAACCAGTCTAATTTTGATAGATTATATTACTTAGTACAATTTATACAATACAATGTTATATACCAATATGTACTAGCAATTATATTAAGCTGTGACCGATAGATGCCAACGTTCCCATTTTCGGAACATGTTTTTTTTTCTCAAAAACAGCATTTTATTTGTTTTTCACAAAACAAAATGATAATCGATATCCCAATAACATCTTTTTTACGGATAGTTGAAATTATTTTGCAGTTTTTAATGATTCGACGTTTAAAGGGTTAACTATAGTCCATTTCCATCATATTGATAGCACATTATGTATGCAAATCCCTAAACTGTTGATCGGGTGACCCAATGAAAAATAGATATTTGTCAACAAGTTTACAGAAGTATATAGGAAAACAATTTTAAATTGAGTATGACCACCAGGTATAAAGGTTGAAGCAGAATAGAAAACAATAGTTTTAAGGGTTACTAATCCCTACATAAAGTTGCCAGTGTCGGAGTGATGGAGATTAACAGGTAATAATTAATTTGCAAGAAATGTAAGATGTTTATTTTATTGGTTATATATAAAATAATTTGTGGCCGTAACAGGGGCCGATTTGTAAAAAAATGAATATTATTTTAATCAAATTCCATTTCAGATTCACTGCTTTCTTCAGAATCTAAGGAATCTTCAACTCCAATGTTAATTATTACCGGTTCCAGCATTGCATCAGTCATATTATTCAAATTCCACATTTTATTTTCTTCCTTGTGAGCATGACTAACAGCATTTTTCCAATTTTCTGGAGTTACTTTTGATAAGGAATGTTCTAATAATTGTTGTAAGTCTTCTAATTTAAAAGTTTTGTTGTTGCGTCCGACTTTACCCTTTACTTGAGACCATATATTTTCTATCGGATTCAGGTCACAGTGGTATGGGGGTAAACGTAAAATAATTACATCACGGTTTAATGTCATTTCATCAATTATATATTTTTTATAAGCTGCTTTATGTTGCCTTACAATAGGTAATAATTCCTTTTTTGTCGAATTCTCCTTGTACTCAATTGCGTGTTTATCCAACCATTCGATTATCTCTCCTTTTTTCCATGCCGTTGTTGACAATTTTTCTGCTAGTCTTGAATGGTAACTAGCATTATCCATGACTATGACAGAATTTTTTGGAATTAAATCCAACATTTGCTCAAAATATTCTTCAAAAACGTCAGCAGTCATTTCCTCGTGGTAATCTTTGGTTGACTTTGAGGCAAAACTTAATAATCCACCATTGACAAAACCGTATTTGTTTCCATTATGGGTTATTATGAGTTTGCGTCCTTTTCCAACGGGAATATTGTTTATTCCAGTAGATACACCTTCGATGAATGCCTGACGGGAACTTTTCACATTTGTATCAACCCATAGATATGGTACAGTATGACCTTCATTTAGCCAAGTCTTGTCCAAATAAAAAATTGTTTTCCCTTCTTCTCGGTACTTTTTAATCGTTCTTAGATAATCTCGTCTCCAACATACAATGTAATCTTTTTCAATTAAAACGGATTTTTTTCTATTCTTTTGCCAACGAAATCCCATCTCTCTCAATAGTCCCCATAATTTCTTGTTGCTTATGATTGGTAACTCTTCGCTTTCTCTAATTAATGTTTGGATTTTGTCCAATGTTGGAAATTCTTTGTTAAAAAAAAATGAGTGGGTGCTGCGTCTTATCATGTTTTTATGTATTTCTTCAATTTCCAAGGGTTTACTCCCTCCACTCTTCTTGGGAGATGAAACAGTTCCTCCTTTTCTTTCTTTTAGGAATCTATAAATTGTTGCTTCTCCAACCCCTGTCATATTTGAACACATGTTAACGATTTCACGAACATTACTTAAAGGGCGTTGATGTACAAGTGCATCGTGTATATTTAATATTATATTTTTCTCTCTTAGACTGAAGGCACCTTTAAAACTACACTTAACCGGGATAAAACCTGCTGTCGACGTCATTTTTAAATGTAAATAACAAAATATCGACACCAAAAACGTAGGTAGGTAAGACATGAAAAATGTACATCTACAAACTAAATGGAAGATGCAAACAATTTCTAATTTATATTATTGGCATAAGCTGTAATGTGGCATAAAAACTACTTAAACTATCATTAGTGAAGCCTTATCAGTAATTCCAGGTAATCGTTCAAAGAAGGTATTCTTTTTGTGTCAGGCGATAACTTGTATAGAAAACAATAATCACCTTTAAATTACTGTTTACATTAATTTATTTCGTGAAACATTGAATTCTCTAGTTAATCACCCGTGTATAATTAACAATAATCGTGTGGCATATATACCGACGTCTTTTACGCACAAAAAAGGTATAGTGAGATTAGTGGACACTTATTTTACAGAAGATTTTTTAAAAGATAATGAATTGTTGACGGCATCTTGAAATATTAATTTTTTTTATTTATTTCAAAACAAGTATAGGGTGACGCCTATGGTTTTTTGACCTGTTGAGGATTTGCATACATAATGTGCTATCAATATGATGGAAAACGACTATACATAAATACGTAACGCATTTATAGTAAAATAATATACCAAAGTATGCAATTAGCGACCTCTAAAGAGGAAAAATGAAGTTAGTGTCGATATTGATTAAAATAGGCATACCCAAGCTTATCGGTCGACGCTATTTATTTTGTTTATTGTTCATACTCGACGAAGAGTATAAAAATGATGGTTATTTACATGCGTCAATTGTTGAATATATTAAAGGAATCTAAATAATCCCAAAATTGCTGGATAATAGCTTTATTAGCTTGTGTTTACAGCTTATTTTAATTGCTATCGACACTGACTAAATTACACATAAGTATAATAATTATAATATATATAGTCTCGCCTCTGGCGACGCCAAACCTCAAGTGGTTGTTCTTATCGTTTTCAAATCCAGCCCGACCAGCCCCAAAGTACCACCAGATGGTTTAAGGGTAGAAACTAAGACGAATTTATGTAATTTATTATCTGAGAAAGATTTTTTCAGATAAAAACTATCTTTTAACTATTCTCACGACTTACACGTGCAAATGTGTCTGGTAAACATAATATCAGCAGGATACTCAAGAGTTTGTAAAGAAATTTGGTACAATACACTGTCCTGTCTTGTGTGGAGTCCTATTCAGGATAGACCTCCCACCGCACAAGTATATACCTCCCAAGATAAGTAGGTAGGTAGTTAAGTTATGTAGCCACTTCCATCGGAAATTTCCTGTTTACGCAATTTTGGTGACAACGCTTTGCTCTAGAATACGGAATATTTTTAAATTCTAGAATATAAGTACATTTCCATACAAAGGGTATCAAAACCCTTGTAACAAGAAATCTTTGTCTTAGTACCTTTAATTCAGTATTAGTGTGAGTTCGTCTCAATCAACTAATCGTATTAATTTGTATTTCGGCTTTAGTGTTCCTTTATTATAGAAAGTTAATTGTAAAAGTTAATTTTTAAAGTGTAATAAAGTTTTTAAAAAAGATCACGTCGAAACAAATTAAATATTTAGGTCCACCTCCTACATTAAAAAGGCCTTTTCATTGTTATGAAATATAATATGGGTGCATTCTGTAACACCATTTATGTAGTCACTTTCATCGGAAATTTCCTGTTTACCGCAATTTTGGTACTTGTAAGAGCGCTTTGCTGGAGAATGAGGAACATTTTTAAATTCTAGAATATCGTACATTTCCATACAAAGGATATAAAAGCCAATGTAACAAGAGGTAGTTGTCTTAAGTCTCAGTCTCCATCTTAATCATTGTGCAACCGTGTTAGTTACATATTATTATATTTGTATTTAGGCTTTAGTGTTCCTTTGTTATATAGTTAAATTGTCAAAGTTGATACTAAAGTTTTTTTTAAAAGAACATGTCGAAACAATTATTTATTTCACTTCCGTTAAATTTTACGGACGTAGAAAATTTTAGCGTCCCTAAAAAATTTGTATTCTGTAACGAGCAACCCAAATGAAAATAATTACTGATGTTCAGTCTGTGATGAGTCACTAATGAATTCACCCTATATAATTGTATAGGAATCCACAGCAAGCACTATACTCCAGTAAATGACCGTTATAGTTATTTTTTCCGTTACGACGGATTTGCTTGAAAATTTGGATTTAGATTATTTTTCTGCAGACTCGTTTTACATTTCTGTAATGTATTGACAAAATAATGATTAATAAATCACAGGTCTACAAAAAAAACTTTTTGAAAGATGTTTTATATTTGACTAGTGATTTTATATAATTTTGGTGCGCTGTTTTCAAATCTGTAAACCAATTTTTTCTATCACGTAAGATATTTTAGCAAATTAAAAAATAAAAAAACACTAAATGTGCTTATAAATACATTTATTAATATATTTTAAAAATAACAGTAATGCTCAAAATAAAGAAAACTCCATATTTTGTATGCACAACTTAATGAAATCTTTTCCTTTTTGTCAAAAAACTGCGTTTGGTAGAAATTGTTCTATAAATTTTGTCAGGATTATCACGTTGTAGCATCCAACAGTAGTCTGTCATCATGGATACGCTCCATTTACCCTGATAACGTCTTTCCATCTGCTTAATGTCTTGGTGGAAACGTTTCACTGGAAATTGGTCTAGATTAGCGAATAAAAAATGTACTTTTAAACTCATATTGCATCCTAGAATACGAAAATTTTGTAGCATTTGTGTGACAATGTTCTCATAGTCTGGAACTTTCTTATTTCCCAAGAACTTTTCGATAACTTCTTTAAATGAAGTTCACGCTTTCTTTTCGATAAGCGTCATAGAATTTTGAAAGTTTTCGTCTCTGTATAAAAATCTAATGTCGGGACCAACAAAAACTCCTTTTAATTTTGCCTCGGACAACTTGGGAAATTTTTAACAAATAAATTTAAAACATTCTCCGTTTTTGTCAATAGCTTTAACAAAATGTTTCATCAAACCTAATTTTATATGCAGAGGGGGCAATAAAATTTTTTTCACGATCAACTAAGGCATTGTGTTTTATGTTTTTACTTCCTGGCGTAAGGTTTTCTCTTGTAGGCCATTCTTTTTGCGTCCAATGTTCCAATTATCTCGTGCTCGGCTGTCCCATTCACACACGAAGCAAGGATATTTAGTATAACCTGACTGTTGCCCAAGTAGCATACACAGAACTTTTAGATCTCCACAAAGCATCCAGTTATGGTCTCGGTATTTAATTTTTTCTAAGAGAAGTTCCAAGTTTTCGTATGTTTTTTAAGGTAAACAGAATGAGCGACCGGAACAGAAGCCAGTGTATTACCATTGTGCAGTAAAACACCTTTTAGACTACTTTTGCTAGTCAATAAATAGTCGCCATTCTTTCTTTTCATAAGAGGCAGCTCCTAGCTTAATAACTCGGAGAGTTATAACGAGTTATAGCTTAATAACTCGGCTAAGTCGGAGATATTGTTACAATATACTAAAGAATCTTCTTGAGTAAAATATGAACTCAGGTCCTTTTCTCGATTTCTGTAGGAACTGGTTGATATACCTGGAGCCAGCAAATTTTTATCACGAAGTGTAGAGGTTAGAAGTTTTGAGGCATCTTTGGGAAGATTTAATTCTCTTATTCAATCGTTTAATTCCATTTGATTAAATAGTTGTGGTCCTTCTTCTGCTTCAAAAGTAACGGCGGGATCTGTGGACTCAAATGCAGACTGTTCCGTATCAGACGATAACACATTCTCTAACTCCTTTGGTGGAATAGGTATGGGTATATCAGGGCCATGAGAAATAGGCCTAATAGCAGATTTTAGGTTCGGGTATAAAATACTTTTTTTATTCTGACAATTAAATCCCTTTAAATCGCAGGAGCAAAAGTAGCAATCATCACAATGGTTTTGTGGCTCACGCCACACTATGGGAACTCAAAAACTAAATGACTTTTTTCTTCCTTTTGTCCAACTTCTTAAAGCTTCTACACAAACTTTACATACAATATGTGGTGCCCAAGATTTGTCTTGTTCTCCTATTTTCACTCCAAAATAGCTTCCACCCCCATCTTTTTATCCCTGGTCGTCATCCCAGATCTACCTCCAGAAATTTTAATAGATCCAGTTTCCGATCTCAGAAAATACGTTAAGTAAAGAAATTTAGTGCAATCAAGGTAACTTTTTTGTTTTAAACTTTCAAAAAAATAATAATTTAAATAATAAATAATAAAAATAAAAGGTTTTAATAATTAACATTGTAAATCTTAGGGTGTGGCTATGCTGTCATTTTAATTCTTCTCTATTATAAAATTCATGTTGACATATGACAGCTAGATTCATATTTTTGTGACATTAGCTTGTTTTGTTTTTAGAAAAGGTTGATCTTTATGAATAGTTTTATTTAAAAAGATTATTCTTTACTTGTAATAATTTTTTATTAGCCACAGTTTATAGCCCAGTAACATTTGTAAGTTTTGTTGCAATTCCCACTTGTAAACGAATAGGACACATGTAAGTTTTTCTTTGTTATTTTTATATTTACTTTTGTGACTATTAATATAGTGTTTATGTATTTGCTGTATTTGTAACTGTTTGTGGTGAGACAGTAATAAATGTTTAATTTATTTCTCTGAACCATTTTGTCTTTTATTTTAGAAAAATAGGCGTGATACGCATTACGAACAAATAAAGTTATGTTATGTCTTTGTTTTGCAACCACAAAACTGCCACAAATATAACAAAAGCAGTCTGCATAATTAACACAATGTCTCCTTTCCATAGATCGAAAAAAGAATAGAATAACAAATAAATAGCACTAATTCGAAACACGGCGATAAACCTCCTGGAACTGCTAAAAACAAACAACTGATTTTGATGTAAGCGTTTATTTACGACTGGGAGAGGTGCAGCTGCGGTATTGCACTAGCTCACTAATTTTACAGTGTTTACAGTCACAATTCAGAATTTTATTAAAATAATTTTGGACATCTGTTTGTGCCATATATATTTACACAAAAAACGGTTTTTCTAATTTTACATGTAAACTTTTCGTATAATCAAGGAATCTTTATAAGATCTCGATTTGCGAAAAATTGGAAGGTGATAGAAAAAAAACTAATGTCAATTTTGGACTCAGAAGGTCAAAATTACCTAACAAAGGATGTTTATTTTAAAACATCAAATTCATTGTTGGCCTGTGAATCGATCTTTAAATAACAGAAATATTAATGATTATCTAATTACATATTGATGAGATATAAACTAACTTTTAGATATTAAGAGAATTATCGGAAAAATACTTAATTAGGTACTACTCCAGTAAATGACCGTTTTGGAGTGTAATTTTCCTCGTCACGACAGATTAGCTTGAAAATTTGGATTTAGCTTCCTCTACTTCATTTGTGGGCTTGAGCCCAGGGTTGCTTTTACTTGGGGCGTGAAAGCTACCCCATCTCAGGGGTGGAAAAACATACGTTCAAAATAAGTACTAAATTGATAAATTGACGAATTCTAAGCAACTTGTATTCTATAGAGTTTTTTCAGCAAGTCAATACTTTTTGAGTGTGTAGACTCAGTAAAAGCAGAGTTGTAGCTCATGAAAAGTCGTATTTGTCAAATTTTTTGAAATCGAATATTTCCACTTGAGATAACCAAAAAATGAAGCACTTTTCAGGTAAAACTCATCATCCAGTGTTTAAAAATGCTTTATTTTTGTTTTTTTTTTAGTTTCTAGCATCAGACCTAAGCGAGTTACGCTCAAAATAAAGGTGATCCCTTACCAGAAAATCACACCTTAATTAACACTTTGGTGTTGGTTCTAAAGTAAACGAAAATTTCTGAAATTTTGAAAAAATCCTTTTTTTTCAAAATATATTTAGTCTATATTACGTAAAAGTATTAGTGATACGAAAAATCTCAAACAGTAAAAAATAAAGGCTTTGCTTTTTTTAACATTTTGGTTTTATTCTGTAACACAAAAATTGATTAAGATATTGCCGTTTAAAGTTTACATTCGTGATTAGTGACTCGTTCAAGCCCATTCAACTACAATCCTTTTTACACGCTATTCCTTTAAACCGGCTCAAATTTATAGCTTAGATGGGGTAGGTAGGTAGATAAAATTATTCTCATCATATTAAATACGCAATTTTTTTCAGACGGGCGTCACTAATGTCCAGCGTGATCAAATAGGAAAAGTAACATCCAGGAAAAGACAGGAACTCATGACCCATTTTGGTATTATTTGTGCAAATGGGAATGCTTCACCACCAGTTTGGATTTTTCCGCGCCAAAGATTTGATGCTGCCAGAATGATGAAGTCAGTTCCTGATGACGGACCTTTAGGTTTACCCAGCGGTTGTATGATACGTGAAAACTTTATTCAAGTTTTAAAACAATTTGTCAAAAATGTGAGATGTTCCCCAGAAAATCGGGTTTTGCTTGTAATGGACAACCATGAGTCGCATATATACTTGGAGGCAATGAAGTTTTGCAGAGCCAACGGCATCGTAATTCTAACGCTTCCCCCGCATACCTCAAATAAACTCCAACCTTTGGATCGAACTGTTTTCGGTGCATTTAAAACTTTTTTTAATCAGGCAGCAAATTCATGGATGCTTTCTCGTCCTGGATAAACCCTGAGCATATACGATCTACCTTTGATATATTTTCAGTCTTGGGACAGAACCGCTAATTTAGTTAATATAAAATCTGAATGATGACAGATCGTCCTATAGCTGACAATATGGCTTCTGCATCTACAAGTTCAGTTCAAAATCAAGAAGTTTCAGATCCGCAAACACCACCTAAAAACAACTCAGTGCAAGACTCAAATAATTTTAAATCTCCAGAACTTATTCAGCCCTATCCAAAAGCGCCTGCTAGAAAAATTTCTAATAGGGGTAGGGAAAGATGCTGTTTGGCTTACACGTGGTTCTATTGACGATTGGGAATTTGTAGAATGAATAGGGTTTAGGGTTCCCACAATCATCAAAATGACCAATTCAGCAATTCACCGTATCACATTTCTTAAACACATTATTTCAGTGAGTCGTTAACGAATATAAACATTAAAAGAATCAAGAATTGATGAATTTAAAAAAAACAGACTTCAGTTTACCCTAATCATTTGCAGTGCGATTACATTTCGTTTTTTGTGAACGGTGGTAAAATACGAAAACACTTTGTTTTTATTTAATTGCTGTGTTTGTTTTAAAATGCCGAAAAGAAATTGCAAATTCATAAGCGAACTTGAAAAAGAATATCCTTTTATAAACAAGCTTTGTAGTGACAATAGCAGGGTGAAATGCCAGCAATGTTTTTCTTTCAGAATTTTCAATTGCACACAGTGGGCGAGCAGATATTAAAGATCATATAAAGTGTGCAAAACACAAGACTGGTGTAACGGCGATTGCAAGTACTTCTACTATCAAATTTTTTTTTTAAAATGATGATCCCATTCAAAACGATTTATTTATTGCAGCTAAAGAGGCCACATTCACTTATCACACGGCAATGCATTATATAAGCTTAAAAACATCTGATTGTACGTCGAAATTGATTTCAAAATTTTTTGAATTAAAATTTGGGGTTGCGAGAACCAAATGTGAAGCGACCATTTTAAATTTGTTGGCACCTTTGTCTTTGTCAGAGTTACACACCGACTTACAGAAGGCTATTTTCGTAAGTGTTACTAACGACACCTCAAATAAAAAGCACAGTCAAACTGACACCGATTATTGTTAGATACTTTTTACCATTAGAAGGTGTACATGTGAAACTATTGAATTTTAAGTTCGTTCAGGGTGAGACACCGGAAATATTGTAATACAAATTTTGGAGGTGTGTATAGAAGAGGACAAAATAATGTTTACAGAAGACTTAAACAAAAACTCGGTGTAGATGTTGTAGGAATTGAATGTGGCGCACATATTGTACACAATGCACTTCCAAATGCTGTGGATGGTTTACCAATCGAAATTGAAGCACTATTTGTCAAAATATATAAACATTTTCATATCTACACAGTTCGAGTCACTCGAAAGAATTCTGTGAATGTGTAGATGTGGAATATAAAAACCTAATCCAACATGGAAGTACCAGATTTCTTTCTCTTTTGCCGGCAATTGAGAAAATTCTAAATATATTCGAAGGACTAAAAGCATATTTCCTTTCCCAAGATAACTGTCCACGTGCAATGCGAGATTTTTTTGAAAGTGAAACGGGTGAGTTATATTTTTGGTTTGTGCATGGACAATTAAACAATTTTAACAAGACTGTACTACTCAGGGAAAAAGTGAAGCAAGTGCGACTGACATTATTTTGGAATAAAGAAGATTGAAATCTAATCTTCAAGAACGGATGGACAGCAATTTTGTACCACAAAGAGCGAAACAATTATTATTAAAGAATCTTGGTAGTAGCCAGGATATTGATAAATTTCAAACAGAAGTAACTGATTTTTATCGACGATGCATTTCATACATTGAATTGTGGGAAGACAGTTTCGGAGGAGCCGACATTTTCGAATGGATTGGACTGAATCACGTATTGAAATGGGACGAAATCGAAGGATCTGCTGAAATTATAAACAAAATACACGGTTCGGACGATCGACAAAATATTAATACTGACAACCTTTTTGACGAGCTGTCACTTACGAGAGTTTTTATGGCATCAAAGAATGATGAATGGAATTCCACGACGATACAAATTGATTATGTTGACAAATGGGTTCTACTATTTAAACATTTTCATGAACAACACATCGATACACCCAACCTGGTAAAAATGGTGCAATATATTTTGTGCTTACCAGGCACCTCTGCTTCTTTAGAGCGTGTCTTCTCGATGATGAAACATATTTGGTCGGACGATAGAAGCCGTTTGTTGGAGTTTACCGTACAAGCATTACTATTGTTACGATAAATTCTGACCCAAAAACGGTAAATATGTTTATTACTGATATGCTATTCATTCGAGTATTTTCTAGGTCATGTCTACCTGACACATGATGCTATAAAAACACCAGTTTGAAATTTTTGGAGGCCCGCCGATACCTGTTTGCTGCCACTCAGTCTAGTCTAGAGGGTGTTCGACTTTTCGAGATAACGGCAATTTATCTATATAAATCAAAACGATTTTATATGGAGGATCAGTTTAATGTTACGTTCGCCTATATATAAATTATGTATTATTCGTTAAATAAATTGATATAAGTTGCTTTTTAATAAATTAAAATAAGAACCTTTTATTAAAGACATTATAAATTAAATAAAGACATAAATAAATTTCATTTCACTATACTGTAAATTAAACTTTATTATGACATGTAACGATTTTTACGAAAAAACAAAAAAAAAATAACATTTTATTAACCTTCTACCACTGACGTGTTCTTTCTGGAACATAACTATGGATGTGGTGCCATGTAGACCCCATATAAATTCTATTTGGTATTGCCAACATTTTTTAAAAATGTGACAAAATATGTTCAATATAATTTTTTTGATATATTTTACATTAGTGTATGCATTTTTTTTTATAATATTTTGCCAAATTGTTAGTTATTAAACATATTACAAATTACATGCCAAAATATCCTAAATAATGAAACGGTTTACTAAAAATGTTGTAATTTTTTTATTGTTTAAAATGTTTATAAAATAGTTATGGAAAATTAAAAACCAAATATACGAAATATGAAAAAACAAAATAAACCAAAAAAATAAACCCCCCATATAAAAAACTACAACACCCAAACTTTAGCAAATTTGGAATTCAGATAAAAAGTTACTTTGTACGTTCTTTACAAATATTATTCCTACAGTTATCACACATTGATATCTTACAAACATCACATGAATTCTTAGTCTTTTTATCATTTTTTCGTGGACAGAGCACACATCTTTTTTGTTTTTGGTTCATATCGGGATGCACGTTTTCATCAATCATCGGTTTGTTCAGTATTCTACTGATGTTCATTCTCAATTCTCTTGGAAGTCTTTGATTGATAATTCTTCTATTCAAATGTCATTAAACGAGTTCTTTGGCGAGTAGCTTCACAAATACTGTCCGTAATATGTTATTTGCTTCTGGATAGCTTTGGTGTAATATATATGAATTAACTTCTGCGATGTCGATGATGGAATAAAATACCGCCATAGGCCAACGCCTAGTACGTCTACTTGAACTATAATTTGCACATTTTTTTTTTCAAGGGCATCTACGCCCCCTTTGATTTCATTATAAAAGACAAGTCACCACTAGCTCCCTCAGTATCATCTTCTACTACCGAATCTGTATCATGCTCAGTTTCAATGTCATTTAAAGAGCCACCTGACTCTTCCATATCGCTACCCTCACTTTCTACTTCGTCATGCCATGCTAACAGAGTTTCTTCATAGTTTTTATCACCGTAATGTACTGTTTTGGATGAACCTGCCATTTTCGTAAATTTTTAACAAACACTGACGTGGTGCCAAAATGACCCCTTTCAAACTTTAGATAATTATAAACTAAATACCACACTACTGAAAAACTTAACAATAAGTGAAGCGATCGACGTCACTGTAACTTGAAGGTAGCTGCAAGTCACAAACCTATAACAACAAAAATAAAAAATTGCGCGTAATTTGAATTTAGTCGGGGGTCATGCGGGCACCACGTCCGTAGTAGAAGGTTAAAAAAAGTACATACAAGCGAGAAGTATGAATGGTACAAAAAATAGGTATTTTATTAATAAAAATTTTTTGCAGCAGCTTAATCGTTTTTTTTATACTTTACCCTATCCACCGTTTACTGTCCCGGTTAAGAGTTTCATAACTATGGTAAGCCTAATTATGTATTAGTATTATGTCGATTTTGTAAGCGTTTCTGAATATACAATGTTTTAGTTTTTCTTAAAAATAAAGGTTATTTTGATAAAATGCATTGTCCATTATCTTCTTTATGTTTGGCCATAGTCTCCTTGACGGTAAGGAGACTATGAACAGAAGCACCTCTGCGAGTTATACTCTCCCATAAGGACTGTAATTATTTTAACACAGTGAAAAACTTCCTAGACCTTAGTTAATATGTATTGTATTTGATAAAATATAGTATGTGCTTAAATTAATTTTCTAATCCTTGAGGTTTACTAGATTTTATTTCAAATTCTACGAACGACTACCATGAAGATCTAACTGCTGTTTTTGAGGAATAATTTATCAAATGATTGATTTATTACCGACCAATTCTTTAATAGTCATGGACAATGCCGGTTAACATTTAAAATTACTTAACACTAAATGGAGAAAGCAAGAACTCTTGAATTGGCTAATAACCAAAGAAATAGTAGTGCCAGCAGAAGGTTTACTCAAAAAAGAGTTATTGCAGCTATGAAAACAATATTCACCAAAATTTAAGAAATATAGTGTAGATGAAATATAAAACATTAGTGCGAAGTATTATGACATATGGGGCCGAAAATTGGATCATAAACAAGAAAAACAGCAGTAAGATAATAGCAACAGAGATGGAATGCCTGCGAAGATGCTGCAGAGTAACAAGAATGGATAGGAGAAGTAATGACGAAATAAAGCAAAGAACATCAATAGAAACAGACATACTAACATATATAGAACAAAAAAGACTAAAGTGGTATGGACATGTAAGAAGAGCTAGCGACAGCAGATGGATAAAAAGAATAACCGAATGGAGCCCCATAGGAAGGAGGAAAAGAGGACGACCCCGAAAATCCTGGAGGAACGAAGTAGACGACGCCATGAGTAAGAGAGGACTAAACGATGGAGAATGGAACAACAGAGAGAGATGGAAACGGTTGAGCGAGGGAAGGCAGTGAATACTGTAGAATCCCTAAATATATATATGAAATAGCAACAAAACATGGAGTTAAAGTGTTGCGATTACCACCTTTCCTTGCCAACCTAAATGACCAATGGAAAGGTTACGTGGTCGATAAACGCAATCCATTAATAAGAGATGCAGGGACTGCTTTGCGTCAGTTTTCTCTGTCGCACTGGGGGAACAGGCTAGTATAGCAACAGCCAGTCTATTTGTATTATATATCTACGGTTTTGTTTATCTTATCAATATAACCTTACTTCTTTCTATTATTATCAGTTTTTATTTTTACACTGACTATTACTTTTTCGCAGTGGATTTACACTTGTTTTATTGTTCTTTACTTTATAATCACCTCGTACTGTCAGTTAGTATTTAATGGACTACCCAAGTTTGACGTAACAATGGGCGGGGATTTTAAAAATATTTAAAAACAATTCTAATTTGTGTGTATTTGTCCCATAAGAAGTTGAAAATATGGATTTTTTAAAGTGTTTGAAGAATAAATAAGGATTTCTGGTTATGAACATTCATTATGTGCGATTGGTATTATTTGTTGTTGGTGAATTTGTGAGGTAAAAACATCAAAGTAAGTATTAAGATATTTACTATAAATGTTCATATTTTAAGGTTATGTTACTGTTTGATTAAAACTTTAATTATTTTTTACTGTATTTCAAGGTATTTTGTTGTTGTTTTCATCAAGGTTATTTCAAAATAAATCAATAAATCATTGAATTTATTTACGACGTTGAAAAATATTTAAATTAATGTTTGATTATTTTTTCCTTGCTAGTGATTTTATCCCGTAAAAGACTAAAGATATTCGTTTTCTCGTAGTTTAAGTTGTAATATAACATATTAGAACTAGTAAACATATGTTGAAGATACTAAGTATTACTCTCATTACTTCAAAATTGTTGTCATTACTTTCAGTAATGACAACAAAACTACTATTAACTATTTAAACTACGAGAAAACGATAATAGTTAGTCTTTTAGGGGATAAAATCACTAGCACTTAAAAAAGATTAAAACATTAATTTAAATATTTTTTAACTTCGTAAATAAATTTAATGATTTATTGATTTATTTTGAAATAACCTCGATAAAAACAACAACAAATACTTTGAAATACAGTAAAAAATAATTAAAGTTTTAATCAAACAATGACATAACCTTAAAATAAAAACATTCATTGTAAATATCTTAATACTTTGATATTCTTACCTCACAAATTCACTAACAACAAATAATACCAATAGCACAGAATGAAGGTTTATAACTAAAAGCCCTTGTTTATTCTCTACTACTAAAGATTTCCACAGTTTTCACTGTCTTCCTTCACTCAACCGTTTTCTCCAATTTTCCCTGTCATTCCAGTCTCCATCTCGCACGGTTCTTTTCTCCATAGCCTCGTCGATTTCATCTCTGAATGACCTTCGGGGTCTTCCTCTCTTTCTTCTTCCAATCGGGCTCCATTCTGTGATTTTGTTTATCCAGCGTCCTCTGTCCGCTCTTCTGACGTGGCCGTACCAGGATAGTCTCTTCTCCTCTATATAGTCGATTATGTCTGATTGCACTCCCATTCTCCGCTTAATCTCTGCGTTTTCAATTCTGTCTCTTTTTGTAAGTCTACAGCTTCTCCTCAGGAACTCCATGTCTACTGCTCTTATTCTACCTCTATTTCTCTTGTTTATTGTCCAGTTTTCGGACCCATATGTCAGGATACTTCTTGTCAGGGTATTATAGATTCTCTTTTTTGTCTTTATCGTAATGTTCTTATCCCACAACACTGAGTTTAGTTGTCTTATACAGTTTCTTGTTTGTCTCAGTCTGTTGTTTATATCTTCTTCTGTTGTTCCCTGGTTCGATATTATGGTTCCTAAATACTTGAATTTATCTGTTCCATTTATTTGTCTTCCCTCGTCTATCTCTAGGTTTCTCATATCCTTGTTTTCTGTTGTTAAGTATTCGGTTTTCTCTAAGTTTATTTCCATTCCGTTGTTTTTATATTCTTCTTCTAGTTTTCTGAGCATAAAGCTGAGATCTTCTTCATCTTGTGCGATGACTACTTGATCGTCGGCAAAACTTAAGGTGTATAGGTATTCGTCTCGTACTGGTATGCCCATTCCTTCGCACTTTCTCCTCCATGGTTTGAGTGTCTTTTCCAAGAATATTTTAAACAGAGTAGGGGACGTAGCACAGCCTTGTAGAAGTCCTTTTGTCGTCTTAAATGGATTGTAGGCTTTATTTCCACATTTAATAGCTACTTTGTTTTCTTTGTATAGTGCTTTAACTGCTTTTATTAGTGTTTGTCGGATTCCGAGATCATTCATTGCTTGACTCTAGGTATTGCGTCATATGCTTTCTTTAGATCAACAAAGGCCAGATGGACCGGTCTACCTTTTGCCATTTTCTTCTCTATCAGTTGTTCTAATGTGTACGTATGATCTAGGCATGATTTTCCTACTGTGAACCCTGCTTCTTCGTCGGGCTCGCGGAGATAAGAATACGGCCGGGGTCAGAAAGCCCTGCCTGTCGTAAGAGGCGACTAATGGGTAGGAATAGGGAGGTGGAGAGCCGTCGTTTGAGGTGTCGGGTTGGTAGAAACGCACACAGTCGCTTCGGACACGGTCACCGGTCTACATTCCTAGTATCCGAGACGAGACTCTCGTGGGACCACTCTACTCCCATTCCAAAAGAGCCTGGTGAGGTTGAACGAGCTGGGCCCGTAAATACCTCTCCTGACCTCGGTCAGGAGGGGTGTGGATATACCTCTCCTGACCTCGGTCAGGAGTAGTGTAGGTGTCCCGGCACGTACCCACCGGGAGATCCAAGAGTGGTAGAGGAGAGATCCTCGGCGGCGACCTGTCTACGTGTGAGGTGGAAATTCCTCCGCCTGCCGAACCTGCCCGCCCGTAGTGTGGGAGTAACGGGTAGGCAAGGTACTCACAACACAGGTACTACGGGGAAGGTGGAGCCCCCACGGGTCGCGTATAGTAGACGTGTCGTGGTAACCCCACGGGGTACCCCCACGGGGGGACCCACGGGACGTTTTTGGTATACGCCGCGTGGCACCTTCACTTTGGTGTCGGACTCGTAGGGGCAGAGGTTTCACTAAGAGCGTATGCCGAAAGGCCAGGAAGCTCAGGGTCCGGCCAAGTATTTACTTGGAGGGCACGCCATTATTGCAATGTGAACCCTGCTTGGTCTTCTCCAATTATCCATTAATTAAAAAAAAACAATATTTGCAACTTATTATGGGACAAATACATACAAATTAGAAATGTTTGGAAAGGTGTCTAAAATCTCCGCCCATTGTGACGTCAGAGCTTAGTCCATCTTCGCATCTCGAAATTTTCGGGATTATCTTTGGCGAAAAATCAAATACTTAAGCACTTTCAATGTCACGTTGCCATATAATTCAAATTCAAATATTAATTTATGTAAATATTACTATATGATGAATAAAAGCTTCTATTATTATTACCTTTATGTCTCTTAGCACCTCTTTCAAGAATTTTGATAATACCATCCTAGGGTTTATGTGCCTTCTTCCAAAATGTCATATTTTAGAATGTCGTTGGAATCTCGTTCATCAAGTAAAAAGTATGTACTTAACACATTAGTCTTTATTTTAATGACTCTGTTATTAGTAAGGAAAGCGACGGATTTAAATAAATATTAAATAAATAAATTTTATTCACAACGAGTCACATCTTGTCACATCAACATTCCGATGTCTATAGAATTGTACGGAAAATGCATTTAGTATTATTTTGTAGAATTTATATTGGCTTAAATTTTCGAGAAAAGCATGATGCGAGCGACATGTGTTATATAATTAATAGGAAGCTATTAAGTTAGTTTAGTAATAAACCGCAAACCAACTATATGCAATGTAGAAAATACGTTGATACTTAATTCCCGAAAATTTAAATTAGATGTATGAATAAAATATGAATTTGACAGATATAAATTTTTAACAATCCCAGTATAATATTCTATAATGACGCTATACCATATTTCCAAAGTAACATAGAATAACTTAGAAACCGACTACGAGCCGGATTTGAACCAGCGTATGGGAAATTTAAACCTCCATTTTGGAGGTTTATGGGAAAGCGCTGTTAAAATTATGACATATCTCTTGAAGAGAATAATTGGGGATAGTTCGTTAACATACGAAAAACTAAGCACAGTTCTAGCTCAAATAGAAGCATTCATAAATTCCAGAATTTCGCCAAATAGGGAGGAAGAGTTGAACACATTATACGAATATGCCCCAAAGGTGGAGGCAGTTAGAAAAAGTAAAAAGAGATTTTTGGAACAGTTGGAGACATGACTACTTGTCAAATCTACAACAGCGATATAAGTGGCAAAAACCATCACAAACCTAGAAAAAGAAGAAGTGATAATAAAGGAGGATGACACCTCGCCGGGGAAATGGCCACTAGCGAAGATAATCGAAACACATCCCGGAGCTGAAGGTTTGACAAGAGTCGCAACAGTTCAAAAGGCGAACGGAAAAGTAACTACTCATCCTATATACAAGTTAATACCAATAGTACAAGAGCCCACCTCACGAAATACAAATAGAGCACGTAGCATGTGGAGACAATTTATGTTTTGCATCCTATTTTTAGTATTTTTGAAGCCATCAAATGCAGATTTATACAAAATTTATACCCCATTACTGGATTATATTCAGAGCATCTAAGGGATGGATACATAAATCGAGGGATATTTAGAATAAAAACTCATCTAGAAAAGAAAAAAAAATTAGATGATGAACGAACGATAGATTCAATGGTAAAAACGCTGGAAGATATGTTTAAGACAAGCAATATAATACATTGTGATTCACTATCGAGCCAGCTAAAAGAGGAACAAGAACGAGCAAAAATGATAAGTCGAGCCTTAGATTTGGAAGTTAAAAGAGGGCCGAAGAGGGGTCTTATTATAGAGCTGACACATTAGAGAAACAGTACATCCGACTTAAAGTGGAAGCGACTTATAACCATGCAATGGAATATGCAAAAGAATATACGAACACATACGAAAAAATATTAAATCTTCATTACAATCACGGACACTTCATAGATGTTATAAAACCCGGACAAATAGAGTCAATTATTTCGAATGCCACAAGGTTCCTTCCACAAGGAGTAGATATAATAAGGCAGCCAATAATAGATACGATCGTACAAAATGAAGAAGGGGGCATAGTTATTAATGGCTTTTAATTTCCTAATAATTGACAACACTAGATACAACCTACTGAGAGCCACAGCTCTTCCGTTGCCAGTGAGAGGTGGTGTTGTGCGCTCGTTGTTGGTCCCAAGGAATCTACTTGCAGTAGATTACAATAACTTACACTATTTTGAAGTGACATATGAAGATAAAGGAAGGTGTATAGAATTAAACAAAGGAGAGTTGGCATGTTCACCAATGGGAATCATTAATATAGATACCCAGCCAAACTCTATCTTAAATGAATTATATGATAGAACTACCAACACCACCTGCAATATAATAGAGTACACGATAAAGGAAGTCAGTTGGTTGAAAATGAGCACACCGAACATCTGGCTAGATATTCCACCATACGCTATAAATTTAGCTATAATATGCGACGGTTCTCAATCTGAATATATAATCAATCAAGCGAGCTTTATAAAGCTGTCACCAAAATGCGTTGCTCGGACCCGAAACATAATGTAACGAAATAGCCCATCTCCGATACGTCATAATCCTTAGAAGAAAAGATCTAGAGAACACAAGAATTGGCATTTCAATACCGCTCGTCTTCGTGCGCTTTCGATGAGACGAATTAGAGGTGGGACTACGCCAGAATGTTCTCGAATAGTAACTTTAGTATATATATATATATATATATATATATATATATATATATATATAAGGATGTTATGAGTTGAGTTAGTTGATAAGAGAGTACCGAACTGTAAACTTATAAATAAATGTATTTATATAAATTCGAACCGCTCGTTTTATTTAATCTCGCTACAATAACATTACTCACATCTAGTAATGGAATGGAAACAGCAATTCGAAGTTATTTAAAGATTCCCGTCAGTTCCATTGAGGAGCTTTTGCAGAGGCCAATCATAAAGCAGATCAACATTCCCAGACATAATATAGATATTCGGGGAGATGAGTTACCAAATATTGTATTTGAGGCAGAGAGTTTGACCAGGATATATCCGAACACACGTGGAAAACCATTGCTAACCATAAGTGGATTCCTCATTTAACCACGGGACTAGTCACTATATTCATTGTTATGTCGCTTGTCATTATGTAAAAGGTAGTCAGATATATTCGAAGCTCCAAAGAGAGCCAGAAAACAAAGGCATCAAGGTTCTTGCATCCAACCTCATCCAGCGCCTCAAAGACATACGGTATCACAGCCAAACTTAAGTAAAACTTTAGAGAAAGCCCTTCCTAGATCAGTTTCACTTAATGAGCTTAGATTTGCATTAGATAGTTTAGCTGAATCATAAATTCTAAATATTAAAGTTATAGGTAGAACTGCTCGGGTGAGATAATAATTCAAAAACCGAGTGAATTAGTGTTATGATTATTGTTTTATTATTATTTTATATTTTATATGTGTTTAGATATTTTCTATTGGTCGACTGTTTCTTTTATATACTGGCCAATATGTTCAATCACAAATTAATCCCTTAATTTGTAATCTCACATTAATATTAACTTTTTGACCTTTTATAGTTTCACCGTGTATAATTAAAACATTGTGAGACATATCGAGTAATATTTTAATAATTAGAGTCTATCCAACCTGTAAACCTGCACTTAATAAATTGCCAAATAAAATATTTTCCAATTGAACTTCCTAAGTATTGCAATAACGGCCTAGATTTAATTGGATTGTAAGCTTATAGTTCAAAGTTTGTTAGTATGATAGAAAAATTAACCTCTGTGCTGAGGTATACATTATTTGTGAAATTAAAAATTGGGGATTTGAGTTCGTTTGAGTGCAGTATATTATAGAAAGTTACCTAATCAACAACTAGAGTGTAATTATCAGTAGCTGTCAATAAAACTATAATTTTTACTCCACACTTCAACCATTTATTTACCATCGTCGGTCGAGAAGAATCGGACAAAGCGGCATTACAAAACAATTCGATACTGATATTTACATCGAATTAGAGTAATAGAGTAGAGTAAATTTTATTTGCATAAATTTTTAAACATAATTGAGCAAATAACGTCTCATTATTAATTACAGATTAAAAAAAAGTGAAATTAAAATTGAGTGATTTGAATCGGCCTCTACAGGATTCTCCCGCCTTTAATCCTAAGATCACACGGACTGCCTTTTTTGGACTATAAAGACAGTTGAGCTATCTACTGCAGCACCCCAGAAGATTACT
Source organism: Diabrotica undecimpunctata (assembly GCF_040954645.1). Lineage (NCBI taxonomy): Eukaryota > Metazoa > Arthropoda > Insecta > Coleoptera > Chrysomelidae > Diabrotica > Diabrotica undecimpunctata. Next base: position 51,675,828 of record NC_092810.1, on the reverse strand, counting down.
CCATATCGCATAACAGAATAAAAGTTTGAGTAATATACTGATAGTAAAATCCCGTGGTCTAGATAGCTCTTTAACACTCTTAATGAGTAGCAGGCTCTATTCAGTTTTTTTGTTGTATTTTGTATTTGTTCCCGCCAATTCAGATTCTGGTCAATATGAATACCAAGAAATTTAACTAGCAGGTTCCGTGTTTTGTGATAGAAAATTAATTGTATCTGGAAACTGTTCTCGTGACTGGCTGGTTCTAAAGTAGACAAAAACTGTCTTATAAGTATTAAGCAACAACCGATTTCCACTGAACCACTGTTCAGCCTTGATTAGAATTTGCTCTGCCACTGTGAGGAGTGTTTCTAAAGTTTTTTCCCAGAAAAGCACATTTGAGTCATCAGCGAAATTTACAAGGTTTGAGGAACTACTAACCACCGCACCAATTGTCCACTACATAGACAAAAGTAACATAGAATAACTAGAAAAGAAACTAATTTGGTACGCACATTTTAGTACCCGTGTTTGCCATAAAACGGCACTATTTCTGTTTTAGCTCCTATTTTGTCGTCTATTTAGATAAACATTTCTGCACATCACTCGTATACCCTAAAACTTCTTCTATTTGCTATTATTCAGAAGAACTGACGATGGGATAAGTACACAGCATCATGGAATTACATTAATTTGTTGGGCTTTATTTATTACGGCGAACTTCGTACAGCCTTAGAATTAAATAATGTGTCAAAGTTCAATAAGCTCCTCTTTCGAGTCTGTTAGGTTAAGTCCATTACCCAGAGTTAAGACATCTCTGGATAATGATATGAATCCGGTCGAGGTGTCAATAGCTACTTTACTACATATTTCCAATATCTAACACCTGCTTCGAAGACACAATTGCACTTTGATCTTGTTGCAAAAACACACACAAATAACTGTTAAAGTTAAACTTGATAATTAAAAGTTCTTCTATTAGTTTTTAATAATTTTGTGTATATTAAATAGTATTTAATCGTTAAATTACAATTAATTAGTATTCGAGTACGGTCTTTCAAGAGATATAATTGAATTCGTATATCGAACAACATTTCGAAGGGTCAATGTTTAATAATAGTGCATGCTGGTGGTGAAATGGGATTTATTCCAAACGCGCTTTTAATATTTAAGTCTGGTAGTAAATCCGGTAACTATCCCTTAGAAATGAATGCCACGAATTACCGTAAAGGGCTCAAGGAAAAACGAATTCCAAATTTACCCCCTAACTCAGTAGTTGTTTGCGATAATGCCTCATACCATTAGGTACAAGTGAATCCTGCGCCTATTAGTAATTTCAAAAAAAGTGAAATGTTTGATTGGCTGATTGAAAACAATATAACATTTAATCCTCAAAGTTTTAAACCCGAATTGTACGCGTTGATTAAGTACCATAAAAATCGTTTCAAAAGGTATGAATTCGATGAACTTTTGCGTGAATATGGTTACACTTCTTTACGGTTACCTCCATACCATCCGGATTTAAATCCGATAGAGTTAATATGGGCTGCGATTAAAAATAATATCGCACAAAATAACATAACTTTCAAATTGGAAGATGTGAGACACCTGTTGGAAACACGAGCTTCCGAAATAACCCCAGATGAGTGTAGAAAACGATGTCATCATGCAATTAAAATAGAAGACAGTTATTTAACACCCAAGTCCAAATAGACCGTCAAGAAGATATTAATCCCATTATAATAAACTTAGGAAGTGACGATAGTGACATCGAGTGTTCTTCGGAAGAAGAAAATTAAATTAGATTTTGTTGTTCTTCTTTGAAACATTCACATTAGGTATATGAATTTTTAAAGAGTATGTATATAGAGTTAATTTTATATCTTTAAAGTTTTCATTTACAAATTTAGATGTGGATATACATATTTTAGAAGGACAGCAATATTGACGGTAGTCTTTATTATATCGTTAATATATATTTCCAACAAACGTCTTAAATCGGGTAGGTCCATGAAATTAGATCTTTCCCAAAGACAGGAATATTTATGTTTACATGACTTTATTATATCACTAAAAGGCTTCCAAGAAAAAAATTAAATCAGGTACAAGTTCTAGGTACATGTAATTGGGACCGTTCATTAGCATATAACTATCCTCACTCTTTAATATTTTGGTATTGTATTGGTATTTGATATTTTGGAAAATACGCTTGACAATTAATTGCTATTTTAAAAATCCATTTTGTTAAACTTATCAATACTCAGAACTTAATAATTCTTTTGTACAATAAAAATAGTTTGTTTGTTCAGGTAAAACGTATTACGAAGGTATTATTGTTTTGTCCCATCAAATACCTTACTGATCATTTTTCAAATGTTGGTTATATGTTCAAAATTATTGAAAACTAAAAAATCGCCTTTATTCAGTATAAAATGTTTTAGCTGTATCTACTAAACAGTGCGCGCCACTGTCGTTTAGTTAAAATTTCAGTAACCAATCACCAACTTGAAAGGCGGTTCTTATACAATTTCGACATGCCTCATAATATGCAAATTATATGCCTTCCGAAATGACGGGACCTCTACCTACCTACCCAAGTGTAATCCACTGGGCGGTTGAAACGTGATTTTTTCTCATAAACTACTTTATGGTTTCGGTCGCTCAGGCAAATATTGTTATCTTACCGGAAGGATGCATAGCCGATACATGCCGATGAAAACTTCAGATGGGTGACTGCCCATTTTTTCAAACATAACATAATACCAGGCACATCTGAATCGATGAGAATATTAAAACTTTGTATTATTATACATTCCAGTCATTGATAAGTTTGCAGTTAATAGCTACTCCTGGTGGAGTACCTACTTTTATTTTAATTTTTATTGCCTGCTTTTATTACAGATAAATATATTATTACACAGTCTCACCGAAATACGAGGCGACTATAAAAATAAATGCAATTTTTAATCCTGGAATTGCAATTTTTTTATCCAACATCGACGGAGGTCACTTCAACTGTATACCCACGTGCACCTACGACATACAGAAATTTAATCTCACCGGTTGCGGTTGATTGTAATTTCCGTTCGAAAGAGTTATATTTAATTTTATGTGCAAAATACAACTGATACATTCCTAAATTATTATTGTTATGTCTGTTATTTTAACGAACTTGTACAGAGGAGAAATGCTTCTCAATTTCATGAATGAGCATAACATGTATTATACTCAATGAACTCCTTTTTCAATGAAAAACCAAGCAGAAAATGGACATGGATGAGCCCCGATAAAAAGACAAAGAATGAAATAGATTATATCTTAACGAAGAATAGAAACATAGTAGAAGACTTATCAGTATTAAATCAGTTTGACCTAGGAAGCGATCATAGACTAATAAGAACAAAACTAATAATTAACAAAAAACTAGAAAGAAAAAGAGTACATGAAAAAAGATACAAATGGACATCTGAAGAAATCAAAAATAGTGAATTTAATAAAAAGATAGCGCATGCATTAAATCAAGTTAGCATGCAGCAGATAAACTCCAATGATATTGATGATTTGAATAACCTTATTACCGAAACAGTGAATAAAAGCCTTCTGCAACTGAAAAAACCAAAAACAACATACAAGGAATTAGACAAAGAAATATTACAACAAATAAAAAGAAGGAAGATCTTAAATAAATCTAACAAAAGGGGAACCGACGAATATAGAGAACTTAATAGGCAGATTAGAAAAGGAATCAGACAACAAAAAAGAAAAGAAAACGAAAAATTAATAACAACAACTATTGAAAAAATAAGAGTATGAAATGCCTCAGACCGACACTAGGACGACGTCAGATGATATCATTAATGGGAAAAAACGAAAATGAAATCACAACTAGAGAAAACATACTGACACGAATAGAAGAATTTTACACAGAACTTTACAGAACACATCAACAAGATGATGAGATGAGACCAGCACGGAAATTAATAAAAAATGTTGGATCAGAAATAATGCCAAAAGTAACAATTTCAGAGGTAACTACAGCATTGGAAAATATGAAGAGAAATAAAGCTGCAGGAGAAGATAATATTACCACAGGTATGATATTAGAAGGAGGTAAGGAACTAATTGCAATTGTAACTAAGCTTGTGGACAGTTGTTTACATCAGGGCAAAGTCCCTAAGAGCTGGAACAACTCTAAAGTAATCTTATTACACAAGAAAGGTGATAGTCGAAAATTGGAAAACTACAGACCCATCAGCCTACTGTCACACCTGTTTAAAATACTCACCAAAGTCATAACTACTCGACTAACAAGGAAATTAGACGAATACCAACCATATGAACAGGCAGGTTTTAGAAAAGGCTATTCAACTTCCGATCACCTGTTAACCACAAAAATATTAATAGAAAAATGTAACGAATACAAGTTTCCAGTTTTCCTAGCATTTGTAGACTACGAAAACTTTCGATACCATAGAACACATGGCCGTAATAAACGCAATGCAAAATTGTAGAATAGACAGCAGATATATTAACTTAATAAAAGAAACTATGAACCAAGCTACAGCTACATACTACCTAAATGAAAATGAACACACGAACCCTGTACCATTAAACAGGGGAGTCAAACAGGGAGATACTTTATCACCCAAACTGTTCACCTTAGTTTTGAAGGACGTTTTTAAAAACCTAAATTGGAAATATAAGGAAATAAACATCAATGGCCGCTATCTCAGTAATCTACGATTTGCAGATGACATAATCCTGATAGCTACTGACCTACAAGAAATGCAAACCATGCTTTTAGAACTACATACCGAATCTTCTAAAATAGGACTGAAAATGAATTTAAACAAAACAAAAGTCATGCACTCCGAAGACACCGTGACAATAATAAACGATAAAGTTATAGAAAAAGTTGAAGAATATATATACTTAGGACAAAAAATAATACTAAATAGGGAAATTCAAACTGAAGAAATAAAAAGAAGAAGAAAGTTAGCTTGGGCAGCATTCGGTAAACTGAACTATATACTCAGAAATCAACAAATTCAATTACATCTTAGATCTAAAGTTTTTGATGCATGCATTATTCCGATATTAACTTATGCGGCACAAACATGGACAATCACAAAAAAGAATATGAATATACTTAGTGTCACTCAACACGCGATGGAAAGAGCAATGCTAGGTATATCACTTAAGGACAAGAAAACAAACACATGGATAAGACAGAAAACCAAAGTCACCGATGTGGTGCAAAAATCATTAAAGTTGAAATGGGAATACGCTGGACATGTAGCTAGGAGCGATCTAAACAAATGGCACAGATCAATTTTAACCTGGAGACCATACCAACACAAAAGACCCAGAGGCAGACCTCCTATGAGATGGACAGATGATCTGAAAAGGACTGTCGGGAAAAATTGGCTACAAGTAGCGTACAATAAAAAACAATGGAAAGGAAGACTTGAAGAGGCTTATGTTCAGATGTGGACGTGAATGGCTAGACGAAGAAGAAGAAGAAGAAGTACAGTCTTGATATATCTGAATGGTTTATAAAAAATTTCTTAACGATTTAATGTTTACTAATAATTATTTATGTTTAAAAACAAATAATATAAACCCATTATAGGCCAATACGGTAAAACCATTATAGGCAGGCGTCCTATTTATAGATCACTGAAAATTATTTTTTTTTCATCCATTAAATTTTTTCTGCTAGTATGCCGAAATCAACTTGGCCATACTTTCAGTTTCGGTTATTCTTAGATCCCACTTTCGATCCTAAAGCAACTTCAGGAAATATACCTGAAATAGATATTTTAAATGTTGATTTAAAAAAAATCCACAAAACCACAAACAAATCTCAACAGATATCTCAACAAGAGTCACAACTTTCAACAAAAGTTGCGACAAGAAGTTCTGATCCTAAATAATTTTACAGGATCCGATGATACAAAAGTTAAAATAAATAAACGAAAATAATAATGCTAACCAGAAAATGAAATCGATAAGCAATATCTCAAACACTTGCCGTTAATTGCCGAAAAAGCGCATGATGACAAAGTTCAAGACCACTTGATAATTTCTAATTTAAAGTACAGATGATTAATTTATTGAAACAAAAACTATAGGTCATATCTAAGTTTTCAAGTCCAGTGTCAGTAGATACTTCACATTCTCTATCAAATTATTCACGATCCTATTCAGTTGCTTCAGACTTCAGAATGTTATAATATTTTTCACGACTTGTGGGAAACTTGTAAGTGACAGTAAATAAATAAAATATAAAAATGTTTATTACTAGAGCGCGTAATATATGCAACATTTTTTTTTAAATATGCGCATATACGAGTATATGCATCTTTTTCATGAAAATATGCACAAATATTAACTTTTATTACAAAATATGCAATCCAATATGTAATAAAATTTAATGATGTAATAGAACAAAATAGGATGCAAAAAGTACTATGTTCAAAAATTGATTTTTATTTGGAAAAATACACATTATAAGTTAGAAAAACAGAGTCAGAACAATTATTTACTATTTTAAAATGGCACAAAAAAGTATTACAATATTATACAATTTCTCGTTTGGAAATACTATAAAAGGCATTTACAATAAGATACTTTTCGAAGTAAAAATGTATTTAGACATAGAAAAGGTTCTTTCAACGTCTACTGACGTAATTGAACAATATTGAAGTTTTGGCAGTATACTATAAGGCCATGGTACATGTTCGTCAGGAGACTTATCTTCGTAGATATTTTTGACTATTTTTAAAAATTTAAACCCTTCATTCTTTAATCAGATTCCCTTTGGTCATAAACCCTTCTTTCAGATATGTGATCATATCTGGTATAAAGCCAAAATTAACTTTAATAAAAAGTAAATCTCCAGCTACACTTGCACTTTGTAACAAGTCCTTACTTTGAACTACACTCTGAGCATCGTCCTCCATGTCCACAATAAGTCTTTAACGGCATCAAAATGTTCAGCGTAGAATATAGCCGCGTAAAAACACGTTCCCCATCTGGTAATTACAGGTTCTGGTGGTAAACTAACCCCAGGCAGCCTCTCCCTATACATCTGCACTCTTAGAGGGGCTTTGATGAATACTTTTTTAATATTTGAAATTAGCTTATTTCCTAACGGAAATGTTCTGATAGTTTCTGCTACTCGGTTTATCCCGTGCAGAAGACATGTAACATGCACCAAATTTTGGTAAAATACTTTAAGATTATGTCCTACTTTTACCATATGGGGTGCGGAATCCGATAGAAGCACCAATAACTTTTCTTCTGGCACTGGGTTTGGAAGAAAGAAGCTTGATAGAGGTAGAAATCTGGATACTGTCACATTATTAGTTTTGTCCAACTGCTTAGAAGCTATTAAGTATGCGTTTGTAGAATTATTTTCTTGAAGTGCTCCACTCATCAGATGTGCGATATATCTGCCACAAGCATCGGTACTTTCATTCACAACTATGTAGAAGTTTTTCTCGGCAACTGAAGATTTTATTTCCTGAATAACTGTCTCGTAGACCGAATGGACATTTTTCTTTCTGATGGTCGACTCATCAGGAATGGTTTGGTTGCAATGCTTTTATAAAAAACTTCTAAATTGGGAATGCTGAAGTTTTCTTAGTGGTATGTTAGCTGCCATCATAGTTTTACACAAGTCTTTTTGAAATAGATTCACTTGAAACTTCACAATCAATTATTTTTGAAACTTTGCAAAAAACTTTTTCCTCACTAAATTCTAACTCGGAAATTCCCTTAATCCACGTCGCAGTTTTTACTATACTATACTTTTTACTTTATACTATATATATATATATATATATATATATATATATATATATATATATATATATATATATATATGTATATGTATATAACACACCAAAGCTTTTCGACAAACTGAAAATACTAACCTGAGTCTAGTTATGATTACCCAATATTTAATGTGCAAACCAACAACGTATTATAAGATCATAAAAACCCCCTTAAAATGGTATAGGATTGTCCATTTTCTAACAATAGTAGAATTATTCACAAATATAGTGTTTAAATTCAAATATGGTTGTGTGAACTAACATCAAAACATTTGTCCCCCCTGTATTCCTACGGTCCCTTAATAGTACCGCTGAGGTCGGAAATACATTTCGCTAAACACAAGGACACCAGTCGTTAAGAGGAAAAGACGTAACCCGGCAAGTGAACCCATGCACGCATATTGAATTGGTTTTGTTCGTTGTTTCGTAGTGCAAACCACGATAATTAGACCCAGCGGTAAGGTTTTACCTAGTTTTATCTAAACCTATAAATTGTCTTTGATTGTTTATTGCAACCATTTAAATTTGAATAATTATTTGCACCTATGAGTAAAAGTTCATTTTTCTCGCCAGAGTTATCGAAGGAATATTCGTGTTAATTTAATTACTATTAATTCGTAATAGTACATTTGTTTGTTAATTCCCCACATATAGTGTCTCATTCATTATTATAAAAGTCATTTATATAAGAATAATAATAATAAATAGTCCCTTGTATATACTCTATTGTTGTCTAATGCCCATAGTGAGATCGGGTTAAAAAAATTACCTGAATATGACCATTCAACTTGGAAATGCCTTAAATTTTTCGACCTTATCAGAGGGAACTGTTAAATATAATTTTTGGGTGTAAAATTGGCCATAATATGCAGGTAAATTAAAATGTTCTCAAAATATACATTTTTTTTAATATGTATATATGTAATATATTTTATACATACAAAAAAATGTATAAAATATACATTTTTTTTTAAACTGACAAAATATGCAAAATATGCATGTATATGCAATATGCATATAATCCGCGCTCTATTTATTAAGTATATACTTGGACTAAAATGTTACTCTCAACTGAAAAAAAACTGCGAACCTTTCCTCTGGTGAAATTGCAGTTCTATTATTTTTTTTTAATCTTTCAAATACAGCATTTTTTAAATGAAAAAATCTATGCTCATTCGAAAATAGTTGTAAAACTTTTTAGGATCATCTAGTAAATCAGGAAACATATGAGTGAAAGAGTCAACAACAGGTCTTCTAGTATTTATGAGATGAATCCAAAATAGTTTTCCTCGTTGCCTCATTCTTCTTCTTCGAAGGCGACGTAATATTACTGTTTGGACAACTACATCCATTTTAACCACATGTATCCCTATGAGAACAAGCGAACCAATTCTACTGTCCAAAAAAGGAGATAAAAAAGCCAGAAAACTACAGAGTATACTTCTGTAGTAACTTGTTAAATACTACTCTAAAACTTACAAACAATTAAACTCTTAAACAATTAAAATTTTACAAGTGCTAATAAAATAGAAGATAAGTTTAGCAAATAAACAACAGGGTCTTCGTAGTAGAAGATTGTGTACAGATGCAATATTCGTAATAAAGCAAATTACTGAGAAATCACTAGAGTATAATAGACCAGTATTTCTGTTTCTGATTGACCTAAAGAAAGCGTTTGACAGAGTAAGACTCAAAGATGTAATCCATCTTCTGTATAATAGAGAAGTTACCCTAAATATTATAAAAACTATCGAAAACATCTACCAAAATAACAAAATGGAAGTCAGAATAGATGGACAACTTACAGAATCTATAGAAATAGGCAGCGGAATAAGACAAGGGGATTCATTGAGCCCCATGCTCTTCAATTTAATCATGGATGAAATTATCAAAAGGTTTAACGAACGAGGATACAGAATGAGAAACAAAGAAATAAAAATACTCTGTTACGCAGACGACGCAATATTGCTAGCCCAAGATGAAGTCTACAAAGGCTGGTGCACCGATTTAACATAAGAACAAAAGAATTTGATATGACAATCTCATTTCAGAAAACTAAAACAATGGTAGTCAGCAAAGAACCAACCAGATGTAAAATAGAAATTGATGGCATCATAATTGAACAAGTAATGGAAATAAAATACCTGGAAATTACATTGTTTAGCTATGGAGACCTGGAGTAAGAAGTGAGAGATCAAGTACAAAATGTAAATAGACTGGCACGATGCCTTAATAACACTATATGGCGAAACAGACACATTAACACTGAGATGAATTCAAGAATTTATAAAGCCAGTGTAAGACCCGACACAGCCACAACGCAAAGGCCACTGGAAACGGCAGAGATGAGAGTACTGATAAGAATTACAGGAACTACGCTGAGAGATCGGTAGAGAAGTGAAGAAATTTGGAGATAAACAGGAAACCTATAGTTTTATACTTGTACAGTTGCGTTTATCAAAATAAAAATGTTATTCTGTTAAATGCATTGTCCATTCTTGCAACACAATTTGATATTGAGATAAACAGAAGATTCTTGAGAACGGCCACACTCAAATGGAGAGTGACTCTTCTCATAGTCTTATTGAGACACGAATGAAGGAAAAAAATATGTTTCTACTGACAGACTAGATAAATATTTTAACAGACGTCAGGAAAAAACCAATGCCTCTGAAAGTAGAATATTTGGACCATTCGTGCTTTCTTAATTTTGATAACCCGAACTTGATGACTCAATTCGTCCGGGAACATTAAACAGTTTGTTAAAGGTGGCACACTTAAAATGATTAAAATATTTACCTTTTGGAGAAATTTTGTTTAAAACCAAATACGACTGCCCTTATGAAATATTACCACAAAGACAAAAAGAAATTATTCTGGATGAATACCTACCCAAGCCACTATACAGCAGAAGGTTACAAATTTCAAAGAAAAAATGGCTTGACCTACAAGAGATAACAAAAGTTATTTCAAAAGACACATATTACTTTTATGACTTAATAAAATATTACGAAAAGACAAAAGAAGAATCAAACAAGAAGACAAAAAAAAAACAGAATTACAATTATCAACTAACAATAAAAATACCGTCCTAATAACGTCTGAAACTAAAAAAGACGAATTAGTGTCCTATTTTGTAAAGATTTACATTAGTTTTGTATTTAGGCGAGCGGTTTACCCCTATAAGCAGAGCATCAACCGACTAAAATTCTTTTTGCATTTCTAATGCACCAAACCTTTTTTATTCGATTCTATATATTTTTCCAAGATGAAATGTATTCTTTTTTAATTTTTACAAGTGGGCCGGCAATTGTTATTAACAAATAACTTATACAAAAAAGCAATTTCACCGAATTGTTTCAGAATCAATTTTTTTAGGTGTATCTCATCAAAATAAACAATTTTTCTCTCTTGATAATTTTTAGAAAAATGCTTCCTTTTTCGAGTTATTTGCTTTTTTTTGTTGAAAAAATGCCTTAATTAGTGATTTTTGGGATTTTTTTTCTAAAAAACTACTAAATGAATTGCAATTTTACAAATAGCTTTATAATCTCTAAACCGTCGAGTACAAGTTAGAATATTTTGACAAGGATAAATGGTTTCTATCTCGCTAAAAACGTGGACCCAAATATTTCGAATATGCCTAAAAAAATTACATTACTACAGCATTGTAAAAAAATAATTTTAATTGTTTTAATTATAATATGTCTATATAAAAATAATTAGAAATATCTTTTTTTTTAATAAATTGCACGTAATATTTGTATTGAATTAATTTTTTAAATTTAACCAAATATTTCTACGCGCCGCACGCCCGTATCCCGCAACCGCTGTACACACTTAGCGATAGACTGCTCGAAATATTTGGGTCCACCTTTTTAGGAAGATAGAAAAAAATTATCCTTGTCAAAATATTCTAACTTGTACTCGACGGTTTAAAGATTATAAAGCTATTTGTAGAATTGCAATTCATTTAGTAGTTTTTTAGAAAAAAAAATCCCAAAAATCACTAATTAAGGCATTTTTTCAACAAAAAAATGCAAATAACTCGAAAAGGAACCATTTTTTGAAAAATTATTAAGAGAGAAAAAGTGTTTATTTTGATAAGATACGCCTAAAAAAATTTATTCCGAAGCAATTCGGTGAAATTGCTTTTTTGTATAAGTTATTTGTTAATAACAATTGCCGGCCCACTTGTAAAAATTAATAAAAAATACATTTCATCTTGGAAAAATATATAGAATCGAATAAAAAAGGTTTGGTGCATTAGAAATGCAAAAAGAATTTTAGTCGGTATATTCTGTTTCTAAGCGTCTTTTGAGGGGTAAACCGCTCGCCTAATTCAAAGTATGGATTTTTGTATTCAAACATATAAGAAGATTTGTATTTTCCAATAATTATTATTGATTTAAAAAAGTTATTTTATGAAAAATAAAATTAATTATTTTAATTATTATCATTGTGTAATTTGTCTTAACCCACAATAGTTATGATGCTAATATGACACATACAAAAATATGTCGTATCCAATTAAGTTATATAATTATAATAAGACGTAACCCACTTACTGCTGTCATTTATTAAAATATATATCAAAAATATCCACGTTATCAAAAAACATATTTTAAAAATAAACGTTTTTTTCACCTCCTGTAAAATTTTGGATTTGTGGGATGCGTCCTATTACAATATTGGTAACGAGAAGCCAAACATTCCGTTTTAACATAAAATAAAGTATAGTAATTTTCATCCCTCAACTAACCCTTGTTATGTCATGTTAACGGCAGCAAAATAAAAAAGCATTTTCAAGTACCACTGTGTTCTGCAAAGTTTTTGCTATTCGTTTAACACCCTAACAACCTAGTTTACCCCTCAGCTATCTGTTATGAGAAGCCAATAATTCTACTAGGGTGAATTTCGAACTGATAAAACAAATTTTGATAATTTTTCTGTATTGAACTTTTACTTTAACCTTTTACTATTTTTTCCAAATGTTCCAGTAGTATCTATGTACAGCGTTAACAGGCCTTTTAGGTCCATTGCTGGATGGATAATTTCCATCGTTTTTTGTTCTTAGCTAACAGCTTCCAATCTCTGATTCCCATCTCTTTGACATCTTCCATCACTACATTTCTCCATTTCTTTCTTGGTCTTCCTCTCTTTTTTTGCCCTCAGGTACTCTCCAAGCAATATTCTTGACTAGTCTATTACCTTGCATTCTTTCTAGATGACGGAGCCATTCTAGTCTACGTTTTTTCACCACTTTTGTTATTGTAGGGTTAGCATACAAATGGTACACTTCTGCATTAGTTCGTCTTCTCCATTCTCCCTCTACTACTTTTCCACCAAACATTCTGCGAAGTATCTTTCTTTCCCATGCTTCCAATGTGTTCTGTATGGTTTTGTTCATAGTCCATGTCTCGGCAGCGTATAGCATTGTGGGTCTAATTATAATTTTGTATACTCTTATTTTTGTGTTACGAGATATATCTTTGGCCTTAATTATTTTGCTCATGGCTCCAGCACACCTGTTGCTCTTGGTCAGTCTCAGGTTGATTTCAGTTTCTTCCTTACAGGTCTGATCAGTAAGAGTACCCAAGTACATATATTCATCCAACTTCTCGAATTCTACAACTGAGCCTTTTAAGGCTGTTTAGAGAATAATCAAATTCTTGTTGAGTTATTTTTTCATTTAGGGGCGATTTGCTATCATGGATAGAAATTTTAAAGAATTCTTCATGATTTTTGTATTTAATGAAATTTGAGTTTAGGTTGCTATCACTAGAATTCAGTTGATACACATCGGCTAATACGTTAGATATGTCTTTTTTGTCGGTAACAAGATTATTATTGTAAAAAAGAGTATTAATATTGATGTAGTTGTTTGATCCTTTAAGGTTTCAAATATTTTTCCAGATGGTTTCGATAGGAGTAGAGGGGTTTATTGAGGCAACATAATTATGACAAGACTCTCTTTTGCTTTTTTTAATTAAATATCGAATTTTTGCGCTAAGCTTTTTAAATTCCAGATTAGCATCTGTTTTATGTTTTTTAAAAATATTCAGTGCGTATTTGCTTGCAGATAATGATTTGGCAATTTGATCATTCCAGCAGGGGACCGGTGTCCTATAACAAGTTTTTGTTTTACCGATAGCTTTATGGGCTGCCGATATAATTATATTATTTACATATATACATTTTACGTTTTACATATATTTTGTACATATGTTTTTGTCAATATCTCTATATAATGTGAAGTTGCATAGTTTTTCATCGATATACTGCTGAAAAAGGTCCCAATTAGCGGTTTTTATTTTCCACGTCTGGTAAATTGGATGTGTTGTTTCTTGTTTGTCATTTAAGATGTCAATTATGATTGGAAAGTGATTACTGTCATATAAGTATTTTAGTGTCTACCATTGTAATATAGTTGCCAGTGATGGACTGCATAGTGAGATATCAGTAGATGAAAGATTCCCATTATAGGAATTAAACCTGGTGGGTTCCGCAGTATTCATAAGTATTAGATTTGAATTATTGATTATGTTTTGTAATAAGTTCCCGCATTTGTCTGTTTTTAAACTTCCCCAAGTGGTGTTATGGCAGTTTGTATCCCCTAATAAGATTAGTGGAGGCTGAATCTGATGTAGTAAATTAGTTACCTCTTGTATTTGATTTTCATGTGGGTGTGGAATATATGTATATATTACAAATGTTTATTTTCATTTTGTATATATTATGACCTAAACTGCAACGGCTTCGAGATTGGTATTTGGATTAATAGGCTTAGCTTCAATATCATTTCTGACAAAGGTAGCCACGCGCCCACTGGCGTGTTCTGTACTTCTATTTTTTAGAAAGGGAGTATAATTTTTTAAGTTTATTATAGAATTCTCTTTGAAGTGAGTTTCTTGTATACACGGTATTAGTGGATAATATTTTTGAATTAATAGTTTGAGTGATTCGAGGTGAGCGAAATACCCATTTGGATTCTATTGACGTGATTTTATCCATCGGATTTTTCGGTCTCTTTCGTTGAAGATGTGTGAGTGGGGTTACGTTTTTTCTTTAATCTGGCGATGTTGTTTTTTAATTTAGAGTTGTGAGAGTAATAATGAATAAAGTTAAGGATATCGGTTAATTCGGAAGGTTCATTTGAGTAGTTCTTTGAGATAGTTTCAGGATGTTTAACATGCAGAGTATTAACTAGAAAGTATCATATTTCATTAAAATTAAATGTGAATGGGGGTGATCGGTTTTCAACTTTGTCTTTTATCAATTCTAGAGAACAAATAATGTCGTCATCAGAGGTTTTAGTTTGGTTTTTAGTTTTTTTTTAGTTTATGTGCGATAGGAGGAGCAAAGATTTGTGAGTCCGTTTCTGGGTTATTTTGGTCGATGTCAGTTGAGGATGAGATTTGTCTTTTAACTTGAGTAAGTTGTTTGTTAATATGTCGCAGAGTTACAGTTTCAGCAGGATTATTAATATTATTTAGATCTGATGATATTGTTTCTTTTGGTAAGAAGCGTTGACTTACGTTTTCTATAGTTTCAGTTATGCTGGCGTTCGTTTCCATGTTTTGTTGTGTTTCAGGATCTCTATCGTCTGTTTCAGGTGTCGTATTTGGAGAGGTTTCTGAGGTTACGTTTGAGGAGTTAGCAGTTGTTATCATGGGACAATCTTCATCGTTATGTCCAATATTGTTGCACTTAGAGCAGTTTAGTCCATCAATAGAGAGGAATAAACGATAAGTTTTATTGTGAAATACATTAAAGGAGTCAGGAATGGAGGCGAAATAAATACTTGCCTTTTGAAGCTTAGGACGTGGCTATATTCGGTTTCTGTCATACCCACTCTTAGGAAAGTCATCTTGGAAACTGCAGTGATGCCTAATTTTTGTAATTCTGCTTTAATGATATTGTTTGGAATTGAAGGACATGTGTTGGAAATTACAAGTCGTTGTGCTGGTGTGATTACCTAACTCTTTGACCGCTCAAAGCATTTTCATGAAATGCAGCCCTATGCTAATCAATATTCATTGAAAATATTGATTAGGAAATGAAATATTTATTAAATAAAGGGTTATATTAAACATAATATATATAATTTAATTTAATTCATTTAAAAAAATGACTCGGATCCGAGTCGTAAGCACATTAGTTATATTTTTACTATGTGTGCTAAGCGGCTCGGATATGAGTCGCTACTGTATTATTCAAAACAAAATAATTAATCTTCTTATCTCTATTAAATTTTTTTTTTGCGGTAACTTGTTTATAATTGGAAGGCGATCAACATTCGAGAAAAACGGAAAGATGATTTTTTTGTTCAGAATGATCCAAAAAAAATTTCATAGTTGAAAAAAATTATTTGTATGATATATTAAAAATATATTTAAATAAATTAGGAACACTTTTCGGGCGGCGACTCTTGACCTTATTCTCGGGCGTATCAAGAAAGTGATTATGCAAAAATATCTCATGGGAATATTTTTTCGAACCCACGTTAGCATTTCCTGTTATTTTATGTCATAGTGTACGAATATGATTTAATTTAAGATTTTAGTGATTGATTATTGTTTCCGACTATAAATTGCCACTCGTTGCTACTGATGCAGCTAGGGCAGTGGCTACTCCGAACTACGGTACGGGATGCTATCAGACGATTTCGGGAGACAGATTCATACACCTGCAGGCCAGGTCAAGGCCGACATCTATGTACTGCAGTTTAAGATAACCGCTTCATTGTCATCAACGTGTTGAGAAATCGCTTTTGCACCGTTGCGTTCCTTAAGCTCGTATGCGTTTTTTTGAGGTGAGAAATGTTAGTGAGTGAACGTACCATTAAAAGAAGACTGGCAGAACTGAAAGAGTGCTTTCCGTCCAGCTCGCGCTCCACAACTGCTCCCACAACACCGTAGAGCTAGACTTGGTTTTGCGCGAGAATATGCTGACTGGACTGTGGTGGAATGAAAGAACATACTGTTCTCATTCATATGAGAGCAGAATAGCCCTAAGAGGTCCAGATGGACGTCAGCGTGTCTACAGGCGTCAAAATATAAGGTTTGCTCCATGCAATATAACTGAAACAGTCTGTACACTCCGAACCGAACACTTGTGTTCAATAGAGGTAGTATGAAAGCTCAAAGATATGTGGAAGTTCTCCAAGACCATGTCATGCCTTTCGCACCGTTCATTGGTGAAAACTTTAGATGATTGTTTGACAATGCACGTTGCCATACCACAAGATCCAAGTACGTCAAATAGGTCGGGAGTAAAGTTTTACCATGGCCAGCGGATCTTAACCTATTTGGAACAACTTCAAAAGATGGGTGAGAGCAAGAATATCAGACCCGACATCCTCCAGCCAATATCTCCCAATAGGATATCATAAATGGATTGCCGAACCGGTTCCAAGAACTCCTAAGGGGCAGAGGCGGCAACACCCATTATTAAAACCCATAATTTTTTTAATTGGACTATGACTTTCAAAATTATGTTTGGTTGAATATTATTTGAAGATTTTTGCTAAGCATCTCTTGATACATGACTTTTTTTTTTCAATAATTTTATTGTTTTCCTTTCCTCAAACGTAGTTTTCACCGTACCTTACATAAAATGCTGTCCAAGATTTACAATTTCTGCAAATTGAAAGAAATACAAGGTGGGCGGTTAATTGTGCCGCTGAGTGTATAATTCGCTTCATTATATTTACTTTAGCAAAAAACTCTAGCAAAAAAGGTTGCGCTAAATATCTGTTTACCTTTTTTAACTTCATACCTTTTCATACAAGGAAATATTATTTACATATTATCTATAGCACCAACCTGTCGGTACAAAACAAACAATTTGAACCGACGCGACCCTTTCATAGATGCATATAAAAATCAGACTTTTTGCATATATTATTTACACAATATCTGAACCGCCAAACTCTGGTGAGGGTGAGTTATTAAGTTAAAATTCTTTTATGGCCATGAAGAAATAATTTAAACCACACATCTGTATTTTCTCACTAAAAGGTTTTAATAGTCGACCATTAAAACATTTTATTGTATTTGAATTTACAAAACTATAAGCCATAAAAAATCTACCCTCGTTGTGAACATCCCTATAAATTACTGGTTCTTTGGCGTAACTTTTGACATAAGTACTTTCAAGTTAGGGCAAAATTGTGACGCTCTTACATCAGAATCGCACATTCTTTAGTTGGAAAATTCATATCTCGCACTCGACGTACAATTACATATCTCGCCTTAGTGCACATTTTGCTTTCACTATGTATTAAACGTACATACTCGACATAGCAAAGCAGCCTTTTAACTTCATTATTTTTAAGACAAATTGTAAAATTAACTGTGCTCGAACAAAATACTTAAACTCGCAATATTACTTCAACATCGAACTATACCTGCTTGGACGAAGATTAGTTTATCGTGAGTCTGTTATAACCTCTTAGAAGTTTGGTTCTCGTCTTACATTTACGAGTACTCGGATCCGAGTTACTCTACTTGGAGTGCAACTCGGAAGTATAAACGTCTACTCGGAGCCTTGTCACTCGGATTGAAGTTGAACGCAAACCGAGTAGCAGTACGAGTTCCTGTCAGTTCCTGTACGAGTGAGTGCCAAAGTGGTGAAAATTACAAATTAAAAATGACGGAACTAAGATTTTCTGCAGATCAAATGGATCAATTTATCGATTTTTACCGTTCTTTGTCTATGGAATGTGAAACTGAAGGAGTATCAGGACATTATCAAAAGAAATAAGGCGTACGAGACTATTGCGGATATCATGACCATTACCACAGACCAAATCAAGAAAAAGATCAACAACATAAGATCCACGTACTTACCAAGAAAAGAAAAAAGTGGTATTCTTACAATATTATGGTATTGTTTAGCCACACAAGTGCCACTGTCAACAAAAAATCTTTACAAAGTGAAAAGGTGCATAATTCAGGCGAATTATTATTTATATTTTGAAAACTGATACTTTTTCATGTTAATTTACTATTTTAGTTGGGAATGAGCCACAAAATTGACTTATATTGCACATTATAATAAATAGACAGGTAGACTGCATACTATAGTAGCACTAGGAAAGGTGTCTTCAATTTTTTTCCCTTTTAAATAATGATATATTTCCAAAATACTGTTAGTGCCTTCCAAGTATTCTGTTTAATGCAGACATTCCATTCCTAACTTCTCGTGTACGTCTTCGTAATAGATTTCAGCAACTTCTTTACAACTGTGTCTCAACTATTCGAAATTTGGAGTTTTCAAGCCACAGCGTTGACTAATGTTCCTATATGAACTTAATTGCAATAATCGCTGTTTTAGATTACCACCCAGGATATCACTTATGGTTATGGGATAAAGGTTTTTATATTTCACATATATTTTCTCCATGCCTAGATAACCGATTCGGTTAACATTTAGTAATCAAGTAAAGACTAGGGGACCCCAATCGAGTCTCTGGGTACATGTACAGTGGAAAAGAAGGGGTCGATTATATAAAACTTTATATATTTACAAAAAATACTTTACTTTCTCTTTCTTTCCAACTTATAACAAATAAACTTATTGTCGAAGATGACACTTTTGTTAGGTATTCTAATGACTTATAGCTATCCCCAGTGGCAAGAAACCTCAAAGATACTGTAAGTTTTAACTCAGAACTTACACTACTTCGTAAGTCAGTATTTTGTTTATCGATGTATGGACGAACCTTAAATTAAAATAATTTTAAACATAAATACCTATTTTAAAGTGCTAAAACTTACGTTCTGTTGTAACATCATAAATACGTCGTATTCCATACGCATAAAATTTTTAAACTCCTTTCCATCTTGCGTTAGTAAAGTTGTGAGCAAACCTTCTTCAATCTCAAATGATCGCTCGGATTTAATGTAAACGATCGCAGTTCTACTCGTAACTCAAATCCGAGCTACTCGGATCCGAGAACTTGTAAATGTAAAGCGGACTTTATATTGGAATAAAGGGACATCCACAACACCGAGCTGTACTTCTTGTCTACTAGACAGTTATTATGACTTTAAAACAAATTTAAAATAAATAGTCTATAAAGGGTTTAAAAAAAAAGACGATTTAAATAATCATTTATTTTTATAACAAAATAAATTTACAAATCTGACAATAAAAAATAACAATTTTATAAAAATTAATGTTGATTTTTTATAAAAACATAATATAATGTATGCATATATTGTACATCAAAATATGCATATTTTGGCTAGATCTTAAACATTTAATACAAAAAAAAAATCACCAAATAAATAATCATTTGGAAAAATTTTGAAAAATTATTGTATAGGTAATATTATAACAACAAAACATTTACACCAGGCAGTATTTAACAAATGTTTTCAATGTAAGAAATAATCACATGTATTATTGCGTGCAATCCCGTTACATAAAAAAATACATATAGTTCATCAGAATAATTTGCCATCGGTTATGCCCACGTACACTAGTTCGGGATGCCCAACGACAAAATTCAAAAAAGTGGGCTAAGTTTGCTGTTTACTTTTGTTTGGGAATGTAACCAATGACGTATAATATATAGACCCAGCGAATTCTGTACAAAGTGTCACAAACATGATTGATTGCCTTTGTTTACGTTTATTGACAAGCAAATTTGATTTTAAATTTTACGTAATGGACTACCTAAGCTCTGACGTCACAATGGGCGGGGATTTTAGAAACCTTTCAAACATTTCTAATTTGTGTGTTTTGTCCCATAAGAAGTTGGAAATATTGGTTTTTTTAATTGTTTGAAGAATAAATAAGGACTTTTGGTTATGAACATTCATTCCGTGCGATTGGTATTATATGTTGTTAGTGAATTTGTGATATTTACTATGAATGTTGATATTTTAAGGTTATGTTATGGTTTGATTAAAACTTGTAATTATTTTTTACTGTATTTCAAGGTATTTTGTTGTTGCTTTTATCAGGGCTATTTCAAAATTAATCAATAAATCATTGAATTTATTAACGAAGTTAAATAATAGTTACATTAATGTTTTAATCTTTTTAAGGTGATACTGATTTTATCCTCTAAAAGACTAAATATATCGTATTATAAGACTAAATATAAAATCGTTTTCTCGTAGTTTAAATATTTAATAGTAGTTTAGTTTATTACTGTATACATTCAACTCATTCTTACTAGCCATTATATGCCCAGATCTAAAAAATAGACCCAAAAACTATTACAACATTTTTTTAAACACTCTATGACAATTTGATACAAAGGTTTCCGCAGAATGGTATATTACAACTTAAACTACGAGGAAAAGAATATATTTAGTCTTTAACAGGATTTAATCACTGACAACGGAAAAAGAATAAAACATTAATTTAAATATTTTTTAACTTCGCAAATAAATTCAATTATTTATCGATTCATGTTGAAATAAACCTGATAAAAAAAACAACAGAATACCTTGAAATACAGTAAAAAAATATTAAAGTTTTAATCATACAATAACAAAACCGTAAAATATGAACATTCATAATAAATATCTTAATGCTTTTGATATTCTTACCTCACAAATTCACATTAAAAAAATACCAATATTTCCAACTTCTTGTGGGTCAATTTTAACGTTTGGAAATGTTTTTAAAACCCCCGCCCATTGTGACGTCAGAGTTAGGTACAGTAATCCCTCGTTATCCGCGGACTCAATCAACCGCGGTTCCGCTTATCCGCCCAATCGACTTTTGACGAATGTGCTACTCTATACAGTCTACACGGTAATTCAGTGGCGTCCGATGATATCACTCCTATGCGCCACATTTAGTAGAGGTATTTCAGAGATATGTACATACATAATCTACTTCTTCGCATTTCGCGTACGGTAACAGCAATTATACAATACTTGTTCTCGTTTTAATGTACATAGTTTTTATACTGAAAAATGTCTTCGCCTGAAAGGAATAGTAAAGAATTTGCTAATAAGTTTAGATAAAAAATTTAGTTTTTAGATTGTTAAGGTGCACGAGAATCATGCCAGTGCCACAAAGAAGTTAAAAGTGAATGAATCTATGCAAGGACTATTAAAGAGTGAGAAAACCATTCGTTCCAGTGTTTTGTATGGCACTAGTTCAAGCAACAAAAAACTTCTTTTTCGCGATCTCAAACCTTGGAAAAAATGAAAAAAGCACTGGCCGTTTGGATCGAAGGTCAAACAAAAAAAAGGATGCCAATTGGCACACGAATGATACAAAAAAATGCTCTCGGTCTTTACGACAATCTAAAGACTGACAACGAATCTTCTAGTTTCCAAGCAAGTAACAGATGGTTCGGGAGATTAAAAAAAAGAGTTTCTTTACATAGCGTCAAAATTGAGGGAGAATCATCTTCAGCAGACCAAGACGCGGCCAACCAGTATCCAGATAAACTTAGAGAACTCATAGAAAGGGAGGAATATAAGCCGGGAAGAGTTTTTAACGCCGACGAAATAGCCACCATTTTTTGCTATCAATCAGCATGGTAAAAACAATGCTGATTTATGTCTCTAAATCCACGGACTCTTAAACATAAAAATAAAAACGAACTTCCAGTATTTTAGAGGGCAAATCAAAAATCGTGGGTTAAGGCAACATTGTTGACGGAACTAACTATTTTGTACCTAGCGTTAAGCAATATTTAACATCAAAATCGCTACCGTTTAAGGTAATTATTCTTGTCAACAATGCTCCTGGACATCCAGAATCCCTGAACTTAATTGATGCAAATATAAGAATTAATTTTATACCTCCCAACATCCCTTCGCTTTGACAGCCTTTGGATCAGGGAATGAAAGCTGCATTTAAACGGTATTACCTAAGGCGCACACTCGCCGTATCTTTGATTGTATGGAACTAGATCCTTTATTAACCGTTACCGATAGTTGTGAGATAATTTAATATTTCTCACTGTGTAACTATTATCAAAACAGCCACTGATAAAATACGCCGATCAACTACAAACGCGTGTTGGAAAAAGCTATGGCCAGAATTTATTATGGTAACCTCAGCAGTGTCCCATAAAACAGAGGAAGTCAATGATATTATACAAGTGATGCACAAAATACATATGAAAGGTTTTGAAAATCTACAGTCAGGTAATTCATAAAGAAGTTCTAACCGCCAATGAGCGTGAACTTTCAGACCAGGAGCTCCTCGAAATACTGGAAAATAATAAAGAAAGCGATGAAGACGATGACTACCAGAAGTAACAGTCGAGACGGCAATCAAGTCTCTCACTTTAAGCAACATAAACACGATATTACCGTCTGCTCAAAAACTTCAAGATATGGTTTTTGACGTAGATCCTTTTATGGAAAGCAGTTTGAAATTCAAGAATTGCTTAGAAGGCTTATTGGCACCGTACAAATAAGCGCAAAAGGAAATTATTAAGAAAATAGGCATCTAACCATCTTGTCATATTTAAAAAAAATGAAGTATTTAAACCATTCTATACTAGTAATGTGTACACATAGGTATACATTTATTAAATATGATTATCTAACTGCTTATTTTATTGTTTCATCGTATATCTACATATGAATTAATATATGTACGTATCCTAATTGGGATTATATTTCATATTCTATTATGGATCGTGGATCCCTCGTCAACCACGGTTTCACCAACCGTACCTTTCGCTTCAAAACGCAAACCCCGTGCTTTAAAGAGGGATTACTGTAGTCCATATTTTAGTAAAATACCATTTAAGTTTGTGGTCGCGGAAGTTCGAGAAGCCAAACATCACTTTTCAGGTAAGTCATTTTTGAAATATATAAACATTAGGTTATGTGTTGATAGTCAGTAAAGGCGTTTAATGTATTTATTAAATCATCATACTGAATACTTAACAATTTCAATTAAATATTTTTGTTTTTTGTTATTAGAATCATTTAAATATAATTTTTCTATTTAGTTTTTTTTTCATAGATTTTCCTTTGACGAAGAAAAATAAACTCATAAAATAAACCAACACGCCAATGTCGTAATAAACATCTGCCTTTATTTATCAAGTACAGAAGCCTGCGGGTCTATTTATTACTATACGTCATTAATCGTAACGCTGGCGCTGTTAAATTATTACGGCAAATTTTCGAAAACGACAAATTCTATAAGATAATCAAACGCAAGATTTACAAAAAATTAAACAGAAAATGAACAATTGTTAATATATTTTATGAAAGTATATGACAGGTATTTATGTAGGTACCTACCACTGAATAATTCTAATTTTTAATCCAATTTAAGTTTAAGGTTTACAGTTTTAGGTTTAATTTCAAATAAAAAAAGAAATGCTGGTAAAAGTCGTCAAGTTGATGCTAAAGAAAAAGTGATTTCTCCTCCGTTATAACAAACGTGGGCATCAAAAATTAAAATTGATCAATTTGATGAGAGTTTGCTTTGTGGCACTGTCAGTAATTTTCACCAACAATTGACAAAATAGCACCAGTCAATAGTGAGAAGTCTTTGATCAGATATTAATCTTGATGAAGATTCCAATGCATTTGATGAGAAATCTTCCGATAGAACAACGAATAAAGAACTCGATATAAATATAAATGCGTACAAAATTTTTTACACTGTAATTTAATACAAGCTTTCTACAAAATCATCATTTTATCACCTTATTAAGGTTTGTCTAAGGAGATCCGTACAGTTTATTCAAACAAGGACAAAAACCGATGTAACCGGTGTAATTTTTACTCAGTTAAATTTTTACTTTTAAGGTCGTGGCATATTATCATGCACGTTGCGTTTCCAGTACATAGCGTTTAGTTTCAGAAAAATATAATTTAAATGGTTTTACATACGAACAACTCACACTGTCCGGAACGTATCGTATCAGACACGTAACGTTTCCGTTCAGTATATTCGAAAACAATATTTCACTGATGCCGACGGCTACGTAATGAGTCGTAACCGGTTGGTACGGATAATGTGAATTAGATGTCCGTCGTTTTCCCCTCGTTGTTTATTTAGGTATTTGTTTTATTTTGATAGAGTATTTTAAAAAAATAATTTTCAAGGCTATTTTGTCATTTATTCATGTTTTTATTGCTTTGTGACAATAATTCACGAAATGATAAACAATTAGGACTTTTGTACGGAAGTGATACCTCTTCTTTTTAAAAATACTTTTTGGTTTGATATGTATGGCTTCGTTAAATGTAGTATTTTGTTTACTGAAGGTGTAATTAAATTTAAAACATATTCATACTGAATCCTATTCATTCTAAAATATCCATAATATTTGTCATCGTCATCAATTAATTCTTTTTATAAAGTCAAGTATTCACCTTCCTTCTTCCTTTCTCTTAGCATTGGATGTACTTCAAACCTTCTTTTTACTACAGTTTTTCTTTCTTCATCGTTAAGTAGAAGACCAATTGCACATAATTTTTGTCGAGAAAAGCGAGATCATATCTTCACCGAACCAAACTGAAACGTTCTATGTACGAAAATGTGAATGCGCAGTCCGATTGCTGGACTGGAAACGCTACGTGCCGGAAACTATACGTGCACGATAATATGCCGCGACCTTTAGAGTAAAATTTTAACGTTAAATTTTTACTCTACCATTTGTACAGTATAAATTCCGATGCATGTCATCCGCGTCATAGTAAGTGACGTTATATGATACCAACACAAAAAATATTTAAGTCGTCGGACTCTATCTGCGATCGAACAAAAGTGACCTGACAATTCAGATTTGTTTTTATTATTTACTATTAATTAAACTCTGTTCTTTTTAGAACAAAATTAGTATAATATAATTCCAAAATGTCACATAAGTTATATATTCGTTGTAAAGAGATGGTAGCTTCTTTGATTCGAACACGCACGTGATAAAAACGGCCACATACTGTTAGGGAAGTATGTAATGTATTTTTTATGTTTATGTAAATGCTTAAAATATAAATATTTGTTTTAGCGTATAGCTGCAGCTTTAAATTTACATATTTCCACACTGAGTTCCACATATTTCCGCCGTAAAAACTAATACACCTCTAACATCACCACCCAAAAACGTACTAGGCCTTAGAAAATTACCAATACTGAAATAATAAATACAAGCGAAAGTTGTAATACAATTTACAGTATGTGTGAACAAAGTCAGTATATTTTTCCCTGGATATCATAAAGTGTATTAAGTTAAACAGATTTTCAAAAGTTTTACTTAAAAATCCTTTATAAAAGGTATATAATTAAAAAGACCCTTTCGGGCTACATCATAGAACGTTTTCGGACTAAGAAGTCCATCATCAGTGCATAATTACCTGGAATAAGTATTACTACTGTAGTGAAAGCAAACATAAAGGTTAAATTTTGACTAAGGTTGAAAAGGCAATGTGGTTAAATACTTACCAGGTATACATGAGCCAAGCCACTAAATATCTGGGGTAAAAACCGTTAAAAAGTTACAAAATTTGTTGTGTGTCACATTATTGTTATGTAATGTTGTTATGTAATACACAAAAGATTTTGTTACTTTTTAACCACATTGATTTTTCAACCTTAGTCAAAATTTAACCTTTACGTTTGCTTTCACTGAAGTGGTAATATTTATTCCAGGTAATATTCGGACTTTCTAGTCCGAAAACGTTTTATGATGTAACCCAAAAGGGTATTTTTAATTATATACCTTTTAACGGATTTTTAAATAAAACTTTTGTGACTCATGGTGTACAGCCAACTACAGGAATTTCATTTTCCTTGTGGATTTTAAACAGATTTGTTTAACATGAAAATAAATTTGATTCTTTTCAGAAGAACATGTGACTTTGATCTCTTTATGGATTCAATTGAAGAAAAAATAAATGTGAAGTGTTTGACGTAAGTTACTCAGTACTATATGAAAGACACTACAGAAAGGCGAGGACTGATGGAACAGTCTCATATTGCTGAGAAGAGAGCAGAATTTTTGAGATATATCAAAAATATAAACATTTTATAGATGAAACTTGAATTTTTCAGAATGGATCTATATGTCGCTCATGGCAAGATGAGAATAAAAGAAGTGTAAAATCTATTAAAACTGATAAAACGCAGTAATATATTTAATCATATTGAAAACATCAAGGTGTTGAAATAAAATTCTTTTGTAGATACATTATCCTTCATGCTGGTAATTTGCTTCATTGAGGGTGCAGAGGCTATAGTTTTCTCTAAGTCGGCTTTAATAGACTACCATGGGGAAATTAGCTAAGCAAATTTTTTTCATGGTTTGAAAATCAACAATTAAAAATTTTGTCTGAGCCACCCCTAATTATAATGGATAACGCTCCATATCATAGCATGTTGTTAGAGAAAGCACCAAACATGTCTTCAACCAAGACTGAAATGATTGGTTAACTAACAGTAAACTTGGATTTTTCAGAATGGATCTATATGTCGCTCATGGCAAGATGAGAATAAAAGAAGTGTAAAAGTCACTAAAACTATGAAACGAGCTTTTGCAGATTGTTGCGAAGTAAGTATGGCTATTGAGAGTTTAGTTCAGGTTATCAATATTTATTTTCAGAAACAAGCCACCTCCAAAATACATTGTTGATGATTTAGTAGAAGAATATGACCATAAAGTATTACGACTGTCACCCTACCACTGTATTTTCAATGCTATAGAATAGAATAGTTGTAGAGATGGCTATAAAGAATGTGATGCTTTAAACATGTGGAAAGAAGCTTTACAAACTGTTACACTCAAGATATGGCCAAATGTTAATAGTCTTACAGAAAATGTAATCCAAAAGTGGTATGACAGAGAGCATATACTAGATCAACAGGAAATTCTACTTGCTATAATTAATATAAACGGCGACAGTTTTTACAGTAGCAACTGTGACATAGAGAGTGATTAGTAAGTAAAGGTTCTTATGTCTCTTTGAGAATTAATAGTAAGCTTCATTTTTTATAAGTTTAAACTGATGATGAAGCAAAGTTTTTCTAAAAAAAACATAAGATGGATGAAAAAAAGTATAAGAAAGACTAAAATCTGGAAACAGAAGCATGTACTACTGTGTAACTTTTAAGCACCACACTCTTTTTACATTGTTCACAAATTATATAAAACCATCACATGCACATTGTAATATATCGATCAAAAAACGGAAACTTAAATAAAGCTGAAAAAAAAGATTGATTTAACATTTGAAAATCTAGTTGTGACAAAACGTTTAAATTTTTGTAGCAAAACATTTTTTTAAATCTATTTTACTTCTTTATACTACACAAGCGGCTCAAATTGTTTTTTTTTGTTCCACAATCCACCTCTGCAATAATTATGTAAAATATTTGATTTAAAATGAATTCAGGATTTTTTTTGTAACTTGGCAACAATGTCAAATTGGATCTCTGACGTAGATAATGACGTGCATCGGGATTTATACTGTACCAACTGTAGAGCAAAATTTTAATGTTTAACGTTTACTCTATGTGTTTGATAACATTTTACTGTCTGATTCGGAGTAAGTACAACATTGGAAAAGTTGATCTATCATATGTTAAAAAAGTTATTTAGATTTGTTTAGTTTTTCCGTGATTTGTGGAAATGAAAAATAGTTTAACAATTAGAGAACAATTTCTTGGAGTTAGATGTGTTGCATTTAAAATAGAATGCAATCAAATTTAACAAAAAAAAAATTGGTCATTATATTTAAATTTTTTTTAACATCGGATAAAGAGAGTATACTTTTAACACACAGAGTAGAACATCTACCCTTTAAATTTTACTTGAGAGTAAAATTATACCGTTAAAATTATACACCGGTTTAAAAATTTAAAACTTTATTAATTTGATATTCATATTCGTTGTTGAATTTGGTGGGTCAGGTACTCTGTTTTATGTGAATTTTAACGAAATTTACATCAGAAAAGCAATAAAGTTACAGAAAAGATAGCAATAAAATACAATTCGCCTCGAGACCGAATTTTTTCGTTTTCCTTTTGTCATTCCATCTTTTTCTTCATCGTATTTTGTTAATTGAAAATTAATAACCAATAGTAAGGAGTAATCAAAAATTGTATTCTCATTGTAAATAAAATATTTATACCAAACTGTCGGAAAAGACTTGGCAACAATGTTCTGAATTAGGTATAGACGTGCATCCTTTTCCACTTCTTTTTCTATCATCTACGCACTTCGCGGCTCTTCGCTAATAGTCATATTTTTTTGTAATAAAACAATCAACCTTTAAATTTTTTTTTAATCTGCGTAAAGATTACCGATATACTGCATAAAATTACCACGTAGATGGGTAATTTTACGCACCAATCAAAAAAATAGAATTGATAATTTTAGAATGTGTATTTATCTTATCATTTGACTGTACAATATGCGTTCTATGGGTGATTCTCTGCTATTTGGAAATTTTATATACAAAACTGTCCCTAAGCAAATTTTATTAAATATTGAGAATGTTAATAAAATGAATTTTATGCAAAACTGTGACAGGTGACTGTTGAAACCATCCAGGGGAATGTTTTTAGGGACAAAAACAATTATTAAGTTTAATTTGACAATATTTTTAAGACTCTAATTTTGTCACTAAAGTCAGTCAAAGTAAAATATAAAACACAAAGAAAAACATTAATTCTGCTAATTATACAATCGATATTTTAGGTTGACATAATACTTTGAAAAATTGGGAGTTCTGAAGTAACTAAAGTAATTAATATTAATTATACGATGCCTTACAAAAAAATCAGTGTTAATTCAGGAAAAAGCTTTAACCCTTTCAGTGACAGCGTCCTCCTACGAGGACACAAACTTAATCAGCATCATATTGCCAAATAGCGACATTTAATCCAACGAAATAACATGTTCCCTGTAAAAGGACTATATATTTACTCATTTATGAATGATGGCGCTACCTAGCAGCGAACGCAGTACTAGTGACATAAAGTTGATTACGTCAGTTTCGCGCGAACTGTCCAACCTCCATAAACGTATAAATTTGTTACTGATTTACAAGTAGAATTAAAAGCTGAAATATATATACAATTGGTTTGATTGTAACTAGAAGCTTAATAGTTTATGCTTTATGCGTCCTTGTAAATTTGGTATATTTTTGTAAACATCGACGATCTCCAGGAAGGACAAACGTACTTCATGACAGAAATTGGAGAGTAAAATTTTTCGATTTTAGTTTACTCCAGTTTCGATTTACTTCTAATTTACTTTGTCATCACCATCTGGGCATATTTCATATACTATTTTTAAAAATTTAAGGATCTGTCAAAAACAGCTGTTGGAAATGTCAAAAAGAAAAATGATCATTATGAAATAGTTTGATAACAAACTAGTGAATGTTGTATCTAACTTTGTTGGTATATGACAACTACCTAATTTACAAAGGTGGTACAAAAATAATAAACAATATACAGGGTGGTCCTTAAGTAATTGTACAAATAGAAACCGTAGATTCTACACTTTAAAATATTACGATTTAAGCCAACTTGCTGTAATAAAATGTTGATATTAAGAAAGATACAGGGTGTTAAAGTGGAAATTTAAAATTTTATTTTTCGCTATAACTTTTACATTTGTAAATATTTATGGACAAAAATTTATAGTTGGATGCTTTTGAGAAGGATAAATTATAATTTTATACTTACTTTAATGTAACTAATAGAGGGCGCCACATATGCCACATGTGTGGCATAAATTTGCGCTTAACTTTTTTGCTCTTTAAGTTAGCTCTATTTGTGTTAAAAAATATTAAAGATACATTATTTTTACAAAGAAAAGATATACTTGTTAGTAACCTGAAAATTCAACCGTTTTCGAGATAAATACATTTTATAAGTCAGCTGCACAATAATTCTTAGTTTGATATTTGTGCGGTAAAGCACTGAAAACCTGTAGATACGCATAATTCATAGTTTATTCTTATTAAAACAATTTAAAGATGATAATGTAACATCACAAAATGCTTTGTTATGGGTGCTAAATGTCTTATTGGGGAAAAGATATTTCATCTTCTTCTTTAGGTGCCGTGTCCGTATTCAGACGTCATCATGTTTACAATTTCCCTTTGCTATCGCTTCTTAAGTTTCTATAATGGCGTTGTATTACTTTTTCTCTATTGTAAAATGCTAAATATGTGGTTTATGCAAGATGGTACACCACCACATTCTATAGAGAAGGTAGTTAGAACATACTTAAATTCAACTTTTCTGAACGTTGTATTGGTCGTGGTAGTCATATTCCTTGGCAATGTGTTCAAATATAGACATAATTATTTAATTCATAAAAAAATCCGAAAGAATACTTATTGTTCATTACGTAAATTATTTAAGTACCCATTTTTATTAGGACAAATAGAAACTAGAGCACAGGTAGTGAATAACACATATTATGTGTCCTGTTTCATAATACTTGCTACAAATCTAACCTGAAAGACTCAGCATTTTTACAAAAACATCATCGTTGTTCTAATAACCGATATTGTTATAAATATAGTAAACACACAGGCACTTTAGTTCAGCGTAATATTAGTTCGTTAGTAAATCATAATAGTCCATTTGTTCGAGATGTAATTATAGTTACTCGTAAGCTGTAACGTAATCATATAAATAAGTAATGACATCTTCTGCGACAAATAAGATGTGGTTCCATAATATAACATCTTCTTCTTCTTAAAGTGCCCTCTCCTCAATGGAGGTTGGCTACTACAATTTTAAACTCTTCTCTATCTTCAGCTGTTCTTATTAGCTGTTCAAAATTTAGCCCTGTCCATTGTCGGATGTTTCTGAGCCACGATAGTCTTTTCCTTCCTAGGCCTCTCTTTCCCCGATTTTTCCTTTCACTATAAGTTGGGCATATTGGTACTTATTATTTCTCAGTATGTGGCCTAGGTATGATGTTTTTCTAACTTTTACTGTGTTAATAATATAACATAAGATTTGGATATCCAAAATAATATATTCATCCATTATACATTAAAGCCACCACGTAACCCCGAATTTAATCCGCTTGATTTTGGTGTATGGGGCGCATTAAAACAACGTGTCTATAAGAATCCCATAAACATTCGAAACCAACTATGGGAAGAAATAAATACTGCAGCACTTTCTTTAGAACCAATGATGCTATTTAATATGAGACGATCTTTTATGAAATATATTGACAAATGAATTAAAGAAAATGGTAGACATATCGAACACTTACTTTAAAAAAAAGTTATGTTATTTAGTTTAACTATTTCTTAATTTGGTTTGTAAACAAAATGTTTTGATTATGACTTTAATTTAACATAAAACGTAAAACGTTTGATGTAAAATCCTATTATTCTGTTATTTTGTCAAATCCTATTATTAATTATCCTGCTGATATATTTATTTTATTTAATATTTTGTTAACTATTAACTTTAGTTAAAGGTATTTTATACCAAAATTCAGAAGTATTAATGTTTTTGTCTATTTTTTCTTCGTTGCCTGGAGTAATTGCCTTAGATCAGAATTATGCAGCTGATTTTTAAAATGCGATTATCTCGAAAACTGTTGAGTTTTGAAGTTATTAATAAGTATACCTTTTTTTGTTAAATTAATGTATCTTTAATATTTTTTATCCCAAATACAGGTAACTTAAAGAGCAAAAATTAGGTGCAAACTGATACCACATATGTGGCATAAGTGGCGCCCTCTATCAGTTACATCAAAGTTTGCATCAAATTATAATTTCCCATATTTAAAAGTACCCAGTTGTAAATTTTTATGCATAAATGTTTACAAACATGAAAGTTATAGCGAAAAATAAAGTTTTAATTTTGCAGTTTAACATCCTGTATCTTTCTTAATATCAACATTTTATTAAAGCAATTTGGCTTAAGTCGTAATATTTTAAAGTGTAGAATCTACGGTTTCTTTTTGTACAATTACTTAAGGACCATCCTGTATATTGATATACTCCAACCTAAAGATGTTAGGTTGTATAACCAAATCATCTTCTTGTAGTTCCTTCTCCTATCGGAGGTTGACTATAATCACAGATATCCGTACCTTATTGGCGGCTGCTCTGAAAAGATCTACCGAGCTTTAACTATACCACTCTCTTAGGTTTCTTAGCCGGGAAATTCTTCGTATTCCTATGGATCTTAATCATGTAAGGATTTAATAAGTTTAATTTTTTTCTTAGTATATAAAAATCGGACTGCGAATTGTGTATTTCCTTTTCTGATAATTCAATATACTTAGTTTTTAACTTTTTCTTGTGATTTTACTGGTGGACTACCTAAAGTAACTTTGTCCTTGTATAAGGACATTCAATAAATCAAAAACCAACAGAGCTATAACCAAATTCTATGTTTTAAAATTGTCCAAAAAAATAATGGAAAAAGTCTGGCAAGTTTCAGATTTTTATTTATATTATTTCTTGTAGAGTGACTGAAAGGGTTAAATTATACGTATTTCTCAATAACCGGTACAGTTATAGGAAAGTAATAAAATAATCTTCTTCCTTTTAGACATAAATCTGGATCTGGTAAATTTGCAATATTTGGTCAAAACTGGCATCTGTTGTAGAGCTAAGTGGGCAACGGCTACTTTGTTTTAACAACGCGTCTGAGGCGTTAGTGACAACTAAACTAAAACAATTTTCATAGTTTTAATATTGAAAACTTGTTTAAAATAATTGATTATCTAGTATGTAGCGACAGTTATTTTTTTAATCTGACATGTTTAAGTAATTTAATTTTATTAAGTATTCATGGAAAAATAAGTCCAGTCCCCTGTGCTATAAAACAGCCGGAGACTGTTGACTAGGGGACTGTTATTTTTACATGAATAATTAATAAAACAAAATAATTTAAACATATCAGATTAAAGAAATTGCTGTGGCTGCTTACTAGATAATCATTTATAAATAAATTGTCGTTATTAAAATTCTTAAAATAGTAAAAAAAGCTTACCAGGGGACTGTTTTCACTAACGGCTGGGGCACGAGGTTCAGCAGCAGACGCAGTTGTAGCACTAAACAAAATAACGGTTGCTCGCTTATTGATTATGTACTTAAGAAAGGAACTACAACGGTAAAGGGGTTTTATTATTTCATATGGTCAATGGACCCCCAAAATATGAAAGTGGAGTGCTACCATTTAAAGGGGTGCGTTTTGGAGAAAAAGGTGAATTCATCACTATACACTGGGGTGCATTTGGGTGAATTCTGTGCAGTTTTCGTACATATGCATCTACAGAAAACTTGTTCAAAATTAAATTTCCTATCGAAATGTCACATTTTAATGTTTTCTACAGTAGAATATTTGAAAGGTAATTATGATTTTCTTTCTATTTAATGCCATATTTAATATCATTGCATATACCTAAAACTGCGTATAAAAGAGTTGAACAATTTTTTCGAAAAAATTCTGTAAGGTTGTAGTTGTTTTTATCCTTATTTTTTTTTTAACATAACCAATAGCCTATTAGTTCCACAACAGAAAAAACGTCACACCAATTGCGTTCTGTTTCACGATCTAAATGCTCCGCACCAAAACAAAATTTGAGCGCGGTTCTTAAATTTTAACAGAGGACTGTTTGAATAATTTGAGAACAGCATTTGCACATAGAAATTTTTCTTAAAATTTTATTTTAAAAATATCATGGTGATGCGTAAAAGATGTTTACCAGTTTTTTTATGTATTTGGATATTTTTTATTCAGCTATTAACGGCAAAAAAAAATACTTCTAACAAGATTTGTAATTCTAGAAAAGGGGCGTACTGTGGGCGTACTAGGATCATGGTGATGCGTAAAAGATGTTTACCAGTTTTTTTATGTATTTGGATATTTTTTATTCAGCTATTAACGACAAAAAAAATACTTCTAACAAGATTTGTAATTCTAGAAAAGGGGCGTACTGTGGGCGTACTAGGATACTGTGTTTTGAGGTGTTTGAAATTTATTTATTTAAATATACCATTATTAAATTACTAAATATGTTGTGACGTGCCGAGAATGCCTAAAAATGTATCGTTATTGATAAAAATATTAACATTTATTACATAAAATTAGCTTGGGACAGGGATTTTCTATTTAGTGGAGATTCACCCATATACGTTTAGGATTAATTTTCGTAAGGTAATTATATTAATTTGAATAGTTTTAATAAAGTTAACACACAATAATATTGACGGTTTTGCTAAGTGCGCAGAATTCCCCCACCTTTCCTTAATAATAAATTTTTATGTTACGGAAAAAAAGGAGTATATACCTGACGATTCAAAACAAAAAAAATTAGTAAAGACAATATTTATACAGTCACATGAAAGTTTCGAGAAAAATCACGAGGAATATGGAATTTTGATGGAGGAAACCGAAAAATATTCTAACAAAAAACCTGATATACAGGTGCCTCGGATAAATTTTCTTAAAGAGCATTACAGAGAAGGGAAGAAAATCGGTCCTATAATTTACATGAATTAAACTTACATCCACTCCTCTTTTAATACCCATAACAAAAACTGGGGAAACACTACCGTCGAAGGTATGCGAAATCCAGTGTCCAAAGGGCAGATAATGATCATTGTTCACGCAAGCAGCGAAATGGATTTCATAAAAAAAAGCATATCAAAAATTTAAATAAAAAAAATGGTATTATATTAAGTCCAGAGATTATCACAGTGAAATGAACTATAATACTTATAATTAATAATGGATTCATAAAATACTTATAGCTTATTCAGACGGTACAGATTCGAATTTTTGTTCAAATCGATAAAAATGTCGAATTGCTCAGTCGTCCATAATTTTAAATTGGCACGTTCCGACGATTCGATCGTATCGCTCTCGGAAAATTTACTGAATACATCCAAATTCACATTCGATTTGGTCACTAAAAGCCGTATGTCGTGACACTATTAAACATTTGAATTGAACGTCAGTGGCGCTTGTAACAACGTGAGATCCTTCATATGATTCAAATTTTGTCGATTTAGTCGAACACCAAAAAAGCGTAGGTAAGGAAATTTTTTAATTAGCTGTAAGTATTACAAGATGAATTAAGTGGGCGTCGAAATTTTGATAAGTTTAGTAGAAGCCTAAATTTCAGAATTGAAATAGCTCGAATAGGATTTATAAAATCAAGTCAATGTTTACAAATAAGAAATTAAGTATAGTTATCAGATTGGGGTTCGTCGAATGTTATGTATGGTCCCAATTCCAATATGGGCTAGAAGCTTTGACTCTGAAAGCATAATCTGTAAAAAATTTGAGGCATTCGAAAGACAGAAAGTTTATGAACACAATTAAAATAAGAAAAACATTGTATCTGGGCCACATATTTCGAAACGATAAATATTCTCTACTACACGACATCATGCAAGTAGAGGGAAGAAAAGGCTTAGGAAGAAAAAAGAAATCTTGACTGAGGAATATCAGAGATTGGACTAACCTCAGTGTTAAACAGATATTTCACACGGAAGTCATCGCCAACCTTTGTAAGAAGATGGCACATTAAGAAGTAGAAGCCTGACCATCTTTATGGGATAAAACTATTGATGGTTATAATGATAAACATTTAAAAGCAGCTGTATAAAGAGAAATATATGATTTTAAATTAATGAATATGAAAGAAATTATTTGAACGAAGGCGTATTCCTAACATACCAGCTCGTAGTGTATTGGATATAGACAATTCACCATGTGGCAATGCCCAAGTTAGAAAATATCCCACTATGCAGTGTAGAAAATACATAGACAGCGGAACCGAACAGAATAGTGGTTAAGAAGATTTTCAGAAGAAATGATAGATAGAAATGCATAGCATAATAAAAATTCATATGCCCAGATATAAAACGTAAAAGATAGATCAGATTCTAAATGATGCAGGTCACCTTGTCTTAAGACTACCACCCTAAAACCCGGACTTATTCCACTTGAGTTAGCTGCTCTAAAATGATATGTGACAGATAAAAATATTGACTATACATTTCCAAATGCTGACAAATATTGTAATTACCTTTTCACCAAACTTTCCTAAGAGGGGTGAAACCAATATAGCGACCACTCTACTTTCCAGCGTTATGATCTAGAAAATGAACTAGCTCTAGATTTATTACATAGATGAATTAATAATATATTTGCAGAACTATAGTGGCAATGATAGCGTGGATTCTCTAGAAAATAGCAGTTCCGACACAGATGACGAACTTTTTGAAATTTAACTTTAATCTAGTCTTTTGTCTTTTGTTGTATGTATACAGGATCCCAAAGAAAATTTTATTTAACGTTTTAAGCGTGTGGCGCCAGTTCATATTTAAACAATTGCCAATTTTAACATTTTTTTGTGTTCAATTTCGCTTCACATATACCTTGAGTGTTTTATTTTGAGTTCTTGTATGAAAGTTTATAAGCGCAACTT
This sequence comes from Diabrotica undecimpunctata, assembly GCF_040954645.1. Taxonomy (NCBI): domain Eukaryota; kingdom Metazoa; phylum Arthropoda; class Insecta; order Coleoptera; family Chrysomelidae; genus Diabrotica; species Diabrotica undecimpunctata. The sequence goes on along the minus strand of NC_092810.1, from coordinate 51,638,619 downwards.
AGGGTTTCTTCTAAGGGCAAGCGTTTAGTAGTGCAGTTTTACTAAAGAAATATAGAGTTGTAAACAGAGCAGAAGTAGTGCGTGGGATAGAAAACATTCACTGACAAAGAGCGAATTAGAAATATTTTTGTATGAAAGTGATTCTTATTACTCAGATATAGACAATGAATAAGACTCAACAGATTCAAAATAGTGAACATGTTATTGAAGAATGTAGTGACAATGATAGTGTTAACAGCGACCAAAGCTCACTTTAACACTGTGTTTCATATTTTTTGTTTCTTTAAACAAGTTTTTGACCCTAAATATAAACGTTTTAAAGAAGAATAGAAGCAGTTACAACAGTTAATGTCTCAAAGGCACCACACGCCCAGTTACGTATGTCAGATTCGCGCGCCTACAAGGTACGATAACTTTTTTGTTGTAGAACAATTACCGAAATTGTAAAGCACATTTTACAGGTACATACTTATCTTTTCCTACAACAAATACGTAATTCGGAAAATTAGTTTCATTTAAGAAGTTCCTTTACAAATTAAGCTCATACTCTGTAAAATTATTGGACAGAGTATACCAACGAGGCGAGGAGAGAGCGCACTGTTTATCTTTTTTCCCTGAATACATTCTAACTTAGTCTTCTATACAGATGGCAAAATCGCCAAGTCTTAAGCTATATTTGACAAGCAATATCGAGTACAGCCGGAGAAAAGAACTAACCCCAGAGGGAAGAAATAAGCTTTACGCCACTCCAGGTGGAGACACCAGTGACTGAATTCACGAGGAAAGAAGTGACGGAAGTTGGCAAAACGCTCAAAGCAAGAAAAGCGCCTATACTTGTTATTGCGGGTGTGTTACCCATCCACCCAATGGTAAAGGAAAGGGCGGAAACCTACGGGAAGGAAGATTTGACAAATGCGCATTAGGGCGGCTTGGACGAGGATATTAATTCCAAAAATCGGAGAATGGATGAAGTGCGATGACAGAGACACTAATTACTTTTAACAGGGTACGGCTCCTTCAGGGCCTACTTGGAGAGACTAGAGAATGCTGATGGAAACTATACATACTGTGGAGTAGCTGACACCGAATAGCACTGTGTATTCGAGTGCATAATGTTTGACGACGACAAAAAAACAAATTACATAGGAAGGTATTTAGGGTAAGTACAAATACAATAACGCAGCTAGTAATAAGGAAAATACTGAATACAAGGCAAAAGTGGAGACTGTAACTCGAATTTTCAAAAAGAAGGGGTATTAGAGAGGCATCTGGAGCAAACATAATAATAGATATAGAAGACGGGCTATTTATGTGATGCACCGGTCTGTGCATGAGTAGTTACGCGTGAGGAGATGGACCTAAGTTGGTAGGCAGGGAGCTCTGGGTGTACCCGGGAACACAACTGAATCCAAAACACGCCAGTTCATCCTTAACGGGACACGGCCTGATACGTTCTTTAGAAGATTTACTTACCATCTCCTTTTTATATTATACAATTGACATACATATTATTTTAACCAATTTTTATTACGAAATTTGAAAAACAATGTTTAAGATCCTTAAAAATAATAATAATACTGATAAATTCTTATTTTAGATCATTAATTGACCTCACTCTTATATTAGATGCATTATAATTATTGCAAGTGCCAGTCTCAAGCTCATTTGATCCATCACGAACATGCTGTAAATTATTTCTCACAGACGGATGAGATTGTATCCTTTCCGAAAAGTATTCATAATTCTGGCTTCTACTATTTAGTTGAGCCAAGTTTGTTGAACTATTTGGAGGATACGGGGTGTAATAATTGCGAGTATTCGATTGTGGCCTATTAACCTGTCTGTAATTATTCAATGGTGGATTCGAATTATAATTGCGATTATTAATAGTAGGAATTGATCGAGAAGAATTTGGGTAACCTTGTTGGAGATAATTAGATTGAGCATATGAAGGGGGCGGTGGACGTACACCATGGCTGCGTACGTTAGTTTGTTCCGGTGGTACCCAAGTTGTTTGACTTCTACAATAATTCTTTCTCGGTCTTATATCGGGCGTTTTACGAGAGTCATTGTTGTAGACGTTCAAATTAAAATTAATATGATGTTGATAATATTGATAGTTCGAGGGATTGTTCGGCAACATATTATTAATTGGCCTTATATTTATGTTGGGAGGTATTTGATTCATTAATTTTTCAAGTTCGGTGGCATTGGAGAGGGTGTCATTATTGATACCATTTAGATGAATGTTTTGAGAATCACGAGACTTAACTGGAGGTCGTGGGATAGTTGACAAAATATCTCGTAATTGTAAAGATGTAGAGTTACGTGTATTTGAGTTTATAAAGGTATTTGCATGAATTGGCAAATTTTCAGTTACGACAGGTGCTTCAATATACGAATCAAAATTTTCAATATTTAATCCTAATTCAGGTAAGCTTGGAAAACTGGTAGAAGGCAAAGTAACTGGCACGTTTTCATTTGAACATGACGGAAACCGTGTAGGCTGTGATAAATTTATTAAATTGGCTTCTATAGCTGGAGTCACATTTAAATTATGTGACGAATTTATTGCCGAATTGGAATAATCATTATTACAACTACTTGAAGGATCACTAATATTTTCTAGAAAATCTGCTAGCGCTTCGGTATTTAAACGTATTGTAGCGTCAATGTCTAACTCAAGTCCTGGATCATTAAATGTTATTTCTTGCGTTATTTGCTTTTCTGTAGACTGAGGTAAACAAACATTGGTACTATTAGAAGATTGGGTCATTTCAGCTGATTCAGCTGAGACTTGTGCTAATTGAGTTGGCAGAATCGACTCTAGAGTTACTAGTGCTGGTGTAGCAGGTTCTAAAGATATTTCTGGAGTAACTTCTGGAATATTTTTAACATTGACTGCAGCATTATCAATATCAGAAATTGGTGGTTTAATATCACCGGCACTTATTTTCTCTGGAGAATTAAGTACTTGATCATCATTGACTTCTGGAGGTTCTAGTTTAATATGGGATTTTTCCAATTTTATATCTATAGGTATGAGATCGTCCCAATATTTATGTTCTTGTTTAGGTTTAACTCCTTCGTTAATATTATACTTAATTGTTAAATATTTTGCATTACTAATGGTGACAGGAACTACACACAAGCTCAAGAAGGTTTTAAAATTTTTAAGTTCAATATGGTATTCAGACTTGTATGTAGTTATAGATTCATCATTAATAATTACTTTAAAATCTCCTTCCAGTTTATCAACTTTTAAATGCTGGGATGATATATTGGTTTGTGCCTCTTTTTCGGGACACGGTAAATCTTTTATGGCGCTTAACAATTGGTTAATGATAATCTCGTTATTACCATTAGAACTAATATCAATAAATTCATTATCAGGCATCGTTATGTTGGGTATAACGATAGACGACGTAATGGTACTAGTTGCTTGCTCTTCGTCATCCGATAAAATTTCTATTATTTCAGGTACAACTTCAGTAGAATTTTTATTTCCATTTCTAGTATCAATATTTGAATTTTGATTTTTGGTAACCGCTAACTTTTCCTCTACATGACGTGAAGAATCGGCTGTAGCATTATTTTTAGGAACACACAAACATGAATTCGCAAGTAAATCTTGTATACATATATGACTATTATTTAAGTTATTTTTAATATCTGATGAATTTGGTAAACCTTTAAGCTTTTCATCTTCTGAATTTAAATTCACTTGAAGTATTTTTGGAGAAGAAATTTCAATTTTACTTTCTAGCTCTGTTATTGTTTTCGATTTATTCGGAGAAAAATCCCGATTAAAATCTAATTTAATACTACTAGTAAAAGCATCTGTGTTAAATACAACGTTAGGCTCTTTCCTAGCACCAATTAACTGATTTGTCACAGCGGTTTCCTTAAAATTACCCTCAGTCATAGATTTCTCACTAATATCACTAGAGTTTAAAGCTATGTTATGTATTATGGCAGGTGGAGAATTAGGAGAAGTACTATCAACAATTGGAACCTGATGTTCTATAGCACCAATAGATTTAATTAACGATACACTTTTTGGTATTTGAGGATCGTGTATTTCAGCAGTTTGCTTTATTTGTAAATTAGAAGTAATATTCCGATCATTACATAAAGTTTTATCAATGATTATCGTTGACGACAAAGGTTTAATTCCTTCTATATTTGTATATACAGACGAATCTAATTTTTCGCGTTGATTCGATTTTTGTATTTCAGGATCTACATATGTTCCGGCAGTTTGAGTCGATTGCGGTTTAGCATCATTAGACAACGTTTTACATATTTCTTTTTCCATTTTATTACAGTTTGTTTGTTTTAGAGCTTCACTGACTGGTTTTGTTAGACAATCTTCCGTTTGTAAAAGAATATTTGATATTATTACGGGACTCTTTTTTATACTTATATTGTTCGAAATTCTTTTATTATTTAGATGTTCTGATTTACTATTACTATCCGATTTTCTACGATAACTGGTCGACGGATGTTGGGATGCACCTGCTTCACATAGTTTTTTATGAGGAGGAGATACGTCCGCAAGGGAATTTCTTCTCTTACCATACGAAGAGATGCGTTTGGGATCAGACTTGGGAGTCGATATAAGATTTATTATCTCTTGTTGAAGTCTTCCGTCATCTTCGGTATTATTTGTCTTATGGATAATTTCATAGCTGGAAGTATCTTGCACAAATTTCAGACTGATGGGAGAGACTGTATCTTTAGAAATGGAAGAATCTTTGGATGAGCAACAGGCTTTTGAACTTTCGTTTCTGAGAACCTGTTGTGTGTGTTTTGCCATATTTATATTATGCATTCGGAAGTAATTTTGGACTTCATCCATTTCCATTTCAACCATGGGACTAATATTCAAATCTAAAGCGATATTTGGTATTTTTAGACCTGGGTATTTTTTGAAAAGATTGATCACACTCCTGTGCATAGTTTTCTTTCGAACGTTTCGGTAGAGTTCCTGAAACAAAAGAAAAAATAACATTAGAATACTAAATACACTCGTCAGACAATTATTAAATTGACATGAAAGTGATTCTACAAAAGATAATCTTTTACCATTTTTATTTGAATATGATTTCTGGCATGTGGCTGTCCAACATAAAGTCAAATTTTTTAATAAGTTTTTACAGCATTTGTGGACATTTATCTATCGGCAATAACGTGGCGAATGTTGGCCTACAAGTCTTCATAGACCAGGAAACTAACGATTTTCTCATGACACTTGTCGATTCAGCTACGTAACAACTGCTTTTGATACATTTTGTGATAACAATATGTATAGTCGCACAATTTTCAATTAAAGGTGACTAATCTACAAATTTAACTAAACATAACTTGGTGCGATTCACGAGTGTATAGTTCATTGAATAATTTGAAACATCGGTAAATTTATCAATATTTTGCTGGTCTATATATATATATATATATATATATATTCCTTCCAGATTATATATGTGCATAGGCGTAGTGTTTTCTATTTCTTGGGAATATATTTATTACATAGACTTTATTATTAACTTTAAAATAGTTTTGAGGTAAGTAAAGTAAATTGGAGGCAAGTTTATTCTTTATATACTATTAACCCATTAACGGCCGCTTAATATACAAAGAGAAATTTGACAATTAATTTATTAGATTGGATTAAAAACACATAAATTAAGACTAATTTACAACCAAAAAGATTTTTTTTTCTCATTTTCAAGGAAAACAGTACAATTTTTAATAAAGGAACATATTGTATCTTAAATGTAAATTAAATTGTAAGGTGAAAATTTTCGAAACATTCGGGGTGTAGATGCATTGTACACCTTTTACATAAATAAATAGTATTACTTTTGCACATCCTACATTTTTGCACTATCGTCTCTTTTTGTAATGTGGCCAATATTGTCGAATCTGGTTTCATCTGGTAAAGCAAATTTAGATTGACGTCCATGTACCTACTAAGTTTGACAATGATGTAGCGGTTTCTTCACTATTATAAATTATAAATATAAATCTATGTCGGCTCATGCTTTCTCTTATTCTGTACACTTCTTTATCCTCATCCTTTAACCAATGCCTATCAACTTGAAGCAGAGTGTAAACCAGATAATATACCTATGCTAATAATTTTTTTTTAAATCTATGTTATTGATTTCAAAATCGTGACGGTTATTCTGGGATGCATAAATATTTATAAAATATAGAATGCTCTCAATTACTTTTTTATCAAAAAGAGTGAAAAAACTTCAATATATAACTTGCCTTCATGGTTGGCTTTTATATTGTCTAAATATCAATCAGACTGATGTTGAATTAGTACTGAGCACGAATGAGTATCTGTTGTTACAACTTACGACACATTTGGATTTACTTTTTTCCCTTGTTTTTTCTTTGGACGTTTAATCTGTGGTTCAAAGGAATATCATAATCAGAATCGTCAGAATTCCCAATCACTTATATTTCATATGTACCTGCAATAAACGATTTTATTGATTCTTCACAAATAATATTATCATCAATGTCTTCTACATCAGAAACTTTCTAATCTAATCTCGGAGGCAAATAAACCACATTAAATGAGTCAGCATTTTCACAATCTGAGTGTTCTTCTAACAAAGCTATTAACTCTTTAGTAGTTAGTGCCATCTTCATTTCATATTTCGAGAAATTACTGAAATAAACAAATGCACTACTATATAAATGCATTCACATGATAATAGTTTAGCATACTTCATTTTAGTATATATGAACATATTTATATAAACAAATAAACACAAGCAAACTTTCAAATTAAGTTAAACAAAACAAATATAACGTCTACAGCACACAGCAAATCTCTAAATAGAGAATGATGTGTAATGACGAGATTGTATGTTAAAATTTCAGATTGTTTAGTCTAACGAAAAAAGCGGTATTTTCCAACATTTTCTGTTTTTTGAAGTTCTGTATTAGGTACTCTCTAAAGGCCGTATGACACTATGCATTTTCTTGTATCATATCTTATATCGTTTCTGATATAGAAAGTTATTTATGTTTTCTTGTATCGTTTCTTGCACGTACATTTGTGCTCTGTATGACACTATGCAAGTTCTTTTACCGGAAATTGTACGTGATTCGGCACATGATTGGTCGAAATTTTGACACATATAAAAATAGAACTGCAGTACCTGAGCAATACTGCAATACTGTGGTTCAAAAATTAAAGAAATAAAATGTCCCAATATTAAAACTAAATTGGAAACCATAATTTTTGAAGATATTCAACAAGCTGTAATGGAAGACAGAAATAATAAATAATTTGGTTGTAATAATTTATTTGTTTTTTTTTACAAATTATGTGTTTGAATGGCATGCTCTTGAAATTCTACTCTCTTATTTGGAAATATAAAATAATCTTTAAACTCATCACGAATTTTTAAAGCGGTTATGTATTGTTTTTAGTAATACATCTCTTACTTTCAGTAGTTCCGATGCTATTTATCCAATCCCTGTGATTTATTGATTTTCAATTTGGCTACTGCTGTTCTAATCTTGGTTACTGTTGGTGGGCACTTTTCTCTGATGTCTGCTTGGTCTAATTGTATATCAAAGTTCTCCTTCAGCCGCCATTATGACAGAAGTTTTACGTTTCTGCGCTCAAATTGGCGCATTTCTTGTACAAGAAACTGCAGCGGGCACAAATTCTTGTATCGTTTCTGATATAAGAACTATACGATTGTATGACACTATCCATTTTTTTGTTATATCATAAACGATATAAGAAATGATACAAGAAAATGCATAGTGTCATACGGCCTTAATAAGAACAAAATTTTACTTTATTTTGTTAGACAACTATAAGATAACTGTTAAAAGACAAATGATAATTTAATAATTATATCGGTCTTAGATTTAATTTTTACGTAATGACTTATGTGTTTAAATAAATAATTAAATTTTTTTTTGGTACGTCTCTGCAAAATTGATGTGGAATATGATTTCGTTAAAAAATTATCGTTACGGGCTTCGTTAGGTGCAATGTTGCCAAGTAATCACCTTCAATTAAAAATTGTTTTAGTATAATAAACAAAATATGCTAAAGATAAAACATAATTTTTTACTTATAAACAATATATTAACAATACAAGATCGCTATTTGCTTTTAAATACTAAATGTAAAGACCAGTCAATTATATGGAAAAGTGACACAATTTTACTGAAAAAGCATAGAAAATCATTTAAAATAAGGGTTTGTAAACTTTTGGACCCTTTTAAAATGAGGGTTGGTGTTAATTTTTTGGTTAATTATTACAAAACTTCCACGAAATAGTTTATCGCGCAGACAATAGAATATCTATGATAAGAGCCATGCAGTGGCGTTTCAATATTAAACAATTTGAGAAGATTGTTTTAAATTTGAAACCGCACTAATTACAAAACTATTACTCACTTAAAATAAATAGAGTTTGATTTTACACATATTGTTTTATCGATACCAAACTTTTTAGTCGAATCAGCAACTTAGTAAACATGTTCAATACTGACAGTGTTCAAATATGAATAATTGTGATCATTTTTTTCAAAATTTTCTATTGCACGTGGGCTTAAAATTTTAACATAGTTAAGTTATAACAACATCTTTAATTGATACTCTATAAAGTTTGGTAAAAGTTCCCAAATTTTTAATGCAGTACCTGTTACCTGTGTGTGTTACCTGTACTCACTTATAGACCGTAAACATTCACACTTACAAAAAAAGGTAGTTAATAAGATTCGCGTGCTTCAGATGGCTATGGAGCGCCAGATGTTGGTTGTCTCCCTGAGAGACCGAATCCCAAACGAAGAAATACGTCGTAGAACAACAGACGCTATCGAAAAATTTGCTTCGTTAAAATGGAATTGGGCAGGACACGTCGCCAGATTATCAGATAAGCGATGGACAAAACGTATTTTAGAGTGGAGACCAAGACAAAAAGCAATACGGAGCAGAGGACGCCCACAAACTAGATGGACTGACGACCTGAAACGTGTTAGCAATAACTGGATGTAAGCCGCACCAGACAGAGGCAGATGGAAAAAGCTGAGGGAGACCTATGTCCAGCAATGGACGCATACAGGTTGATGATGATGATCGGTTACCTTAAAACCGTAATTATAAAGTCATTATTAATGACTCCTTAACGACTCATTAAGGACACATAAAGAACTTATAAGAATTATTTCCGAGAATTTCTAGTCACTGTTCGTAATTTAGTCTCATTATATTGTCGAGTCTCAAAAAGAAAGGTGATAATACGCGTTTTAGAACTATTTTGTAGAATGGAGATGGTTAAGTGTAGTACGAGTAAACAGATCAGATTGGAATAGTTTAGACTCTATTTAAATAATAAGTACTATTTCCCGAAGACAACCTAACCAATATTAAGCAACGTGTAAGCGAAGCTACTGGAGTATCTTTACGTACAGTAGAAAGGATCATTCAACAAGCGAATATGTTAACAAACGCAGAGTCAAATAATTCACTAAAATTTCCAGCTACAACACTTGTTAAATGGAAAGCAACCGTGACAGACTTGAGGAAGTACGACAAACAGTTCATTAGAAATACTACTCACCGTTTTCATGAGACTGAAGGTTGTCGTGTATCATTGAAGCTTTTGCAAAAAGGCTTGAAGAGAGGCACGAGTGGGCTGCAAGTGTGACTTCTCTCTACAGAATTGTGAAATATTTGGGATTTAAAAGAAAGAAAACGAAAGATAATCGACGTTTATTAATTGAACGGAATGACATTCGTGCTCATTAAGTATTTGGACAAAATTGAATATTACAGAAGCGAAGGTAAGTCAATTGTATATGTTGATGAAACCTATTTACATGCAGGACACACTACGCCAAATAGCTGGACAGATGACAGTGGTAAAGGATTGTTCAAAAACATTTCAAAAGGAAGTAGGTTAGTCATCGTACATGGTGATGTCAGAAGCCAAGACAGGAGATTAGTATGATGATATGAATTCAGAAAATTACGAAAAATAAATAAAAGAACAGTTAATCCCCAAATTGGCTGTAGGATCTGTTGTTGTTACTGATAATGCGTCATCAAAATGTACAAATTAATAAAGCATTAGTCATTCTAAAAAACGAATATGATATCTTGGTTGAGAGAAAAAGTTTACCATTTGTAACGTCAATGTTAAAACCGCAATTGTATGAAATCATCAAACGACACAAACAAGTTTGTGTTTCTTTAAAACATGTTGCTTTAAAACTTCAGCATATTATCCAGACTTGAACCCTATAGAAATAGTTTGCTACCGCTACGTAAATTAGTCGCAAAATCGCACAGCTCGAGACGTATGAGATCTCGTTAGAAAGGGAAGAGGGTAACTAGTACAATGACAGAAAAAACAAACATGGCAGCATTGCCAAAAGAGTATTACATCATATCTCCTTGTTATCGGTCCGATTGGAGCGTGTGATACGTTATATGAAAGGGGAGAGGATAACGATTATATTAAGAAAGAAAAAACCGAAAACGTTATTTCACTATAACTCAGCAAACATCTGAGGGTATCTGCAGCGGCTTAGTTCAAGTAGCCTGAATGCATGGGTTATTCTCCAAAACAAAATAAAGAAGAAGAATCTCCCTTGCCTTTTACCCAGCCAATTTAAATATTAATTAAAGTCTCCGGGTAAAACTAGTTTTATCCATTTCCGGGGTTTACCCCTAACATATATAATATATTTATTATATATTTTTAACATTTCTTAATACTTTCGCTGCGCATGACTCCTATCGGAGTCAAAGTGGTCCTTTGTTAGGTGAGCATGAATCCGATCGGGGACAGTAACCCGTTGTTTTTTAAGACGGTATATTTTATTTAGTACGACGCCGAAGTTAGTTAATGTTTGTCAGGGTATGAGTGAGGACTTCATTGTCAAAAAAATATTATCAGTTTTTTGCTGTGGTAGTTTCGTGATTCAAAATGGCGGAAAGTATGACGGGCCCTTAACACTGAAAAAAATGAAATCTTCCTGCCTCCAGGCATAGTATTTCGAAAATTCCTATGGTTAATAAGGAACGAACAAAGAGACAACGTTGTAAAATATGTTCCGAAAACAAAATTATACAGCAGATAACATATCACTGCAAAAAATGTCCTGATCAACCCGGATTTTGTGTTGAATGCTTTGAAATTGCTCATATGTGAATCAAAAGAATATGTGAATCTTTCTGTATTTTATAGAATAAATAAACTTATTTTTTCTAAAATTACGTTATATAATATTTTTCTAGAAAAACGTTATAATTTGCCTTGTGCCGATCGGAGCCAGTCAGCGATACACTAGAAATTCTTAGCCAGGTGCGCATGACTCCCATCGGAGTCAAAAATTGTAGTCACATTTTATAAATAAATATGCTTCTTCTTCTTCTACTTCTTGGAGATCTTTCGATCTGTTTAATTCTGAAGCTGCCTCTGGTTAATTTCCTGGGAGGTAGATTGCCAACTATCCCTCCATCTTTTAGGTAGTCTTCCGGGAGGTCTTGAACCGGCTAGGGCAATTTTTGGGAGTCTATTCTCATCCATTCGTCCTACATGACTGTACCACATCCTTTTACGCTGCCTTCCCCATCTTACAATATCTTGAATTTTGCACTGCTCTCTAACGTTTGTATTTCTCACCCTTTCTCTTCTTGTTTTGCCCACTATTGTTCTTAGGCTTTTCATCTCGGCAACCCTTAGCATCTGTTTCATTTTGTTGGTATCTTCGCACACTTCTATGCCATATGTCATGATCGGTCGTATGCAAGTCTTGTAGATTCTAATTTAACTCTCTGTGCGCATATACGGATTTGACCAGACTATCTCCCGCAGACATCCAGAAAATGCGGATGCTTTGTTTGATCTGAATCCTTAGGTCCTTTACTGGGTCGTGTCTGCTTGATATATCTATGCCCAGATATCTGAATTGCATCACCTGTTCTATGGGGTTGTTCTCAACCACTAACTTACATCTGAGCGGATCTTTTGCTATTGTCATAAATTTAGTTTTGTTGGTAGAAATGGTCATATTTAGTTGGTGGCTTATTTGAAAGAACTGAAAGAGCTGTCTCTGAAGATCATCTTCTGATTCGGCAGTAGATGTGACAGGTTTGTTCTGGAGCGGAAGTGACCTGTCACTCTAGGCCACGCCCCCTGGTGACGTAGGAACGTTCCACGTGTCTCAAGGCCACGCCCTCAGCCAATGGTGACGTAGGTACGCCCCTTGTCTATAGGCCACGCCTCTTGACCAATGGTGACGTAGGTACGCCCCCACGTAAACGCTTGACCAATGGTGACATAGGAACGTCCCCACTCGTGACGTTAGAAGATATCCTCGACCAATGGTGGCATAGGAACGTCCCCTCGTGACGTAAGAACATATCGTCGACCAATGGTGACACAAATACACCCTACTCGTGATGTTAGAAGATATCCTCGACCAATGGTGGCATAGGAACGTCCCCACGTGACGTAAGAACATATCGTCGATTAATGGTGACACAGAAACGCCCCACCCGTGACGTTAGAGCATATCCTCGACCAATGGTTGCATAGGAACGTCCCCTCGTGATGTTAGAACATATCCTCGAAGAATGGCGGCACAAAAACGCCCCCACTCGTGACGTGACAACATATCCTCGACCAATGGTGACATAGAATCGTCCCCTCGTGACGTTATAACATATCGTAGACCAATGGTGACACAAAAACGCCCCCAAGTAAACGCCTGACCAATGGTGGCATAGGAACGTCCCCTCGTGACGTTAGACCATATCCTTGACCAATGGTGGTACAGAAACGCAACACTTGTAACGTTAGAACGTATCCTCGACCAATGGTGACACAAAAACGCCTTACTCGCGATGTCAGAACGTATCTACGTCCAATAGCGGCATCATGACATCGAATTGAGTTCGTCCTCGTGTCTCACCGACCAATGGTGACATAGAAACGCCCCCAATGGGAACGTGTGCATCGACATCCAATGAGAACGACGTACATCGACCAATGGCGGAGGCTATTCCCCCACTAGGAGTGGAGCTGTGCCCCTCCCCCCCACCATTCCCTAATAATAATGAATATACGCCTCAACGTACACCAATAAGAACGACTGGTGGAGGCGTATCACGAAAAGACACCCAAACGTCCATCATTCCCCCAATAATAACGAAGATACGCCTCGACAAACACCAATGGCGACAGCCGAAAAGAAGACGAATTGACAGTCTACTCGAATACTTTCCTCTAACTGAAGTTGTCAAAAACATCATTTAAAAAGTTTAACTAAGTTGAATGAAGTGTTAGTAGCAGACAAGCAGTCATCATGAGAGTAGCGTTCGTAGACATACAGGGATTCACCGTAGATGGGTGGTTCGTACCCAAAGAACTAAGTATGGAAATTGGTTTTAAACATGGTCATTATATATTTAAACCTCCACAACCGTTTGCTACATTGAGCAATCAAGATAAGAAGACTGCTGCGTACTTGGAGAAAAACGTGCATGGTCTTCGGTATTCTAATGGAGATATTGAATATTCCAAAATAAATGAAATACTGGAATCTAAGTTGTTGTATGCTGCCGACTATATATACGTTCGCGGAGAACAAAAAGCAGATTTTTTAAAACAGAAGTGTCACATTTTTGGAGTTTTCCCCATAATTATCGATGTTTGCAAGTATGATGGTACACCGTGTGCAACAGGAAAATTTGTTGCAGATTCAAATGCTTGTCACACAACTGGATTATTTTCCTGCTCCTCAATAAATGTGGATCGATCGCCTCCGACAATGGTTTTGTGAAAAGATTATACCTATGTAAATTGGATTTTTTTAAATAAAAGATTAAAAGTTTTGTTTTAGTTTTATTTTAACAGTTTTCCTTTTTTACATTTAATGCAAGATGATTCGCATTTGCGATTTGCAAAAAATTTTATAATGATATTAATCGTCAGAAATACATTTATTACTAATATGATTGTTAACAGTATAATCGATGAACCATATTGAGCGATGATACCATTATTAGTTGTACACCATTTTGAATCACTTTCGGTGTTATTTAGGGATATTAGCCTGATCTTGTAGAATGCTCCTTCTGACTTTGGTATTGATTTGAAAAATACTGGAAGCTGTCCATATTTCACAACTTCATGATTCATTAGAGTCCATTCAGTTCGATTACAATCCGTTTTTACATCAATAAAACATATCGTCAAGTTCTTAACATTGTTTGGAACGTTTGTATAAATAAAGGACATTGTTAACAATAGCTGTGAGAATGATGAATGATATTGTTAGTTGAGACATGTTGTCGACTGAATTCTTTTTAACGGGTATTGTGTTTTTGGTAGTTTTCTATCAGACAAATGAAACTCTACAAATCGTTTTTCAATTTTCGTTATATCTTCGTACCACTGTATGTCCACCTTCAACTTTTGTATTTTTTCGCAAAACTCTTCTAGCCTGCACTGTAAGAGCGACATCAGTTAAATAAATGACTTTCATTCTAACCCCAATATAAATAATATTCTCGATAATTCCAACTGCTATGGTATTATTCTAACCTAATTATTTGGTTGTAATGTTTTACAAATCCAATAAATAATATTTGTTGTGCACAAAACTTTTTCGTTGGACCCTGTATACATAAATATACATTTACTTTACAGAATGTAGTCGTTCATTAAATAGGCAGGCTGGTATGACGTAACTCGACTGGAAATTATCGAGAATTGCAAGCTCAAGCCTGTTTAAACGTGCACCGGATATTGTCGACTGTGAAAACGCTGAATCGTGAGAAAATGTTAGAAAGGAATGTAATAATATCCGCCAAAGTTCTCGTTAGCAGTATTTCGCGTCATATTACGTCTGGTGGTTCTATGACTAACAAGCTGATTCTTGAAAAAAATTGTTGCACGTGTTTCCGGCGACCGTGTGAGAAATGTTAAAAGGAAATGTACATCCGCTGGTTGGAATTTTTATAAAGATTTATAAGTTTAATTATATTAACGAGGTTACTCGCAAATTACTCGTAAAATATAATTTGAAAAATAAACGAATTTTTGCTAATACACTATTCGTTGTGGATAAAATATATACGAGGTTGATTAAAAATTACTCGCAAAATATAAATTGAGAAAATTTAAAGGTTCTTACGTTAATCATCGTCTATAAAATATATACGAGGTTAATTAAAAATTACACACTTCTCTTTGTATGTCAACGTTAATTCGTCTTCTTCTTTTCGGCTGTCAATTCGTATTCTTTTCGGCTGTCGCCATTGGTGTTTGTCGAGACGTATCTTCGTTATTATTGGGGGATTGGGGGCGTTTGGGTGTCTTTTCGTGATACGCCTCCACCAGTCGTTCTTATTGGTGTACGTTGAGGCGTATCTTCGTTATTATTAGGGAATGGGGGGGAGGGGGGCACAGCTCCACTCCTAGTGGGGGAATAGCCTCCGCCATTGGTCGATGTACGTCGTTCTCATTGGATGTCGATGCACACGTTCCCACCGTACGACGTTTTTGTGTCACCATTGGTCGAGGATACGTTCTAACGTTACAAGTGTTGCGTTTCTCTATCACCATTGGTCAAGGATATGGTCTAACGTCACGAGGGGACGTTCCTATGCCACCATTGGTCAGGCGTTTACTTGGGGGCGTTTCTGTGTCACCATTGGTCTACGATATGTTCTAACGTCACGACAGAACGATTCTGTCACCATTGGTCGAGGATATGTTCTTACGTCACGAGTGGGGGCGTTTTTGTGCCGCCATTGGTCAAGGATATATTCTAACGTCACAAGGGGACGTTCCTATGCAAGCATTGGTCGAGGATATGCTCTAACATCACGAGTGGGGCGTTTCTGTGTCACCATTGGTCGACGATATGTTCTTACATCACGAAGAGAAGTTCCTATGCCACCATTGGTCGAGGATATCTTCTGTCACGAGTGGGAACGTTCCTATGTCACCATTGGTCAGGCGTTTACGTGGGAGCGTACCTACGTCACCATTGGTCGAGAGGCGTGGCCTATAGACAAGGGGAGTACCTACGTCACCATTGGCTGAAGGCGTGGCCTTGAGACACGTGGGACGTTCCTACGTCACCAGGGGGCATCGCCTAGAGTGACAGGTCACTTCCGCTCCAGAACGAACCTGTCACATCTACTTTCGGCAATAATTGCTGCATTATCTGCGTAACACACCATCCCAATTCTTTTGTTGCCCATCCTGTATCCGAGATTGAGAGATGTTACTTTGTTTATAAGTTTGTCCATGAGTAGGTTAAACAAGAAGGGGCTTGAACTGTCTCCTTGTCTAATTCCTCCCGGTGTTGGAATATTTTCAGTGACTTGGTCTCCCGCTCTAACTTTGGTTACATTGTTGTTATTTAAGTTATGGACTATCTTTGTTATGTTGGTCGGCGTTTTATTTTCTATTAATATTTTTCTTTTATTTGTTTTATTATGAATACTGCATCTGTTACAGACCGTCCTCTTGTAAAACCTTGTTGTTCTTCAGCATTAGTGATTTGCCTTTCCAATTTGTCCTTAAGAATACTTGTGAAAAGTTTCATCGTTGTATTTAAGAGGGTTATTCCTCTGTAGTTTTGTGGGCAAGTTTTTTGTCCTTTTTTAAATATGGGGATTGTGATGCTCTTATGCCATTCCTCTGGTGTTTCTGTGTGGTTTAAGATTTTGTTAAATAGTTGTGACAGTTTACTTGCAAGTTCATGGCCTCCATATTTTAAGAGTTCATTGGGTATTCCATCTGTTCCAGGTGATTTTCTGTTTTTTAGCTTCCTGATCTTTGATTCAACCTCTTCGTCATTGATTGTAGCACTTATATCTGCTTCGTATTCGTTTATATTCAGTATATTTAAAATATGCACTTTATTTAATTAATTTAATAGTATTATGTATTCTAATATCAATTACAATACATATTTTAGAACAGTTATTGCCGCCACTCCTGGGTAACACCTCTCGAAAAAAGTCAGCAGCGAATGTGTTAAGCAATTAAAACATTGTGTTTAGTAGATTATTATAAAAGATTATCGTATTAGTAATAAACAAAATCATTTAAAAGGTTTTCATTAAAATAGTACGAGTATTCTAAAAGAACAGAGTTTTCTGTAGGCGTTAATAGAAGAACACCTAATTTGTATCCTTAAAGAAAATGGCATTGGATTAAAAAAAGAAAAACTTAATATTACCTTTAAAAGTTTATCATTTTTCAATGACTGCTCTCGGAAATGATACAGTTTTAAGACGTCTTCACCACATTTTGTACAAATTTTCTGTGATATGACGTCATCTTTATTGATCTGAAACAAAAATAAATAGTTTAATTGATGTTATGTCAATAAATCACGTTAATTATAAGTTTAATAAAGAATGAGTTTCGATAGGCGCGCCCACCAAAGTAACTAGAATGACCGCGCGTATCTCAAGAGATGCGCGTCTTTAGTTATAATATTTTAACAATAATATTAACATGTAATATTTATTTAAATATACAGAGGGCTATTCTAGAAGATTGATGCGGACAGGAAATAGTTATAGAATTAAAAATATAGATATTTCCAGTGTAATAAGGTATTCACGAACTCTAAGTCAAATCTCATATTTAATAATTTTAATATGAATTCATTTTTAGTGGCTTAAAAAAATTTACATTAAATATTGTCATTTTATTGGTATAATTGAGTTTTATGCCATTTCCAAGAATAAACTGCTTTAACCTTTTTTCTCTGAAATGCTTCGTAAAGCCAAGATTGTATGTTTTCAATGTCATAATTTTTTATGCTTTCGAAGCAAATTAAAAAACATAGCATTAGCTCTAAACATATCCATTATTGTATTGAATGCCAATTATTATTGTTAGTAAATATTCAATCACAGATTCGACTTTTAGAAGATCAATAATGGAAAATAACGAGATAGTGACCAAAAACTGGTATGTTTTAAATATGTAGAATAATCGAGTGCATTAAATTTTGCGGAGCGTTTGAATTAGCTCTAAGAGGCACGATGAAAGTTTGACATCTACGAATCCTGGAGTATTTCCGGGGACTTATCAACTTAATGGGAGAAATTGACACTATATTGCAAAAACATTTAAGCGAAAATAATACAACCTTTTTGGGAACTTCAAAACTATTCAAAATGAACTGCTGGATTCAATGTTATATGTCGCTCGTGGATTAATAAGCAAAGAGATAACAATAGCTCCTTATGTAGCAATTGATGCTGATGAGACTACAGACGCTTTAGTTCATGATCAAATGGTTTTAATTTTGAGATATACCCTTGGCAACCAAATCTTTGAACGATTTTGGGGATATTTTTTACCTGATACGCCTAATGCAGACGGCATTATTAAGTGTATTTTGAAGCAACTTAATAATTTAAAATTGAACAATACTCCTAATAAATTAATTGGCCGAAGTAATGATGGCGCCGCTGTCATGTCAAGCAAAATCAATGGAGTTCAATTTAGTCCAGACGCAAACCAAATTGAACATGTTTGGGACATGCTTGGGCGAAGGATACGAAGTCGTGTTCCTGCCCCTTTAACCTTAAATCAGTTCTTTTAGAGGAATGGGAATTTATTCCTCAACACGACATTTCTCATTTGATTTTAGGCATGCCAAGGAGAATTCAGGCAATAATTCGAGCACGTGGAGGAAACATTCATTATTAAAATTAATTTGTCCGGGCACATTATTTAAGTTTTTATTAATTGAGCTTGATTTTGTTACATTTACTTACTTTTTTTTCTTAATTTTTAAATTGTTATCTACTGAAACAATTCTTTGTTCTAAAGTTAAATTTTTATTAGAAATTAGTTACAACTTACTACAACGAAACAGTTTGTTTCGTTTGTGTTTACGTTATTATAATAATAAAAGTTTAAAGAGAATTAAAATTTTAAGTTTCTACTTTAAAAATGCAAGTTTTTTTTTTTTATTAACATTTAAGATTTTTACAATCTGTTTTGCAGTGAAAACAATAAGTAAAATTTTTTGTCTTTACATGACAGAGAGATGTAAGGTCCAGTGACCAAATCATCACGACACAAATTGGCTTTTTACCGGTAGGATGCGCACATACACTGATACGCGAGCACTAAAAGCGGCACTGATCACAATGGCTGGGTGCTGTTGAAGGCGTAACTCCCACTGCTGTAGGCTCTGTCAGGATAGGTGAGGTAGGTCCAAGGGGTCATGTCGCTTCAATCTCTTCGCTTCTGGTTGTTGAGAAGATTGTGTGCCAGGGTATTAGGATGCACCCGCAACCTGTTTTGATATTGTTCAGAAGTTTTTTTGCACTCTTCAGAGACTGTTAGTACCTGAAGATCTCTATGTATTGCATCATTCTGGATATACCAAGGTGCATTAGCGATTGTTCTCAGAGTTTTGGATTGGAATATTTGTATTATCATAATATTAGATTTGCTAGCTGAACCCCAGAGCTGTGAGCCATATGTCCAAATGGGTTTTATTATTGTATTGTATATCAGCAGCTTGTTGTCAATCGATAGGTGAGAGTTTTTTCCCAACATCCAGTAAAGTTTTCTGTATAAAATTCCCAATTGAAGCCTTTTCGTCCATATATGTTTGGTCCAAGTTAGACGTTTGTCAAGGTGAATACCTAAGTATTTTACGTCATGCTTTTGGGGCAAAGGATGTCCATTGAGGTTAACTTGTGGACATGTACCTCTTCTTAGAGTGAATGTAATTTGTGTAGATTTTGAGGGGTTTACTCTAATTCTCCAGAGTTTAAGCCATTCATTTGTTTTGTTCAGATGTAGTTGCAGTCTCTCTGATGCTATTATTGGGTTGCTATGAGAGGCCAAGAAAGCAGTATCATCTGCGAATGTTGCAAGCGTTAGGTTATTGCTTATTGGCAAGTCAGCCGTATATATCAGGTACAGAATCGGTCCGAGCACACTACCCTGAGGTACACCAGATAGGATGGGGTAGAGTTTTGTATAGGCTTCACTATATTTTACCAGATATCTCCTTTCTGTAAGGTATGATTGAAGCAGTTTAAAGTAAGGGTAAGGTAAATTTTTCTTTAATTTGTACAGAAGTCCTGTATGCCACACCTTGTCAAAAGCTTGAGAGGCGTCTAAAAAGGCTGCAGTACAATATTGCTTGTTCTCGAGACTACTTCTTATTGTTGTGTATAGTCTGTGAACTTGTTCTATTGTACCATGTTGGTTACGAAAACCGAATTGATGGTCAGGTATGAGACACTTTTCGTCCAATATTGGTTTGATTTTTCGTAGTAGAAGTTTTTCGAAGACCTTAGAGATGACTGGGAGTAGACTAATCGGTCGGTATGAGTTGACATCTTTTGGATCTTTACCAGGTTTTTGAATGAGTATAATCTGTGCCACTTTCCATTGCAGAGGGAAGTAATGCAGACTAAGCATAGCATTGAAGATCATAGTGATTATTCTGTAACAGTCATTGGTTAGTTCCTGGAGGATCTTACCCGTTATGAGGTCAAATCCCGGAGCCTTATTGGGTTGTATCTCATTCTTTATTATCTGTTTTACTTCTTT
The DNA here is from genome assembly GCF_040954645.1 of Diabrotica undecimpunctata. Lineage (NCBI taxonomy): Eukaryota > Metazoa > Arthropoda > Insecta > Coleoptera > Chrysomelidae > Diabrotica > Diabrotica undecimpunctata. The sequence continues at coordinate 51,618,001 of NC_092810.1, read as the reverse complement.
AATATTAAACTTGGTGATAGGTAGATCCATTTGATATGGAGCCTCAAGAAAAGAATTAAATGGTTCTTCTTGTTCTAATGGCACTACTCTGTTAAATGGACTAAATACTGTAGAAAGATGTTCAGCGAATGTCTCAGATTTTTCTGTGTCTGTTCTTGCCCATTTACCTTTGACATTTTTTAGAGGAGGTATGACGTCTTGTGGACCTTTTACCTTTCTCGTCGCCTTCCATAGGGAATAATTGGTGTCTTTGGACGGAGTCAAATTTTCTAAGTAAGTTTGGATCCCCCTGTTTTTCTCTTCTTTTAATAGATTTTTAAGTCTTCTGGTAATTCTGTTTAAATTTTGTTTGTCAATAGGAGCGTGTGTGTTTTGCCACTTTTTCCTAAGTTTTCTTTTCTCATCGATCAGGTTTTTTGCACTTTGCGAACAGTTTATGCTTTCCTTCCATGTTGTTTGTTCGGGAGTAGAAATCCAACCTGCCTTTTGTATGGAGGTAGTAAGTTGTTGTACCGCATTTTCAATTTGTAATTCTGTTTTAAGTGGCAAGTTCGTTGGTATTTGTTCTGCTAGTGCGCTTCGGAATATTTTCCAATTTGTTTGATTATTGGTTAGGACTGGAGGCTTATTTCTGAGTATGATTTTGGAGTCTAGGTCAATTAGAATGGGAGAATGATCTGAAGAGAGGTCCCAGCATGATTCTATTGCTAAATAGTTAAGAGAGATACCTTTAATCACACAGAAGTCTAAGAGATCTGGTGTTTTATTTGGATCTGTAGGCCAATAAGTTGGTTCTCCTGTAGATATGTGTTGTAGGTTGTTTCTTGTTATTGACTTCAGCAGTTGTCTACCCCTTGTTGTAATTACCCTAGAGCCCCAGTGATGATGTTTACAGTTAAAGTCTCCTCCTGCTATGAATTTGTGTCCAAGAGAACTGAAATAGGCGCTAAAGTTGTTTTCGTTGATTGGTTGACCAGGAGGACAGTAGACCGTAGACAGTAGACCGTAGACAGTAGATAAGGTAAGGTTGCCTAGCCAGTCTTCGATGACAATGCTAGTTGATTGCAGGTACTTTTCACTGAGCTTATTTAACTCATGGTGTTTTATATTAGATTTGATAATAATAGCTGTGCCACCGTGTGCCTTGTCATTTGGATGTTTTGTGTAGTGGACAATGTATTTTGGAATTTTGATATAGTTTTTGTCTGTTAAATGAGCTTCTGATACAAGCATAACATCAATTTTCTTCTCGTCGAGGAAAATTTTTATTTCTTGGATGTGGTTCGTTAGGCCATTTGAGTTCCAGACGGCTATTTTAAGTTTGTGTTGCATTAGTGCATTTTGGAAATCATGGTCGTAAGAAGATTAAGCATAGTGTCCATTCTCTCTACTAGTTTTGTCATCAGGTTTTCAAGGTTGGCAATTTTCGTTGAATGGTTTGAGCCGACATTAGTTTGTTGATTTGTGATTTCATCCGCTTGACTATTTCCTGAAGTTTTTTGGGCGTAAGAAACACCAGGGGTTACTCTTTGACTATTGGTTTCATGGGTGTCTGTTCTGTGGGTCTCTTGATTCTTTCTGAGTTGGGGGAATTTTTCTTTTTGTATTTGTTTGTATACGCTGCAGCCCTTATAGTTGGCCGGATGGTTTCCCATACAAAGTACACATTTTACGTTATTGCTGCGTTCTTTTCGTGGGCAGTGTAAAGTAAGATGATTACTTGCACACTTTACGCATCTTGGAGGCATATGGCAGAATTTTTGTGTGTAACCGTAGCGTTGATATTTGGTACATTGGGGAACCTGACGTTTGGGATATGGTGGTTCGAAGGACACAATCATGTTCTGGAGTGCTCTCACATCATATATGTCTTTATTATTTGGCTTAGTTTTTAATTCTATATAAAAGAGCGGAAGTGCTCCGTTTTTCGTGCCGGTGAGTGTATTATGAGATATCAAATTAGCAAATGAACAATAGTAAACTTCAGTTTTAAAAGGCCTCCAGTCTTAAAATTTTATCCGAAATAGGCAAATTAAATTATCTTTATTCAATATTGATACTTGAAATTTAATTATAACATCAACATTAAATTAAGAAACAATAATAGAGGTAATGGATTTTGACAATAGCTGAGTCATGCGAATGCAGTACACAAGTTTACCTGTAATTTACAAGGTCATAGCTCTTGTCAAAATCCATTACCTATAAACTGGATATTTAAAATTCAATTAGCAAAATAAATAATTCTATCATTTTATCCGTGGAAATAGATTACTCAAAACTACACTTGCGAGCAAAAAAATACACTCAAAAGTAAAATAAGTTATATTTTTTGTCTATGCTGTTTGGCAAGTGTCTTTCCACATATATGTCAAATTAGAAGTAAAATATTTTGAACAGTAGTATTGTAGCATTTGTATTTTCTTTCGTATGTATTAAAAATCACCCTGTATGTATTAAAACACCGAAATATTATTTCAATCCTTTTTGCGTCGCCGAGATTTATAAAAACACATTTTAAAGTTTGTTTATATAAGACAGATGGTATTCCTTTGATCGAGATACTGCTTTAGGATATTTTGCGCGTCCAATAAACAGCAATATTTTCGTGTATGCCTTGTTGTCTAGTTTTATTTGAGTCTGAATTTTTCTTCAAATTCGTGATGTTTTTTTTTCGTCTTTTGTCATGGGAAAATGTGTAATATAGTAGCAGTGTGAGGTTTTATGTGAAGTTAAAAGGAGGTAGGTTTAAAATCATGACGTGAAAAGAGCTGAGGTGTGAATTCTTCAAGAAACCGGCAAATTTATATGTGAACAAGTGAATATTATACTCAAGTGTAATGTGTCAGTTTTCGTCTGAGTAATCATCGTTTTGTTTGTGCTGTGTTTCACCTGAGGGGTTTGTGAGACTGCGTTTCGAACAGTTTAAAAGATGTCCACATTATCATGCATTAGGATGAAGTCATTGCCTATGTACCCGGCGTAAGAAACAACATGGACTTAGAGAATATCCGTAATGTCCGCTAATCCGTGGCCACCACTGAGCACGAACAAAAGCTCTGTTTTTCGTTATAAAGATATACCGCCCCAAAAACATACACGAACCACCTGCTTCCTACACGTTGGGCGCCATTTTATTGTACCGGGCTAAGATGATCTAGATTATGAAGAATTAATCTTAAGACACCGGTACCCAATAAGCTCGAAGGCTCCGCTGCTTAGTACTGGCAGATTATGGGCAGTCATTTGGCTTACACATGAGACCGTCTTTGGATTAACGGTGGACCATACTTGGATCAATATTTGACTGATATAAACAATATTAGACTGATACTTCAGATTATACTCAGATCGACACTGGAATTATATTTTGGATCATACTTGGGACCCTAATTAAATAAGAAAAAAGTCCAAAATAGGCGAAAAGAAAGCAAAAATCTTTCGAATGTTGCAGACAAATAGACCCACGACAAGTTAGTAAAAAGAGCGGTAGACTTATAAGAAAATTAAATGAATTTGTTATAGTTGACGGTTGTTTTCTTACATAGCATTTACAAAACGATCATAACACACAGATTATTTTAAGCACGTCTTCCGTAAAACTTTTAAAGAATTACAAAAGCATATTATTTTGGTAAGCGATATTTAATCCTATCATTATAGTACCTATCATCATCTTGAAGGTCTTGACATTTTAAAACAATTTTTATTTCCTTCTGTCAACAGTTGCTTGTTACCTATCAGGGCGTAAGGTTCTTTTTTTTTGAGATGGGAAAATGTACTAATTAAAGAATGTAATCCTTTAACATGCTTAATAATTATGTTCGTTAGTCAAATTATATAATTTAAGGGTCATCTGACCTCACTACGCGACTACTTTAAACTACTTTATAGACGTAAGTACTAACCACATCTTAAATTTAAGAGTCAAAATTTTACCCGTTTGTTTCCATTTTCAAGTGGCTATACTCAAGTGTAGGTTTTTTACTGATGATAATCTGATAGAATCAAAAACGTTCTGAAAATTTATAAACCCATTTTCTGGGTTTGTAAATGGATAGTTTTAATAGTTATTTAACCAACAAGTGTATTAATAAGGGCGATTAACAATTAAGATATATTAACGCGCGAGCGAAGCGAGTGCGTTAATGTTCGAGATTGTTAATCGCCATTTTAATTCACGAGTTCGTTACAAAACTTTTCCGTCGACCGTACTTTTCAGAAATAAAAATATCTTAGTTTAAATTTTTATTTACTTAACGATAAATAATGACATACAATGACAGACAGTACTTACAGCGGCTACTTCATTTTAAATCATTTTTAGTGGGAATATAAATAGGTATGTTTGGTTGCTTACACCACAGGTAACTGCCAATCACAGAGCGTTATGTGTGGTTAAATTAATTTATACAAGCAATGTATGTTGTATTGCCTATAATAAAATCGTTCATAAACAGAAAATCATTCATTAATAGGGGTCATTAATCAATGATTTTGAGGGTGTTAAAATTAATCATAAATGGACGGCCGACAGAAAAAAATTTTAATAAACATTTTATACCATTTTACAAAAGAAGTTTTTACTTCATTGTAAGTTTTTTTTAAACTATGATATACAGCCAAACACTGACAATTTCCCTTTTAAATTTTACTTCTTTTTTCTTATACTTTATAACAGCGCGTGGCACTTATGGGAGTACCAACAGAAGTGAATACTTTTTATATTATTACTATATTACGCGCATTATTACTATATATGTGTTAAAAGAATTTTATTTCTGATGATTACTGAATTAATATTTTTTATAATAACACCACATATTTAAGTTTTTTAAAATTTAAAAATAATAATTAATATTTTTTCTTTAAAAATTTAATTTAATTTAATTTTATTTCATTTGATTTCATTTAATGTCATATAATTTCATATAATTTTATATAAGTTCATATTATTATTTCATATAATTTCATACAATTTTATACAATTTCATATAATTTCATATAATTTAATTTAATTTCATGTAATTTCATATAATTTCATATAATTTCATGTAATTTCATATAATTTCATATAATTTCATATAATTTCATATATTTTCATATATTTTCATTCAATTTCATTCAATTTCATTCAATTTCATTCAGTTTCATTCAATTTCATTCAATTTCATTCAATTTCATTCAATTTCATTCAATTTCATTCAATTCCATTCAATTTCATTCAATTTCATTCAATTTCATTCAATTTCATTCAATTTCATTCAATTTCATTCAATTTCGTTCAATTTCATTCAATTTCATTCAATTTCATTCATAAACGTTCAATCGTTCATAAACAGAAAATCATTCATTAATAGGGGTCATTAATCAATGATTTTGAGGGTGTTAAAATTAATCATAAATGGACGGCCGACAGAAAAAAATTTTAATAAACATTTTATACCATTTTACAAAAGAAGTTTTTACTTCATTGTAAGTTTTTTTTAAACTATGATATACAGCCAAACACTGACAATTTCCCTTTTAAATTTTACTTCTTTTTTCTTATACTTTATAACAGCGCGTGGCACTTATGGGAGTACCAACAGAAGTGAATACTTTTTATATTATTACTATATTACGCGCATTATTACTATATATGTGTTAAAAGAATTTTATTTCTGATGATTACTGAATTAATATTTTTTATAATAACACCACATATTTAAGTTTTTTAAAATTTAAAAATAATAATTAATATTTTTTCTTTAAAAATTTAATTTAATTTAATTTTATTTCATTTGATTTCATTTAATGTCATATAATTTCATATAATTTTATATAAGTTCATATTATTATTTCATATAATTTCATACAATTTTATACAATTTCATATAATTTCATATAATTTAATTTAATTTCATGTAATTTCATATAATTTCATATAATTTCATGTAATTTCATATAATTTCATATAATTTCATATAATTTCATATATTTTCATATATTTTCATTCAATTTCATTCAATTTCATTCAATTTCATTCAATTTCATTCAATTTCATTCAATTTCATTCAATTTCATTCAATTTCATTCAATTCCATTCAATTCCATTCAATTTCATTCAATTTCATTCAATTTCATTCAATTTCATTCAATTTCATTCAATTTCGTTCAATTTCATTCAATTTCATTCAATTTCATTCAATTTCATTCAATTTCATTCAATTTCATTTAATTTCATTTAATTTCATTCAATTTCATTCAATTTGATTTAGTTTCATATAATTTAATTCAATTTCATTCAATTTCATTTAGTTTCATATAATTTAATTTAATTTCATTTAATTTCTTTTAATTTCATTTAACTAAATTTCATTTGATTTCATTTCATTTGATTTCAATTCATGTAATTTTATTTCATTTGATTTAATTTAATTTGATTTCATTTTATTTGATTTTACTTCATTGGATTTTACTTCATTGGAATTTCATTTCATTTAATTTTAGTTGATTTCATTTCATTTGATTTCATTTCGTATCATTTGATTTCATTTTATTCGATTTCATTTCATTTGATTTGATTTCGTTTCAGTACATTTCATTTCATTATATTTTATATTACTTTACTCTTTTTTATTTATTTTAATTTACTTTGTTTCATTTTTTTTATATTTCCGTTCTTATAGTTGTTATAAAAAAGTGACATCTGTTTACAACGTAATTTAATTTTTTGCAGGCGTCTCGATATTTCGTGTCACGCTAAATATTATTTCGGGTCGTGGAAAAACATCATATTGAGCGATAAGAAGTATTCACTTCTATATGTTTAAAAATGAGCCGAAATAATACCACCTCATTAACCTTCAGACGCTTATAAGTATTGAACTAAATATAGCATGTAAGGATTTAAAATTTTATGGGCTAAATTTATGGGTTCAAAGCAAGTTATTTTAATTGAAAAATTTGAGCTGGTGTACTTACAGTTTATTTAAAAACATTGAAAATAATAAACTTAGTAGATTTATGTGTGTGTATATCTAACAATTAATAAAGCTAAATTCTTAAGCTAAAAAATAAACTACTCTAAACAGCACAATAAAATCGCGTAATGGCAATGTCCTTACTCGTTGAGCATACTGCGTATAAATAACAAAATATTCCAAATCAACTATATAGGAGACATTCAATTAAAAACAAACAATAATAGGTAAGATCCCATTGCAAAATCACTACGTTCATAACGTAGTTATGAACATAGTTTAATTAAAAATACACTTTTTCATTTTTCTAAACTACTAACTTTATAACGAGTCTAACGGTATAACGACGTTCAAAACTTGACCAGAATAATCTGACACTGGCTATCCTTGTCAAACCAGTGACGTTGTGCGCTAGCTCTCTTTCCTTTATCTTTGAAACTTGAGTTTTTAACCGCTGGAAACACTAATTTGCGACCATTTTTATTCAGACAACCTTATATCATCATATTAAAAAAAGTTGGCTTTAATTTGATATAAAAAAAACATGCATATACGTCATGAGCAGAATATTTTAAAAAATAAATGAACAAAAATTAATTATCTGACTGGCAAGCTGTCATCAATATTTTCTCCTATTCTTAAATGTGAGTTTGATTAACTACGTTATAAACGTACATTTTAGTTATTTTGTGGCGGGATCTCGTACTATAACAACTTCCAAGTTAAAAGGTGTTAATCTCTTAAAATTCCATCCCAAATAGACATTTCTTACTCAGAACACTTTATTTTTTAAGTTATGCAATTACAAAATACTTAATACAAAAGTTAACAGCTACTGTTGAATTCTAAACTTAGAATGAATACATGTTTTTTAATGAGTCTTTTTATATTGTTTATAAGTAATAACTTATAGCTTACAGTGTTGTTTGTCCCTCGTGTGGGTGGTCTCGTCTAGTCGGTTTTATTGTCTGCGACTTCTTTATCTATATATTCTGGTTCTATTTCTGTATCTTTGTTTGATATTGATATTTATACTTAAAATTCAATTAGTAAGACATATCAACTTTAAATAATAAAATCTACTACTTTAAAACTAAACTAGTAAAATAAATAACGTATTTCATTGACATTAAAGACTAAAGTACGTTTATTGACGTTTCAATTTCCACTTCGGAAATCGTTCTCAAAATACAAACATTAGTAAATTAAACAAATTTTGTTTTTTTTTGTTACTTAGTGAAAAATTCTTCTAATAATTTAATTTTATCTGACTCATCTATATTGACAATTCAGACATACATTATACATTTTAAAGTTAAAATTGATTTAATTAAAGTTGATTTCATATAATCGAATGAACTATCTTATAAGTAAAGTCGTCCCAGGAACGCAACTCAACAATATTGGCAATATCATTTTAAAGTCGTCTACTTTAAAATGTATAATGTATGTCTGAATTATCAATATAGATGAGTAAGATAAAATTAAATTTTTAGAAGAATTTTTCACTAAGCAACAAAAAAACAAAATGTGTTTAATTTACTAATGTTTGTATTTTGAGAACGATTTCCGAAGTGGAAATTGAAACGTCAATAAACGTACTTTCACCTTTAATTGTGGCTTATTCCCATTTAAATAGTAATTACTTTATAATGCCACAAGAAAATAGCTTCAGAACGACATTAACGACGTTAGGCAGATAACCAAAGAAAAATGTATCAATCTGGAAGCAGATGTGTGGAAGAATGAACTGCTATGAACTGCTATAGTGACAAAATCAGGATAATTTTCTTTCTTTTCTGTTTTTGTAAAAGCTGGTTTTTATTGCGATATTCATGTTTTTAATACCTACTAATATTGCATTATTATGGTATTGTTATTATCCAGTCGGTTTATTATAAATAAAGTAAATTGTTTGATTTGTAAATAATTTTTAAGTACAATTGTTAAGAAATCTTAAAAATAATATTAAAGTATATTCATTCAGCAAATTCCCAACTGTAAACAAACGCACGTCAAGAGGCTATTAAATATAATTTATTGTCTAAGTCCGACGGATTCTCATTTTACAGGTCCAAACTTGTCAGTCTGTTTAAATTCAAATTGTAGCGTGTTGGTTTTTAAGTTAATATATTGTGTGATACATCTTATAGTAGTTATTTACTGGTCGTGTTATTTTTTAGAGTTTAGTGTAAGTGTTTAGTATTAAGTTTTATAGTGTGTAGTGAACTTTTAGTATCCAAAAACAAAGTATTTTTTAATCAAAAGTAAAAATAGCTTGCGGTAATCACTTTAATAAAGGTAAGAGAAACCAATATTTTAAATGATTGATGTTTCGGAAAGTTTTATTTCCTTTTTAGTCCATTTATTCACGGTTTTTGCTGTAAATGTTAAAGAACTGCTTGGATTGACATGAAATTTAGCATATACATAGTTAACGGCAAAGATAAAAAGTGATATTGTGCCGATGTGTGCTTTTGCCATGGGGGTGAGTTTCACCTCTTCTCGGGTGTGAAAAAACATGCGTTCAAAATAGGTCCAGTATTGAATAAACTGATTAATTCTAAGCAACATTTATTTTATACAGTTTTTGCACAAAGTCAATACTTATCGAGTTATTTGCGAGTGAATATGATCATTTTTCAATAAAAAAAACACGTTTTTAGACGGTTTTCTGCAAATAGCTCAATAAGTAAGTATCTTATCGAAAAACATATTCTCAGCAAAAATATAGCTTATAAAAAAGTTTAAAAAAAAACGATGTCTGTAGACTCAGTAAAAGAAGAGTTGTAGCTAATAAAAAGTAATTCAAATTTCAAATCGAATATTTCAACGAGAACAAAAAAATGAAGCACTTTTCGGGGAAAACTCGCTGTTGGGGAAAGTGCCAATTTTTTTTTATTCTTTTACGTTGAAATATTCGATTTGGAATTTGACGAATAAGAACCTACTTTTCATTAGCTACAAATGTGCTTCTGGCTTTATATGTACACCATTTTTTTTGCTATTTTATAAGCTATACTTTTGCTAAGAATATTTTTTCGATAAAATACTTACTTTTAGTTGAAAAGTATTGACTCAGTGAAAAAACTCTTTAGAACAAAGGATGTTTAGAATTAGTCAGTTTAACCAATTCCTGTCTTACTTTGAAAGTATGTTGTTTCACCCCTGAGAATGGGTGAAACTCACCCTTAGGACAGAGACACCCATCGGCAAAATATAACTTTTTTATTTAACATGTTAGCTATGTGTATGCCAAATGTCATGTCAATCCAAACTGTTCTTTGGGGAGGTTTTATCGTAAGTGAATGGAATATTTCTGGAGTCGAAAAAATATACAGAATGCAGTTTCATAACGATATTTTAGATGATGCTGGTTTTATTGCAATACATATTATTTTTTTCCTAGGCTATTTTGACATTCTCTCAATCAACTAAGTACATTAAGTTATTGAAGATAAATAGAATAACAAAAATGTCAAGCACTGATACAGTCGATGAACTCCTTGATATTGATTTAACCCTCACTCCACCTAAAAAAAGAACAGTAAATGGTAATTGACGTTAAAACGAAGGAAATGATTATAAATGTATTTAAAACGGAAATGCAGGAGAACCCTACAATATCGAAAAGTGCTATTTCTATTAGAGTAGCAGATAAAACAGGTACTGATGAAAAAATATTGTTACTTTTTATCTATTGTAAGCGTGTGTAGCCGTAGTGTACGCAATGTGGTTCATGAATATGAAATTATTGTCGACACCAAAATCAGTTGAGCATCGTAAAAGTATTGTCAACTCGCTGGATGAATTTGACATAGAAGCGATAAGAAGAATAATCCATCAATTCTTTTTTCGAAATGAAATACCCACAATAGACAAGGTTCTGAGGGTTGTTAATGAAGATCCGGTTTTGCCTAATTTCAAAAGAACTACGTTTTTTAAATTATTGAAAAAAATAAATTTTAAGTTTTAACGTTGTCAGCGAAACAGCATTTTGAAGGACAGGGACGAAAGTGTCTTGTGGAGATGAGAATTTCTGATAAAAATAAAGTCCTACAGAAATGAAAATCCCAAAATTTACTACTTAGACGAGACTTGGCTAAACGCTGGACACACCAAATCTAAAGTATGGGTCGGCAATTCGGTAACGTCTTATAAACAAGCGTTTTTAGATGGACTTTCTACGGGGTTAAAAAATCCTGCAGGTAAATGTTTATGTGCTTTTTCACTTTAAGTAAATTTTAAAACAATAAAATTTTCAGAAAAAGGAAAAAGACTAATAATCTGTCACATTGCCAGTGAAGTGGGTTTGTTCCAGAATGCGCTATGGGTGTTTGAATAAAAAAAAAGTGGGGACTACCATGAAGAGATGGACGGGAAATCTTTCGAAAATTGGTTCAAAAATATACTGCCCCGATTAGAAGACAACTCCATCATCGTATTAGACAAAGCGTCTTATCATTCCAGAAAATTGGAAAAAATTTCCAACTACTGCTTCTAGAAAAGCTGACATCCAAGCGTGGCTGAAATCAAAAAATATAGGATTTGAGGACTCCATGTTAAAAGTGCAACTGCTGGCTATCGTTAAGGAACATAATGGACAATATAATAAATATATCATTGTTGAAATGAAATGGCAAAAAGCCAAAACAAAGTAGTGTTAAGGCTGCCCCATAACCATTGTGAGCTCAATCCGATTGAACTCATCTGGGCAGAAGTAAAAAGTTTTATGATGCAATAAATAATATTAGTCCAACTATTTGGCAGAAATGTGGGCAACACGTTCAACAAAAAGTCGAGTCCAAAATGTGGAAGTTGGAAAATATAATCGAGAACCATATCGAACCCATAATAATAAATCCAGACGAAGACAGCAGCACATGTAGCTCCTCAGATTCTGAGTAATTTAAATGGTTTTTATGCTTTGATAAACCTATGACAATGCTACTTTGTTCAAAATGTTCACTTTGTTATGGATCTCTCAGTTGATGAATATTTTATTTTTGCACATTTTTCTTCAATGGGACATTAAATTTTGCTCACAATGATTAAATTTCAAGAAATTCTTACACCAATAGTTTCAAAAGTAAATATTTTTAAAAATCATATGATACACCTCAGTAACAATGTTTGGCTTCCACGTGCGTTTGTTTACAGTTAAGAATTTGTAAAATGAATGACTTCTTTTTCTTCTGGTTCCTATCCGTTTCGGATGTTGGAAATCATATTGGCAATCATGACCTTGCTCGCTGCGGCTCGAAACAGCTCCGTTGAGGTTTTCTTAAACCATGTTCTTAAATTCCGCAGCCATGATATTCTCCTTCTACCGGGTCCACGCTTACCTTTGACTTTACCTTGCAATATAGACTGCAGCAGGGAGTAACGGTGCTGATTTCTCATAACGTGTCCCAGATATTGCAATTTTATGCGTTTAATCGTAAACACAACCTCTGGTTCCTTCTTCATTTTTTCTAGAACTTCCTTGTTCGTGATCCTTGCTGTCCATGATATTCTCAGCATTCTTCTATAAAGCCACATCTCAAATGCTTCAAGTTTTTTAATAGTGGTGTCTGTAAGCGTCCATGCCTCCGCCCCGTACAACAACACAGAGAAATCATAGCATCTCAAATGTCTCATTTTTGTATCTAGGGATATGTTGTGACTTTTGAAGATGGCGCTCATTTTGTTAAAGACCGTTCTTGCCTTTCCTATGCGGCACTTTATTTCCTGTACATTGCTCCATTGTTCGTTTATAATAGTTCCCAGGTAGCAATACTGTTTTACTCGCTCTATCTGCGTCCCATTAATGTATAGATGAGCCCCATTTATGTATGAATGTAGTTTAGTTATAAAGTCTGTCTTAACACAAAATAAAATATTGAAAATATAAACTTATAAATAATAATTTCGAAATGAATAATAATAGAGATTTTGTCACGTTTAATACCGAAAGTTTAAGTAAAAATAACAAATTAATGCCAGTTTTAAAAAATTTTGAACAAAAATATTTTAAAATATAAACGAGATGCACTTAAAATGCATTTTTGTTATGCACCGATACAATTTTTTATTTCTAACGTGTTAGGGATTAAGAGTATAAGTCAAAAAAGTATATTTTTCAGTAGCGCGCTTCGAAGAGTTTACTGACCAGTGAGATTTTAATGGTTTGATTTTATGCAAATCAACACATCCCTATATTATTAAAAAGAGGCAAATAAAGTATAAAAAGATGAAAAAAATCATGGTGAATTACCTGACTTATCTTATTAGATTTACTCTGTTTACTGACTTGTACCATTAGGACCAGCTCTTGTACTAATCAGTCCAAACTTTTTCTAGTAGATTAATATCAAAATGGTATTAGTACTAAGTAGAAAATTTCCTGGGAAATTCTTAGGAAAATGGGAAATTCTTAGGAAAATGGGAAAGTCTTGGAAAAATATTTTGCAAAAAGGTAACTGTTTATAAAAAATCATATTTCGTAAGATAACAATTTACTCTACTGCTTTATTCATACCCATAAATGATTAAAAAAATATAATATTAGCTACATGACAGGAAAAATATTAATTTTTAGTCACCAAATTCTTCAATATCTGGCAAGGAAGATTTTTTTTTCGCATTGGAGTGCGTTTTCAAATTTTTATAAAAATCATGAAAGGTCGGATTAATAAGTGGCAATAGATCCAAAACATCTTTTTTCTTTTTAGGTGTGATAGGAAGGGTGGTTTCATAACATGGCACATGCATTAGGTTTTCTGGGTCCACAGAGTTTCGTTTAACTAATTTTAAAAGGATCTTCTTCTTTCAAAGTGCATTTAAAATAGAGTTTTCATGTGTGTAGCAGAACCATCTAATCTCAGTCCATTTGAATGGGTTTCCATCTGTGTCTTTCTTGCTAAGGTAGAGACCATTTTTATACAAATCCGCAAAATTTAAAAAATCTTTATGGTTCAATTCCACAACATCAAATTTTTTTTGCCTATAGTACGGACAAGCTGGTACCAGTCATGTGGATGGGAAATCGAGATTTGTAATTTCTTTTTTTGTTTTTCTATCAAGCCATGATCAATATCACACTCTAAATGGCTATGCCCGCTTACCATAAATTTATGGTCGATTACATCTAAATGATTCGAGTTTTGCATAAGTGTTAAAAACATAGCAAATACATGGGAGTTTCTGTTCTGGCAGTGTTACAGATTTAATATCTTCTGGAAGACCAGACATTTCTTTGAATAAGCATGTGGCTATCTGATTTGTACCTCGAGCACCCTCAGCCTCATGCCACATGTAACATCTTACACTTCCTAGGCCGGTTTCATGCATAGTGAGGTTATAGGTCCACAATTGCCTTTTGTAAAATGACACAGAAGAGTTCACAAACGGTGTTGGCAGACACTGTTGTAAGTCAAAAGTGTAACACCTCTTGGTGCTATCTTCTTTTGAATTTCGTTTATCTGCATCTTTCATTAGATAAGTAGAATCAGCTTCCTCATGATGTTTATCTACTTCCGACTGTATTATCAATTTTTCTTCATCGCTGGACACTTTAAGTTTCATTGCCATAGTGTCACATTTGTGGCATGTGCCCACTTTTGAAGTTTTAAATAAAATGTTCATTTTATAAAATTCTTTTTGGTAAATACTGCGGCAAACAGGATTATACAGAGTCTTTATAAAGAGAATACATTGTGCTGAGGTTTAAAAATGCAGGTAAGTACTTTTTATCATTCTTTCTCCTGGTATAATGGGATTCGTAGGCAGGAAATGACTCTATGTGCTTTCGCACTTCATTAAGCTTTTCAGGAGACTTCTTGTTGGCAGGTGGGTCTTTTCCTCTATTGTCGGTAGAAGGTATGCCAGAAGTAGAGCTACTTATGCCATTTTTAATAGCCAATGTAATAAACAGATTTGTTTCATCCAGGGCTTTCATAAAACACCCCTTACACACTTTTATGAGCTCCCCTCGACTTTAAAATGGAATGTGTGCGTTACGATTCGAAATTTTTCTTTTTCGGGATCTTCAGTTCGTTTTCTTTTCGTTTTAGGCTCTTAAAACTTTAAAATTGTCCATATTTTCTTTAGTTAAAGCAAGAAATTTAAACAAAACACCTTTTAAAGAGGAGATAGGAAACACACAATAACAAAACTTAACCTCACTTTCGGCTGATCTTAACAGTACAAGTCGTGCTTCAAAGCCATAACAATTATAAACTAAATCTGACACTTCTGAACCTAAGAGTATAAGTTGACTTATACTCTTACTCCCGAGCATAAAATGGCCTCAGTTAAGTTAGATTATTTGGATTAAAATACAAGATACCATTATAAAAACACTAAATTTTGACTTGAACTTTTAGTACCAGGTAGAATACATATCTTTCTACCTACTTCTGACTTATACTAAAAAGACACTAAAACTGACTTATACTCTTTGTCTATACATTTTAGTTTGGTTAGTATAATTCCACTTCCAGTACCTTTACGTGAATTTTAACGTCGCCTTCGCGCAATTCTATAGTCAACAGTATATACAATTATTATACAAGTAGTATAAAAAAAATACAAGCTATATTATATTATAGTGCAAACACCCCTAACCACGGTGCGGCAGACGAAATTAGTTTCAGTCGGCCCTTCCATGCGAAACAGTATACTAAGCAACTTAAAAATATCGACTTGAAAATTTGGTTATTGGTTTTGTTGACTTGGCAGTGTTAAATTCAACCCAATTGTGTATATTATGTTCTCTGTTTCTTTCTCGCTTACTCAAATTTATTAAGAACTGTTTTCTCAACACACATTTGTTTAATTAGGTAATTCAGAGGATAAGTCTATCAATTATTAGTTATTACTTATCATTTAAGATTTGATAAATGTATAATAGGATGAGTAGGTACTTTATAATAAATAAAAATATGGGCGCATTAATCAAATTTAAATAAAATTTCTTCATTTATTTTGTTTCTTCCAGACTGGTGCAAAACAATAAAAATTGGAGTCTGCTTCAATTGATTTGTTAATTTGATTTTAGATAATCTTTTTTCCAAAACTACTTCAAACTATGATTTATATTGATTTTGAGTCTATATTTTTTAAAATCTTTGATTTATACAACATGTTCTAAAAGTGTAAAATAAAATTATAAAAAAGCACACCTTTTTTTAACATAAAAAATAATTTTTGTTAATAAAAATAAAAATTCCAATCCTTATTTTATATAGGTACATAGTTAATCCTTAACATTTTTTTAACTCTTTGTGTTTTTTAATACGAACATACACGTGATATGTTTTTTTAATTTAACGTTATATCAACCATAATTATTTAATTAAAATATGTTGTTTTTTATTTTCACTGCCTTTACAGTGCCTACATCATAATGAATAACAGCCATCTTCTAAAAGATTCTAAAAGAAGCGACCAAAAAATTATTAAAGAAGGATAGATTTTCCGATTTTTCTTTGCAATAATTCATGGCAGCCCGCAGCAGACCTACAATGTCAATTGTTTACAAGCTGTTGAAGGATGATATTAATTTCTACGGGTGATATTAAACCCACGGACAATAGAAAAATACTGATATACGAGCCAAAAGAACAGAATATCTAAGAAAAATTAATAAAACATAGATAAAGCATAGGGTTATGATATTATCTATACTGATGAAATGTATCTCCACAGCAGTCATACAGCATCTAAATCATGGGATGATGGTTCAAACAACTGTTTAAACGCCCCAGTTGCCAAAGGTCAGAGGTTAATTATTGTACAAGCAGAAGGGGAAAAAGGTTTTGTTCTAAATGGCCTCCTAATGTTCAAATTTGGTCAGCGTACTGGAGATTATCACAACTTTACAAAATCGCTTCAAAAAAAGTTAATTCCCAACTTGAACCAGAAAACCGTGCTTGTATTGGATAACGCGTCGTACCACAGCGTTGCCTATGAAGCGGCTCATACATTTTCATGGGAAAAAGGGCATGCAGCGAAGGCTCACAGAAAAATGCATTTAAACGAAATGCAGAACCCAACATTGATGACCAAACTAGGACACATTGCATTATGTCTTCCTCTATACCACCCTGAACTAAATCCGATTGAGAAAATTTGGGGAGTAGTCAAAAATCATGTTGTAGCATCAAAAATGTGTCGTTCAAAATTTCAAACGTTAGGCAGATAGCCTAACCATAGAAGAAAAATGTATCAATTTCAAAGAAGATGTGTGGAAGAAAACTTGCAATTAGGTTATTGGAGTAGAACAGTACCTTTGAAAAGAACATTATTTAATAGATGACGTGGCTGAACTGATTATACATGTTAGCGAAGACGATTTCGACAGTTCGTGTTCGTAGTCAGGCACCGACGATGATGAAGGTGACCTAGGATGTGAACTGTTTTAAAAAATTTTGAAAAATCCAAAATACAAACGAGATGCACTTAAAATGCATTTTTGCTATGCACCGACGCAATTTATTGATCACATGGGTCTTAGTCCATCACTGTAACTATTTCACCCATCGTAATTTATTTATTTATTTATTTATTAACCATTTACATTGGAACAAAATATAATATATAAAATTTTTCAAAGTAAGCATAACATTGGAAAATAATCAGTAAAATTTAACCAAAACTAATAATTAACTGGAATACAAACTAATATCACACAAATAGTTGTGTGATATTATTTGGTACCTATTATATAGTCTCACCATATGAGTAAGAGGCTTGAAGTATTCATAATTAAATTGATGAAATGGTAGATGAAAGAACGAAGTGATCAGCTATCATACTATAACTGTATGGGACAGAGAGGTCATGAAAAGCACTACGATAATGATAGTGTTTACCAAATTTATGCTGAACACGATCAAGCTTGTCTATAGATGTTTGATAGTAAGGTCCCCATACAACTATTGCATATTCTAGTCTGGAGCGAATGAGTCTATTAAAAAGAATTGGTAAAACAAAACATGAAAATTGACAAGTGTTTCTAGTTATAAACCTGAATTGTTTAAATGCACTGTTTACTGTGACCTCTAGATGCTTACGAAATGTTAATTTACAATCAAAATAAACACCTAAATCCTTAACACAGTCCTGCCTAGACAGCTGAGTGTTATCAAAGCTATAATCGTAATTTAAAATTGTTTGCTTCCTGTGAAAAGTAATAACACAACACTTATCAATGTTCAATTTTAATTCATTTAGTTTGCACCAATCGCTAAATCTGCTGAGATCCTCTTGTAGCTGAATTTGATCATACTGACAAGTAATGACTTTATAATTTTTTTTATCATCAGCAAAGTTGAGAAATTTTGAATACTTAATGACTTTCTCAACATCGTTAACCAAGAGGACAAAAAGTAGAGGACCACAATGTGACCTCTGTGGTACTCCAAAGAGGACGTCAACAGATTGAGACAACACACCATTTATTTTAATGCTCTGGGTGTTACCCACAAGAAAACTATCATACCAATCAAGCCATTTGCCAGTTATACCAATGGCTCCTAATTTACTGATTAAATAACGATGATTTACTTTATCGAATGCCTTTCAGAAGTCAGTATAGATGCTGTCCACCTGGTACGACCTCTCAAAGGCACCCAATATATCATCTTGGTAGACCAACAAGTTTGACACTGTGCTCCTCCCCCTTTGAAAGCCATGCTGTTGGGGTATTATTATATTATTTGTTAGTTTTGATAAGTGAGAAGTCACTAGCTTGTCGAGAAGTTTTGGGATTGCTGACTGTATACAAATTCCTCGGTATTTTTCAATATCTTCCCTTTTACCTGACTTAAAAATGGGTACAATAACAATATAACTGTTCTTCCAGAAAGAAGGGAACTCACCAGTCATAAGAGATAAATTATAAAGATATTTTAGGGGCATAGTAAGAGAGCAGAGACAGTGCTTTAATAATACCGGTTAATTTCCTCGCATATACGTTTTAGTTTGGTTGGTATAAAGATCGCAGCATATTATCATGCACGAATAGTTTCAGGCACGTAGCGTTTCCAGTCCAGCAAATCGGACTGCACGTTTACATTTTCATACATATAACGTTTCAGTTTGGTTCGGTGAAGATATGATCCCGCTTTTCTCGACAAAAATTATGTGCAATTGCTCTTCTACTTAACGACGAAGAAAGAAAAACTGTAGTAAAAAGAAGGTTTGAAATCAATCAATCAAAATCAATATAAATTCTTTATACAAAGAATTAATTGATGACGATGAAAAATATTATGGATATTTTAGAAGGAATAGGATGATTCAGTTTGAATATATTTTAAATTTAATTACACCTTTAGTTAAAAAACAAAATACTACATTTAACGAAGCCATACATATCAAACCAAAGAGTATTTTTAAAAAAGAAGAGGTATTACTTCCGCGCAAAAGTCCTAATTGTTTATCACTTCCGTGATTAATTGTCACAAAGCAATAAAAACACATGCATAAATGACAAAATAGCCTCGAAAATATTTTTTTTAAATATTCTGTATCAAAATGAAACAAATACCTAAATA
Organism: Diabrotica undecimpunctata; assembly: GCF_040954645.1. Lineage (NCBI taxonomy): Eukaryota > Metazoa > Arthropoda > Insecta > Coleoptera > Chrysomelidae > Diabrotica > Diabrotica undecimpunctata. Next base: position 51,598,494 of record NC_092810.1, on the reverse strand, counting down.
AACAAGGAGAAAACAACGGAGCCCTTATTCACATTATCCGTACCAACAGGTTTCGACTCGTTCCGTAGCCGTCGGCATCCGTAAAATATTGTTTTCGAATATACTGATCGGAAACGTTAGGTGTCTGATACGATACGTTCCGGACAGTGTGAGTTGTTCATATTATTTAAAAACATTTAAATTATATTTTTCGGAAACTAAACGTTACGTGCTGGAAACACAACTTGCATCGACCTTAAGGTCGTGGCATATTATCATGCACGTTGCGTTTCCAGCACATAGCGTTTAGTTTCCGAAAAATATAATTTAAATGGTTTTAAATATGGACAACGCACACTGTCCGGAACATAGCGTTTCAGACAGTTAACCTTTCCGTTCAGTATACCTATTTGAAAACAATATTTTACTGATGCCGACGGCTACGTAATGAGCCGTAACCGGTTGGTATAAGGATAATGTGAATTAGATGTCCCTCATTTTCCCCTTGTTTATTTAGGTATTTGTTTGATTTTGATACAGAGTATTTAAAAAAAATACTTTTCGAGGCTATTTCGTCATTTATGCATGTGGTTTTATTGCTTTGTGACAATTAATCACGGAAGTGATAAACAATTAGGACTTTTGTACGGAAGTGATACCTCTTCTTTTTAAAAATACTTTTTGGTTTGATATGTATGGCTTCGTTAAATGTAGTATTTTGTTTTTTAACTGAAGGTGAAATTAAATTTAAAACATTTAAACTGAATCCCATTTATTCTAAAATATCCATAATATTTTTCATCGCCATCAATTAATTCTCTGTATAAAGTCCAGTATTCACATTCCTTCTTCCTTTCTCTTAGCATTGGATGTACCTCAAACCTTCTTTTTAACAGTTTTTCATTCTTCGTCGTTAAGTAGAAGAGCAATTGCACATAATTTTTGTCGAGAAAAGTGAGATCATATCTTCACCGAACCAAACTGAAACGTTCTATGTATGAAAATGTGAACGCGCAGCCCAATTGCTGGAGTGGAAACGCTACGTGCCGGAAACTATACGTGCACGATAATATGCCGCGACCTTTAATTCTATCACAGCATTATGCTGTGGTTCTATGGTCAAAAGTGAATACAAGTACTCTACTCGCATTTACGGTTGCCTTTAAATACCCGTCATAAACTGTGTGGACTTACATACGCTTGTATACTCGTTCATATCACCTAATTAGTACTCAGGCGGATGTAGCTTCCGCCTGTTGACTTTTTGATATCGAAATACAAGGGAAATGGCTTCCTTTCCAACTTGATAAGGTATTTATCATTTCCCTTTAATATCTACAACAAACTATTTCCGATATCGTTTTCGGCAGATCTTGGATTTAGTCGACGCACTGATGTTAGTTGATTATTTACTGAATCAGTAGACTCAAATTTACCCACGCGCCGCTCATAATATATTACTCGTCAAGACTGGGAATTACTTTCGAAATTTTGCCCATCTGCGCAGAGAGCAGACAGAGAAATTATTCGCAGAGAAAGAGATTGATGAATGCCGGGACTCGACTACGTGATTTTTAAACGTAGTTTACAGGTCGGGTTTACTTCTCCTACTATTTCCAGTAATTTGGTGCGCATCAAGTGGGTGTGCCGATTTTAGGATTTTCAAAGCCATTCCTAGTTCTGACAAAGTGTATCGAGATAATAATGTATGTTCGATAGGAAAAATTAAGAGAATATTATGCAATATCCGCGCAAGGAATGGCGCTTCTGGTCTTGCCATCGTGTGCACTACGATGCCAGCTCTACCGATTCGAAATTCTATCGAAGACATAATTTTCTACAGATTTTTATTCTTTGGTACATTTTAACCCAAAAATGTAAGTAATTTAGTACATTTTTTCTCTCAATTTACAAAGATACTCTTTAAGAGATATGGCCTTACATTCAGTACATTCAATAAGGAAGTGGACATCTGGAAATGTTTCAAAGCTTATTGAACCTTATACTCTTGGTATACCAAGCTTGTACCAAAGCTTGGTAATACGCATGTCCGAAAAAAAAAAGAATCCTAAAAACATTAACTATTTTAATTTCATATTGAATTGCACGTAGTTTTAAGTACAGCTCACACGATGTCGAATATTTCCAATAAACACTTATGTTTTTCTTAGCTTGAAGATTCATTAGTCAACGCGACGCATTTTTTTGTCTATTACGACGAAAGATGTTATGTAGTAATAAAATTTTACGACTTCCTATCATCGCTGTCGAAAAAAATTACTCTATAATGTCAATAAAAATATTTACAATTTGTTTTAACTGTTGGAAGTCTACTTCCAGCACTAGCACGAAGTGTAACTACCTGACTTGACAATGGCAAGTGCGACCGAAACTCCATACCATGGAACTGATCCACCCTATTAGTTTTAATCGGTCCATGATAGTCCAGTTATTTGAGACGTTACTACTATAAAGAAGGGTGCAGTGTTACGACAGTTCCGAGAGATTTATTCCATATCGAAAAAGTCCCGTGACGAGAAAGAACAATTATTAAAGAAGTCTGGAGTGACCGAGATACCATCCAAAAATCCCGAAATGTCTAGTAATGTCTGGAATATCAGAAAATGTATATAAACATAGCAAGTTGAAAGTTCCAATATAAAAGCTTGTAGCATTTGCAAATTCCTTGATATATATTAAAATCCCCTCGTATATGTATGAGAACATCGAAGCATATTTTCAATGTATTTCATAACAGGTATGTGTAAAAAAACCGAAATAATATTTCGATCCCTTTTGCGTCGCCAAGTAATATCATTTTTATCCTTTTGAAACTGCTTTAAGATAAATTTCATCGTCAAATGAACGAAATATTCTAGTTATATGTTTTGTTTATACTAAGTGAGGAAGCGAATGATTTTTAAGAATCACGTCACTCGCGCTGAGGAGAATCACATCCAGCGGTTAGTCCAAATTATACGTGGAATTTGTATTTTTTTCTCGTTCTTCGCCCCTTTTCATGAAAATCTAGTGTGTAGTGGCAGTTAATTGTAAAGTTCAATGTGTAGTTGCAGTCTAATTCTACCTGTTCCTGTTATTTAAGAAGCCCAGTCCAAAGTTTGTGTTCCAAACTTTCAACCTCAAGTTTGTATTTGTCCTAGAAACCGTCTCAGAGCATCTTTCACAGTTTGGAGATGGATTTGACCGTGTGGCAGAGAAGGAAGAACGGCCTGAGTGCCGTTCGCATAAGTTTCGTTTATTTTGATTGCCCTACCTCTGCCCCAATAAATTCTGTCCCAAATTTTCAACCCCCCATAACAATACCCTATGTGGTAGGCAAAATATTTCCACACGTTGGGCGCCAAATTGTAACGAAATATTTTGCCTACCAAATAGGGTATTACTATGGGTAGTTGAAAATTGGAGCGGAGATAAGGCAAACAAAATAAACGATACGTATGCGAACGGCACTCAGGGTTTATTTGGAGTAGCTGAGTCGTGGATAAGTGAATGGCAAGGGCGTTGGATTGGGGCAACTACAAAAATGAACCAAAGGGGTACTTACATGAATCTCCTGGGACAAATGGACAAACAAAACAACAGGAAGGGCCTCTAGCTATTTAAAATAAGGACGCCGCTTCGAGGTGACAAATTATAACGATTGCAACAACTAGTTGTTAACTATTTAAATAATTATTAAAAATGCAAAATATATCTTTTTAAACGAAACTCAAAAAAGGGTTAAGTATAAATTTTTTTTCTAAATAAATAAAAAAATGGTTTAGAGAAATAAATCAAACATTTATTGTTGTTTCACCACAAACAGTGACAAAAATAAATGCTACAAATTACTTTATAGATAGTTACAGAGATAAATACCAAAATAACAAAGAAACACTTTGTTGATGTTTACAAGTGGGGGGGTGCTACAAAACTTACAAAAAATCGTTACAAATAAAGAATTAACTTTTTAAGTGAAACCATGTATAATGACCTTCTAAAACCAAAACAAACTAATTTCAAAAATAATAAAGCTAGCTGTCATATGTCAGCATACAATTTTAAAACAGAACAATTATAGTTTATTTTTATGAACGAGAGAGTAATTAGCATAATTTTAACTGGTAGCTCCGACCACTCCATGGGCGTGCTCAAGATTAATTGAAAAATTACTTTGAATAATTGTAAAAAATAAATGAATTATTTCAGTGTTATAAAGTGTTATGTGTATGTAAACAAAAGTGACCTCTTTTATCACACACTATATTAGAACTGACTGGCCTACATTAAAAAGGGTTTTAAAAAATTCATATTTTTTTTAATTTTTAAAAATTACAAAAGAGAAAATGAGTTTTTAAAACCGTCTAAGGTATGTTAAATAGATGAATAAAAATATTAATATAAAACTTACAGCTACTTGTTACAAATCCAAATCAGATTCAGAAGATGAACTTTCAGAACCAAGATTTATAATAACTGGCTCGATCATTTTATCAGTAATATTGTCCAGCATCCACATTTTTTCCTCTTCTTTAATAGTGTGATTTACTGCCTTTTCCCAGTTTTCAGGTTTTACATTATTTACGGCCTCCAAAAACAACTGTATGAATTATGTAAAACATCATGAATTTTAAAAGTGGTATTTTTTCTTGAAACTTCACTCTTTATCTGTGCCCATACCAGTTCAATCGGGTTTAATTCACAATGATATGGTGGGGATCTAAGTACTGTCATTCCACGATTTTTGGCAATTTCATCAATTTCGTATTTTTTAAATTTTTCTTTATGAAGGGCACACAACGAATAAAGTTCCTTTCTTATAGATCCGGGATGGTAAGTAATATTTTTTGAACTCAGCCAATTCTGCAAGTCTTTTTTTAACCACTTGGTTGTGGGCAGTCCTTCTATAAGTCTGGAGTGATAACTTGCATTATCCATTACTATTACACAGTTCTTAGGAAGAAGATCTATCATTTGTTCGAACCATTCTTGAAAGACATCAGCGTTCATGTCTTCATGGTAGTCACCGGTACGAGTTGATTCAAAAGTTAATAAACCACCTTCAACAAAACCGTCTGAACTGCCAATGTGTACCATTATCAGCCTGCGTCCCTTTCCTGATGGTGGGTTTAAACCAGTAGATAAGTTATTTACAAAAGCGTGCCTTTGACTTGTAACAGTTTCATCCTGCCAAAATTTATTTGGTGTATGACCCTCGTTGATCCATGTTTCATCAAGATAAAATATTTTTCTTTTTTGGTTTCTCATTTCCTTTATGGTTCTTAGAAAATGTCTTCTCCATACGACAATATCGCTTCTTTCTAATAAAATAGACTTTCTGGGATTCTTTTTCCAGCGGAAGCCTATTTCTTTTAAAAGTTTCCATAACGTACTTCGACTCATTTCTGGGTAATCCTTATCATCTCGAACTGAGACAAGAGCTTTATCCAATGTTGAAAATTCTTGTCTAAAGAAGAATTCATGCACTTTCTGTCGAAGTCCTTCTTTAAAATGATATTCTATTTAAAACTTTGGTTTCCCTGGAGCATTACGTGGCATTTGAAAACTACCACATTTCTCTTCTTTAATAACTCTGTAAATCGTAGATTTCCCAACACCAAGTGTACTGCTAACTAACTCAACGGTCTCATCAACACTTTCACATAAACGTTTGTCTGTAAATGATTTAAAACAATTAAATATTAATGTTTTTTCATTAACTGTTAGAGGACCAATTTTTCGGCGTTTACACGGCACTTCCAAATTTTCCATAACACTAGTATACACAATAAACTGCACCTTGCAACTGAAGTACCTACTTTTAGTGAACTGTTAAGAATTTTGAATACGCCACTTGGACCTTCCTATATACAAAATGGAAAAACCCACTATCACATTTTCTGTGGAATAAGTTTAGAAGGTAATTATCTAGTCAATTACTGTCGTAGATTCCTGGAATTAAAGAATTAAATGTTTGATTGTTGAAACCCTTACTTCGTGGAATGCACTCATTTCAGATAAAATAAAACGTTTTATTTTATCTAAAGAATTAAACTTTATTTTGCAAATAGGAAAAGAATTAAACTTTATTTTGCAAATAGATAAAATAAAACGTTTTATTTTATCTAAAGAATTAAACTTTATTTTGCAAATAGGTAGGTACTTATTAAACTTTTATTGGTTATATATAACCAATAAAATAAACATCTTACATTTCTTACAAATTCATTAGTACCTGTTAACCTCCATCACTCCGACACTGGCAACCTTATTTAGGGATTACTAACCTCACAACTATTGTATTCTATTCTGCTCCAACCTTTATACCGGGTGGTCATACTCAATTTAAAATTGTTTTCCTATATACTTCTGTAAACTTGTTGACAAATATCTGTTTTTCATTGAGTCGCCCGTATCAACAGTTTAGGGATTTGCATACATAATTTATTGTTTTATTACTCTCTCATACATAAAAATACACTATAAAATGACAGCTAACCACGCCCCAAGACATACATTTTTAATTATTACAAATTCTTTATAAATCCTTATGAAAGCAAGTATTATGATTGGAAAAAAATGTCTATCGTTACTTTGAAAGTTTAAAAAACAAAAAAAGTTCCTGATGTTACACAACTACAACTACTGTACAAAATACACATACATAATACGTTGTATATAATGAAAATGTATATTTTTATTTTCATATATGTATGAAGGGAGTTGAATGCAAAAAAAAATTTTACACATACTCATTACACAGTAAAATTCATTGTTTATTTTGTTATTAATATAAAAATACAATACAATACACTGCAACATAATTCAATATAGTAATACAATACAAATTAAAATGCAATATACATAAATATTTAAAAATGACAATATACATAACTTACTTACGCATAGGTTTAATTTACCATGATAATAATATTAATAAAAAAAATATTGTTTTGTGATACAACTGTCAATTTGTCTGACGTTGACAAATATAAAATTTAATTGTTGTTTGTTGTGTATATAAGTACACATTTGAACTGAGGTATTTACAAATTTTAATTTATAATTTAACATTCCTAACGAGGCTCAAGACAAATCTGAACAGAATGGAAAAATATTAATAATATTAATAAATATTAAATATATTTACAAAAGGAACATTTTTATTCTCGAGAGAAAAAGAGAGAGAAAATATATCTTTTGTCTCTCTCTTACTTATATCTTACATATGTAATGATTTTGCCGATTGACTCCCGTACAAATTTCCAACGTCGAACGCGCGTATAGAACTATAACTTACCATCAATGTGCGCGAAAGGCGCTCAGATGGTATAAAAAAAATAGGTATTTCATATATTTCACATATTTCAAGTTTTGTTATTAAATTCCTATTATTTGTACAAAAGTTGTACTCCATACACTGGTAGAAAAATGAATTTATATGAATATCGTTTAAAAATTATAAGACATCTTTTAAAAAATTCTGAAATAGTATTGGTTACTCCAGCATACAAACAACAAACAACAGACAAGCACAACATTTCAAAAATTTTAAATGTTGATAGTAAAGGCCGGATAAAGAGAAAAAGATGTAAGGTATGTTCAAAGAATAATAAAATTTAATAAAAGACACGATATTTGAGTGCATTTTCTGTCCTGAAAAACCTGGAATTTGCGTTGGACATTGTGTTGTACAGTTACATATTATAATAATTTGTAATTATTAATATTATTATTGAAGTATGTTTTCTATTAAAATTTTCACCAAATGTTTCTTTTGACAATAATGACTTTCTGCAATTTAAAAATCAAAGACGCACATGTGAGTCTTTTAGCATATGGATGAAACATGATTTAGAGCTGACGACGCCTGAAAAGACAAAATTTAGCAAAATCTTTATAATTGTATTCTGCCAACAAGAAACCAATCACAGTTATAACAATTTACAAAAAAAAATACTCTCATCACCTATCAATAACATATCGTTAGGCTGTAAGCATGCGACGTGTTAATATAATAGTTAAAAGATTTAACTTCATTCTATTCGTCTGCTTGTTTTTTATTACATTCATACTGCTAAATAGTCTCTCAACATCGGCATTAGAATGAGGCAGTATTAGTAGAATAAACGCAAAAGTCGCTAATTCTTCAAACCGCGATTCTCCTTGAGCGTCTTTAAATTGCAATACTTCACTCCAAAATTTATTTGTGTTTTTAGTCTCATTCCATTTCAATACATGAATTTGATGCCACTGATCATCGACTCTTGTTTGTTCTGCACTTTGATTGAACTGAGCCATTATGTCAGTTAGTGGTTCTTTATTGTGATTGAGTACTTGTACAACACTTATTCGGGATATTTTTTTCATCAGTGTCAAATTTTCTGGTAACCTATTTTTGATTTCTTCAATTAGATTTACTATAAATGTCATGCACCGATGCCCAATCATTTCTTCATCTTTCCGTGGTAATCCTTTTTCTCTCATTTCAAGTATTTGATTTTCAAATCGGAATCCGAGATAACATTTTTGATCCAAAAAATCACGAATATTTTGAGTAAAAATATTAACTTTATTCGTAGGTAAAGTAACCTTGTTGACGAACATACCTATCAGGTTGATCAGCTCTTCACACAATTTGGTGTGGTCCGTATCTGTTGACTCGAACATTTTATTAACTCTGTTCATTTCACGTATATTGTATGCGTAATTGATCTCGTTCGTATACATAGAGTGCAATAACTCAGCCGAGTGACATCTTTTATGTACCTTTGCTATGGAAAAATGTGTTTTTAGCTCTAGCCATTGCGTGTATATTCTCGATACAGCAGATTCTATTGACAATCACCTTGTCTGGCATGCTTGAACTATTTTTAGCGGTTTCTGTCCATCGCTAATGGTTTTGTATAATTCTTTATAAAGCGGTTGTCTGGAGACGTTTCCTAGTTTATTTCCCATGCAATCTTACAGCAGTTATTTACCTTTTTATTTGGTTGATGCTTCTTTGTTGAGGCCACAAAGTTGTACCACAAAATTTACATTTCGTTACTTCTTGACCTGTACTACTTTCAATAATCTGTAGCCAATCTTGTAATGTGGCTCTTAAAGCCAATAATCCCGAAAATGTTGAATATATTATTGTGGTTTCGGCATAGTTACGTATGAAATAAACTCGCAATGATATAGTATTTGATGATAACCAGTGTTCATGTCATATATCCTAGCAGATTTCTTTCGTAATAATTAGTAATAGACTTAAAATACAGAAAACTGTAGTAGCAATTTTAAAATTTTAGTTTCCTGTAATTTTATATGCAGGTATTTTTACAACCGTACGCTAGAAAATTCCACCAGCCACTAAAAGCAATATTATGCCACTAAATCGGGATTTAAAACCAATAGTTTTAGCGGAGAATCCACTAAGTTGGCAACACTGCTGATTGTATCCAAATGCCCGTTTCGTTCTGGTACTTAATTTCGTCTCTCTACATGTTCTTAAAAATTGGTTCTCACCGCTAGGGGTTGTTTTATGTGGCAATTAAAATATTTCGTTTCGTTTCCAGCTACATAATATTATGTGTTCACATTATAGTCGACACGTAATTTCGTGAGAAAATTTATAGGAACCAGAACGGGTAAAATACTAGAAAATGGCAACAATGTCAGAGTGGTCACTACTTTATTGAACAGTAGCGTAGATATCTAATTTTTAATTAAATAAAAGTTTTTATTTTTATTTAATTTTATTTAAGAAAAAGTTTCATTTTCTATAAAGTTTAAATAAAAAATATTGGTGTTGTTAACTTCTGTGATATATCTAGGAAGAGATAACACTAATCGACTCGGCTAAATAGAACTTATTGTAAAATAACAATACCTATAAAAAAATTGTTAATAAAAGTAATTATCACATACAATTAAACAAATGTTTTATGTACAAGTATTTAAGTATACAAACGTTTTAATAACACAACTGCTCATAAGTTTTAAAACTTATGATCACATTTTATCCCTGATAACTTAGTTATTGTAATAAAAAAAATAAAGAATTCATTTTTTAAATTATATACAGGGTATTCTATTAACAACTTTGGTTTGACACCGTGTGAGAGAAGACTTAGTACCTCAATAATTTAAAAATGGGTAAGAAGTCTAAAACTTGTATGAACATCTTTTTTTATATATCTAGCAGGTATTTTCTAATAACCTAACCTGTACTTTGATTTAGAAGAAGAACTTACTAATCTACTTAGAATCACTGTTATCACTAGTATCAGTTGTATCTTCTATATTTATAGTTAATTTGGTTAATGCTAGTAAATATTTAACATAGTCATTTTCCACTGCGATTACATGTTTGATTACACTTGTCCAGTTGGTTGCTGTGATCTTTGTGACTTCTCTTCTAATTAACTGGAGAGCAGTAGACAAAAATTTAGGAGCCACGTTTCTTCTTCTTCTATTTCCTTTAAGTTGTGTCCATATTAACTCTATTGGGTTCAATTTACAATAGTAAGGAGGAAGTACGATTGTAAATTGTAATACTGGGCATACCAAGCACGGTATGCCCATTACTGCGAGTACAGTTATCAACAACATATTCCTTCTGGTACTGTCTACTGTAAACAACCTCCAACAATTGCTTTTTACTATATGATGCCTCAAAGTACAAATCTTTCTCAAATAAAAATTCTTGAATTTGTAATTTGTTTCAGGTAATATTTGAAATTTTCTCATTAATCTTGAATAATATGATACATTGTCCATGATAATCACACTATATTTAGGTAATCTCGGAAGAAGAGGTTCTTCAAACCATGATTCAAAAATTAAACTTTCCATATCCTCATGATAACCTAGAGACGCGTTGTAATATTTTTTTGCAGATATTAATAATACATCATCGATCCATATATTTTCTCAACCGCAGTGTAAAATTATAATTCTCTGTCCTGTCATGAGTATCACACTAGGTCTCATCTAAATAAACAACGTTTCGTTTCATTTTTTGATACTAAGTTATCTATCTGATAGAAATGTTTCTTAAAGAAATAATTATTCTAGTACTTTCCATTATGGCGCTTGTCTAAAGTTTTGTACTTAAAATTATTTTCTTTATGAAATAATCGAAGTGTTGTTGCTGAAGATAAGAGAATATCCTTTCGAACCAGTTCACTTCGAAGGCTTTCAATAGTTGAAAAAATATTAGCCGCATCCATTTTGTATATTGTTCTGATTATAGGTTCCTTTAGGTGCGGTTTTATTTGTGTGAATTTGCACAATCCTTTCTCCTCTGTCTAGAAGATGTTTCTCCTATAGTCTTGTAGCAGATTGCTTTGGACACTCTGATAAATACGTTTCTACAATTGCTTCTGATTTAGACAATTTAGAACACAATCCTTCATAAACATGTTTCAGCATATGTTTGGATGGTATCATCAGAGAGGTATTGAAAATGTCGCTTACATTTTACTACACGGCTTTGTAAAAATATTCCAATTGATTACAGGGTTCCACTGGCTCTTCAGCTGCAGAATTATTATCACACCACGGGTGCCACATTTCAAAAGTATTTTAGTAAAATTATAAAGTTTACTGTTCTTTTACATATTTTTATGTACTTCCGTTCTTTGTGAGTTTTATAAAAACTAACTTCTGTTTTTTTTTTTCAAAAAAACATTAAACGTTTACATCTATGGTTCCTGAGTTGAACTTTTTTTATACTTCATTTTCATCATATTGATAACTGAAAGCATTAAAATTGACGCTCGACTATTTTATAAATAATCTCAACGACTAGTAAGTTGCACTGAAGAATTGTAATATTTTATAAATATTTACATTTTTTTCTTATTACAGTGTCTTGAAAAAGGAATAAAACCATTCCGAAAGCTAGACAAAAAGTCATAGGAGTGTTTCATTAACATCCCGGCCAATTTTCTGACTGCAACCCTAATAAATTGTGTTGTTTATATATATATATATATATATATATATATATATATATATATATATATATAATTCTGGAAGAAGAGATTTTTCAATCCATGATTCACAAAAAATCCCTCCACCCTCCATATCCTCATGATAATCTAGATTAATCGTCGATGCATCCATTTTCTACACCGCAGTATAAAATTATAATTCTGTCCTTTATTTGGCGGTACTGAATTAGAACACTTTTTGTTATTAGTCGTCCAACTTTTTTTCACGGTATCATGAGTACCATACCAGGTTTCATCCAAATAAACAATATTTCGTTTAAAAATAAAGTTTAAAATAATATAAAATATTATACTACCTACCCAAGTGTAAACCACTGGACGGTCGAAACAAAATTTATTGGGGTAACTTACTTTATGGTTTCGGTCGCTCATGCAAATATTGTTATCTTAGGCAAAGAATGCATCGATGATAACTTTATCTGAGCGACTGTACATATTTTACCAGGCTCATCTAAATGTAAATATCGAAGAGAATATTAAAACTTTGTATTATTATACATCTCAGTCATTGATAATTTCGCAGTTAATAACTACTCCTGGTAAAGTACTTTTATTTTAATTTGTATTGCCTGCTTTTATTACAGATAAATATATTTTTACACAGTCTCACCGAAATACGAGGCGACTATACTTGTAGTATGCAGGGGCGCACACATAAATAAAATTGTACAATAAACTTAAATAATAAGATGGAATATTATTATAATACATAATAAGATATCCTACATGCATTAACACAAAAAAGCACACACAGTGCTTTTTACACGGCGCGACAGTTTTTAAATGCTTGTATGACCAAAAAGAGAAATAGGATACACACAAATCAAAGGAGGAATATTCCAATAACAAAGTAATTATTTCTTTGAGTGGTCTCATTTTCGACAAGTAGGATATTTCATATTTCATAATAGTAGAACGCTTCTTTCATATATTATCTTTCAATATTTGCAGACAATTCGTTTCATTCATTTCCATAATCAATGAGTTTATTGTTTGACGGTTGTTTTTGTTCAGAGCAAAAACGATCATATTATTATCACACCGATTATTTTACGTATATCTTCGGTAGAACTTCTAAAGAATTACAAAAGGATATTATTTTGGTGATATTCTTGAATAAGGTTTTTAAACAAATTGAATACATTGTAAGCTATTTTAGGATATATTTATAAAAAATTAAAGTCTATATACAGGATGATTTAAGCAGCATAACGAAATTTAGACAAATATATTAATCATCATTTTAACACCTTACAATATTTTATTATTATTAATCCGGAGTGGAAAACCCTCCCTGCCCGCTGTGTTGAAGTATGGTGGTCTTGAATGCAGTCATGAACCAGATATTGTAAATCTTTTGCAGAATATTTTTCTACGGTTTATTCCGCTCAAATATGTATCACACTCAGTGACTCACTTTCACTTGGTCTTACGAGTACTAACTTGACTGGTTTCAGCATAACTATATCTGATATTTATTTACAATTATCAGAACTGGATGCGAATAAGGGTCCTGGTTCTGATGAATCGCCTCCCAGCTTTCTCAAGAATTGTTGTTTTATAATCCAGACCTCTTTTTCACATTTTTAATCTATCCTTAAATAAGGGTGAATTTCCAGAATGCTGGCAAAATAGTTTTTTAAAACCTATTTTTAAAGCGGGAGATAATTCATTGGTGAATAATTACAGGCCCTTTAGTATAATTAGTGTAATACCAATGATATGTTGAATGTTTTGTACGTGACTATCTCAAAGCATCACTCGAAAAATAGCTAGTAGACCAATAATTTGGATTTCGGAATAGCAGATCAACCGAATGTAATATACTAGTGTTTGTGGACTTCATGAGGAAGACCTTAGAGAGGGCTGTAAGGTACATACACTATACACTGATATCTCCAAGGCCTTTGATCGGGTCAATCATAATATTTTAATATTAAAACTTAAAAAAAATGACTGTAAATGGTTCACTTCTTGGATTTCTGAGAACATATTTGATTGACCGATTTCAGATGGTACGTATCAGAGATTTTGTTTCCAGTGAGATTAAGGATCATTCAGGAGTACCCCAGGGTTCTGGTTTGCAGCCCCTGTCATTTAACATATTCAAAAGATTGTATTAATCTTCAACACGATCTTGATCGGTTGAGTGAGTGGTGTGTATTGAATGCCATGGCCCCGAACGCATCCAAATTCCACGCTGTTTCTTTTGGACGATCGAGAAACCCAATGGAATATAATTATAATATACAGGTAACCATAATACAAGGAAATATACATTCTTGTTGACTGAGTGACCGAAATTCGTGATCTGGGAATTAATTTAGACTCTAAACTTTTATTTGGATTGCATCATATGTATAATGGGATTCTTTGTCAAAACACTTAACCTTCTTCTAATATTTATTGATACAAATATAAATACTTGTCGAAAAATATAGAAAGCTGATAAACAACACTACATACACAGTAAGGATAAACGAGTACAAAATAGAGAATATACATAGTATATATAGAAACAACTTACTCAACTGGTAGTCTGAATATGATTTATGATTGTGAGTTTTGTTCTTTTTATACTATGCTAAAGTAATTAGAAATCGTCTGGGAAAATTCAATAAGGTCAACTATATCAATTAGCTAATATTAGTTTTTGATTATTATTAACAAAATATTTTGTATAGGAAGAATACTTTGTACATTTATTTTAGATTATTGGTGAAAAATATAGTTTTAGTGATAATTTGGAAATATTTCACTAATAACAACTATACAGGGTGATAGGTACATTACATAGCGTCCCTACCATTTCCAACTATCGAATGTGAAAAGTAGTACTTTTCATGAGAAGAAGATAACTCTTTTTTAGAGAATCCTAAATCAGCGCCTTGACAAATGAAAAAATTTGTATGTTTTTTATATTTAATGTTTAATCCTTGTTAGATTGATAAAAAAATTAAACTGGTTACCGTTTTTGTCTTTCCAAAAAATCACATTCGTCACTTTGCTTTTTGTGTTAATCAGCGATTTGTTTTGGTCCAATGTTTCAAAATTGCGGATGTGGCATTTTCGACAGTTCATATTGGTCTAATTTTAACACATTCATATTCTTAATTAAAAAGGAGGAAAATTAAAATAACTTTAATGTTCTTAATGTTTATTACAAATCATTTAATTCAAAATTGAAGTTGTAGGATAAAATGGGAAAATTATGTTTAAAGAAATTATTAAAAGTATTTTTATGACAGTATGAATTACTAGAAAATTAATGTAATTAGAAACGTAAAAAACATAAAAATTAAAATAATCACAATACACTAATGATGGAACCACATCCTGTAAATAACTCAAGTACTCAGTCATGACCCTCACCCTCAATTGTTGTAAAATAATGGTAAATTAAAAGCTTAAATTTTGAATTAAACGTTATCACTGTCTTCATGTGCCTCAGGTTCTGGAGGACAATCTCTGGCAGTACTAGATGTTGGTAAAGATTGGTAATATTGGTGGTATGACCTAAGTATTAAGTTTTGTTCACATAGTGACAAGAGGTTTTTTCCTTCGCATCCGTGATTGGGAGCCTTTCTTCGTATGCTTTAATGGGGTTTATACTATTTTGTTTGGTTTCAAGAGATAAAAAGTTTCCGCCAATGCTAGTCTTCATGAAAAAATTGTTATTTTCATTTTTCCGATACTGGTACTATATTTAAAACTAATATACCACCACTATATTTAAAATTAGTATTTTCTTTACTTGCTTGCTGTTCATCTTTTACTTCATTTTCTTGTTCATGTTGTTTTTGCTTGTTCTTTGGTTTTATTTTATTTTCTAGTGCAAATGTTACCTTTCTTTGGTTAAAATCTAAGAAGTCGTCATGAAGTAGGTATGCCACTTCAAACGGTCATGGCTTAGTGCGTGCAAGTCTTATGATTTGTGCCCATCCTTCAAGGGTGTATACAGGAGAATTTTTTGACTTGAATTCAATTTTTGAATGGACAGAATCGAATTCCATTTCTGAGTGACCCTGTATAAAAAACACATGGTCAATTTTTTTTTTAAATTTGGGTGATAATTATCAACATATTGACACATGACAGAAAAAGCAAAGTTTTTCTGTTGTCCACCGCAATTGTCGCACATCATTTTGACATGTTCAATATCAGAGTAAGACATGATGTATTTAAATATACATGTAGCAATTTCAGTACTACCGCGTTTAACCACGGTTTCATCCCTGATGAAACACTGGACGCTCCCGTCTCCTAAATTATAAATGTTCAAATTATAAATGACAAGTTTTCTCGCATAAATAAGGTCCTGCAGCTCCTTTAGTCGTTAACAAAACAGATTGCAGATCGAAATTAAATGCTTATATTTTCCTATTCTCCAAAGTCGACTGTTTATCTTCATCCCTTTTTTTCTCGCTGCATCTTTTCTTTCGAGGTGATTGTGATGGTCTTCGCGGTTTAAAACCTTTTCGTCATCTGAACTACAATCATAAGTGACACAAACTTTGTAAAGGTCTTTTTTCGGCTTGTGAAATTTCATAAATGTGACACATTCGTCAGTTTGTGTCCTACAAATATGCCTTTAGTTATATTTTCACAAAACAAAAGTATGGAATATTCCATTTTCATCATTTTGCAGTATATTCGATATTTTGACCAAAACAAAATGACAAAATGTTCATATTCGATAGTTTAATCAAGATATTTCCCGCGTTCCTTATCAGACTACAATTTCGATATTTTGCTACAAGGTGAATCACGTCTAATGCAAAGACAAGGTATCGAATCTGAAAAACCCGATTTTTCACATTCGATAGTTGGAAATGGTAGGGACGATATGTCAATAATTTTCAAGGCTTTACAAATGCTTGGCTTTATAAAAAGATGCACTAGAGACTTTCAGAATATTAAAGCGATTAAATTACAATATTGTTTTTTAGTTAGACCTCATCTACAGTTTTGTTCTTGTATATGGTCTCCATCTTACAATATTTACATATCAAAAATCCAGAGAGTTCGATACAAGTTCTTGAAATATGTAGCATATAAACAGGGTATACCTTTCGAATTAAAAGTAAATTATAATCAAATTGAAACCCAACTTGATATTTTCTTATTGTATGACCGATGATTAATTAAAGATGCTTTATGGCATAATTAATTCTACAGTATTGGATCCTCAGCTGCTTGAGCAGGTGGGTGTGCATGTATATCTCCGTAGAACACGATTAAACCAAACCTTATGTTCCTCTTCACAGAACCAACTATACATATAACAATTTTTTATCTCAGATGGGCAAATATTCACCCAGATCTACATTTTTTTTGCACCGAAGCACGCCAATGGAGAAAGCATTTTGAGCAACTCCTAAATACAGAAAAACCCATAACGACAGGGCAAAAAAGACAGTACCAGTTAGCCGAACCTGAAATACCAGGGCCCACACTAGCTGAAGTAAAGTCCGCAATTTCGTCCGTAAAAAACCATAAAGCCCCAGGCCCAGACGGCATATAGGCAGAACTACTAAAAAAAGGGGGAGAAAAGCTCCACCTTGAGATATATCATCTTATAAGAGAAGTCTGGGAACGAGAAGAAATACCGAAACACTGGCATTAAAGCTATATAGTACTTATCTACAAGAAGGGAGACAAACAAATATGTCGGAATTATAGAGGAATATCGTTAATCGATACAACATACAAAATTATATCCATAATACTGTCTAGAAGGCTAACTCCAAACGCAGAGGAAATAATAGGCGACTACCAAAGCGGATTCAGACCAAGAAGGTCGACCATAGACCAGATATTCGTCCTACGCCAGGTGTTGGGAAAAAACTGGGAATTCAACCGCGATGTACACCAAATCTTCTTGGACTTTAAACAAGCTTACGATTCCGTTAGCAGAGAAGCATTGTGGGAGACCATGGTAGAAATGGGAGTACCTGGAAAGCTGGTATGATTAGAACAGGTGAGCACAGAGAACGCTTCCGCACGGATCAGAAAAGGTAGAACCACGTCGGAGGAATTCCTCATTGACACCGGGCTTTGACAAGGAGATCTTCTCGCTCCCCTGCTATTTAAGTTTGCACTGGAACATGCGGTAAGGAAAGCTCAACCACAACTGACAAACGGATTTGCCGCCCAAGAATCAAAAATACTATTGGCTTTTGCGGATGACGTGGACACAATTGCACAATCCACCAGAGATGCAAAAGAAGTTTTCACCCTATTCGAAAACGTAGCCAAGGAAGTTGGCCTGAAGGTCAACGAGGACAAGACCAAGTACATGGTGATTACGAAGAACCCAAGACCAAGGGTTAGACAAAACGTAACAATCAATGAATACAACTTTCAAGTCATCAAAAAATTCAAGTACCTGCGAGCGATCATAATATCTGAAAATAAATAGGAAAAGGACGTGGCAGCCAGGATCATTTCAGGAAACAGGGCATATTACTCATTAATGACCGTACTTAAATCAAAAATAAGAGTGTACAAGACAATAATCCGTCCCACAATAACGTATAGAAGCGAGACATGTGACTCTGAACAAGCGGGAAACGACAAAATTTCTGGTACTGGAAAGAAAGATATTGTGGACTATCTATGGGCCTTGCAGAGAAGAGACAACAGGAGAATTGAGAAGAAGACACAGTGATGCACTCCAGAAAGTATATGGAGATAAAAACGTAGTACGCTACATTAAAGCAAACCGAATAAGATGGGCGGACCACGTACTAAAATCGAGTGACGAAAGATTCCTCAACGCTACATTCTGGGAAAGGCCCGATGGCAGAAGGTCAGTTGGCCGCCTAAGAAAGAGTTGGAAGGACGCAGTTGCTAGTGATCTACGGAAAATGGGAATACAGCAATGGGAAATAGCTGCTCAGGACCGACAACAATGGAAGGAAATAGTAAACGCGGCCAAGACTCACATACGAGTTGTAGAGGCAAATGATGATGATGATGATGAATTTTATAACACATAGTTTGCAGCAACAACATTTTTTCGTATTTTTAAGGGGTTTGAGAACTTTTGGACCACTTTGTAATATATTTTTGGTTTGTTTTGTTTTGATCTTTTTATAATTAATATTGCAACAAACATGATTTATGTTTATTATAATATTAAGTTTATATTTTAATAATATTTTCATTTAACATATAAATATATTGATTATAAAATTATATCACAATAATTATGAAATAATCTTAAACTAAACATTTTTATTTAGGTAACAATTTGTTTTAATTTTATAAAAAAAATTTGCAGTAGTAAAGATTTCTTTCTATTTTCTGACCTTGTAACAACCAACCATTGTTTCTATTTACCTCATTTGGAATCATTTCAATTGGAACCACAGGATGTTGTGCATCTTCTTCATGATCTTAAGGAAGAAGCTGTTCTTTCATTACCATGTTGTGCAATGCAATACAGGAATATATAATATTTGTAGTTTTAACAGGAATGTAATGTAAAACCCTGTGCTTGTACAAATCACGAAATCGTGATTTCAAAATTCTGAAAGATTTTTTAATCACATTCCGTGTTGCAATATACATGGAACCCATTATAAGCCAGCGTCCTATATATAGATCACCGAAAATGTTATTTCTTTTCAACCCTTAAAATTTGTTTAAATTTTAAGAACACTTTTCCATATATATTTTAGGCTGCAGTACGCTGAATTATAATTTTTGTTGTGTTATATTTCCTATATAAACAATTATAAGGACGAATTTGGTGACTTTGTTTAGATTTACATATTTAATAATAAAAGTTTCATATCGACCCTTTGTTATCATTTACTGGATTATTCTTGTTGATTAATGTTTGTTATAAACTATATTCATGAATATCGGAAATATAAATTAATGAATCATCATTATAATTTATATTTTACTGATCTATAAATAAGACACTGATACTTAGCGTTATCAAAATGTGCAGTGCGTCGCTGTATTTTTTTTAATTTCATATTTGTTTATTGCGATTTGCATAAAATGGTTTAAAATTTATCATATTTAGGAAAAATAATTCCACAGTAACTAATAGTTTAACGAATAGTATTTTGTAATATGTATAAGTAAATAAAATGATTGTGAAATAATATGGACATAACTTTTTGAACCGATTTAAACGTAGAAAACTTATTTCATTTGGCCTTTGACCTTTATACTGGCAAAACAATCGCTTAAAATGACCACGAATATTTGATCTTGGGATCAAGAGTAGTACGTAATATGTTAGATTGCATTTCTAAACCTGCAAACCACTGTGTATTTTTTAATAATTTGTTTACCAGCAGAAACTTGCGAGAAGACAAGAATAGATTAGCGAAGTGGCCTATGCAAGATACAAAATGTCTGGTAAAGAAGCTCGTGGATCATATGATTTTCGATTTAATGTCAATGTAGGAATACTTTTTGTTGAATGGAACGATAAGTGTTACTTTAGCACCTAATTTTGATAGTGTAGAACCTCTCCTACAAGCTATAATCTGACAAGAAAATAAGGAGGGCGATCATTGTTAAGAACCGATTTTAAAACTACCAACTGTTGGGATATTATACAATTCCAGCGGCGTGGTTATTTCATTATTTTTTTTAATTTAATTATTTTTATTACAATTTAATTATTATATTAGAAATTAATTCTATCGTTATGTAATAAAGCTTTTACCGGAATCAATTTCTTAAATCCACACATATCATTGAAAAATTATTCATGTTATCTAAAAACTGTTATCCACATACTTGTCAGCATATTACAGTTTTGTTGATTACGAAAGAAAAGTTGAAAAAAGTTACTTTGCGGTGTTCGTTCAAACTTATAACCGGATCATCTGTCGACAACATACCAAAAAAATTTATAATTATTAATTTATAAATTTATAAGTTTATTTTTATAGTTACTTTATGATTTTTCCTATGTCGAATCGTTGAGGTATTGTTCATTTGATCGATTTTTCAAATTTTCGAAGTAAAAAAACAAACTTATTGAATTTTCTAAAATTTTTTGTTAAAATCTTACTAATTTGATGTTACAAAATAAAATGGAAAATATCTCGACGTTGCGACCTAGTAATTTATCTATAAAAGAAGTGTGCAAAATTTGAGAAGGATCGATCAAGTAGTTTTTGAGATACAGTGAATACCAACTTGAAAAAAATTATTCCGAGAAAAACGCGTTTAAAAAAAAGCTTATTTTTTTCGATACTTACACAGTATCGTCTATTCCAGGCCCATATAGCGACGTGCTTCCTGCTAAAACATCTAGAGCATCTTTTTGCTCCTGTTTTCGATGACCTCTACTTTTTTTATTGCATCTGCAGCCATTTTATACGCTCTGTTAATCCGATTGTTATCTGCCGCGAGTGTATATTTATTAGAACTTTACACTGCACCTATTCCAATTTCTATGTTAGTGCTCACTTAGCTTATTCACTTCTCCCACTCATTCATCAAGCTCACTCACCTCACTCAATCACCCTAATCACTCACTCACCTCACTCACTCAACTCACTCACCGCTAAATGCTTATAATTCCATCAAGTTTGCTCAGATTACTCTGAAATTTTAACTGGATAATAGCGAATAAAAAGAATAAAAAAAGCAAAAATGGGGTATATTTTTGCTTCCCCCGCACCCTTAGCGGGAATTCCATTGGTAAATGATCAGTCAGCAAAAATGTTATTGGAATCAATGTTTATCGTTGTTGTTATAGTATCAGCTATTGAATTTGTGTTCCTCTAATAGTTTTCATACTCATTTTGTTAATTAGTTTTTTATTGTGAAGTAAGACAAAATATTAGTTTAAATTACGACGACACTATGAAGCCTAAGATTTCCTACTTGGCGAAACTAAATTCAAGCTTTTTAAAACTTGCAGACAGATTGATAAATTAGTCGGCAAGGGAATCTATAGTCGGCAAGGGGTGTCTGGTACTTGAAACCGAGTAAACAACTAAAACAGAAAGACTTAATTTAATTAGATTTAATTTCGATGCAGGGCATCTGCAAGCCGCTTATACGTATTTCAACCTCATTAGGTCCCATCAGAGTGACATATGCAGTTCCTCTGAATCGAAACAAAATCTCTCCCGTCATAGGCCAATAATTATTTACAGGCGTTACAGCGCCATCTAATAACAACACTAGGAATCCTAAGATTTCGTACTTGGCGAAACTAAATTCAAATTTTTACCACTGTGCTTTCTAAAACTTGCAAAGCAGACAGATTGAGGAATTAGTCGGGAAGGGAATCTATAATTTGCATCCCATATGCTGTGGAATACCGCCATTCTGTTAAAGTAGGACGATATGCCGTATTTTTCATCAGGCGACTTATATTTCCATATATGGCGACGTAATTATCTACTCTCAATTCGGGTCTATGGTACGGCAAAATGAAAAAATTATTATCTCACAGATTCTAATTTATTAGGTACACGCCGGACATACATTGACGAATTCATGTACCCTCTGATGATAAAGCATCAGCTGGACTGTGGTCTACCTGACCTTTCGGCATACGTCCGTTAGCTATCCACTTGCCCCTACGAGTCCAACACCATTTGAGGGTAGCGTGTTACATAAAGTAACACGGGGCTCCACTCTCCCCGTAGTACCTGTGTTGCGGTACGCACACCCGTCCGTTATCAGTGGAGCGAAAAGGTGAACGCAGGTCGAGGCTCGACCTCGCATGTTTGACAGGTCGCCGCTGGAAGCACTCCTCTACCACTCTTTAAGTCTCCCAGGTGGGTACGTGCCGTAACCCCACGCCCTTAATAGGGAAAGGGTGTATCTGGGACGCGACACGTTCAACCTCACCTTAGTTTTGTGGAATGACAGTAGAGTGGTCCCACGAGAGGCTCGTCTCGGATACTAGGAGTGTAGACCGGTGACCGTAACGCCGAAGCGCCCTGCGTGCGTTTCTACAAACCCGACACCTCAAACGATGGCTCTCACCTCTTCGTTCCTTCCCAATCGTCGCCTCTTACGACAGGCAGGGAAAATCGCCCCGGCTGTATTCTTATTTCCGCGAGCCGGACATACAGTCGACAAGACACAACAGTAACAAATGCACTATAAGACTTTGTTGAAGGTTTATCGACAGGATTGCGAGCACCGTCAGGTAAGGCCCAGCGTCTACTTGTCGCCCATATTGGCAGTCATACTGGGTTTCTGCTAAGTGGTGCCTGTGTTGAATCACGACTACTTTGCCGTAAGATATAATTGCAAAATTATTACTTTATTAACCCTCCGTCCATCGGGTGTGGTCTGTGAGTCTACGACAAAAGAAAAATTTTGGATAATTCTCTCATTTTATTTTTTTAAATTTCTACCTTTTCAGTACCTTCCCAGAAACTAAATACAATTCATTTTTTTTATACAAAACTGTTTTTGAAATTTCTAAATAGCTGCTGCATGGCTGTTTGTCCTGACAGACCCCACCCGATCAAATGTGTAACAATATTTGCACTTCTTAGTTGTATTTTTCTTGCAATCTTGTTTCACTTGGCCAGAAACAACGCAAATTAAAAATAGGCAGGTATATTCTTCAGTTTTTGCATTTAGCAACGATATGACTGCCGCATACCGAAGAAAGGAAAAAATGTGATTGCTGTTTCCACTATGCACAGAGATGATCGGATTGATGAAGATACTGGTGATCAGAAAAAACCAGAAATAATTACTGTTTACAATTCCACAAAGAGTGGAATAGATGTGGTAGACAGAATGATCACATCATATAATGTTTCCAGAAATACGAAACGTTGGGCAATGGTAGTAGTTTATAATCTCCTTAATCTCGCAGCACTTAATGCATTTGTAATTTACAAAGGCAACAACCCAGATGGAGAATTTTCCAAAACGCGAAGATTATTCCAAAAAAACCTAGGTATGGAATTGGTACAGGAGAGTATACGACGGAGAGCAGTTGACACGCATTTGACAAAGCTGTGCGTGCTTCGGCCTTGACTCTCAGGCATTGAGGTCGACGTTGTACCAGAGCCCCAGCCAGGTAAGAGAGGAAATTGTAAATATTGCAAAAGACGCAAAACTCGATTTTTTTCAAAATTTGCAAATCCTGGCTATGTATGGACCACATAATGGCATGCTGCAAAGATTGCTTAGAAAATTTGACCACCAAAGTTTGACCACTGTAGTTTGTGTCCACAATTTAATTTTTTAGTTTATATATATATATATATATATATATATATATATATATATATATATATATATATATATATATATATATATGTTTTTGTAGTACTTTGTTTCTAATTAAAGTTTTAAATGTTTTTTTTTTTGTTTTTTTCATTATTTAGTCGCTGCGCTGTTCACAAATTTGAAAAAATATGTGTTGAAATTGTAAACATTTTTAAAATTTATCTAATACAACTTAAAAAAAATTTGAAATTGTTTCTGTAATAAACATTATATAGTAAATGATTTGTTTAAAACACGTTGATGAGAAATTAGCAATAAAATGTATGCTGTTGCTCGGGAGGCGGTATTTCATTTTGGTCCTCACAGACCACATCCGACCGAAAGTGTTTCAGAATGGTCACCTGATGTTAATATTTAAAATAACATACGACGATAGTTAAATAGAATGTTTATTGTTTGCCATAGCGATGTGTACATGCTCACGTTTGGTTTGGTATTGATACAAAAATGTTCAAACTTACAAAAATGATTAACAAAATATCGAGAGAGAAGGGGTAGTAAACATCGTCTTAGATTTACAAATCTACCTTTTCAATTTGGGTAAATTCCCAAGGCTCGCGCAAACAATATTCATCTGAAAACGGCAAAAGTACCTTCTTAAAACTATTAACAAACAATAGACGGCTTATTATTTACTTTACCTGACGGTAAATTTTATAACCATTCACAAAAATAACAATTACAATTGTCGAACTTCCACAGAAATGTATATATTAAAACTGATATTTTAATCTTTTGAAGATATTTTCCAAAGGAATGTCAAAAATTACAGATATAAAAACTAATTAATAATAAAATTAATTAAAATATAAGGAGACGAAACATACCGCCGCCTTAAACTACTGAAAATCAAATAAAGGGGTCGTTTGACATCGATGATCTAGCTGATCGACATCGATGACCTAACTGATCGAAGTGGACACAATTTCTTCACGCAGCGTTTGTACTCTCCCTGCCAGGGTGCACTGACGTGATCCGTCCAACTGACCATTGCAACGGTGGCAAATTGTCCTCAATAATTAACAACAAGGCATGTGTCTTGAAGCACAAAAAGGTAGGCACGACCCTTCAAATAGGGAGGGGACAATTGCGCCGATGGTACCTGCTATAATCCACTCTGAATAATCCAGTGGCACGATTGCGCCGGCAGCGGATTTAATCCTTACAGCACGATAATTATTATAGCTACTTACTTAGAGCTTTAATCTAATTAATTAGGTGTACATATCTCAAACAATAGTAAATAATGTTTTATACTTAGTAAATATAAGTTCGCAAGTGTAAGTGTATAATCTTGGAATAAATTCTTATATTTTATTTCAATTTTTAATTATATGACCTAACCTATTTCGTCTGTTAATGCATTACGGTACGGCGGTGCATTAAGATATTACGTCATCACGTGTGGTGGCGCAATGATACCTAGGGATTAGGGACCATCTGATTAGTTCGGCATAATCGTGCCCTCGGTTGAACGTACCTCAGGTAAAAGGCGCAATCGTCCCATACCCCTTCAAGCAGGTAAGAAATTTAACCATATCTGGTCGACCCAAATTAAACAATCAGGAGAGGTTATGATATGATGCGGACGGCGACAGAAACCAGCGTTCTGATAGAACTCCTAAATTCTTTATATATGTTTACAAAATTAAAATAAATTACCGCAAATGCGAGTTATTGCGACAAAACTGTATTTAAGAGACTAAGTAATTACTTAACATATGCCGCCATTGTACACCAAAACTAATATGTCTCAAATCCTGGCATCCTTATAAATACCCTTTGGCCAGACAACTGAAAACTATATGTTAATATAAATATTTTTAATAGTCGTGGAGAAAGAAAGTGCGCCTGTGCTTATAATACAAAATTGGTTATACAGCAGAGTACTACCTACTTTATAACTAGACTAAACAGACGAAATTGTTTATAGGAGAACTGAAAATACGGCGTAGTTAGACACACTAAAAACAGTCTACGAAATAGCATAGGTACACATCACAATCAAAATTTAAGGACAGTTATTAGTAGAAAAATGAAAACGATAGATTTAGTATTTTTTTATTTTTGTAATTTAAGTAAGTGATTTTGGTGAAATGGGCGGTTATGGATAATGATTTTTGTGAAAGGGGTAGTTATGGATATGCCAGAGGAAGGTAAGTCTTCAAATATTAAACCATTTTTTAAAACCTTACCCTTCTAGAACTTTAATCAAAATTAATCCAATTTTTTGTATAATTTTCAATATAAACGGTTTTTTGTTTAGTTACCCTCTACTCATCGATACCGCATTAAGAGTTATTTAGTAATAAAGATTAGAGTAAACAGTTTCATGAACAGTTTTCAGAGTTTTCACAAAATAAAATAAAAACGAAAATACTGTGAGTAGTACAAGCGATTTATGAATCTAGATACTTAATGCTAAATTTTAAATTTAAAAAATGGTTCAATATTGAGTACTTACTGCCAACTATTGAGTACTTACTGGTTCCAACTGTCCCTTTCACAAAAATCAGTTGAAATATAAAAATAAAAAAATTGCTAATAGTTAAAAAAAGTGTAGTAAAATCTCACAATACAACTAAACACGCAGCCAAATTATTTTAACGAGTGGTGCTGTAAAATTTGTAATCTAAGTCTATTTGGGGTGGGGGTGGTTCCAAATAACGTCACATATAAGATAAGCTAGCTAATTTTTAGAGTCGGCCTTCCAGAAGAATAGGCTGGAAATGCTATGTAAAATGTTAATTTTTTGACCAGCTTTTATGGAAAATTCCACTTTGTGCGTCGTTGACAGCACCTATCATGGAGGATGATGCAGTTTAAAATTAATGTCAAAATATCAGTGTTTTCAATAAGAAATAACTGTATAAAAACTAGAATTTTTCGTGGAAGAATATGCATTGTAAAGTAAAGTAAGTAAACCACAATCCACTGTTCAATTTCAGATTAATTCGACGATCCTTGCTATAATAATAAATACTTCGGATAATGGCGGAGGCTTTTAAAAGACATATTTTAAATGGAAATTATATAAAAATGAACGTTTTACAGAGAATAAAAATCATTGTACAATCATCAGTAAGTGAAGAAGAATTCATTGATATAAATTTCTTCTCCGTAGACATCATTGTTTCATTGACATCACTCCGTAGACATCATTGTTTACTACACTAGTACCAAATACTTTTACCAAAGCTATGAAAAATAATTATTTCAAAATAGAAAAAATTTAAGCCGGTAAATAAGCATTCTACAGTAATCAGATAATTAATTTTACTACTAATATTGATATAATAATGCCATCAATTCTTATTAGAAATAAACTGTATTATAATTCAGTCAAATGCGTTTCTAATTTAACACTCAGAACTTACTGAAATTTAACAAAAGATAAAAACATACTTCAATTTCAAAAAACCTACAGGCTTAATGTTGTGAGAATACAACTTGATACAACTAAAAACTACTAAGGTAGGTACCTAATGACTAGTAAATTAAATTACATAAAAAAAAACCTGATGAGATGTTTACTAATATTTTGAGTGTAGATAGACCAAATTTTTAAACGTTTTTTTACAATTTTTAAACTATACAATCCAATTATCCAAAATCTACCTGCTCACATAAAGCAAAAGAACCCAACAATGAAGATTCTCCTCTTACTTCTCGTTGTCATAGGGCCTTTTTTCATTCCATTTGCGGTCATAAACAGTAGTTTTGAGTGTGTATAAACGAAATTTTCGACATACTATTATTTATTATCAAAGAATATAGACGAAAGATTAACCCGATATTATTATCAATATTATAGTCCAACTTAAACGAGTGAAAAAGTCCGATAAGTTCCAATAAGTTAAGAAGGATCTTTCATTACAATTAGTAACAATAATTATAAACCTTAAATAAAACTCTATAGGTAATAAAAATTAAAAGCAAAACCACTAAAAACGATAATAGACTAAAAAACTGACCACATTGACAAGTTCGTTAAAATAATATTTATTCATTTACAAAAGTTGAATCCTTTGTAACAGTTTCATACGGATTTTTAAATAATACTCGAATATAATAATATGCCATTCTCCAATCCATTATTTGAAAAAAACCTTATTTTAACAAGTCTCAATGTTTCCTTGACTTTTGACATAACCTTAGAAATCAAACATTCTTACCTCTACACCAACAGTTTTAAGAATTAACTTCTTCACATATTTAGTGCATTCCAACTTATCGTCAAACACCCACATTAATTGTTTGTCCCGAGATAAACACAATCTGCACAAATCTTTTAAGTCCATTTTAACTAAATTTAATATCGCGCCAAAACTAACTTTTTTATTGCACAAACTTCCGACCTCGCTGTTTTGTTTACATTCCGTTGCTAGTGAAACTTTGTTTTTCTCGTTTCCTCGTACTCGTCTGTGGCTCACAACCGACAATCCGACAAATGCCGAAGCGATAAGTCTCGTTGGGTTGGTGGTTGAACTGGTTGAAGGTGACGATGGATGAATATTATGCATGCGCACTATCAATTGAATAATTATTTATTTTTGTTTTGATTGGCTTAGGGTGTTGTGTGTATACGAGTATAAATTCGGTTTTATTTTCGGTTTTATGTCAGATATTACTTTTGTTTAGTTCGTTTACGGTCATAATAATAAAATGCTTATTATCTTTGTTTTGTGTTAAAAAAAGTAGAATAAAAAAAGAGTGCACTATTTTAAATATTGTGTAATTTATATAATGTTAAAGAAATAGTCAGCATTATAAATAATAATAAGTATTGTTTAATGCTGACAATTTCCTTTGATACATTTTATATGTACATATTTATAAATCTACCAAGGTTAATGGCCGAGTTGCTGGAAGAAAATGAAACGTGATCAAGCTTTCAGACAATATACTTTTTTGTGTAATTATATTTACTAATTTTGTTCTTTTCTAGTTGCCAAGGTCTTTTTAATAACTTTTGTGAGTATTTTGAATATTTAAAGTAATTTTTTAAAACTATAATTCTCATTGGTCTTAGTAAATAAACTTACCTAGGTACTGTTTAACTGTAAAGTGATTTATTTCTCGTGTTAACAAATTCTTTTTCTACCAAACCTGGTAGGTACATGTATGCATTAGGAATAAAAAAAATATGGTACAGAAAACTAGCGCGAAGCTTCATATCAGATTTTCTGTATTTTTAAAATTTAAATAATGGGGATTATGAATAAAAATGAGAATTTAATTTATACTCCAAATTTTGTAGTAAGTACTCCACGTGGTATAAAACGTGGTTTTATGAATAAAACAGACGTAGATACCCACCCGGCTTGAGTATGTACTCTTATGTACAGTTTGTTGTAGGCATGTTATCATTTTTGGTATGAATAAAAATATCTTTATGCTCTTCAGGATGAGATTTACTCCATAAATTTTTAGTCTAACAGTTACCAGACTTCAGTTTCATCGTGGCAAAGCTATGGCTCAGTTCATGTTTAATTTGCATTCAAAAAAATATTATAAACCAAGAAGAAGTACGTGTGATCGTGACTTTAAAGTATTATATCGATTTAATGAAAAAAATGTTAAGTGGCGTTCAAATATCTTTTTGAGTGAAAAATATATGTAACTTCGATAAAATGAAAATATTTATAAGATATGTAGGTGATCGGGGGTTTCAAACAGGAGTGAGAGATACTGAGTTAGGCTTTCACGGCCATCGTCTAACTTGTTAAACTGTTTGTTCCAGCTGTTAGGCCGTTTTCTTCTGAGATTAGTTCTCGACGTTTCGCCAACACTAGGGGTTGGCATCTTCTGGAGATGTTACTGGTTCGCTCGTAACCTGAAAATGACCATTCGTGAAAATGACGTCTCAAGATGATGACGTTTTCAAGAGGACTAATTTTAATAGGTTTCTTTTTTTTAGGTGGAAATACTTCAATAGTAGTATCATTATTTGTGAAACACGTTGCAGAAACAGAAGGTCTGCGGATTTTGGCTTCATGAATACTGTCGTGTCTTGGGTCTGTTTATTCTGTACCGACAGACAATGCTCCTAAAATAAAATTGTAACATGAAGTAACCTAGACTTATTTTTTTCTAAATAACTTTGTAGATTAAATATAGTTTTTCTACCTCATTTGAATCATTAATTATTTATATCATGTCATCATCATCAGTGTGGCATTACAGCTCGTTATGAGCCAAAGCCTTCTTCAGAACAATCTTCCATTCGCCCCTGTCTCTGGCAACTCTTTTCCATGCTTTAATTCCGATGGATTTTAGATCATCCTCTATGTTATCTTGAGATCTAAGTTTTGGTCTTCCTCTAGCTCGTCTTCCCACTGGTCCTCTTCGGTCGAAAATTTTTCTGATTGTTGCATCTTCATCTCGCCTAATTACATGTCCTATCCATCGAAGGCGTGCTAATTTAATACATTTTACAACGTCAGGTTCCCCAAAATTTCTGTATAACTCAAAGTTGTAGCGCCTACGCCACAAACCCTGTTCTTGGACTCCTCCATATATTTTCCTTAGAATTTTTCTCTCGAAACGTTTAAGCAATTCTTGGTCGTTCTGTGTAAGTGACCACGTTTCTGACCCGTATGTTAACACTGGCCTTATATAACCAATATACTTGGTTTTCTGTGCGTTTATTTTTAATCCCATTCTCAGTGCAGACGCCCTTAGTAATCGAAATGCTTCGATCAGAGATTCTGTGGACCTAACAATAATGTCTATGTCATCTGCATATCCGACCACTTGTACAGATTTATTAAAGATGGTGCCATTCGTATTAATATGGCACTCTCGAATTACTTTTTCTAGTGCAAGGTTAAATAAGAGACACGACAGTCCATCTCCCTGTCTCAGTCCATTTTTACAATGGAAGGGTCTTAAAAAGTCGTCTTGGATTCAGACTACACTCTCTACGCCTGTGAGTGTAAGTTTCGTTAGTTAAACAAGATGAAGCGGCATTTGAAATTCCACCATAGCCTGTAGAAGTTTTTGTCTGTTGACTAAGTCGTATGCGGCTTTAAAATCCACGAATATGTGGTGGGTGTCGACTCCGAACTCAAGCGTTTTCTCAAGAATCTGCCTGACTGTGAAGATTTGATCCGTTGTTGATTTATTGGGTTGGAAACCGCACTGGTAGTTCCCAACTATTTGTTCAGCATAGGGGATCAATCTTCTGTACAATACGTTGGACAATACTTTATATGCCACGTTAAGTAGAGTGATGCCTCTATAATTATCACACACCATCATATCTCCCTTTTTGTGAAGAGGGTGTATTACACCTAACTTCCAGTCCGCGGGCGTTTCCTTCCGTTGCCTGATTTCGGTTACTAATTTATGCATGTGTTTAAAAAGGGTGTATTTATATCATGTGTTCAATAAAAAAAACCTCTAGTTACTTTAAAAACAATTGTTCGTTTTTACGTATTGTACAAAAAGGGTGTACATATGTGAAATTATGAATATAATTTCAGTTAATGAGGACTGTATTACATAGGGCTGGTTCAAATAAATTAGGATATGTGGTAAAAGGTTATACAGATTATAGCGAATTAAGTTTATATAAAGTCTTACCAATTCTTCTGCTGCACATACACACGGTATTGACAGGCTACACTCGCGGTTGTTTTTCATACGCGGAATCTGCCGGGTACCGGTTTATGAATACGTGTTTCGCGATACTAACACCTAGATCACGATATAGAGCACATTTTGAGTCTGTACACGATTTAAATAGTATTTTCAGCATTTTTCGCGTAACTATATGCGAGAGAGTTAGAGTGGAGAAAAAGCACGCTGTCTGTACCAAGCGATAGGTAATAGGCTAGAGAGATTATACGTCTACCTAGTAGGACTCAGCAGACGAAAGAGCCAACGACTGTCCTTAGCGACAGTCAAGAATCAAGAGAGACCCTTGTCACCAAACGATAGTCAACAGGGAAGAGAGAGTGTCCGTTATCATCGATAGACAACAGGGAAGAGAGAGTGTCCGTTATCATCGATAGACAACAGCCAAGAGAGCGAGACTTTCTTCTTTGCTATCTTACAACTGTCTAATGGAGTGGGGTTAAAATGTGAGTAGAAAGGGTTGGAGAACGGGAAATAATTGTAAAATTGTGGTAGACTGGTACCTAGTAATACAACGAAAAAATTGCATGATTTTTCGCATGTGAAAAAATTGAACATACTGGGGGCGGGCGAGAAGAGTTACGCCACTGGGATAGGGTATCAAATAGTAACTTCGAGAACGAGGGTAAACTGGTATACAGTAGGGACATTGTTGTAAAAACTAAGATAACTAAGAACTATTTAAAATCTAGAGAAACTATATACATATTTGGCAGAAAGTGCCACTATTGGTTAAAGGGTAATCTAGCTTTCTTTATTAACCTAAGGTATTCGCATTAGGTGTGGATACACCTGTTTGAGTAAGAGAATCCTTGTCTGGGAGCAATTCGATTAGCTTTGTCAGAGGCCAGAGGAGTGGGGAAGTCTCTTTATCTTTGATTACTACCACATCAACTATCTTTAGAAGATCAGTAGCGATGTTCCACTTAATCCTACTTTGTCGTAGTAGCATATCCGATACAAGCAGTGAAAGCGTCAGACATCTGGGAAATGGAATTTTATATATTGATTGGAATGTATCCAATAATGATTTCCAATCCGAGATCAATATTTCATCCAGTATATCACTGTCCCAGTCTAAGGGCAATGACCAGATACGTTGTAAGAAAGATTTAGAGTGTACTCTAAAAGATAAGAGTTTTCCTAAGGAGTTATACATTCGAGAAACATAGGTACATAATTTTCTTTTTGTTAAGGAAGGCGCCTCTTCACAAATAGGCAACTTAAAAGAGAAATCGTCTTGATAAGGTGACCTGTTAATACCTAGGACCTTAGAGAAGCTACTAACTAAGTCAAGATTGACTTCTGAAGTGAAGATCATATTACACTCATTTGAAAAGGCACGAGAATTTGAATATATTTTATACAGTTGGAAACCGTAAATGTTCAGAAGCGACCGTAGTTGAGAATAAAGTATGTGTAACCTTTCCAAGTTATTGGCGCTGGTCACGATATTGTCGATATTTGCATAATTTTTTATAGTATGAGAGGCTACTGAGTGTGTGGTTTGGTTAGCAAAAGTTTGAACCTGAGGGACAGTAAACAACGGAGTAGGGCACGTTACATTAACGTTCACCATATCAGGAGGCGGCAATGCAGACTGGGCCTCCAGTAACAGAATATTGTTGGGCACTTCAGGAGCTGTTGGTACTTGGCCCTCTACGAATGGTAGGGCCACGGTAACAGAAGAAAAGCCAGGTTCTACTGAATCTAATGAATTAGATTGTGAGGTGATATGAGTAAGAACAGTTTGTATTGAGAGAAATTTGATGACATCCGTGTCAATACGAGGCTGTGAAAGGAGTATTTGATTTTCGTGTATTAGTGGAGGAACTATGAATTTATTCCGAGGAGGGATAATTTTCAAAAAATTGACATGTACATCACCTTCTTCACAAGGTGTAGCAATTGATAATAAATCAATAGATTTCTGTGTAGGAATTTTATTGAAAATGAAGAAAGTGGGAGTGAATATATTGTGAGCTTGAATAGAGAGTTTATTAACCTGTTTTATATTTAGAGAATTTAAATTTTCAGGTTGACAGATATCTTGAATTTGTATACGAGTTTGGGGAGGTATATTTGCCAATTCCGCTTGCACACCGCAAGAAGGTGGTACTTGAGTTAAGTTTTCAATAACCAATGGAGACAAATTGACAGTTTTTAGAATAGGAGCAGAGACTAAAACATTTTGTGTATGTAAAACTTGACTTGAAACCAAGGTATTGGATTCTTGTAATATTTGTGGGGGAGAAATGTTAAGAAGCACGGGAGATGCATATATTACAGTTTCAGTAATCATATTTTGTTCTGGAGTAGTTTGAAAAGTGACTGTTTGTGCTGGTAACACATTTTTTAAGAAAGGCTGGCCTATTACATCTTGAGTACTAATTTTATTAGAAGTGTTTTTATAAGTCGGTTTTTGAAGCTTTTGCGTCTGAGCTTGAACAATTGCAGAACTAAACGAAGTACTTATAGTTATTTCTTTCATCTGTTTGAACTGATTGGGGAGGGAGTCAGAGTAAAATGTATTTTTAACTTGTTTTTGGCCATTTATATTCAAATCAGTACTTTTAACAATGTGTTTACTGGAAGTATTCGCCTTAAATTTTGTATCAAATTTAAAAGCCTGTTTAGCTTCCAGTTTTTCTTCTAAGAAACATAAAGCATCCATATATTTTTCATAAGTAATATCTACTTCCTCACTTTCGAGAATAGTTTCGTCGTCAGCCAGGTTTTCCAAAGCATCCAAATACGATTTATAAGCTGCCCTAAGCTGAGTAATATATTCCCTAGTTCTACAATTAGAGAGGCCTTGTTCATTTGAACTAACAACGTTCGCAATTCTGGCGATATTTCTTTGTGAAACGTGCATTGCATAAAAATATTCTGCAATTTCTGCCATTTTGAATTGGAGTATATTATAGTTATATAGAGTATAATAAGAGTGTACCAGACAGAAATTAATGATAAAGAGAATAAAACCTAGCGACCCTTGGAACGAGTAGAAAGAGCAGAGAAAAAATATGTATATATAAGAGTGTAATGAGATTATCAGTTTCTTGTTTTTATTTGTGTGAAAATTATATTTGGTATTGTGAATTTAATTTAAATTAACACTGATAGAGATAATTTTCATTGATTTAATAAAGCAATTAATACGCAAAATACTTTCTAAGAGCAGAGATTATTGTAAAAATTTAGTTTGTGTCATCGAGCGATTTGACTAAAGCAATTATTATGCTAGGGATTAATGACAATAACAGTGGAGAATTCTTGTAAAAATTTATTATTCAGAACAATAGGACAAAATCCCAAATTATTTACCTAGATATGTACCTATGGCGAAACGTGCCAGAGAACAATACAATTAGTTGGGATTATAATGGGTATTTTTTGTTGACAAAGGCTGGGATTTTTACTACGTCACAGGTATCTACCAATGGGTAATTTTACCTGACTTTCTAACGTCCTGTAACAATAGAATCATAAAATTGGAATTTACACAGATAAGAATTATTAAACAACGATCTATCAATATATCGATTTATCAATACATACGTATATACATATATATCAAAGAACATATACACATATATAGAAATACATAATTTCGAAGGACCAAATCTAATGAGATTTACAGCAGAGATAAGATTTATCTGAACCTAATTGGATCAACATATGTTCAATTGAGCATGAGATAAAACAGAGAGACTAAGGATTTACATATGACTTAAAGATGTGCCAAACTATGTAGAATCAAGATGTGAGACAGAGGGATAGAGAGTGAGAGAGAGATTATGATATTATAATTTGTATCCGACTCGAATAGACCACAATATGTACAAAAAGGGTGTACATATGTGAAATTATGAATATAATTTCAGTTAATGAGGACTGTATTACATAGGGCTGGTTCAAATAAATTAGGATATGTGGTAAAAGGTTATACAGATTATAGCAAATTATGTTTATACAAAGTCTTACCAATTCTTCTGCTGCACATACACACACTCGCGGTATTTAGAGGCTTTCGGTCGCGGTTGTTCTTCATACGGGGAAACTGTACGGTTACCGGTTTCTGAACACGTGTTTCGCGGTCCTAACACTGAGAACACGAGATATAGCACATTTGCGTCTGTTCACGATTTAAAATAGTATTTGCGGTATTTTTCGCGTAACTATAAGCGAGATAGATAATTAGAGTGGAGAAAAAGCGTGCTAAGTCTGTACCAAGCGATAGGTAATAGGCTAAAGAGATTATACGTCTGCCTAGCGAGGACTCAGCAGACGAAAAAAGCCCACGACTGTCCGTAGCAACAGTCAGCAATCAAGAGAGAACCTTGTCACCAAACGATAGTCAACAGGGGAGAGAGAGTGTAAGTTATCATCGATAGACAACAGGGAAGAGAGAGTGTCCGTTATCATCGATAGACAACAGCCAAGAGAGCGAGACTTTCTTCTTTGCTATCTTACAACTGTCTGTATTTCTAATGGAGTGGGGTTAAAATGTGAGTAGGAAGGGTTGGAGAACGGGAAATAATTGTAAAATTGTGGTAAAATGGTACCTAGTAATACAACGAAAAAATTACATGATTTTTCGCATGTGAAAAAATTGAACACGTATGTTTTAACATATTTCTAAAACCTTCCCCCAGGTGTCAATTACCGAAAGCCGAATCCTTGACCGATCATATTATACATGGGCGATAATTATAAACATAACCTTACTCTATTATAATGTAAGAATACATAATATACCTTTTGATGTCCTTTTCTGACAAAATATCAAAGATAACTAAAGGTTAATGAACATAAGATATTACTTAACCAGGTATCTTTGTAAGTACTGGATTTGTATCGCCTTCCATGATTTCCAACAAAATCTTTTCCCCATCATTCAGAACAATTTTCTTATTTCCAGTTCTATTAATATCAGTCTTTTTCTTGAGTCTCGATTTCATGTTATTAATTTTTTTGTAGATTTGACTTGTCGTTATTTGTGAACCGAAATTAAGCTCCCATTGTTTTTTCATGGCTTCATGTGCTTTTGGTTTTGATAGTCGGACAGCTGGTGTTTATGACTTGAAGGTACATCAATGTACAATGTACAATGAGGGTAGCCAGATATGGCGAAAATTTCACCGCGTGATTGCCGGTATAAGCAGTCCCCCACTTACTGACCAACGGCTTCGGCCCGATGAGTCAGTAATTGTTTAGGGCACTTTTTTGTCCTGAGACTGAGAAATCGGTCTCGAAGGCGGATGAACCCTACAGAATGGTCAACGGCATAAGGATGCAGAAGGGAACGGGGAACCACTGCATTAAAGACTCATAGAGTACCCCTAGTAACAATCATCATGGCAGATATGCAAAGAAGAAGTACTGATCATGGACAAATAAACAAGTATATACACACTTATAAAGAAAATGCACAGATACGGTAAGGTAGTAGATACGATAATATGAGCGAAGCGTCTCACGAGAAATAACTTTTCTTAACGAGTGTCCACTCCGAAGTAACTTGGTTTCTCTCAAATTTTACCAAACTACCCCCAAAAAAAGAAGAAGGGATATCTCCCACTCAGAAATCATGGGACAGTATCCATTTCTTAGAAGGTAAAATTCTAACGACAGTGGAAAGTTCGAGATAATTAACGTTAATAGTAATTGGACGTGACAAAATATAAATCTTCTAGATTGGGTCTTTACAGAAAAACTACTATACGAGCCTTCGGAATATTTACAAATCTATCATAAAGGACCCGCCTTCACCGAAAAGCATTAGTTCCTTTCATACTCCGGATTAAGACGGAAAGGATTAAAAACCTTTCGGGCGCAGGGAAATTCCGTGCATTCAATAAAATTTTGAAGATGGTAAACCGAACATGAGAGTATCATCACGGGGGTAAAAGGAGTAAAAATAATTAATATTTTAATTATATAAAAAAATGTTACAAACGCCGTGTTGGAAATGAATCGTTTGGGTATAGACATATTAGGCATGAGTGATACACAATGGCCAGGAAATGGCAAATGTCCCACAATTAATCATGGAATGTTTTATTATGCCGGAAGTGACACCACAACCCATCGATACGGAGTTGGGGTCATCATTTAAAAAAAATGGAAAGATGCCGTAGTAAACTTTACTCCATTCTCAGAGCTTGTAATGTTAATACAATTGAAAGATAAGAAGAACACAATAAACATCATACAAGTGTACGCTCGTACAGCAGACAAAGACGAAGAGGAAATAGAACAATTCTATAATACTTTAAACGAGGCGATGAAACAACAAAGAGACAACACATTAACATAGTAATGGGCGATCTGAACGCCAAGGTAGGTCAGGGTAAAGTTGGTGAAAATGTCGGTGAATATGACTTAGGTATCAGAAATGAAAGGGGTGACCGTTTAGTTCAGTTCTGTCAAAGTGAAGATTTAATAATAACTAATGCATTTTTTAAATTACCCCCAAGGCGACTGTATACGTGGACGTCACCTCAACACACTCAAGAAAAAGTAATCAGAAACCAAACAGATTACATAATGGTGACAAGAAGATACCGTAATGCCGTGAAATCTACTAAAACTTATCCTGGAGCTGATATCGGTTCGGATCATAATCCAGTAGTATCTGTAATAGAAGCTAGACAAAATAAAATAAGAAAAACCATCATTCCAGCGTTAGACTTAAGCCAGCTAAAAAGTGAACACCTACGACAAACAGTGCAAGAAGAAATAAACACCAGCCTCAGAATAGCAGAAAGTCAAATCCGCAGAACAGACAACATAGATGAAAAACTTAAGTATATAAACACTACAATAAGAACTACGGGAAAGAAACACCTAACCAGATCTGCAAAGAAACAAAAGGTATGGATGACACCAGACATACTAGAACTAGTGGATGAAAGACGTAAAATGAAGAATAATGCACAAAAATACAGAGAGGTTGATAAGAACATAAAGCAAAGAATAAAGAAGGCCAAAGGATTATGGATTAAAGAACAATGTGTAGAAATGGAAAACTATGAAAGAAAATATGACACATTCAATGTACATAAAAAAGTAAAAGAAATTACAGGAACTCAAAGAAGACATCAAATAATAAGTTTGCTTAAGAACAAAGACGGAAAGATTATTATAGATTTAACAGAAAAAATTAATAAATGGAATGAATACATAAGAGAATTGTTTGAGGACAACAGAAATAACATATGTAGTTCAGGTAAATGGTGAAACGGGACCTGAAATCCTAAAATGTGAAGTAGAAGCGGTGCTTAAAAATTCCAAAACTGGAAAGGCAAATAAACCTGATGAGGTTTCTACTGAATTGCTAAAGCTCTTGAATGATGACTCAATAGGTATAATATTGCACTTATTTAACACAATATATTAAAACTGGTATTATACCTCAAGAGTGGCTGTTGTCTACATTCGTTACACTGCCAAAGAAATCCAATGCAAAAGAATGTTCAGAACATCGAACAATATCTTTAATGAGCCATCTACTAAAGATATTTCTAAAAGTCATCCACAACCGAGTTTATCAAAAGTTGGATTCAGATATTAGTGATACACAGGTGGGGTTCAGAAAGGGATTACGTACTCGAGAAGCTCTTTTCGGTTTGAATGTTCTTACACAAAGATGCCTAGACGTTAATCAGGAAGTACATGCATGTTTTATCGATTTTGAAAAAGCGTTTGACAGAGTACGCCATGATAAGCTAAAAGACATTCTTGAAAGAAAGGACATAGATAATAAAGATCTGCGAATAATTCTCAATCTATATTTTAATCAGAAAGCTAACATCAAAATAGAAAATGAGATATCACAAGCAATAGAAATAGGTAGAGGAGTACGACAGGGGTGCATTTTGTCACCGCTGCTATTTAATGTTTATAGTGAAAGTATCTGCCAGGAAACCCTTCTGCAAGCAAACGAACGAATCCTAATCAATATTCGATACGCAGACGACACTGTACTAGTTACAAGAACAGTAGAAGAATTACAACGATTACTTACAAATATAAATATTGCCTGCAACAATTATGGCATAAGTATCAGTATCAAAAAAACTAAGTATATGGTCTTCAGTAAGAACATGACACAACCAACACATATTAGTATAAACGGCATTCAAATTGAAAAAGTATCAAGTTACAAATACTTGGGTACTTCAATAAACGAAACTGGAGACCAAAACAATGAAATAAAAAGACGTATCGAAATTGCCAGGGCCACTTTCATAAATATGAGGAAATTCTTCTGCAACAGAGATATAAGCATCCCTCTCCGATTAAGAATGCTACGGGGCTGCGTATTTAACACGCTGTTATACGGTGTAGAGGCCTTGGACTCTCAAGCAGAACAATATAAAAAATATTGAAAGTTTCGAGATGTGGTGCTACCGTCGAATGCTGAAGATAAGTTGGGTTGAAAGAGTTACAAATTTTGAAGTAATGCGAAGGATAGGAAAAGACCCAGAAATTTTGTCAACGATCAAACGAAGAAAACTCGAATATTTGGGCCACGGTATGAGAGGACATAAATACGCATTACTTCAAAATATAATGCAAGGAAAAATAGAAGGAAAACGGAATCCAGGCCGTAGAAGAATGTCATGGCTGCGTAATTTGAGAGAGTGGTTTGGCTGTACCACTAATGAACTGTTTAGGTCAGCTGTAAACAAGGTCAGGATAGCCTTGATTATTTCCAATCTCTGATAGGAGTGGCACAAGAAGAAGAAGGTACATCAAAATATTTTTATTCGTATGAAATCGAGTACAACCTTATACTTTATGCTCGTACTTACTCATGAGAACAAACTCGGAGTTTATACTCCGTTTTTATTCATTCTACCCGATATATTTAAAATTAAATAAAGTAATTTTATTGTTTATTTATTTTTTATATTTAAAACAAATTCAATAAAGTATTATGTTTGCTCCTAACGCCACCTGTTAACTTATTAACAAAGCATACGTTGTTTACTTATGAAAAACATGTCAATATTCTTTTAATTTTGTACTTCTCATTTAATATCTATATTTTGTCAGTTATTTTTCACGCAATGTTTAATTTAAAACTGTTTAGAGTAAATATAGTGATGACTAGAAACGAATTTATCGAGAGCAATAAATCGATGGCCATCTTATGGCGCTAGTTCCGTGACGCTTACCTCGGCATTTTACTGTAGAGAAAAAAAGTAATACAACGCCAATATAGAAACTTCGCTTCAAAAATAATAATTGTATTTATATGAAATTATTTTAAAACAAGAAGAGTCATAAAAATTTAAACAAAATATTCAATATTGTTATTAATTGGATGATATTTATGACTTTTAAATTTTGACAATTGTTACGAATCGAATCTTTTATTGACAGATATTCTTTTAATTTTCAAGCGAAGCTTCTATACTGGCGTTGTATTACTTTTTTCTCTATAGTAAAATGGTAAGCGATAAGATCTTCTCGCAAAGCTGAAGCTTCTGCGCGAGTCTTTGCACCAGTGAGAAGATCATCGTAAAAGTCTGCGAGAGGATACGCAGGACTTTCATCTTGAGGTAATTGCTTAAAAGTTCGAGTTGATAAATAAGATGCCGGAGCGTTACCGTACGTGACAGTATTAAGAATGTACGTTTTTATTGGCTCTTGTGGATTGTTACGAAACAAAATTGTTTATAAATAGCGTCATAGAGATGTACGAGAATTTGGCGACATATTTTCTCTGTGTCGACTGCCAATACGAATATATGTTGACGAATGACGAAAAATAATGACGAATAAGGCATCCTGCAATTTGGTACCGACCATTAAGGATATAAGAAAGACCAGAATAGTCCTGCTGGAGAGACGTTTCAATATGCTATTTATGAATCACCTAATTTCATTTTTTTGGTATTAAATGGCAACCTTACGATGTATCTACCCTTAGACAAGGAAAGATAAGGGGCGCGTAATCGTATGGAATTGACTTAAGCCAAACCGGCACCAGATTTTTAGTAGATCGATATAGTGTCTCAGTAAATCAGTAAATTGAAGGTGAAATCAGTAGATCTACTGAAAAATTAGAAGACCTGGTAACCCTGCGAGAGGTAGTAATGGGCCACAGTTCGTAGACCGTAGACTAGACTTACTACGGTTGCCTCTTCCGACTGAGGAGGGGAGAGTTAAATGTTTGAGTTACGTCACCAGAGTACACAAGAATACAAAATTACAAAGCCCATTTCTTATCACAGTTTGTTCGTGGTAATTATCTTTCAGATTATTATTTGCTTTATTATTTATCGTTTCTTAAATATCTTAGTTTACTTTATATTTTTGTATTTGAAAATTTGGTGTTGCTTTCTGTAAAAACTTATTTTTAATTATCGAAGAAAAGTTTTATTGTAGTTGTACATCGTACCTATCATAGAGTACCTTACATAAGAATATCTTTTTATAAGGTAGGTTAAAACTTTAAAATTTCATTGTCTATTAACGTAATAATAATGTTGATCAAATTTTAGAATGCCAGGCACAGGTTATCAGGTAGTGTGGCCACTTGTAAAAATAATTTTTATAAAAACAAGAAATCTGCGGATTCTGATCAACAAATAGCATTTATCACGTTTCCCAAAAATACAAAATTAGAAAAAATATGGGTTATGCGCTGTTGCAGAAAAGATAAAATAAATATAAAAACTGCTAGAGTATGTAGTAATCATTTCAAGGATGATTTTGTGGATGACATGTATGCTCGAATAATGGAAACTAGGCCTAAGTTGAAATTAAAGGATAGAGGTAAGTGTTGTTTACTTAATGTAATTCTGTTTATTATCATCACTATTTTGTAGCAATTCCAAGTAAAAACTTAAAATCTCAAGATGTTTAAAAACAAAGAGAATGTGAACCTACAGCAAGAAGAGATAAAAGAGTAGCAATGACAACACAAACAGCTATCATTGAAGACTTATTAGAGGTGAATTCACATAAAAGGGAAAAACTAATCTTGTAACCATTGATTTGTCTTATGTATCCGGTACAAGTAAAGAATCGAAGGTAGATATTTTAAAACGAAAATACGGGGACTTGCTTGAAGAAAACAAAAAATGAAAAGAGAAATTAGAAGAAAATGAACAAGATTTGTGTACTACCAGAACGAGGATTGTAAAATTAAATAAAATAATTAAAGAAAAAGACCTTGATAGTGATCAAAAGATTTTGAAACACTTTGGTTTAGCAAAAACGAAATTAAAATTATTGTGAAAAAAAGATTAATCTTTAATCTTAGATTTGGTCTCCTACAAGATGTACTTCAGGTAATATATATTGCTGGAAAATCAAAAACTGAACTACAAAGAGTAGTTTTGTGTTGTCATATAATAACATGAAAGTCTGCCCAGTATGATTGACCAAAAAGAGGATGAAGTGGTTGGCCCTCATAGCTACATGCAAGTATTGATAAATTGAAGCAACCAGTCTACATTGGCTTTGATACAAGTATGACTGACAATAGTTT
Organism: Diabrotica undecimpunctata; assembly: GCF_040954645.1. Taxonomy (NCBI): domain Eukaryota; kingdom Metazoa; phylum Arthropoda; class Insecta; order Coleoptera; family Chrysomelidae; genus Diabrotica; species Diabrotica undecimpunctata. The sequence continues at coordinate 51,555,105 of NC_092810.1, read as the reverse complement.
ATCTACCATAATCACTGAATTGCACAATGTAAAATATAATGTAGTTGCATGCGTGTCTGATTGCGATGGAGGCAATCAAGGACTTTGGAAAAAATTGAATATATCAGTTGACATCAGACATTTTACATATCCAGTCACAGAAGCAAATATCTACATGTTTGCTGATGCTCCCCATCTCCTAAAATTAATAAGAAACTGGTTAATCGACACAGAATTTGAACTTAAAGATGCAAGTGTATTGAAAAAAGATTTGTTAAAAGAACTAATTGAAGCTGCAACAACAGAAATAAGTTCCATATATAAGCTGACTTCAGATCATTTAGAGGTAAAAAAAATGCGGAGACAAAACGTTGCACTTTACTAGACTTTACAGAATTTGAACAAATCCCCTTCGTTGGCTCAGTGAAGATGTTCGTTCAGTTGTAATGGAAACACCAAATAATAGTAGCAGAGTTTATTGTAGAGACGTACACTATGGGTGTAGACCCGGGATTACTTTGAGTAGAGACTGATGAAGTTGATCGTTGAGGACTATCAAGTTCGTTGAGTGAATATTGATTGAATGCCTCTCTAGGCAAGAGATCTTAGTTTTATATAAACTTTAATTGGGTCAATATTTTCGCGGACCTCGCGTGACATGTGTATTTAATTTATGTAAATAGTTTAACTTTGTCAGCACTTTTGACTGATGTACAAATTATATTATTGATAATTGACCAAATGTGTATGTAACCTAATTAACTACGTGTGTGTATTTAATAACAAATAGATTCATTCGGTCTACTGGGTGATAAAATTATACTGTCCAATTTCGGATATGAATTCTAAAGATTTGATATTGGACATACTGCGGAATCGGGCAATCTGGTCCAAGTGTCAATACTCAAAGTTTACATATAAGTATTACATAACATAGTAAAATTCAAACATGATAAATTATAAATAGTTTAAGAATAATCAACAATCTTCCAACCGTACCCTAGCTATCAATGTCCGACTCTATCTCTAGATTAAAATTAGGGCAATTGGATGAAAATGTGGAAATGGGGATGTCAACTTGGGAAGTCGACGGTACATTGTTGTGCCGATTACTAACTAATACAGGTACTTCCTGTTCGTTAGTCTGAGTTTGTGGATTCCCTGAACGACATAGTCGTGCAACAGGACGGTACTTCCATAACGTGAGTATCCCAATTATTACCATTATAGTAATGATCCCGGTGGCCACAAAATAATGCCAATTAGATTCGTGAATCGATCGCCACTGCATATGCGTCATTTCTTGTTCCAGACTCTCCTCCTCAAGTAACACATGACGTAGCTCTCCTCCTGGTATGTCAAGGTAGGTGTTTAGAGGCATGTTAAACTTGCGGGGTGTCCTCGCCACCAGTTGGGCCACGGGAGTGATTGGCGACTTCAGGTAACTCGTCACTGCTCTGTCCACCCCACTGCTAGTGGGGAGTAATGTAATATTTTTCGTTTGGGCGATACATTTGGGTGAAAGCTTCAGGAATGTGACTCGTTCCAGTACTCTTTCGTTCCGATTTCCATCGCAAATAATGGATATGTGTATCGTGACTGGCGTGATAACTAGTCAGAGGTTGGGAGTACCCATCTTACTCCATTGAGCTGTCTGTATTGTCCTGGCTACCACTGGACATGTGCTATTCTTAGATCGCTCATAAATTTCTTCAAGTATGCAGTTTGGTTGGGTATCCATGTTTCTCATAGCCGTTGGTGAGCACGCTATCTGCGCCTTTGTCAACAGTAAGCATCTTTCTTTATTAGCTCCTTTTGGTTATTATCTAATGCTTCAATGTTACTGTAGGCTTCGTCATTGACTCCAAATACTGAGGTTAATATTGTTCCTAATATTCCTCTTCTTTCCCTTCCTTTTATTTCTACTGTCAACCCCTCGCTTACTGACTCCGCCTTTCTTTGTCCTTCCTCTAACTTCTCTATTATATCCTTACAATTCACGATTTTTATCTCATGACACAGTTCTCGTACGCCTTGTATCATATTTCCTATTAGTTGGTGCTCTGTTCGAATTCTTCCTTTTTCGAGTAACACCTTTATTCGAAATGTTCCCCGGTCTATGACGACCTCTCCAAGGTCTTCTGTGAAAAATCCTGGTACCGGATTATATATTTTATACGGTTCTGCCTTTATGGGTTTTAACATCGTTAAAAACATTATAGCTACTAGTATTTTCTTCCATCTTAGTGCTGCTGCCTTCTTCGGCTTTTCCTGATTGTCTTCTTCCAGTCGTATTAGCTTATGTATGGGTCTTTTAGTCAGTTTCCCGTTTGCCTTTCTCACTGTTACTACTCTGGTTAATCCCTCCGCTCCAGGGTGTGTTTCTGTTACCCTTGCTAATGGCCATCTGCCTGGAGGTGTATCCTCTTCTTTAATTATAACTATTTTTTCTTCTTTTATGTTAGGGTGCGCCTTATACCATCTATTTCTCTGTTGTAATTGGTGCAGGTATTCCTGTTTCCAAATTTTCCAGAAGTCTCTTTTTATTTTCTCCACTAATCTCCACCTCGTCGGCATCTTTAAATAAGTCGTAAGCTCTTCTTCCCGATTTGGTGATATAATTTCTCTTCCTATAAGGAAGTGAGCTGGTGTCAGGGCTATTTTCCCTTCAGGGTCTTCTGATGACCCACATAATGGTCTCGAGTTCATACATGCTTCTATTTGTGCCAGCTCCGTACTCAATTCTTCATATGTTAGAACTGTTTCCCCGATGATTCTTTTCAAGTGATATTTCATTATTCGCACTGCGCTCTCCCATAATCCTCCGAAATGTGGTGCATATGCAGGTATGACATGCCACTGGGTACCTAGTGCCAGTAATCCTTGTTTTATCTCGTCATCTATTTTTTAGCATGTTCCAGGCCACTTCGTAGTTGGCCTCGGATATGTTTAAGTGTTGTATCATTCTGTTGGCTTCCCCTCTTACTTGAGTTTTTAGGTACTGCATTTTTTCTGCGTTTGATAACTGGTCGTTTTCATGTATTACTTTAGTAAACAGATCGTGGAAAGTTCTCCACGTTTCATATCTGCCTTCATACACAGGGATTTTTACCTGCGGCAATGTCACACCGTCCCTCCTCTGTGTGCTTTCTGGCCGTTGCATTCCCGGCCTTATTTTCTTTAAAACTTCCCTGACTTTCCTCTTTAGATGATTTATTCTCTCTACTTCTCCATTATCTGTAGCGTCTAGTTCCTCATTTACTGCTGCTTCAATCATTAGTGTATTCACCTTTTCCATGTATTCTCTTAACTCTGACTGCAATTCTTCATCCTCCTGCAAGTCTTGTTCATTTTCTGGCCGTAATAATTCCTCGATTCTTTGTTTTCTTATCTGTATCTCCTTTACTTTCGGTGCTTTTCCTCTTTTCAGCACCCTTCCATATTCTTCCAACAGGGTTTTCCCCTCAATGTATATCTTAAATACCTGATCATAGTATTTTGTTTCAAAATATTTTTCTTTCGTTATACCCCCTTCTAGCAGATTTTCGTGGTTATTTAAAAATTTTGCCCAATATTCTTCTAATTTTTCCTGTCTATCCCGGATGTATTGTTGATTTTTCCGAGATTGGGAATCCTTTTTTGTATTTGAAACGAGTTTCGTTATTTCTGTTCCTAATTCCGCTTGCTTAACGTATATGCTTTCCATGATTATTCTTATAAATTTTTACATTCAGCGGTAAATATATTAGACAATACGAAATGTACGTTATTTATTAAATAAGTATACCTGTATTATAACACTTTCTTTTCTATCGGAATGTGCAATTTAGCGAAATATGAGTTTGACCTTGCCTGCTGTGCTATTCTTTGTACTGAGGTAGGTCAAGATGTAATCCACACACTCTTATAATGATATATATACATATATATATATATTGTTATCAAAATAAATGAAATTATTTGCTACGTAATTATTTTAATTTTTCGAAATAAAGTATTTGTAAAGTTTGTCGAAATAAAGTTATTGAAATTAAAAGCAAGCTATATGTATGAACGTTTCTTTTTTCAAATTGTCATACAAAATTACTGTTTAGTAAGTTATAGTTGTGAATGATGTTTATTTTTTGTTTTATCAATTCTCTGTATTATTTAAATGGTATACATTCTAAAGTACATTATTATACGATTGATAGAGTGGAGATTGTTGTTCTAAATTGTTAAATTGTAATAAAAAAAAACTTGTTAAATTGTAAGATTGTAAAAGTTGGAAGATTTTGTAATTATTCAAAAACTTACGGTTTTTTGTGTTCTTAGACGTTGAGGATCCCTCGCTTCTGGTGGGTTCTGCAATCGGCCCTGTCCTTTGGCTGCTCTGCGGCTCTAGTATGGCTCTCGGCTTTGGTACTGCTCTCGGCACTAGTATTGTAACCGTTTCAAAAGATTTAAAAGAAACTCATTATATATTTCGATTATATTTTTTTTTATAAAACTAATAGCCCCATCTATCTGTCAAGTACCTACCTGTAGCCGACTCAAGGATTCTTCTGTAATTCCCAAATATATCCGGTAGATGAGCATATTTTTCAACTTGTCACTCACGCCCAATTTCCAGATTCAGGCGCCATGATAGCGCTTCGCTTTTTTCTGTTAAGACCGTCCAACCGTTAAGACGTGTTTCCAAAGTGGGTCTCAATTCAGAGATATTTATTTTTTTAGACCCTTATTGGAGAGGCTATAATGCTGATATTATATTTCTAATACTCGTCGCAAGATAGTATTGCTATGGAGTTATTCCAGATCATGGCCCAGTAGCAGTATCTTTTTATGGAATCCCTAACCCCTCTTATCTAGGATGGTGGTGATTTGATATAGTACGTAGCTGAATCAATTTGGTGACTGATTAAATAAGAAGAGAAACAGAGCAGATTAAGGTTGTACCAATTTTTATTATACCTACTTTCAAGACAACAGAAATGATTATGAACTCAAAAAAAAAATGAAAATATAGTGAAGTGTTCTAATTTAATTTAAAGGTTTATTTTCTTCATTGTTCCTAGTTGATAAATAACTATATTATTTTCAATGTAAACAAATTTCGAAATTTGGGGTTAATATATATATATACATTCATTTTCTTTATAACCAATTCTTAATTTAATACGATACAAAGATTTTTTGTTTATGATAATGTTAACATAAAATAATATTTTGCAATCCCTTTGGGATAACGTAACTTTTAATGTTTTCTTTTTGTTCATTACTAAGAAATAATAAAGAATAGTTTTCTTGTAAACTTTCAATAAATCTTAATTTTTTTTTGCTCTTCCCCTTCGAGGATAAACCAGGGGTGGCGTCCAATAATAAATAATAATTTCATATTATCTAATTGTGCTTGAATTTAAAATACGATATAGTTTCTATAACCCCGCCCTATTCTCTTCGACAACGAGCGATTCTGGCCTTGTAATATTATTGTAGCACGGCAAGCGTTACAGTATGGCTCTCGGCTTTGGTACTGCTCTCGGCTCTAGTATGGCTCTCGGCTTTGGTACTGCCTCGGCTCTAGTATGGCTCTCGGCTTTGGTACTGCTCTCGGCTCTAGTGTGGCTCTCGGCTTTGGTACTGCTCTCGGCTCTAGTATGGCTCTCGGCTTTGGTACTGCTCTCGGCACTAGTATGGATCTCGGCTTTGGTACTGCTCTCGGCTCTAGTATGGCTCTCGGCTTTGGTACTGCTCTCGGCTCTAGTGTGGCTCTCGGCTTTGGTACTGCTCTCGGCTCTAGTGTGGCTCTCGGCTTTGGTACTGCTCTCGGCTCTAGTATGGCTCTCGGCTTTGGTACTGCTCTCGGCACTAGTGTGGCTCTCGGCTTTGGTACTGCTCTCGGCTCTAGTGTGGCTCTCGGCTTTGGTACTGCTCTCGGCTCTAGTGTGGCTCTCGGCTTTGGTATGGCTCTCGTTCTCCCGGGTCTAGTGGTCTCTCTCTGCTACTGAGGGTGTTGCTGGCGTGGACTGTATAGGCTCTCTCAAACTTCCTTGAAGTATTCTGTTTCTCGATAGGACCATGAACAAATCCCCTTCGTTGGCTCAGTGAAGATGTTCGTTCAGTTGTAATGGAAACACGAAATAATAGTAGCAGAGTTTATTGTAGAGACGTACACTATGGGTGTAGACCCGGGATTACTTTGAGTAGAGACTGATGAAGTTGATCGTTGAGGACTATCAAGTTCGTTGAGTGAATATTGATTGAATGCCTCTCTAGGCAAGAGATCTTAGTTTTATATAAACTTTAATTGGGTCAATATTTTCGCGGACCTCGCGTGACATGTGTATTTAATTTATGTAAATAGTTTAACTTTGTCAGCACTTTTGACTGATGTACAAATTATATTATTGATAATTGACCAAATGTGTATGTAACCTAATTAACTACGTGTGTGTATTTAATAACAAATAGATTCATTCGGTCTACTGGGTGATAAAATTATACTGTCCAATTTCGGATATGAATTCTAAAGACTTGATATTGGACAAATTACTATCTTACACAGCCTTAATAAAACATTATTTTCAAGATGCAGCCAGAAATAAAAAATCGCAGCACAAAAACTTGGAGAGCTTATTAATACAAGATTTATCATTTGGTGGACTCATAAATGCATCATCGGAATGGGTAGACCAAGTAATGACGATGGAAAAATATTTTCAAAATTTTAATGGTGAAAACCTAAATCGGGGTAAGAAAATTATGCATCGAACTGCAGAGTATGTTTCCAGACATTGTTCAAATACACCCATTGGTCTCGTAAAAACATACTGCAGACAAAGGATATTCCTGTGGATTAAGTATTTTAATAAATGCTTTAATAGCCAGGTTATTAGTGCCAAAAGCAATTAAGATGAAGACATTAATGATCAATATAGGAAAAATATTAACATAATGAAAAAAATAATTATTTAGTGTATATTTATATCTATTGGAAATACAATAAACTAGTTACGTTTTTTACCAATTAAAATTTATTACCTATTATTTAAATTCTTACATTAAATTATACAAGTAATTCTAACTCGGATAATCCTAGCTGACCTCTAAGGGTCGGTAATTCATTCAATAGGTAATCTAGTATTGATAATTCAGTATATATGACAAATTTTCAATGTAAAATGGAGATTGAAGTCCTAGATTTGAGTAAATACGCTCTGCTGTTGCTGCAGTGACTGGCAGTGTAATTATTATTTGCAGAAATATGATATTTAGATACATATGAATATCGCAGTTTTCTAATACAGTGGTACCTCGATAAAAGGCATCGCCATAAAGATCCTTTTACGGGTCTGTACGTGACTATTACTTGGACCGACAAATTAAATGGTCAATGAAATTACGGCCTCGCCATAAAGATCATTTTACGGGTCTGTACGTGACTATTACTTGGACTGACAAATTAAATGGTCATTGAAAGTTAAATCCGACAAAAATTCGGATTCTACTAACCACATTGCAGTCTCGATGTCAGTGTAATTTACAGTGTGTGAATTTTTACTATAGACCTCAGTCTGTCTGCTTTGCTTGTTTCCCTCATTTTCGAAGTATTGGTGATAAGTTGGGTTCGCGTTTTGTGCTTTTTGTACATTACAATATTTCATTTATTTTTACAACCATGGGTTCGAAGAAAAATATGATGTCTATTGAACTAAAATGTGAAATCATTGAAAAACATGAGCAAGGTGTACGAGTAACTGACTTGGCGAGGATTTACAGGCATACCACATCAATAATATATACTGTACTTAAACGGAAGGAGGTGATAAATGGTACATTGCCAGCTAAGGACATTACAATAATTTCTAAGCTCCGGACTTCTCTCAATGAAAAGATGGAGAACCTACTAATGGTGTAGGTAACAGAGAAGCAGCTTCAAGGAGGAACCTTAACACAAAGCATCATAATGTGAGAAGGCACGAGCAATCTACGAAGATTTGCTGAAGGAGATCCCACACATTTTCACAAATGATGAATCAGAAGACCTGTTTAAAGCCAGTCGGGGCTGGTTTGACAACTTTAGAGAAGAGGACCGGCATTCACTCCGTCGTTAGACATGGTGAGACACCAAATTCGGATGTGAAAGCTGATGAGGTTTACATCAAAACATTTTCCGAACTGATAGAAGCCAAAAGATACATCCCCAGCGAGTATTCAACTGTGATGAAACAGGGCTTTTCTGGGAAAAGATGCCGAATAGGACTTACATAATGGCAAAGGAGAAGACGATGACAGGTTACAAACCTATAAAAGATAAATTAACTCTACTACTTTGCGCCAATGCGAGTGGCGACTGTAAAATCAAACCTCTTCTAACTGTGGAATATGCAGTAGATGGTCCAATAATATCCTGGAAAGTGTCAACAAATTTTTATAATGCAACTTTATCTTCTGGTGTGTTATCAGTGTTAAGTAAAACAACTCGAAGATTAAATAGATTCATAACTTTCGGTGAAAGTCGTTCTTCTAAATCAGTTAAGATATTGTCTAAAAGGGGTAAATAAATAAATCTTCGGAAATATTCTTGGCAAGAGTTAGCAGGTTGATTTTGACGACAGGTTTGACGAGAAACTATACGAGGCATCTTCAATTCAATGTCTAATTGTTCAGCTATTTCCTTTACTTCATAGTAAAGTTGGCTAAAAACAGATTCAGCATTTGATCTTTTATTTTGAAGAATGCATTTAGTGTCCTCTATGGCCTCAGTAGCCTTCTTCAAATCTAATTTTGGTGACTGAAGAAGACAACTAAGTGATACAGTTGTATCTAAAACATTACTAAGACAAAGTATTGAAATGAGAAATTATGGGCTTTTAATAGTTTTTTACTGTCCTTCCACGTAGAAATTGTCTGAAGAGCGTTATAAATTTTGATGATTGATTCGCCCTGGAACTGAAGATGACCTTCATGCCTGTCAACCCAACGACTTTCACAAATACCTTAAAGCGGCTTCCCATCGGCGATATTGCGGACGAGTGCGGACCAGCTTGCACCGACGCACCGTGGGAAATGTCTCGTCCTCGTCCGTGGTAGCACAGACACGTCTGTGCTGGTGCGTCCTCTCCTATCCAAGTTTTTTGCTAAAAAATGGAATGGACAAACGAAGTTATTTTTGATTTTTTAAATTGGTATCAAAATGAACCAAGTTTATGGAATTCTACGGCACCAGAGCATAAGAACTGGAACGATATATACGATGCATGGAACCGAATAAAAAATCAATTAAAGAATAGTACTATTTCGATTAAAGACCTAAAAAAAGAGTTAACTTTTTTTAAATAAAGTTAAATCAAACAGTACTCTCACGAACCTACACAGACTGTAGCTCTGGAAGAGCTCTGTCTGCGGTGCGTTGCCGTCCGTGCTCATCGACTGTGCGCGATGATTATTTGTATTTACTAACGTATCAGACGGAGCTAATTCAACAATATTCACTTTGATATTATTTATTATAAATAAATTATAAATTGCAGCACACAGCCTCAACAATTATAATACATATTCAAATTACAAACAACCAATTCGTAGAAAAAACTGAAGGTAAGAAATACCTAATACAAAATAAAAATGCGCTGATTTTGTGCGAAAAGTCATGTTATCTACACTGAATGAGAAATAATGTGTGGGCGGTAATTCTATCCCATCGATAATCGAACGATTCTCTAGCACTCAAATGACGAATTGACAAAATTTGAAAATCGCATTACTCTAAATTCGAGGAAGTCGGGGTAGCGCTAGTCGAGGTATTACTGTTTTTAAAATGATTTTTTTAAAGAGCCATGTATAAAGGCTTCCGCATAATTCTGCACTTACTCCTAGAATAAATGAGTTTGAATCATTTCAATTCTTGACTTCTTGCTTATAGGGTTGATGGGTTTTAAATTATTTTTTTTTAGGATTATTTGATTGATATTTAATTTTTTTTTTGGGGAGGGGGTCATGACCCCCGTGACCCCCCTTTGGATCCGCCACTGTGTATAGCAGATAAAATGAAACTATGACAAGAATTAAAATTTTCAACAAACAAAAAACAAAAATTTATTTTTAATATTTTTCAAAAATTTGCATTTAAAAAAGGGTTTCCGAGCTGAAGGTCGAAAATTCAAATAAAATATTTTTAATTATATTCTCTGTTAACTCCCATCAAAGAGATATAATAATTAAAACGTAAAATACCACAGGAAAATAGCTTTGCATTACACAAATCAAGATGACTAAAAAATTTCAGAACCGGTTACTACTACAGCTGCATCCTTACAATCTACATTTACGGACAAGCGAAACGGGATGTATTAAAACGCAACTTGCGTACTCAGTTTTTGTTACTTTTCTATATGACAGGTGCACTTATTTTATATTTATATTTATATTTATTGTGTTAAATATACAGGGTTGCAAAAAACAATGTGCGTTTTTGAAATTAATATAAACTTATAATTATGAAATTGTGAGATATGAAATGACATTGTTTTTTGCATTTATAAAAAGATCAACACGTAGTCCCTGTGGGTACACGTAAACTCATCACCACTTAGCATAAGTACCCTCAGATATAGTACAAACTCATCACCGCCATAAAAGTAGGGATTTTAAAATAGACCCTTAGAGATTGGTAAACTCATCACTGCCCTACCTGTACCATGTGGCAGGTATAGACCATAAACCCCTTGCACACCGCTAAGATTTGGTAAGTTGACAGAATAAATCTAAAAGAGATGTATTAAATGCAAATGTAATTCATTGGTTTTTATTTGGAAATTTCACAAAATTATATTGATAGCTATTTAAAATTACGCGAAAAGAAAAATGTTTCTTCATTTGCCCTTGTTCCTTTAATATGCATAGTAGCCGAAAATAATTTTTGGTGATATACCACTTCATTCTAGAGAACTTCGCTATTTTTCTTACTTGACACAATTCCCATGTGTCGTGAACGGTGATAGAGTGAAAACCCCTGGATATTTAGAAGTTTAAAAAACACAAATATTTTGATAAAAATTGGCAGTGCTAATAAAAAGTGCCAGGATTGGAAAATCATTTAGTATAAATAACTAATTTCTGTGTAGAATTGCAATTGTACTCTTATAATATTGTTATAAGTTTTGCAATACCAGCTGAAGATCCAAACATTTTTTGACTTAACCATAAATGGATCATTTTTTATAATGCAATGAAGTAATTTTTCGCATGAAACGTAAAAATATGCAAAGAACTTATTAAAATTTTAAAACCAAAGACTTTATTTTATGGAATAAAGTCCAGTGGTCTGAAAATGACCATTATGTATTTATATTTCTATAATTATTTTATTTGCTGTAAATATTCTGCACTGTGACTTGGGACAAAATCACGTAAGCATTCTTCGAAAACTAAGCCGTCAAGTCATCGGCAACCCCTGCAAGGTGAAAGCTTAAGAGTACTTATGGGAGAGGCCATAAAAAATCATTCACCAAAAGATTGCAACTTCTTCTTTCAAAGAACACTTGACAACAACGAACATATCTTGCATTCGGAGGAATATGAGCAACGATCGTTTACTTTTTATGTCACCCGTACCGAAGACAATGGGAAAGCGTAAAAACGTTTTTTACGGCGAGAAAACATTGAAATTTATTGTATTGTGATATTAGATATCTGCTTAGGTAAGTACTAAAAATTAAGAATGTTGAAAGTCTCTCGAAAACCTCAAAAAGGGTTTGTGCTATATATGGCACTGTATGAAGTTATGGACTCATTGATTGTTTTTGTAGATATGGATCCGAAACTCTTTTATGGTACAATGAATGCAGTTAGAATTCCAAATAGTACTAATAGTGAAGAATCAGATCTCTCCGATGAAGACGGCACAAATGAGGTGATATTGTGTCAAGATAGTAACAATGAGCAGTGTGAAAATTGACCAAGCAATGCCAAGGAAACTGTCATTTCTGCCCCATCCTAAGATTGCCCAGATGATGATACCCCTTTCTCTGAAAAACTACGATATAAAAGGAAGAAATAATTGGGTGAAAGGAAATCTGAGAAGATAAGAAAATGATACAAAATATACTGGTTCTAAAAATTTACCTTCTTCGATTTTACAATTAGAAACTCCGGTCCAATTTTTTAAGTTTCTCTTTCCTGATAGTCTTATAGAGCATTTCACAAACCAATCAAATTTATACTCAGTACAACAACATCCAGATAAACCAGCTAATAAAAAAAAATATGAAATAGAACAATTTATCATCATCATCAATCAGCCAATCCTGTCCACTGCTGGACATAGGCCTCCCTCAGTTCTTTCCAGTGTTCTCTACACTGGGCCGCTTGTAGCCAGTTTCCCGCTACTCTTTTTATGTCGTCGGTCCATCTAGTCGGTGGTCGTCCTCGGCTTCTTTTATAATTTCTGGGCCTCCATTCCATAATTCGTCTTGTCCATCGTCCATCTTGTGTTCTGGCTAAGTGTCCTGCCCAGTTCCACTTAAGTCTCGTGGTTCTTTCGATGACGTCTTGAACTCCTGATCTTTGCCTGATTTGTCGGTTTGTTATGTGGTCTCGGAGGCTCACATTCAGCATTGCACGTTCCATGGCTCGTTGTGTAACTCTTAGTTTATTCGCAGATTTCTGCGTGAGTGTTAAAGTCTCTGCTCCATAAGTTTGTACAGGCAAAACACATTGGTTATAAACTTTTCGCTTGAGACACATGGGAATTGAACTTTTTAGAATATGGCTTAGTTTGCCAAATGCTGCCCATGTCAGGCCTATTCGCCTCTGTATTTCATTTGTTTGATTGTCTATGTTTATTTTGATCTCGTGTCCCAGATATTTGTTAGTGTCTGTTTGTTGTATGGTATTATTGTCGATAGTTATATTTCCACTCATTACGAGATTTGTCATAAGTTTAGTTTTCTCAAAGTTTATCTTTAATCCTGCTCTTTCAGACAGACTTTTACGCGAATGTAGCATAGAAACCGTATCCTGTAAGTTATCTGCGATTAATACGACATCATCTGCAAACCTCAGATGATTTAATCTTTCTCCATCTATATTGATGCCCATATCTTGCCATTGGGTGTTCTTAAATATTGACTCTAGAGCTGCCGTGAACAATTTTGGTGAAATATTGTCTCCTATAGAACAATTTATAGGAATTACTATTTACATGTCGATAATTCAACTTCTATTTACAAGACACTATTGGAATGCCAATATTGGCCACCGAGCAGTTAGCGATATGATGAGCTGTAACAGATTCGAAGAAATAAAACGTTTCTTGCATTTAAATAACAATGATGACATGATTGAAAATGATCAGCCTGAACATGACAGATTATTCAAACATTAGTTTTAAATGTTTGTATTTTGAGAACGATTTCCGAAGTGGAAATTGAAACGTCAATAAACGTACTTTAACCTTTAATTGTGGTTTATTCTCATTTAAAATAGTAATTACTTTAAAATGCCACAAGAAAATAGCTTCAGAACAATATTAAGAAGCCGTTATGGGCCCAGGGTTATTCAAAATTTTCGGAGATTGGAGATTATTCAAAATTAGACCTGTTCTGAGCCAAATCAAAGAACGACTACTCATGGTTCAGAAAAAAGAATTTCTAGCTGTAGACGAACAGATTATACCAACAAAAGCGCGAAGCCAGCTAAAGCAGTATAACCCAAAAAAAAAACACATAACTGAGGCTTCAAAAACTTAGTGCTGAGTGGTATTTCGGGATTCAGCTATGACTTTAATTTGTTTGCTGGTTCCCAGAGTAATATTGTACCTCTAGGAGCACCAAATCTTAGTATGAGCAGCAACGTGGTTGTCAAATTAGCAGATTCGATACCAAAACATCAACATTAGAAGTTGTTTTTTGACAATTGGTTCACCAGCATACCTCTTATGATATATCTGACGAAAGAGGGCATTTTACCTTTGGGAACAGTAAGACTTAATCGTGTTCTTGGAGTTGTGATGCCAGCTGAGAAAGAAATGAAGAAGCGCGGCAGAAGTCATATGGTAGAGAAAATAGCCAATATAGACAATGTGGATGTCAGTGTCGTGTCCTGGTTTGATATTAAAATCGTTACTACAATGTCAACATATGCTGGAAGTGAACCAAAGGGAGAAAAAGAAGATTTTTCAAACAAGAAAGTATACATAAAATGATACCTTGTCCTAACAGTGTCCTAATCTACAACAACTACATGGGAGGTGTAGATCTCCTTGATTTCATGTAAGGATTTTATCGTATAAAAATCAGATTGAAGAAATATTATTTACAAATATTTTTCATTTCATTGACATGACAGCCGTAAACAGTTGGTTATTAGCTAAAATAGCGAAGAAATTTGATTAACCCTTTTTGGATACCAGACCAGCAATAGCCGATGCTCTATGCAAAGCCGGAAAAACAATTAAACAGAACAGAGTAGGAAGACCTTCAAGTAGTAGCATTCAGCAGATGTTCGATAACAAACGAAAAAAGGAACCCACTAAAGAAATATCCCAAGAAGACATCCGTAAAGATGGGCTTGATCATTTTCCCTATTGGGATGAGAGCACTAGGTCAAGATGCAAATTTCCAGGCTGCACAGGGAAAACATATATAGTGTGCACAAAATGCACAATACCGTTGTGTATTGATAAAGAAAGAAACTGTTATTTGCAGTTTCATACTGTATAGTGTATCCTGTAGCTTAGAAATAGTTTGACTTTAATATTACATTGTTGCATGATGTTTCACATTTGGCACCATAAATTTTGTTTTTGTCAATAAAGTTTTCCTCGTAGCTAGATTTTTTCAGACGATAATTCAGACGCATCGACATATACTTAGGAAGTTAGGTTTTTTATTCGAAATGTTGGAATTTTTACCAGAATTAAAAAAAAACACAAAATACAGTTAGCCTTTTTTTATTTCTTGATTTTAATTTTTCAAAAACTGAATTCATAAATTTAAATTTATAAAAGACGCAATATCTCCGTTTCTAATCAACAAAAATTGATGTTTTTAAAAATTGTACATCGTTGCGTAGATTTAAAAAAAATCAATATTAGTTAATTTGTGAATTGTTTTTTTAACCGAGTAGTTTGTTTAAACTAATTAAACTATTTATTTTGCAAAATTTTACTTTTCTCATATTATTATTATTAGTAGAAAAGGTTATGAAATAAAAGGTAAGTTAAATATTTATTTATTATAGTTATAAATAATATCTTTTAAAAATAAATTTTACAAAAAAATAATTACTTGAAAATCAAATATAGACGTGGTAATTTTTCTTGAATTATACTTATTATTTTTACAATTTTTTTGACCGAAGAACATCACAAATTTATTTTAAACAAATTAATTGTTATAAACTTATTAATTCAATCAATTAATTAAACATTAATTTCCATAATTTTTATTTATAATTATACATAGTTTATATCAATTCATTTGTATAAAATATATTTGTAATATTTTTGAGAAAAAGTAATTGTAAAAGTAATAAGCATATTTAAAAAAAAATTAACACGTATAGATTTGATTTTCAAAAAAAAATTAATTTTTTGTAAAATTTATTGTTAAAAGATATTACTTTTAACTATAATATATAAATATTAAAGCTGCTTTAATAATAATAAGAAAGAAATAAAATGTTGCAAAATAAATATTTATTTTTTGAATTGTTTAAACAAATTACTAAATTAAATAAACAATTTACAGATTAACTAAATGCATTTTTCTGATCAATGACACGGGTTACCCTAAATTAAAAAAACATCAATTTTCGTTGATTAGAACTAGTGATATTGCGACTTTTTTAAATTTGAATTTATGAATTCAGTTTATGAAAATCGTTTCGCTTTTTAACCTTTTATGTTTGGCGAATCATGGATGGCTCATTTTTAAAGGAATCGTTTTTAAATTTTTTGTTGTCCAAACTTGAAAACTTAATCTGTCAAATGTTTCTTTTTAAATTGATTATTGTTTATAAACAAAATCACGGTGAATTTAAAAAAAAAGGCTAACTCGGATTTTAAGGGTTGTAGGACTTTTTTTTAATTTGTGTTAAAATGCCAACATGGCGAATAAAAAAAAATGAACTGCCTAAATGCATTGATTAAAAACTACACATGTAGTACACTGTGTAGTAGTTTATTGTATAACTACACTTTCTAGTATTTTTTAATCAATGGTAGAGGTAGTACATAATTCCTACTACAGGATCGCTAAGTTCATAACGTAGTTTCTCACATTTTTACGTACATTTAAAATTAGGAGAATACATTAATAATAAACTTTAATTAAATAAAAGGCAGATATCGAGCACAGTTCATTAATTAAATCTTGCCCAAGTACTTTCGCTTCCTACAGCATCTTCAGGGGCATTTCGTCAATTTTGGCCTATCCAACAATCATAGAATGTCATAAACATAAAATTGTGCATTACACTACACTACGCAAGGACAAACAGTTTAAGAAAGCGAGTTTTTGAAAACAAAGAGCAGGCACTTTGTTTTTTCATTAGAGCAACTGATTCCTGTTTTATCAGATTATTTCTGGAGATTATTTAATCTGCTTTGAAGGATTCCTCATAATTTTTGTTTTCTTTAAATGCATCTTTATTACATAGATATTGCATGTTTAACTTAGACGTGGTATCATAGATGTTTTTTTACTATTAATAAAATATATAATAAATTATAGTTACTGTTATTTCTGACGTGCTAGAATTTTTTTAATTATCTTTATATATTTTTATCTATTTCTAATTTCTAATATATATATTTATATATATTGTTTTCAATGAACTTCCATTTTGTTTTTCTGCAGACTTGTTTTACATTTCTCTAATGTATTGATAAAATAATGGTCAATAATCGATCTTTAAATAACAGAAATATTAATGATTAACTAATTACATATTGATTAGATATAAATTGACTTTTAGACATTAAGAGAATTATCGGAAAAATACTCCAATAAATTACCGTTTTGGAGTGTAATTTTCCTCGTCACGACAGATTTACTTGAAAATTTGGATTTAACTTCATTTGTGGGCTTGAGCCTAGGGTTGCTTTCACTTGGAGCGTGAAAGCCACCCATTCTCGAAGGTGGAAAAACGTATGTTCAAAATAAGTACTAAATAGATAAATTGACTAATTCTAAGCAACTTTTATTCTATAGAGTTTTTTCACCAAGTCAATACTTTCTGAGTTTTTGCGAGTGAAAATGTTCATTTTTCAAAATAAAAACCACGTTTTCAGACGGTATTTTCACAAATAACTAAAAATGGTGTACTTAGGAACTCTGTAGACCTAGTAGAAACTGAGTTGTAGCTCATAAAAAGTAGGTTCTTATTTGTCAAATTCCAAATCGAATATTTCAACGTAAAATAAGCAAAAAATGAAACACTTTTCGGGGAAAACTCATCAAAACTTTTTGAAAATGTTTTAAAAAAGCTTAATTCTTTTTTAGTTTCTAGCATCAAAACTAAGCGAGTTACACCTAAAATAAAGTTGGTCTCTTTTTTGATAAAAACATCGAGAAAATCACCCTTAACTAGCACTCCAAATAAGGGTTTGACAGCCGTAGCTCAGTGGCTATGTTACTGGCTTAACAAGCTGGAGGGCCCGAGTTCAAATCTCGGTCCCAACAAAATTTTCAATTTCTAATTTAACTGAGCTGCCACCGTGCTTCGGGGAGCACGTAGAGTAGTCGTTAGGTCATGTTATGTCATGTTAGGGGCGCGACCTGAAATCCCTAACACTAGACCTTAGCCAGAAGGTTACACGAACTTTATTTTACCCCAAATAAAATTAATCGTTATCGCTTTATAATTTACTTTATTTATGTATTGTTTATATGATCTGTAAGTTTGACCTGTTCAGAGTGCTAATTTTGAAAAGAATTGATTTTAAAGTAAATGAAAATTTTTTAAAAATCTTGACGAGTAAAAAATATAGGTTTTACTTTTCTGAACATTTTGGTTTTTGTTATTTTTCTGTAAGACAAAAATTGGTTAAGATATTGCTGTTCCAAGTTTGCATACACTCGTGATTAGTGACTCGTACAAGCCCTTTCAACTACAATTCTTTTAAAATGAGGTTTAAAAACAATAATTTAAATAATCTCATTGCCCTTAGAAAAACCTACTCTAAAACCTATTCCTTCCCTTTGATGGACGTCTACCATTTCAGCAGTATGCTTTGTATTCAGCATAAGCACTTCGCGTTTGTCCTTCCACTTAGTTACTACTACACTTGTGTTACTCTCCATTCCTTACAATCTTGCTTCTGGACTAGAATTGAACAAAAGCAGTAATGGAAGCTTCAAGAATGACATGATGTTTTGTAAATCAAAATGTTGATAATTTTACAAAGTGCCAATTGTTAGAATGACCTTGGTAGCCATCAAATCATATCAATTTCCATATTTTGTACACATAAAAAATAAAAAAGAAGTGAAGCGTTACTTGGGTCGCCCACCACCACTTAGAACAAAGGAGTTGGTTGGTACTTTCGCACATTCAAAAGAGATTGTTTTGCAAGTATTACATTTTATTTTCTAATGAAAAATATGGTCACAAAAGTTCAGTAACTGTTCTGTTTCTTAAAATATCTTGTGAGAGACTTTTGAAATCAATAAAATTAGTAAATTTTAGTTCCTTAATGACATACTTTTCATTTTGTTTTTTCCTCTTTTCGGTCAGGCCAACTTGAAGATGTTTTACCATTCACTCATTGTATAAATAGCCAAAAACTTTTTCTGTCATTCAATGGTGCTATTCATGCCCTCACATTCTATCATGAATTAAAGAAACTTTTGTTCTAGTGTTGTAATTTTACTGTCACCATAATGAACAAAGTAAATAATATAACAGTGCAAGCATATTTTGTTTATATTTTGTCCTCCGCAGGTGTCGGATAACAACGAGACCTCTGTAACATTATCAGGCATTGTATGTAGATATTAGAATAAACTTGTTTTAATTTTTAATCTACCTTTTTTTCCTCGTATTTCAGTACAAGCGTAAGTGTTGCCAATCGAAGGGAAATTTCCCTGTTTGCGGGATTTTTTGACACAAAAGGGAAAAAGGGAAAAAATTAACTCAAAAGGAAATATTTACGCCAGTGCAAATTGTAAAATATTAAAAAAAAAAATGCAGAAGAATATTTGAAAAGAATTAAACATATCTTCACCTCCTGGTAGTAATTGAAATGTTCCATAATGTTATCCAATTTCGGTATTCTTAAGGCCGTATGACACTATGCATTTTCTTGTATCATTTCTTATATCGTTTCTAATATAACAAAAAAATGGATAGTGTCATACAAGCGTATAGTTCTTATATCAGAAACGATACAAGAATTTGTGTCCGCTGCAGTTTCTTGTACAAGAAATGCGCCAATTTGTGAGCGAAAACGTAAAACTTCTGTCATAATGGCGGTTGGAGGAGAACTTTGATATACAATTAGACCAAGCAGACATCAGAGAAAAGTGCCCACCAACAATAACCAAGATTAGAACAGCAGTAGCCAAATTGAAAAACAATAAATCACAGGGATTGGATCAAATAGCATCGGAACCACTGAAAGTAGGAGATGTATTACTAAAAACAATACACAACCGCTTTAAAATTCGTAATGAGTTTAAAGATTATTTTATATTTCCAAATAAGAGAGTAGAATTTCAAGAGCATGCCATTCAAAATATTTTGTAAAAAAAAAACAAATAAATTATTACAACCAAATTATTTATTATTTCTGTCTTCCATTACAGCCTCTTGAATATCTTCAAAAATTGTGGTTTCCAATAATTTGGTTTTAATATTGGGACATTTTATTTCTTTCATTTTTGAACCACAGTATTTTAAAAAATAATCAGTAGCATCTGGCTTGGGGTCCTCAGGTACTGCAGTTCTATTTTTATATGTGTCAAAATTTCGACCAATCATGTGCCGAATCACATACAATTTCCGGAAAAGAATTGGCATAGTGTCATACAGTACAGAGCACAAATGTACGTGCAAGAAACGATACAAGAAAACATAAATAACTTTCTATATCAGAAACGATATAAGAAACGATATAAGAAAATGCATAGTGTCATACGGCCTTTAATCATAACAAAACATCATTCGGTAATCATAACTCTCAAGAATCTCAAGCACTTAGTGTCAAAAATTAAAATAGATGACGGTTGGGTAATCATTTCACAACCAAATCACTATCCTTTTATATAAATATTATGATCTTTAGGTATATATTCCCCAAATCAAAATATAATAAAACTTAATGAATGCAGATGTAAGCACTTGTCCCAATAATTTCGTCTTTATTCATTAGGTACTTAAATAAAATTTCAATTATGGTGGTTTGAATAAATATTGTAGTGAAAGTGGGAACCCCACCGAAATTGTCTTATTTGGTACTTTCTGCACAGTATATTGTTACTTCTTAATAATTTTGGAGTTTAGAGCAGAGTGTAAATCTAACAAAAAAAATTAGTGACAATAATAACAGTACCTAGTGTATTTAGCGATAGTGATAGTAGTCATCCAATAAAAAAAAAATAAAATAACCAAATCTAGAGAAAAAACATTTAATGTTAAGTGGTTAGAAGATCCTTCTTTTAAAATATAATAATAAAAACCACATAATAATAAAAAATGTATGTGGAAAGTGTGTAATGCAGAAATTTTATGCGGCAAAAGTGAAAACTGCAAAAACATGCTGCAGGTAAGAAATATGTAAAAAAAATGACTGCTATTAAATCTAGTTCAAGTATTTCCTCGTTTTTGGCAACTGGTAATACTTCTTTAAAACACCAGAATGCCGTGAAAGGCGCCGAAATAAGATTAAGTGTTTTTTTTTGCTGAACATAACGTGGCTAAATATACACATTCTTATATTTCTGTTATAAAACCCATTTTGTAAACGGGAGGGAATTTTTTCATAAAAGTGGGAATTTTTAAGGCAAGTTGAGGGAAAAGGCTTGCAACAAGGTTGGCAACATGTAACAGTGGGCATTATTCGTCGGAGCATCTTCATGAATTGTCAAATTACATCCACACAGTTTTCTATAATATTGGTGACATAATCACCGTTGAAGATCAAATGGCACTGTGATAATCAAAATATTGTGTCACAGGCGTATTCTAGCAAGGTTGTAAACAATTTAGCAAACATGTTATTTTCTTGCCGAACGCCTCTTTCAATACGAAAGGTCCCAGGTCAAATTATCACTTGTGAAAGTGATCTTTGCGTGTCTTGCGATCTATTTTACTGTATATTTGATAACTCGCGTTTTAAACAGCTGTCAACCCTAATTTGCGATCATGTTTTCTCAGACAACCTTATCTGTGCTTATACCATCATATTAAAAAAAATTAGCTTTAATTTTATATAAAAAAAAACATGCATATACGTGATGAGCAGAGTATTTTATTTAGAAAATAAATGAACAAATTAAATGTTTTGTTCAAAAATTAATTACTATTAATTGAATTAAAACTGATTACAACAAATATGGTGATCGATTTCTGTAAAAACTTCAACACCAGCCAACTGCAGTTGAAATACGAAGAGCCCCCAGTGCACCAGGATCGGTGTATGATCGGACGCGACAACGGAGATGGGTGAGTGTAGGATTGGTCCAGTAACAGGGAGGTGTGACCGGTGGCATAAGACAAGACACAGTCGAGACACAATTGAGTATTGAGTCAACCTCCCTGTCCTACAGTCGTCCTGCTGTATGATCGTTCTAAAATTGGATGGCTGTATGACAGGGCTTCCGAATTTATATTATATTATATTATATTATATTATACTAAAACAATTTTTAATTAAAGGTGATTATTTGGCAACATACTTATTTTTTTTACTTATTTTTTTATTAAACTATACAATCTGAAAGTTTAACATCCGATCTCGTCATTACACTTCATTGTCTATTTATAGAATTTCTGTGTACTGTAAACGTTATATTTGTTTTTTTAGCGTGACTGGAAAGTTTCCTTGTATTTATTTGTTTTATATTCCATATAAATTAAAATGAGGAGGTAACATGCAAACAGACTTAAGTCACACAAAATTCAAAGTTGAGTTGTGAGATTCAAAGATGTGCCAATGCATTGTTGTGTTGTAGCCAAAGTGGTTTATTCTATCTGATTGATACAAAAAAATATTTCCAATGGTAACAGCATGTTAAAAATCGCCTTTACATGCAAAACAAGATATTTCAACTGTACTGGTCCATGCAAACCAGCTTATTTCCAACCAACCAATAGAAGCGCTGCAACTGCCACTCAGCTGACCCAGTGAGTCTTGCAAATTTGGGTTTATGTAAGGGTTTTGTATTAAACGTTTTTGTGACTACTATTTAAATTGTCAACGTATTTGGAAACAATTAGTAATTACGTTAATATTTAAAGGAGAATGGATAGTGCAGATAGAAGTGTGGTGAACGATATAAAGGGACCAGAAAGAGAAGAGTTACAGGAGGAAAAAGAAAAAGTGAACAAATTACCAGAAACGCAGCTCATAAAAGAGCCCTAGTTTTTGTACCGTGTAAAGACAACAATAAACGTTTCACATGTGTAAAAATACGGCCTAATTACATCAAAGCATTCAAAGAAGAGTTTTATAAAGGTCCAGACAAGAAAAGACAAGACAATATAATTGCCAGTCTGATTCATACAACACAAATCAAAAGGCATAGACCTAGGCCGGTAAACAAAAACAAACAGAAAAAACCTGGACCTGAGCGAAAGTATTCAATACAATACTTCTTTCCAACTGTCTCGGATGTTAAAACTTCTGCATGTTTAAAATTTTTTCGCACTGTTATTGGTGTTGGAGAAACTGGAATCAAAAACATAGCCATTTGGGTTTGCTCTTGAAGAGAAAAAAATCTACTGCCGGTAGAAGTTATACTTCTATACACGCGTTCGCCGTTAAAAATTTATATAGGAGTCAATCTGCACAATCATTACATATGTAATGCTATAGGTAAGAGAGAGCAGAAAGAGAAAAAGAATTAGGTATACAGGTATATGGTGCATCGTTTGCTGTATATAAAAATTTGACCTGTAATAGGAGTATGGTAAGTGAATGAAGGATTGAATCAATATTTTAATGAAAATATATATTTTTATTTTCATATATGCATAAAAGGAAGTGAATGCAAAAAAAATTTTACACATACTCTGCAGTAAAATTCATTGTTTATTTTGTTATTAATATAAAAATTACAATACAGTAAATACACTGCTACATAATTCAATATAATAATACAATATAAAATTAACTGTTCGTCGGTATGACGAACTTCACCCCTCGATTCTCAGTCAAAAATACTACTCATCTAGTCAATAATTTACAACACATTAATCTTATAGAATAATCTTATAGTAAGAATATAGTTTTTTACCCGCCGACAGTGTTTTTGGAAGAGTAGAAAAGCAGTTGCGAGTGAATACTATAAGGACATTCAATCAATTAGTGAACTGTAAAGAAATGAAGTGAACCTCCGAAAAAGAGGAAAAGGAAAGACTTACAAAAATATTGTGTTGGTAAGAGGCTTGTAAAACTACAGGTATGAAGGAGAAGAATCTTTTGTATCTTTGAGACAGAAAGGGAATAATAATCTAAGACAAGTGAGACTGGAAGAACTACCACTTCATTATGTGTTAACCAAAGAAAAGACCAAAGACGTTGACAAACTTTCGAAAAAAAATGTTTGGTCTACTTCTGATCCACGCCTTGGACAAGAGTTTGCTTTTTTATGAACCCACTACAGCAGCAGCTGGTGAGGAGCAGGAAGAAATGTGTGACTGCTTCGACGATGAGCGCTGTGTCTTGCATATTTAAAAAACTGTTTGTTGCATTAACTATTATTACAATGTTTGTCACTTAGTTAAGGCCTATATTATTATTTTATAAATATAAAATTTTCTTCAGAAAACTATTTAAACCTTTAATTTATTGCTTTACTACTTTATTTACATGTAAATCAGCTAATGTCCACAACATTTTACATGCAAAGCGAGTTATTTTCACTGAGTTCGTGCAAAAGGTCGTATTGCCAAAACAAAGTCAATATTTGAAACAATTTTTTAGCTTCCCTAACTGAAATGAGTATTTTAATCGCATGTTTCGAACCAACACTATTCCATAACATTGATTTTCAAACTCATTATCCTTTTTCAGAGCAAAACTACAAGTTTTTCGATAATCTTGAAATATTACTATTTATTTGTGACTTAAGTTTGTTTGCATTTTACCTCCTCAAATCAGGTAAGCTAAACTATTAATTATTATGTGAATGCGTGTATAGTAGTGCATTTTTTGTTTCTTTTAGTAAATTTTGATGAAGAGGGCACTAATTACTAAAGAGTTAATGGCTTTGTTAGAAGAAGACTGAAGACTGAGAAGAAGACTTTGTCAGATTGTGAAAATGCTGACTCACTTGATGTGGTTTATGTGCCGCCGGAATGAGATGAAATTTCCGATGTAGAAGACATCGATGATAATATTATTTGTGAAGAAAGAATAAAATCGGATATTGCAGGTACATATAAAATACAAGTGAATGGGATTTGTGATGTTTCTGATTATGATTATGAAAATTCCTCTGAACTACAGATCAAAACGTCCAAAAAAAAAACCTGGCAAAAATAGTAAATCCAAAATTGTCCCAAGTTTAGTAAAAATAGATACTCCTTCGTACTCAGTAGTAATTCAACATCAGTCTGATTGATATTTAAACAATATAGAAGCCAACAATGGAGGCAAGTCACATATTGAAGTTTTTTCACTATTTTTTGATAAACAAGTAATTATTGCTTATTGTTTAATTTATATTATTACGGGGCAAATTTTATGGACCTCTCTTACTTTTCACTTGGCGAAGCCAACGCCTTTACATGTCAAAATTGACCCGGTAAGAATTTACTTCTCACTAGATAAACTATCATTTAACATTGTTGCCGTTAAGTCTTAGTTCAATTTCTAGATGAGTCACTCTTAATTGAAAATTGTCCTTGTATCTTGCCAGTCGATCGTATAAGCTATTATGCGACTGTCTGCGAGTAATGTTGAAACATTAAATATTGATTTATATATAAACATTAATTTATATATTGTAGCTATTCGGTCAAGTGAAGATCTAATTACAAAAAAATCGCTGATAGAGAGCAGTGAACTTAAATATTGGGTACATGATGCTAGGAAAACGGGACACGAAGAAGAGTTTGTTACACTTTTATTTCATGAGTTGGGTAATGAGACTCAATTTTTTTAAATTTCAGAATGCCGATGTACACGTTCAATGAGTTCACGTTGGAACTTAAATTAAAAGAAAAATTGTCCAGGCAAGATACATATTATAAGAAGAGACCAGACAACGTTTGGCAATATTTTTAAGCAATATTTTTAGTATTATTATTATTATTTTGTAGTACTGTATTAAATAAGACACTTGTTAGGTTATATTTTATATTGTTAATATTCTGCTTTTATATCGTTGTATTTTATAATTTAAAACAATTTATAAACATTTTTATTTTATAAGTTGCTTCTGTAATAAACCATTTTTAAAAATTTAAAGTGTAGTGAATAAACAGAAAAAAGAACTTTTCTTCACATGGTATCGTAATCTCAGTTTTAAGAAAACAACACCTCGCAAAACGTTATCACCACACCACAAGAGTCTCGCAGCAATAATACGAACAGTGTGTATTGGACAGAAATCAATGGAAATATCAGGGAAAAGTCTGTTGGATAGCGGGAGAAGCGAAAACATAAGAAGAGCATGCAATATAGAAAACAAATGCAAATGGACGAAGAAGTATTGACAGACCAAGAAAAAGATGGTGCGATAATTTAAACAATTTAGGAGGCTAATATTGAGGAAGAAACAGGCTTTAAAACCTACGTACTAGAAGGAAGAAGAAGAAGAAGACTAGGATTGTAAAAATTTTTCAGTACTAGGATCTTCAAGGCCTGTTGAGCTTCATAAATATCTAAATGAATGAAATCGATGCATTAGGTTTATAGAGGTTTTACAAACAAAAATGGAACACATCAGATATCAGTAGATAATGATATATCACCTGTAGAAAATATATATCTCTCTCTCTTTCAAAACTAGCGTGTGTGACCCATTATTCATTGCAAATCAATCGGAATTTTTAAACAGACTGACCGACACGTGCAATATTTAATACAGTCGAAAATATTTTATAACAATAAAAATATGCAAAAGAAATTGCCCTACTTTTCTATTCTCTTTATCTATAAACACTATAAAAGTCGGATTCTTGATTTTCAAATTTTAAAAATGATGATAAAAATGTTAAATTATAAAAAATATTGCTTTCTATATTACCACCTAACCATCATTCATTCCTCAAATGATATTATTTGTCCTTATTCTACCTTATTATACATAGTATATAGTACGGAGTTCATCATGGAAGCAGAATGTGAGGAGCAGTTGGCACTTTTTGCATTCGTAGTAGCTTCTTACTCAGTCTGGTTTGGTCATCCGTCCTGTATTTATTGAAGGTATAGCTGAATGCCATTTTTGTCTTTATAGATAGTCGAACAAGTTGACCAAGCACAATTCCTTGAGAGAGTTGTTTAATAAACATTCCATAACCAGTAATGTATTTATAATTTATTAAATAATTTTATAGTACAAAATTGCTCTCAAAAGTAAGCGATAAAATAACCCGTTGAATGTGCCGTAGACTTTTTGCCAGAATATATCAGAAACCTAAATAGTCCCAGCTGTAGAGATAAAAACGAATGATTTTGAGCATTAATTAGTGAATTTTTGAAACCAGCACAGCGTTATGACGGGTAATAATGCCTGGAGTAACCTCTAAGTCCGCGCAAACGGTGTCTTTTGATTGTTTTTATTTTTATTGTATCAAATCAATATCTTAGGGAAAAATAACAATAGTTAATGAAAGTACATAAAAAAGGTTTAAAAACGTAAATGTCATCTACAATTTTACGTAGTATCACGTGAGTCTTGTATGTGTCTATATTCATTGAGGGAGCCTGATCTCTTTTGGATGTTCAATTAGTAAAACTAGTTTTTGTAGTGGTCTCAAAATAAAACATATCTGGAATCAACAACAAAAAACCAGATCATTTTCATTCATAGCGAATATCCTCCACCTATATTGTAACCTTAACTGACTGGTTCATCGAAAAAGATAATATATATTTGAACTCATATTTGCGAAAAAACAATGACCGTCTATGTATGTAGACTAACTGTGGAAATCAAGTTATATATCATATTTGCATTTTTTAAAATTTCTCATCTATTGTACAAATACATATTTATGTTTTAACAGAGAATACATGTGTGTGTGTGTGTGTGTGTGTGAGTGCGTGCGTGCATGCGTGCGTGCGTGGGTGTGTGTGCGTGTATGTGTGTGTGTGCGTATTTTTTAAATATTTGTTGCAGCCAAAGATAAAATGGTTAAGATCTCCGTAAGAACTTATATCACAACGGCAGGATGGTGTCGGTAATATGAAGGTAATATGCCAAGCTTTAATAAATGTGACGGGAATAAACCATGATTTTTTGTTTTTAGGCGAAATGCACTTGCCGAGAAGAATTTGGTAGTCGAGTAATTGAATATGCTTCCATTGTTGTTTCCATTTCAGCCTTATTTTATTTCTTATTGGGTTACATATGGCAAATGACTCCATTTAGTACTGCTTCCTTAGGTACAGTACCATCTTTTTCATTCCTTTGTATACCTACATGGCCTCTCACCCAAATAAATGTTATAATTACATTTGCAGTCCTGTTTTTTAATCAACATAACATAGGGCACTGCATTCCTTTAAATTTTGTATTTTTTGTATGTAGATTTAGAATCTGTTAATCTCCTTCGTCTATGTTATTGGATGTTAAGCAGATAAAACCTTTTATAATTGCAAACAGTATTGTATCCTAGTGGGAAATAGAGTAGTTATTCCAAATCAATTACAAGATAAGGTGTTAGACTTATTTCACGAACAACATAATGGTATTGTTCGTACTAAAATGTTGGTACGTTCATATTGTTGGTGGCCAAATGTGAATGAACATATTGAAAAATTCATATCATGTTGTAATGTATGCCAACAATGTCAAAATTTCACAAATTCAAGCAAGGAATTATGTTCGTGGCCGTCTGCACCACACAACTTTTACAGAGTATATATAGATTTCTTTGTTGTGTGAAAAATGTGTGAAGTACACATTTTTAATTTTAATCGATCAGAAATCCAAATGGGTAGATGTAAAATTAATTTCAAATGGTACAGAGGCATCAGAAACTATATCAAAATTAAGAGATATGTTTACTGTAATTGGTCTTCCTGTCGAATTAGTGGTAGACAATGGACCTCCTTTCAATTCTAGTGAATTTGTGGCATTTTGTCAAGCAAATGGAATTAAACCATTGAAGACACCTCCATATCACCCTCAAAGTAATGGTGCTGCGGAGCGTAGTGTTCAAATAGTAAAGAAAAATTTGGAAAAAGCCCTGTTGACTATTAAGAGAGAGGAGATTAATAAACGATTGGTTATTCAGAAAATTCAAAACTTTTTATTCTCTTATAGAACAACTCCTACAATAGCTACAGGGATTTCTCCAAGTGAAAGTATTTTTAAAGTGCGTCCTAGAACTAGATTTAATATGTTGAAACCTTCTTGTCATAATAGTAAGCATGCATCTATCCCAACTAAAAATGGGCATACATGGTATAAAGTAAATGAAAGTGTCTATATTAAAAACAAACAAACAAAATTATGGCAGAATGGAAAGATTATGAAAATTTTAAGGTACTGTACTTATCTAGTATGTAGTAATGGTGTAATAAAATTTACACACGCAAATGATATGAGAAAAGACAGAGGTGAAGATAGAATCCCAGATTCTAACGAAGCTCAAGCAGAACCTCCTATAGTGAGTGATGATGTGCCAGTGTTACGTGACAGTGTTACAATTGAAATCCCAGTGAATCCAAATTTGAAAAACGAGCCTATTCAATTAGAACCGCCGGAGCTCATTCCAAGTTCATCACAAGAAGAAACAAACACATCTATACCGAGTGATGAAACATCCGCGCTCTGGAAGACTAGTAAAAGCTCCCATTAAACTTGATCTCTAACGAGGGAGGAGATGTTATATATGAGTCCGGCAGCGGAATAAGAGACACTGTGGAAAAGACTAGGGGTCGATAGTGAGGTTAGGTGATGGAACGCCGTGGGTCTAGGGATCCATCCATAATGTATGTTTGTAACCACTGTATCGTTTAATAAATAGTTTTGTACAATAGTCGGTGCCTCATTAAATACATAACAAATCCAAAGGAAATTCATTACATTTTGTCAGTGTTGCATTCACTGATGATTATATCATCCCACTTCGATTTGTTATGCACTTAATTTTGCTTATTAGGTAACGTATATGACTAACCATAGTAATTTTGTGTCATGTATGATACCCAAATATTTATATTCCTTAAATACCGACAGGATACGACCGCACAGAGTAAGATTCCCTGGTGAACGTAATGCTGAGATCACAGTAGTTTTTTTGCTATTGCATTTTCTATTTCTCATACATTGTATAAATACATGTGGTTTTAATCCAGTAGTAGACTGCATTTTTCTAATTCTCAAATAGCGTATGTTAGTCATGTATAGTATAAACACATGTGGTTTTAAGCTACTAGTTTTTACTATTGCATTTTTTCTAATTCTCGCGTTAAATATCGTTTGTTAGTCAAAATAGATTCTAATGAATTATTACGGAAATACCTAACTAATGCGCAACACCACTAAAGTCCCTGTGGAGAAATATGATGATAATTGATGAAATACTTGGTGTGTTTTTGTACAAGACCGAGGTAGGGAAGAGCGGGACACAGTGGACACTTTCTGACAATTTAATTCACTAATGTTATATTTTTCTCAGAACCAAAAAATGTTTTTTGTTCATAGATAGTCCATACCTTAAGCTGCTCTTGGCACAAAGTTGAAATGCTAATGTTTAAATTGTAGAAAAAGGTTGAGTTTACCCATCGAGTTAGAATCTATCGAGAGGGCATCACGTGACTAAAAACGACCTCACTTCGGCCATATTGTTAAGATTGTTTTGACAGATCGTATATGTTTGTTTACGTTTGTTGTTTTTCGAATATTTTTAGTTTTATAATACTTTTATAGAAACTGTAATAATATATTGTGATAGTGCATAATAATGGTTTCTTGTTCTCAACGTAGTTGCAGTAGCAGAAGCAATGTAAATAAAAAATCTTCAGGAATAACGTTCTACAGGCTAGTATACAAATATGTAAACAAAGTAATGGCCCGTACTTCAGAGAATAAATTAATAGTATTTGACTGTATTAATTTATCTTTATGTATAATATATCGTGTTTTTAGTGTTTACCGCGGGATAAATAAATCATAGTTTATTAAAAATGTATTGCACTTTTTTAGATTATGATTAAATCTTCTGAATAACTAATCATATTTTTATAGTAGTTTTAATATTATTGAGTCCGGCCATGATCCCACCGCCATATTGGTATCATCGTTAGCCACACCTACCTATGCCGTTTTTAATACACACGTTAATATGATCATAGCTTCTCCATAGATTCTAACTCGATGAGTTTACCTAAAGTACAAGTTGAATATAGCCGCAAATGTCAACCATGAAATAAAATATTTCGATTTGGCAGTGTTAAAATGTTTTTATAATGCATATGTTGAATGCTTCAAATATAAAGACAGAAAGCTTTTAAAAGTACATTTTGATTATACTGTTTTATGAATTCTGCAATTTTTAATTTATATGAAACAATAACGAGTAATCTATCAAAGGGTTACTGCCAAAAAAAATTTCTAATAATTAACTGCAATTAATCTCCAAAGAAACAAATATTTACTCATTCTTGTTTTATATAAATCAAAAATTGCAAAATTGTTAATATAATATAAACAAAATGTACTTTTCTAAAGCTTTATCTTTTTATATTTAAATCATACAGCATCTACATTATAAAAACGTGCCAACACTGCCAAACCGAAATTTTTCATTTGCGGCTATAATCAGCTTGGACTTTCGGTAAACTCAACCTAGAAAAAATACATTTAGCAAAGCATGAGCTTATGTGTCCACTGTACCCCATGGATGCAGTAGAGTGGTAACTAGACACTGGAATTATTTAAATAAAACATTGACGCATTTAAATACAAACATTAAGATTTACTATTATAATAACTAAAAATTAATACAGTCTTGTTTGTTTAATAATGTTTATTGTTATTTAACCCATATTGTATGCAGAAATGTCAATTTTGAAGAAAAGTCAATTTTGGGCTTTTTCGGTACCATCAGTTTTGTCAGGAGATGGTAGAACAGGTACTATGCTGTCTTGATCAATACAAGATATGTCCTTTACTACCGGGTATACACAGTGTTTCCGTGTTTACGGAAGTATCTTACAAGATAGTCACCATCATCGGTAATTTGTTGTATGTACATACTTATACACGGTTCACAATTTGTTGATAGCTCACTACAAGTTTAACCCTAATTAGAAAACTGAAATACAGAGTGGATAGGTAATACGATATAATAGTAAAAACCAACCTAAAACTGACGGTTTAAGACGTTTTCGACTAACCCACCTTATATCTGAAGGAATACAATACCTTATAATCCTATTACGGGGGTATTTTGAATGGTTAGAGATGAACGACCAGTGTCGTAGAGTATATGATTGAAACATTTATTTGAACTAAATAAATATATTTTTTAAATTGTACTTATGTAAATTGTATTTTTTAATAAAACTTATTTATTTTATTCAAAAATAAAAAGTTTCTTGCCATTTGTAAAAGATACATTTATTTAATTAAGGAAAAAGGCGCCAAATGTCGCCTGGCAAAATTTCCAATGTGTTTTAAATGTATCCAAAATTTTCGAATCCGGAGAAAACTAATAAATATTTTTGAAAAATTTAAACGCAGAATGAAAGATTACATTATTACTCAGGTCAGAAAGTCCCTGAAAACTTCTACAATGTTTATTTTAATATGGTATGTAACAGGGGTGAAAATAAAAGAGAAAATATAGTATAATTTTTAATTGAAAATAGTGCATGCAAAAGAAACTTTTTATTTATTCTAAAAAATATTTCATTCTGCCTTTAAATTTTTCAAAAATGCTTTTTAGTTTTCTCAGGATTTGAAAAAAAAATGGATACATTTAAAACACATTGAAGATTTTGACAGGCGACATTTGCGCCTTTCCCCTTTAATACCTTACGATTACAACTACTATTACTTACCTTATATAATTACGATTAGAAAACTATTCAAATTCAAAATAAATAGGATCAACTTCGGAATCTGAGTCGTCTTGAGGGTTAATAATTAGGTTAATAATCTCTACGGTCGCATCAATTATGTTATCAAGATCCCACATTTTTTGTTCTTCTTCTATTACATGTCTTACTGCATCTTTCCAGTTTTGTTTTGTAATATGTTATAAAGACTCGTATAACAATTCACGTACAGCTTGTATTTTATATGACGTATTTTTTCTAGCCACATAACTTTTCATTTGTGCCCAAATGAGTTCAATTGGATTTATTTCGCAATGGTAGGGTGGAAGTCTAAAGACTGTGATGTTTCGCCTTTCCGCCATTTTGTCAACTACGTATTTCTTGAACTTAGATTTGTGTTGCCGGGCAATTTTTAAAAGTTCTGCTTTTACCATTCCATCTTCGTAAGGCAGATACTTATTCCGCAGCCAGTCAAGAATATCCTGTTTCTTCCACGCATTCGTTAGAAGTCTTTTTACTAGTCGTGAATTATAAGGTGCATTATCTAATACTATAATTGAATTTGGTGGTATGTGTTCAATCATTTGCTCAAAATACTCTTCGAAAACATCAGCTGTCATCTCCTCGTGATAGTGCTTTTGGAATGAAATTCCAACAAACCATGCTTAACAAATCCTTTTTCACTGCCAATGTGAGAAATTATTAATCTACTGCCTTTACCAGAAGGTGGGGAGATACCAGTAGACCAACCTTCCATAAAGGCTTGCCTGGAGTTTAATATATTTTTATCTGACCAAATTTTTTTTAGAGTATGACCTGAGTTTACCCACGTTTCATCCTGGTAGAAGATGGGTCTTTCTTCAGCCCGGAATTTTCGTATGAATCTTAGATAATTTCTTCTCCAACATCATCTTCTCCTCCCGGTCAATCAAAAGTGATTTTCGGTCTGATTTCTCCCACCGGAAATTTAATTCTTTTAAAACTTGCCACAATTTAGTTCGTCCGATATGAGGCAAATCCGGGTCGTCTCTAACTTCTTGTAAAATTTTGTTTAGGTTTGGTATTTCTTTTTTGAAAAAAAATCCATGAATTTTCCTTCGAATACCATTTTTGGCAAATTCATCAATTTCAATAGGCTTTTTCCCTCTCTTTAAGTTTTCGTTTGTGTTTGGGTTAGCTATACCGTGTTTTGTTCTTTCTGATAGGAACCTATATAAAGTTGACTCTCCTACGCCAGTCATGTTGGCACAACTTTCGACTATGTTGCGAACAGTGTTTGTGGGATTCTGAGAAACCAGAGCATCGTGAACATTCAGGACAATAGTCTTCTCTCTTGGTGAATAGACAGACTTACTGACTGTACGCAACAGTACCGATATAAAACTTGATGATGAAGCCATCACAAACAATCCAACAAAACGAGCACGAGCGAAAGGTACGTATATGTTCGTAGGTATATGGAATAAAAAATCACTCACGCACTGCATATAATTCGCAAAAGAAATATTCGAGACGCTAATTACTGCCGTAGACGCGGAAACACCGACGAGCCGTAAATTACATGCGATCAAAAACGTACTAAACAAAAAAATTGTTTTCGTTCGTAATAACTTCACCCTTTCAAGTTAAGTTTCGAATATAATTATATTATTAAAATCTGGGGAATTCTATCTTAATTATCTTGCAACGAATAGTACCTTCGGATATGAATTCCAGGTTTTCTAGTAAAGTGATTAAACGCGAAGATTAGTATTGAAATATCCAAAGAGATAAGGTATTCTTATTTACAAAATTGTTAATGGTTAAATTCTTATTTTTATTAATATAATATAATAACCAACATTAGTCGTGAAAGTTTTAATTTTTTTTTTTTGCTAAATATATTAGTATTAAAATATTATCAATATTATATATAACAGTATTAAAACATATTATTATTTAATGAATAAACACCTTAGGAACGCCTATGATTTACGACCGTTTTATGAGTTTGAGGCATATTTCGTGCTCTCAACAATTTGTGAACAGAGATTAACCTAACCCAACAACCCTATTTTATGTAAAAACTATCATTTATATATTCTTTATAAAATGTAGAAATTCAAAATATGTATTTTCAAAATTTAGACCTTAATAATTATTACAATTTATGAATTAACATAATGTAACTGTTGTGGCAAACAACACATTGTAGAAGTTCTACATTCCCTTTAGTAATGCAGGTAAATCCAAAATCCAAATATTGGTCGTCATATTTCCTATAGTTCTTCTTTTTCTTTTTTTCTTTTTACTTACATTAACATTACTGCTCACGTCTAATTCTTCACTTCCTTTCCTATATATTCTTTTGATATTGTTCATTGTTAATAGCAAAAAACTCCGCGTGCGTAATAAAACAAAACAAAAGCTTGTTTCAAAAATAAAAAGGGGACTCCACTCGACTCCAGGTGTTGCCAATGACCCGATAATTATCCGATTTTCGCATAATTTCGTGGATCATCGGATAGTTTTCGGATTGAACAATTTTTTGAATAATTTCGGATAATTCAAGTGTCTATCGACTATTTTCTGTATTAAAAAATCGCGCTGACACGCGACGCCCCTGGGACAACGCAGCGAAGCCCCTGGGCGTTGCGACGCACAGTTTGAGAAGCCGTGATCTATGCTGACTTTAAAAGTTTGCTGAATCCTATAGACCATGCTGAACCTTTCCATGGAAATTCATATTTGGTTATAGTCCTTTTCCATCATATTGATAGCACATTATGTATGCAAATCCTCAACAGGTCAAAAAACCATAGGCGTCACCCTATATGAAAATATACATGTTTTGAAATAAATAAAAAAAATTAATATTTTAAGATGCCGTCAACAATTCATTATCTTTTAAAAAATCTTCTGTAAAATAAGTGTCCACTAATCTCACTATACCTTTTTTGTGCGTAAAAAACGTCGGTATATATGCCACACGATTATTGTTAATTATACACGGGTGATTAACGAGAGAATTCAATGTTTACGAAATAAATTAATGTAAACAGTAATTTAAAGGTGATTATTGTTTTCTATACAAGTTATCGCCTGACACAAAAAGAATACCTTCTTTGAACGATTACCTGGAATTACTGATAAGGCTCCACTAATGATAGTTTAAGTAGTTTTTATGCCACATTACAGCTTATGCCAATAATATAAATTAGAAATTGTTTGCATCTTCCATTTAGTTTGTAGATGTACATTGTTCATGTCTTATCTACCTACGTTTTTGGTGTCGATATTTTATTATTTGCATTTGAAAATGACGTCGACAACAGGTTTTATCCCGGTTAAGTGTAGTTTTAAAGGTGTCTTCAGTCTAAGAGAGAAAAATATAATATTAAATGTACACGCTGCACTTGTACATCAACGCCCTTTAAGTAATGTTCGTCAACAGATATTTGTCAACAAGTTTACAGAAGTATATAGGAAAACAATTTTAAATTGAGTATGACCACCAGGTATAAAGGTTGAAGCAGAATAGAATACAATAGTTTTGAGGGTTACTAATCCCTAAATAAAGTTGCCAGTATCGGAGTGATGGAGATTAACAGGTACTAATGAATTTGCAAGAAATGTAAGATGTTTATTTTATTGGTTATATGTAAAATAATTTGTGGCCGTAACAGGGGCCGATTTGTAAAAAAATGAATATTATTTTAATCAAATTCCATTTCAGATTCACTGCTTTCTTCAGAATCTAAGGAATCTTCAACTCCAACGTTAATTATTACCGGTTCCAGCATTACATCAGTCATATTATCCAAATTCCACATTTTATTTTCTTCCTTGTGAGCATGACTAACAGCATTTTTCCAATTTTCTGGAGTTACTTTTGATAAGGAATGTTCTAATAATTGTTGTAAGTCTTCTAATTTAAAAGTTTTGTTGTTGCGTCCGACTTCACCCTTTACTTGAGACCATATATTTTCTATCGGATTCAGATCACAGTGGTATGGGGGTAAGCGTAAAATAATTACATCACGGTTTAATGCCATTTCATCAATTATATATTTTTTATAAGCTGCTTTATGTTGCCTTACAATAGGTAATAATTCCTTTTTTGTCGAATTCTCCTTGTACTCAATTTCGTGTTTATCCAACCATTCGATTATCTCTCCTTTTTTCCATGCCGTTGTTGGCAATTTTTCTGCTAGTCTTGAATGGTAACTAGCATTATCCATGACTATGACAGAATTTTTTGGAATTAATTCCAACATTTGTTCAAAATATTCTTCAAAAACGTCAGCAGTCATTTCCTCGTGGTAATCTTTGGTTGATTTTGAGGCAAAACTTAATAATCCACCATTGATAAAACCGTATTCGTTTCCAATATGGGTTATTGTTACGATAAATTCTGACCCAAAACCGTAAATATATTTATTACTAATATTTTCATTCATTCACGTATTTTTGAGGTAATGCCTACCTGACACACGATGGGTCCCCCTTTGTGATAAAAACAACAATTCGAACCTTCTGGAGACAAGCCGATTTAACCATACCGGTTCTGAGAACAATTCGCCGCTCTGTCTAGAAGGCCTTTCAGCAAAACAGCGGTCTATGTTCGATGTGTTTCGAGAAACAACTGTTTTCATTCTCGAATAACAGGACTTTATATTTATAGAGGAATTTTGGTTATGGAGGGACAGTTAATAAAGAAGATTCGCGCTCGCGATATTGTTGTTACGCTCGCCTAAATAAATTATGTGTATTATTCGTTTAAATAAATTGATATAAATTATTGTGCCTTTTAATGAATTAAGATAAGAACAAGACATTATAAATTAAATAGACCTTGAAATAAAAATCATAACAGTGGTGCAGAAGTGTGATATAAAATAAATTGTGAAAATGGCTACGATTTATGAGCTGACAGTGACTAATTTAAGAAGACATCTTGAAGACAGAGAATTAGCTTCTACCGGAAAAAAGGCTGAGTTAGTCCAACGACTAAAGAACGCTTTGCTAGAAGAAGGACTAGATCCAGAGACTTATATATTTGAAGATGCTGTCCTCTCGTCGATTTCGAAAGTTTCTGGTGACATCGCATCATTAGAGAACAAAGTTTCTGGTGACATCGCATCATTAGAGAACAAAGTTTCTGACGATATTTCGAAAGTTTCTTCTGATGTAGCCAAAGTTTCTGGTGACATCGCGTCATTAGAAAACAAAGTTTCTAACGAGATTTCGTCCCTGGAAAGCAAAGTTTCTGCTAACATCTCTTCGGAAATCTCTAAAGTCACTTCTGAGATGTCTGCCCTCGACGATAGAATATCTTCGTTAAAAAACCAAGTTGCTGCCGATATGTCGGCCTTCGAAGAAAAGATGAAAGAGATGGAAAAGAAGCTGGAGGAAACAGGGACAGCAGAGAGAGGAAACAATCCAATTACAGCAGAGATAAAAGAAGACGAGACGAAATGTAAGTTGGAAACACGGCCGAAATTTGAAGGAAGTGGAAGTTCTGTGCATGTCAAAGTCCCAACTTTCGACGGAAAATCGTCATGGAACAACTACATGAAACAGTTCGAATCAGCTGCAAGAGCGAATGGATGGTCTGAAAAAGAAAAGGCTGTAAACCTGACTATCGCTCTGGTAATTCTGACTTCAATATAGATGGACTGTAGTAATAAAAAACTGGTGATTGCACTATATTTGAGATTTTATTAACACTACTGAATGTACTCATAAACTAATATAATTAAAACGAAATATGTATGTCTTATTTTAATGTAACCAAAAATTGTAATGTTCTAAAAGTCCTCTGTCTTTTTTCTTGCGCATGCGGTTGTTTTTACACTTCTTTTAATGCGCCACTGCCGTCATTGGAGTTCAGCCACACACAGGACCGGCTTAGTTTTTAAGTGAATGAATCACAATCTTAACATACTCCCCCCTTTTGAACAGCATGTTCAAAAATTCTTATCAAAACACATCGTCATTAGGAGAAGGGAGCGGACAAATTTTCGAAACGCCCCGTTTAAAAGTATTGTGCGAAGTTTTTATAGTCACTACCCGCACTACACCATCATCGCCTGGATGGACATCAACAATTCTTCCCAAAATCCATTTAATAGAAGGCAGGTTATCATGCTTTACGACGACCAGGTCACCAATATTGACATCCATTTTCCCAGTTTTCCATTTGTGTCGTTTCTGCAGTTCAGATAGATAAAAACAGGACCATCTTTTCCAAAAGCTTTGATTCATTTGCTGCAATAATTGAAATCTGGACAGCCGGTTAATTGTAATACTTTCATATAGTGGGTCAGGAGGTGATGTGAGAGCATGTCCAATCAATAGGTGAGAAGGGGTAATTGGGTTTAAATCGTTGGGATCTGAGGACATAGGATACAAAGGTCTAGAGTTTAATGTTGCCTCAATTTGCGTTAATAGTGTTGAATACTCCTCAAATGTTAAAATAGATTCTCCTATTACTCTGTGGAGATGATGTTTAATGTTTTTGATATTTGACTCCCAAAGACCTCCAAAATGTGGAGTATTTGGTGGAATAAAATGCCACGAAATTTTTTGCTGTGAACAGATTGTAACAAACTCAGATTGAGAATTTTCTAAAAACTTATATAACTTTTGCAGCTCTTTATAAGCTCCAACAAAATTAGATCCATTATCGGAATATAAATGATTAGGAGTACCACGTCGAGCGGCAAACCTTCTAAATGTAGCAAGAAATGCTTCACTCGTTAACTCAGTGACCAGCTCAATGTGAACACCCTTAGTGGCAAAACATATAAATAAACAAATATATGCCTTATAAGTTTTATAAGGTCGGCCCTTTCTATCACGCAACAGTACTGGACCAGCGTAATCAATTCCAGTATTTGCAAAAGGTTTTGAAATTTGAACCCTATGTTTAGGGAGGTCAGCCATGATTGAGGCGGTTTGTCTAGGTTTATTTTTAAAACATTGTATGCAATTTCGTACCACCTTCTTGGCAAGACACATGCCAGCAGTCGCCCAGAACTTCTCACGTACTGAAAACAATAAAAGTTGTGGACCTGCATGTTGTAATCGTAAATGTTCGGCGTGAAATATTAATTTAGTGAATAAATGTTTACCATCTAGGAGATATGGATGCTTTTCATCAAATGACAAAGAGGAATTTTTAAGTCTACCCCCTACTCTCAGAAAACTGTTTGAATCTAAAAATGGACTTAGAGAAAGTAACCTATGTTTATGAGGCAAATTTTTTTTGTTGACTAATAATAGAAATTTCATTTTTAAAACTTTCCTTTTGTGCTAATTTAGTTAAACATAACATACTGTTTTCCATCTCTAGAACGCTAAGAGGACCTTTTGTCCTTGTACGTTCCTTTAGGTTTGTAATGAAGCGTAAGCAATATGCAAAAACTCGTTTTAATCTATTAAGAGAGGAGAACCGTTGAAACAATAATAATTGTTCGGTAACAACAAGCGTGTGACAAATTTTACGGATTTCTGGAAGCTCCTTGTTATCTCCAGCTTGAAATAATCGTGGCCAGAATGGTTTTTCATATAAAAATGAGGGTCCATTCCACCATACCTTGCAATTGGATAGTTCATCTGGATACATGCCACGAGATGCTACATCAGCAGGATTTTCTTTAGTATTGACATAGCTCCAATTCGATATATTGCTCAGCGTTTGAATTTCTGAGACCCTATTGCTTACAAAAACTTGTAGTTTATTGGCCTCTGTATTCAACCACCACAATACTATCTGAGAATCGCACCAATAAAAAACATTACATTGACATGTAAGTGCGTTTGACACTTGATTGACTAAGCGAGCTAGTGCTAAAGCACCACATAACTCTAATCTAGGAACCGTTAATACTTTTATAGGTGACACTCTGGTTTTGGAACATAGCAATCTGACATACACTGTTCCATTTTCATCAACCGTTCGAACATATAAAACTGCACTATAAGCATCTTTGCTAGCATCACTGAAGGCATGCAGCTCCATGTGAACTATTTTATCACACATAATATACCTGGGAATATTTA
Organism: Diabrotica undecimpunctata; assembly: GCF_040954645.1. Taxonomy (NCBI): domain Eukaryota; kingdom Metazoa; phylum Arthropoda; class Insecta; order Coleoptera; family Chrysomelidae; genus Diabrotica; species Diabrotica undecimpunctata. The sequence continues at coordinate 51,514,691 of NC_092810.1, read as the reverse complement.
TTTTATTAAGAACAGACAATTTTGATTTAAATGTTACCCATTTATTGAGCAGGTCTCGTGGTAGTTCATCATCCCAATCTAAATCAAGCAACCATAATTGTTGAATTAATATCTTAACTAGAATAATACATGGACTTATTAAACCTAAAGGGTCATATATCTTAGCAATATTACTAAGTAAACTTCTTTTAGTAATAGGTTGTTTATTACTGGATGTTGAAACATTGTATGTTAAGACATCAGTATTACTAATCCATTGAATTCCTAAAGTTTTAAGCCTATCACTCTCTCCTAGTTCCAATATACTAAACTCATCAGATGTATCTTGTAAACCCTTTAAAATATCTTGGCTATTAGAAGCCCATTTTCTTAATTTAAATGAAGCTGATTTTAATATCATCGAAATTTGATTACAAATTTCTATTCCATGTTCTTCACTGGTGAAGCCAGTTATTAAATCATCTACATACATGTCACGGTCAATCAATTCACTAGCAATTGGGTAATCATGTTTATAGTCAGAAGCTAATTGTTTTATGCATTTTATGGCCAAATAGGGAGCACTAGTCGTACCATAAGTAACTGTTTGCAACTCAAATGGTGCGAGGTCCTCATTAGGATTTTGTCGCCAAAGAATGTTTTGTAAATATCTTTCTTCAGGGTGTATCAAAATTTGACGGTACATTTTTTCCACATCAGCAATTACAACAAACTTGTGCTGTCTAAACCTCAACATAATTTTAAATATATCATTCTGAATGGCTGGCCCAGTATATTGGATATCATTTAATGATATCCCAGAATCGGTTTTAGCCGAACCATCAAATACAATCCTAACGTCAGTAGTAAGACTGTCTTCACGGAAAACAGCAAAATGGGGTAAAAAACATCGAAATTGACTGGATTCCTTTTGTGTTAATTGCCTCATATGTTGCAAGTTTAAATACTCATCCATAAATTTAGAGTATTTGCTTTTTAAAACATCATTCTTTTCCAATTTTTTCTCTTGAAACAGCAGTCTTTTAACAGCTAAGTTTTTTGATTCCCCTAATTGAGTGGCTTCTAATTTTAGTGGAAAACGAACAATAAATTTTCCAGAAGGATCTCGAGAAACTGTTTTATTGAAATAGTCCTCACAAAACAAATCTTCCTGTGACATCTGTTTCTGTTCATGATGAATCTCCTCGACAAACCAGAACTTTTGAAGATCGTCATTTATTAAAAAATTGCAATTAACCTCTTTTTTCATAGGAATATTTATCGGACCTGATACTACATAGCCAAAGACAGTATTAACTAGATGAGGTAGATTTCGACCGAGGTTTATTCTTTCATTTAGTACAATCTCCCAAAACAAATCCGCTCCAATTAATAGATCAACATTTCTAGGACAATTAAACATAGGATTAGCAAGTGCAATGCCTTCAGGAATGTGCCAATTAGAAATATCGAAGTTACAAGATGGTAAATTACTTGAGATTCTTTCAACAATGATACAGTTTAGGACAGTTTGAAAATTATGAATATTAGATTTTATTAGTACCTCACATTTGTACCGTAAATTAGAATTAATACCAGCGATACCAGATACTGATACATCAATGCGATTGGTTTTCAAATTTAATTTTTTACACAAATTGTCAGATATAAATGAACACTGACTACCCACATCCAAGATGGCTTGGACTTTATGAAATTTACCTGTCTTATCTTGAACATCAACAATTGCAGTAGGTAAAATAACATAATTGTCATTAAATACAGTATTACCACAAATAATGGATGACCCATTGAACTGATCACTTTGTTTAGATTCTGAGTTAACAAAATCCTCAGAATTGTTTTGATTATCAGCAGAATTGTTATTAAAGGAGTTAGATTTCTTATGATGTAATAATGAATTGTGCTTACCCTTACAAAACTTACAGTTTCCTTTCTGGCAGTGTGTATTAAAATGGCCATGACATAAACAATTAGTACACAGTTTCAATTGTTTTATTTTGTGCCATCTTTCAGCTACTGACAATTTTAAAAATTGGTCACAAGTATAAATAGAATGTTTTTGTTTGCAATAATTACATTTTAGTTCCCAAGTATTTTCTGAACTGCTAGCTAAAAATGAATGATGACGTGTTTTACTTTTATGACCACTTAGTCGCGTGTCTTTATTTTCTCTAGTGCTATTTGTTTCTATTGTTTCCAAAAAATCTGCTCTATTTTTCAAAAACTCAAAAAAACTAGCTAAACTCGGCAACATCTTATCTGTACGTGATTGCTCCCATTCCCGATTTGTATTTTTATCTAGCTTTAAAGAAATCATATGAACAATCATAGCATCCCAATGCTCAGTAGGAAGTTGCAATGTTTTTAACGCCCTAATATGCTTGTTTACATAATCAATAAGCCCTCTTAACCCTACTGCTGATTCTTTGGGTAAGGACTCAATTTCAAATAAATGTTTTAAATGATTATTAACTAACAATCTTTTATTGTCAAATCGGTCACACAATAACTGCCAGGCATCCTGGTAATTATGTGCTGCAAATTCTAAACTTTGGATAATTTTCAAGGCTTCTTCACCTAAGCATGACCTTAAATAGTGATATTTTTGAATTTCTGAAAGCGTAAGGTTGTTATGAAAAAGTGCTTCAAATGTATCTTTGAATTCTAGCCATTTATTAAATTCACAATTAAAAGAAGGGCATTTAATGGGTGGTAATTTAATTGCATTTTCGTTAAAAGATTGACTATTATTATTTACTGACCCTAAGGTTTGGGGAATTGAATTACTTTCAATCTTTTTAACAACCTCTTGTGTCCTAGCTACACAATCTATTAGAGTGTTTAAAAATATGTCTGCCTCTTCACGTTGTGCCTCAAGTTCATCGTCTGGACAAATGTCCTCAATCACGGCTTGAATCTCTTCAAATTCCGTTTCTAATGATTCTACTTTACCTAATCTGATTTTTAATTCTATTATCTCTTTATTATCAAATTCTTGATTTGTTAGAAATCGATTATATAATGGTTCAAAATAGTTTTGAAATTTAGTTAGCTTATGTTTAATACCTCCACGCTTCCGTATCTTTGCATTTAAATTAGCGGCCATCCTGTATTCTTTTATGCAGAATAATTATTTAGTATATAATAGTAATAGATCCAACTTTATTAGAGCTCAATGAATAAATCGATAACTTTTATAATTATAACCAATATATTTATTACAGCAAATAAGAAGTAGCTGTTAATGTTAATATTAAAATTGTAATTGTTTATAATCACTTTTTATTGTTGTTTTGCCTTAGGAATTTGAGATGACTATAATTGCGTTTAACTGTGTTTAATGGTTTAATTCTCGATATCATACATGAACATAATAGTGAGATACCCTTATAATAGCTATGTGTATTTAATATAGAAATATTAAACTCAAAGAATAATAAAAATGGAAATAAAACATACACATTTAAATGGAAAAAAACATTGAAAATAGCTTTACAAGTAGAATTGATATTATATTATATATTTGATTTTGTATTGATAATTGATATTGTATTATATGTATAGACAATTGTTAAATGACTGCAAATTGAAACAGCATTAACTCTACAACGACAGGAATTTAGGTAAAATGGATTTGACCTACTTGTATTACCGGCGCCATTCCATAAACCACGTGCAAAATCTCAAGCTGCAATCCAATTTTATCCGGCTCGAAGGACCAAATGGTAATTCTGACTTCAATATAGATGGACTGTAGTAATAAAAAACTGGTGATTGCACTATATTTGAGATTTTATTAACACTACTGAATGTACTCATAAACTAATATAATTAAAACGAAATATGTATGTCTTATTTTAATGTAACCAAAAATTGTAATGTTCTAAAAGTCCTCTGTCTTTTTTCTTGCGCATGCGGTTGTTTTTACACTTCTTTTAATGCGCCACTGCCGTCATTGGAGTTCAGCCACACACAGGACCGGCTTAGTTTTTAAGTGAATGAATCACAATCTTAACACGCTCTTCGAGGAGATGCCTTAGATGTGCTTCAGACCATAGCCGTAGAGGAGACCGATGATTTCGAACAACTGAAGAAGAGGTTAAATATGCGATATGGCCACGAACATTTGGAGCATGTATATCAGTCGCAGCTTAAAAATCGTAGACAGAAGAAAGATGAGGCTCTTCAAGAATATGAAGTAGATATTGCCAGATTAGTACGATATGCTTATCCAACAGCTCCCGAAGACATGATGGAAAAGTTGGCCGTTCAAACGTTTATTGATGGTCTTCGTGATCATGAAATGCAGAGAACACTACGATTAGCTCGTCACAAGACGCTGGTTGATGTTTTATCCGCCGCCCTCGAATACGAGTCAGCTACGCAGGCCTCTGGCGGTTACAGTAAAGTTAGGACTGTAAAAGAGGAAGGAGATGAAGATAAACTTGACCAGCTCTTTAATTTGATGAAAAGCATGACATGCAAGAAAAAGAAGACCATAAAATCAAGAAACTCACCATCAGGAAAACCAGAACGAGTCAACCTTAGGGGGGCAGCTTCGACCCGGAACTCTTCCAAAGACCCTCTTATACTAATAGCTTCTTTGAAATGTCGTGAAGATAGTGTATATGTAGATGGAGACATAAATGGTAAAAAGCATACGTTGTTGGTGGATACCGGAGCGACCAGAACCATTATACGCCCGACAGTTATAAACAGCCGAAAGAAACTGTTACCAACGAGGTTACGACTTCGGACCGCTACAGGTGAAAATGCCAACATTCATGGAAAAATCCAGGTACAATTGGGAATTGGGGCAGAAAAGTTTGTCCATACTGTTATAGTTGCTGACATCGAAGAGGATGTTATATTAGGAATGGACGTAATGAATATGCATGGATTCCAATTGGATTTTAAGAATAAGGTAATCAAAGTTGGCAACGAGGAGGTATTTCTCCATCCACATAATGACAACACTGTGCAAGCAGCCATTACAGAAGATACAGTCGTGCCTGCGAGAAGCGAAACGATCATAGTAGCGCGACTACAGGGAATTGTAGACGAAGGGAGACCTGTTATGATGGAGCCTTGGAACCACGACGATGAGGTTGGCCGTGGAATCATAATTGGAAAGGAATTGGTGACTTCGGCTAAAGAAATTCCTGTGAGACTTATCAATGTCAACGACTACCCAGTGACCATAAAGAAAGAGACAAAAGTAGGAACTTGTGTACCTGTGACATCCATAATTCGTCAGGCGACAACATCTGATAATTCCAACGACAAATTCGACCAAATGGTTGCAGTTGCAGGACAGTCTCTAAATCAGATGGAGAAAAGGAAATTAAGGGAATTTCTTCGGCAGTATCGTGATATTTTCGTACCGAAAGGAGGAAAGACGGGAAGAACTACCGTTGTTAAGCATAAAATTGATACTGGTAATGCTAAGCCAATTCGTCAAACAGCTCGACGATTACCACAGGCGAAGAGAGAGGAAGCTGAAACGATTGTTCAGGAAATGAAGAAAGACGGGGTGATAGAACATTCTACGAGTCCATGGGTCTCTCCGGTGGTCCTGGTTAAGAAGAAAGACGGAACGACGAAGTTCTGTGTGGATTACCGTTTGCTGAACAACGTTACCAAGAAAGATAGTTATCCTCTGCCTCGGATCGATGACACATTGGACACATTGGCTGGAAGTAAATTGTTTTCTACTTTGGATTTGAAGTCTGGATACTGGCAGGTAGAAATGGACCCAGTAGATAAAGAAAAGACAGCCTTCACCACAGGATCTGGATTGTGGCAATTCAACGTTATGCCATTTGGACTCTGTAATGCTCCTGCGACATTTGAGAGGCTTATGGAAAATGTGTTGAGAGGGTTATCTTGGAAAACATGCCTGGTTTATTTAGATGACATAATCGTCTTGGGGGAGACATTCGAAGATCATTTGAGGAATTTAGAAAACGTTTTTAATCGACTTAAAGCTGCCCAATTGATGCTAAACCCCAAGAAGTGCCAGCTATTTCAAGGTAAAGTAAATTATCTGGGTCATATAGTCAGTAAGGAAGGAGTGGCCGTGGATAAGGGAAAAATCGATTCCATTAAGGAATGGCCAAAACCAACTGACAAACATCAAGTGAGAAGTTTTCTTGGACTATGTACTTACTACCGGAGGTTTATTAAGAAGTTTGCAGATATCGCTAAGCCATTAACGCGACTTACAGAGGAAGCAAGAGAATACCGCTGGGATACAGACTGCCAAAATGCCTTTGAGACCTTAAAAAAACATCTAATAACAGCACCAATTTTAGGGTATCCACTGCCAGAAGGAGAGTTTATCTTAGATACGGATGCAAGTAATGTGGGAATTGGAGGAGTGCTGTCTCAGGTTCAAGGAGGACAGGAACGAGTCCTCGGATATTTTAGTAAAGTTCTTTCAAAACCTGAGCGGAATTATTGCGTCACGAGAAGAGAACTTCTAGCAGTAGTTAAATCAGTAGAGCACTTCTATCAATACCTCTATGGCAGAAAGTTTCTAATCCGAACCGACCATGCCGCCCTTAAGTGGTTGATGCAGTTTAAGAATCCAGAGGGTCAGATAGCCAGGTGGATCGAACGACTCCAAGAATACGATTTTAAGATTGAGCACCGGGCCGGAGTTAGCCACAGAAACGCTGATTCTCTTTCCAGAAGGCCATGCCCAGCAGAGTGTTCCCACTGCAACAAAACGGAATCCAAGGAAGCAGCAGTGCTAAGAACGACGATTGTCAACGACGACTGGACGCCTACTAAGATCAGGGAAGAACAAGAGAGAGATCCAGTTATACAGAAAATCCGAAAATGGAAAGAGGAAAACCGTCGACCACCTTGGCAGGAAATATCAAACCTATGCTCAGTAGTTAAGACGTATTGGGCCCAGTGGGACTCATTTATCATCGAAGATGGCTTGGTCAAACGAGTCCTGGAAAATGATGACGGTTCAGAGAAGAGAAGACAGTTGGTGATCCCAAAGAGCAGAATAGCCGAAGTACTTCGTCAGTTACACGACAGTCCATCGGGAGGGCATTTTGGTGTAAGAAAAACCCTTCAGCGAATTCGGGAACGGTTTTATTGGATGAACAGTTCCGACGACGTAAAAGACTGGTGTAAGAAATGTACTATTTGTGCTACGAGTAACGGGCCTCACCGAAAAAGGAGAGCTCCTATGAGACAATATAATGTTGGAAGCCCGTTTGAAAGAATAGCTTTGGACATCGCTGGGCCATTTCCAGAAAGTGAAAATGGAGGCAAGTACATGCTGGTAGTAATGGATTACTTTACTAAGTGGGTCGAGATTTACGCACTTCCCGACCAGAAGGCCGCCACCGTTGCAGATAAGTTGATCCACGAATATATCAGCCGATTTGGAGTGCCTTTGGAGATACATCGTGACCAAGGCAGGAACTTCGAAAGCGATCTATTCCAAGGAATATGTGATAGACTAGGCATGAAGAAAACAAGAACTACCGCGTATCATCCGCAATCGGATGGTATGGTAGAACGAATGAATAGGACAGTTGGCAAGTATTTGACAAAGATGGTGTCCGATCATCAGCGAGACTGGGACCAATACCTTCCGTTCTTCACAATGGCCTACAGATCTGCTGTTAACGAATCAACAGGCCAGACACCAGCCAAAGTCCTATTCGGACGCGAAATGCGACTACCTTGTGATCTCGAGTTTGGATGTAAACCTGGAGAAGATGTAGCAGGTGAAGATTATGTGATCGAATTACGAAGAAGAATGGACGATGTACATGAGTTGGTCCGTTCCCACCTTCAGATCGCTAGCGACAGAATGAAGAAACGGTACGATACACAAGCCGAAAAGGGTTGCTTTAAGAAGAACGACAAAGTATGGCTGTATAATCCCAAGAAGCGAAAAGGTTGTTCTCCCAAATTGCAGCAGTTTTGGGAAGGTCCATACCTCATTATGGAGAAGATCAACGATGTCATCTACCGAATAAGCAAGATTCCGAGGGGAAAGCCGATGATAGTACACCATAACCGGTTGGCGTCTTTCGAAGGTGACCACAACGTAGATGAAGAAGTGGAAGTAAACCAAATCCACGATGTGTCTGACCTCACGTTTGAGGAATTCATGGGTGCCTATGGAGGTACCGGTAAAGCGAGACATGGTGTTACCACTGAAGAAAAGCAAGATCTACTCGCGCTCCCCGATGACTACTCGCTGGCCCTTACCATCCCGGCCAGTATCAAAGACGCACCAGGGTTGGCATCCGTCTTTCGAAGGAAGTTTGGTCGAGTTGCAGAACTTCAATGCCAAGTGCCAGCTCCCGGTAAAACCTTGAAACTCCAAGATGCATCACGTTACCTTTTCTACCTGGTAACAAAAGACACTGCCCATGACCAACCTACCTACCGAGATGTATGGGAAGCCTTACTTCAATTGAGAGAGCACGTACTGGAGTCCGACGTGCAAAAGTTAGCCATGCCAAAGTTGGAGTGCCGCCAATTAGATTGGAGGGTTATCCGAAATATGGTGGAAGAGATCTTTAAAGACACCGAAGTCCAGGTGTTAGTCTGTTGCAATCCGCATAGTTACTGGTGCGGAGAGAAAACCGTCCCTTGTCATTTTTATACAACTGGAAGTTGTAAAAGAGGGTCCAGTTGCCGATACCAGCATACCGTTCCGGTTCTAGTCCCGACAAGGTTCCAGGAGGAACAATCTTTTAAGAGGGGGGCAATGTTACGATAAATTCTGACCCAAAACCGTAAATATATTTATTACTAATATTTTCATTCATTCACGTATTTTTTAGGTAATGCCTACCTGACACACGATGGGTCCCCCTTTGTAATAAAAACAACAATTCGAACCTTCTGGAGACAAGCCGATTTAACCATACCGGTTCTGAGAACAATTCGCCGCTCTGTCTAGAAGGCCTTTCAGCAAAACAGCGGTCTATGTTCGATGTGTTTCGAGAAACAACTGTTTTCATTCTCGAATAACAGGACTTTATATTTATAGAGGAATTTTGGTTATGGAGGGACAGTTAATAAAGAAGATTCGCGCTCGCGATATTGTTGTTACGCTCGCCTAAATAAATTATGTGTATTATTCGTTTAAATAAATTGATATAAATTATTGTGCCTTTTAATGAATTAAGATAAGAACAAGACATTATAAATTAAATAGACCTTGAAATAAAAATCATAACATTATTATGAGTCTGCGTCCTTTTCCAACGGGAATATTGTTTATTCCAGTAGATACACCTTCGATGAATGCCTGACGGGAACTTTTCACATTTGTATCAACCCATAGATATGGTACAGTATGATCTTCATTTAGCCAAGTCTCGTCCAAATAAAAAATTGTTTTCCCTTCTTCTCGGTACTTTTTAATAGTTCTTAAATAATCTCGTCTCCAATATACAATGTAATCTTTTTCAATTAAAACGGATTTTCTTCTATTCTTTTGCCAACGAAATCTCATCTCTCTCAATAGTCCCCATAATTTCTTGTTGCTTATGATTGGTAACTCTTCGTTTTCTCTAATTAATGTTTGGATTTTGTCCAATGTTGGAAATTCTTTGTTAAAAAAAAATGAGTGGACGCTGCGTCTTATCATGCTTATATGTATTTCTTCAATTTCCAAGGGTTTACTCCCTCCACTCTTCTTGGGAGATGAAACAGTTCCTCCTTTTCTTTCTTTTGGGAATCTATAAATTGTTGCTTCTCCAACCCCTGTCATATTTGAACACATGTTAACGATTTCACGAACATTACTTCAACCTTTATACCTGGTGGTCATACTCAATTTAAAATTGTTTTCCTATATACTTCTGTAACCTTGTTGACAAATATCTATTTTTCATTGAGTCACCCGTATCAACAGTTTAGGGATTTGCATACATAATGTGCTATCAATATGATGGAAATGGACTATAAAAGGACTGAACAGCAAGCATATTCGTTTGCATTTTACCTTAAATGCAACTATGACGTATCACTCTCAAAACTAATAAAATATGAAGGAAAGGATGCTCCCAAAATATTTATACAGAAATTGGATGTTTTAGTATCTGAACTATACACCTGTCACTTTAAACGTATTAAACCAATGTCACCGTTAAGCTGGGCATTCACGTTCCGATTTGCGGTCCCACTTAGTAGGACTACTAGTTGGATATTCGTCTCCACTCACGCTCCGACTTGCTATACAACTAGAGGTGCAACGTCCAACTTCAGTTCTAGTTTGTTTTCACGACGGTGTACACAAAAAATGTATCGAATAAACACTACCAAAATATAATTAGGAGGAGGAAAATGGCAGTATTGTGCTTGTTATCCTTATCATTTGAAAAAAAGGAGAAAAAATGTTGGATAAAGAAATTATTTGTTGACCGTGTGAACTATTGTGACACGAAATTGGTCAATGTCATTGATGAGGATGATTACAAAAACTACCTCAGAATGGACCACTTCACTTTTTCGCTGTTGCTGGAAAAAGTTGGTCTACTCAATTTTCAAAAACATATTTTCAGTATAAAAATTTTTCAATTTTCAACTAATGTAATACTTAAAAATGCGCGTAAAACTAAATAACTTGTAACTTATACCACTAAACTAATAATATATTACTTAAACATACCCGTAAACTAAAGAATTTCGATGTTTTCAAAATAGGTAAGAATACTGTAAACAGTAAGCAAGTTGATGAAGAAAATACAAGAATGGATAACTGAAAAGGGATTCTGATTCAAGCGAACTAACTGACCGTACGTTCATGTCATGAAATTTGACGTCACGAAGGCGATAACGATGAAACTAAGCGCCAATGATGAGTAACAAGTTTCACTATTAGATTTCAGTATTTTTTAGCAATTTTCTTCAAAGTTGGAACACGCTTTTCTCGATTATTACTGGACACAGAAAGGTGAAAAAAATCAACGATTACAGAAAAAAAAACTCTTCCAAGTGATGGGCGTAAAAAGTTTGTATATAATAGAACGTTAAACAGTATAATCCAATTTTTCAACAGAAGTTTCAAAAAAATAAAAAAAGTAAAACCATCAGTTTAAAAGCAACATAATTTCGAATAACGTGTCCAAATTTCGAGACATTTTGTCGGTAAATAACAGAGAAAACACTGTCCCTAGGTTTTTGTTGCACCGATAAAATAGCCTTAAGTGCTGTTTGTTCTTTTATAGCTTAAAAACAACGTATGCGGTGTTGACTTATTTATTCCTCATTACACGGTTAGTTTCAATAATTTTTACCTTTGAAAAAATATGAATTCAAAAATAGATTGCATAAAGGTTTATTAAATCAAAATAAATCTTAGGTCGCCCCTGTTCTACGCTGGTTATAAAATTTGATATTAATAAAGTACCATGTGTGTAGAACCATGTGTGTTTAAAACAAAACTTTACAAAAGTTTACGATTTAAGAATGTTTTTTTAATTGTTTTTATTGTTTCTGTAAAAGCAAGCTTTTTGTTGTTTAGTTTTAAGGCAGATGTGAAGTTCGGTATACGCTGGGAATGGAAAATCATATGGTTTTTTGCATTTCCGTCTGTTTTAAAATGGGAATTATTTTTCATATTTGGCGGGAAATGACTTCTTAATTTATACAATCAACATGCATTGTGACCAAGAATGATCGTCCAGCCAACCAGAAATGAACATCCATTCAAAATTAATGTTCAGTAATCAATGACCATCGATAATGGAGTTATGTAATTAATTGTCTATATTTAATAATACAAACTAATATAATGTCTTTTTTGCTTATTTGGGGAAAATCTCATTCTCAATTTACTTAACGCCGGCTCCACACATGGGGGCCAACGTTGGCCCCAATAGCGTTCGTCCAATGTGTGTACCGACAAAAATGTGTTGGAGCCAATGTTGGCGCCAACGTTTTTATGACTTGCTCCAACGTTGGGAGTTTTCCGTGGACTGTCGGTTTTTGCGTACACATCAATGGGATTGGCACCAATACTGGTGCCAATCCCATTGCCAATCCCATTGGCACCAATTGCCAATATCGGCAATTGCCGATCACACATTGGCGCTACAGCAGTGTTACAAAATTACCTAATTTTGCACAATCTAGCATAGCAAAAGACAATAAACCAATGACAAGCCGCAGTTTATGAGAAGAGTCCTCATGAGTCTTCTTTTTTCTTTTAAAACGCTTGTGCTGCCATTTTACACAGTATTCTTTTTAGAAAATAAAAATTTCTTTATCGAAGAAAATTTCCATTCCGTGGTGGTATTAAAAAACAAATTTACAACATGTAAAAATCGATCTTCAGCGACTTGAGTCACCTCCGTTGAGTTGTTTAGGATTAACACTCCGATACACGACTGTGGACTATCAGAACGGGATTTTTGCTCAAAAGGCTATTTCTTACATAAAATAAATAATATACATATATCTGGTTTTTTTCAGTACCTTTCTAAATATTTTACAAAAATATATGCTTGTAATTTTGAAATATAGATCATTTTTTCCTAATAGGCCACCGTCGTGTGGTCATGTAACTTTTAAAATATGTACTTCCATATATCGCCGCCATCTTCTTCGACGCGGCGGCCTTCGCCTGGTAGCAAAACATAATCATGTGCACTCATTATCACGACAGTCGTATCCGCTGCAATTATGTCGTACATGTTGACGTTGGCTCCAGAGGGAACAGACTGATATCGCCCCAATAGTCAACCCAATGTGTGGATGCCTCACCGAACGTGGGAACACAGTTGACCCAACGTTGACGCCAACGTTGGATCCCATGTGTGGAGCCGGCCTAATGTCCAGCCCAATTTGATTAAAGTCGGCTGGGCACTGTCCAACCAGAAATAATTAATGTCGTTAATTATGTTATTAATTAAACTAATCAATGTCCTGCTGGAAATGACCACTAACTAGAATTGACCAGTGTTCAATCGAAAATAACTCCTGAACTATTTTTAGACCAAATATTGTCTAGACAATACCTGACCCTTCAGGTATTTTTAGAGTCTCTCCTCATTTTGCACATTCTAATTCCTACTCTACTCTTTTTTATTTGAGAAAACGAACTATGACCGATTGAACATGGCGGGAAGAATTAAGAATTGTCTAATTTCTTCAAAAATGTATGATTTTACTGGTTTGGTGATCGTAGCTCACGAATCCGGAATTAATTTTGGTTCAATATTACAAATCCGGTATCGTTTCCTGAATGTTGATAAAAATCGTAGCTGCTAAATTAAATCAGATATCTGGAAATTACTTTTTACTGGTATTTCGGTCATTCTAGTAGCCTTTCTCAAGTACAAATCCAAATAAAAATGACAATTAATTTCATTTTGTATATCTATCTGTAACAGTTCGTCTGTTTTCGATGATATCTACTATAAAATTTGCGCTCAAATGAAGTCAATGGGAGCGGTTAACTAACATAAAGCGACGCAGTGCTTTTATGATAAATAGCAGTAGCCACAGCAGTAGCTTTGATAGTTCTTAACATTAATCAACATGTTATTGAAATGCCTAATGAAAACGGCTGCCGAACTAATAATTATGAAATTCCATGGCTACTGCTTTTTCTTTTTCTAGTTCCTAGATCCTTACCGATAGTTATCAATAGCAGCTGTTATTAACAGGGCTGCTATCAACAACAGCACTAAATAATGATGTTAATTTTCCATGCCATTATCTTAGAGTTTTCAGCCATGATGTTCTTCTACCAGCACCACATTTACATTGTTGTTAACATAATGTTACCCAAATATTCCAGCTTGCGTCTCTTTATTAAATTAACAGTTGTGTTATTTGGATCAGCCGTCCTTATTTCTCAGCTGATTTTTAGTAGTCGTTTGTATACCCGTATCTCAAAGGCTTCCGAGCGCGTATCTGAAAAGCTTCCAAGCGTTTAAGTATACAGTAGCCACTCCATACAGTAGCACTGGAAAGATATAGCAGTATGTCATACGAACGCGGAGGTTAATACTAAGATCGTGTTTACTGCTATTTAGCATGAAAGCGCTGCGCCGCTGCATTGCTTTACGTTTGCTGGACGCTCCCAATGATTATTTTAATTGTTCTGTATTTTGATATTTTCACACTGCCTGCTGATGAGGCCGAAATACAGAGACTTCAAATCGAAAGCAAACTACACCAAGGAAAATCAGAACAAGCATATGCTACCTTAAATGAGGATATTGAATTAGCTCCAAATAACTCCAATATTATTGTTCTATGTACAGATCTACAAAAAGTACTATTTTGTCCGAAGCTAAAATATTCTAACATATTCTACCAACGTCAATATTCGTGTTATAATCAAGCAATTCATAATAATATGCGTACAAATGAGGGTTTTATGTACCTATGGCATGAAATTGTAGCAATAAGAGGTTCAGCTGAAACAACATCCTGCCTACTGAAGTATTTTACCACTAACTTTAAGCCCGTAGAAAAAACAGACAGAAAATTAATTTGTTAAACTGTCTGTTCGGGCTGTAAGGCCGTTGTCTTCTGAGATTAGTTCTCGACGTTTCGCCAACACTAGGGCTTGGCATCTTCTGGAGATGTTACTGCTTCGCTCGTAACCTGAAAATGACCATTGAAATGAAAATTGAAAATGAACATTGAAAATGCTCATTTTCAGGTTACGAGCGAAGCAGTAACATCTCCAGAAGATGCCAACCCCTAGTGTTGGCGAAACGTCCAGAACTAATCTCAGAAGGCAACGGCCTAACAGCCCGAACAGACAGTTTAACAAGTTAGACGATGGCCGTGAAAGCCTAACGCAGAAAATTAATTGTTTGGTCAGTCCGATGTATAGGACAAAATAATAAGTCGCGTACTATTGCATTGTACCCGTACCTGGTAACTATGAGATATTTTACATCTGTGGAGCAAAAGTTTTTAATTAGCCGACACAGAATCTTATCCTGCGATATGGATTTCTAAGCCATTTATTATGTGTTTTCTTAAGAGGACCGATTTTAATGACTTAACTATAGTCGAGTCAGCTTTACTGAAAAGCAAGACTAAAAAAATTGAAACGGTTTGGTACAAAATTACCAGTGATAATCCTACAAATCTATTATGTCGAGAAAGCCACAATGTATTGCGACCTTGGACTACTGATCTCTTTGCTAAAAAAGAAAGAGAAGTTAGGAATCGTTTTTTATCACCAGTTGCAATTGCAATTGAAAGTCTTCCTGTGTCGTCGTATAATAATCCTTTGCCAGTAATATACGAAATTTTATTTAAACTTGCCTTCAACGGAAAACTAAAAATCATTTTTTATCTTTGTTAAATATCTTGAAAAAATAAATCTTATTTTTTTAACAAGCAGTCGTATGTGTATTATTCCTTTACGTTTGTACACAAAATGTTAAAAGGTTTTAACCAATGCATTTTGATGAATTTCAGTGATGTTACAAACTTGTTCCACTAAACTGATTTGCTATCGCAGATTATAGTCTTAATCCAACGGAACTAAGGAAAACAACAAAAAGAACAAGAAGAAGAAGCAGGAATATTTTACGAGTACGAAACAGATGAATAAATTTGTTAAGAATACGCTTTCGTAATTTCCAATAGTATAGTCGCGGTAACATATATTGTAAAATGCTTTAAATTCGGCAAAATTTGGCCCCATCTTATCTTATCTTTTTTATAATCGACCAGATGCCTGTGCGAATGGGAAGCAGTTCGTTTAAAATAGTAGAGTATAGGATGTTGTTTACTGAAATTTAACTATTTTGAATAGTGATAGGACAATGTGGTTGATAATATTGTGTGCGATAACAACACTTTTTGTAGAAAAAGCCAATGCCAGAGCCGGTGAGAATCTAATTCCTGAAAAAAAGTACCCGTGATTTTAATTTATATATTAATTAATTTAATTATTTTTAATTTAATTTATTTTAGCAATGTTATAATAATTATTAATTTATTAAAATTAAAAATGTATTTTTATTTGAAAAAATTGTTTAAAAATTTCCTAGGTTCGCCTAGTTGCCCAATTTCAATTTTTCAAAGTGCGTTTGAAAGCTCGAACCTCGACTAATTAAGTAATTATTTTGGGCGCAGCATAATTTTCAAAATTTGCAATTTTTTTGCAGACCTTAGATTGCAAAATTATTGTGCAAAAACCATTAGACCGATTTTAATCAAATTTAGCACATATTTCAGTCATATTATAAAGTTTTTCTATGCAGAATATGAAGGCTGTAAGTTATAACCAAGTGGTCGAAAAAAAATAAAGGACAAACTATATTTTTTTGAACTTTTTTCCCAATTGTTGCTACTTTTTAACCAGTAAACATTAAATTTTCAATTTATTTCTACTCAAATATTATGTAAAACTGAAATATGAAATTTTTACCTTCTATAAGTTTTTTTGTACCAGCAATATCTCTCGAGTTATAGGCGCAAAAAGCAAAAATTTTCGATTTTTTCAGATTTTGTTAAATAAAAAATTAAGCACAAGGGTTGCGACTGGAGAAATAGACTATGATGGAAAATGTCCAATTTAAAACAGATCCCGCTTGGACTACACAATAGATCGTAGAATAGGCCTACCGGGGACACAACGTTAAAAAACGCACTAAGTACACTACCTCACAGGTGGGGTGAACACGTGTGCATATTATGAAGAACAAATATTATTCAACTTTTTTTTAGTCGTTATACCTCCGAAACGGTTTGTCTTACTAGAAAATTACATAGACAATTTTATAGATAATTGCATGATCTACAATTTTTGTCTGATTTATTTTTTATAATAAAACTTACCGTTTGACTGCAACACACCTATTGTGCACCTTTGACCTTGAATAACGTTTTTGGCACATGTAAAATTCATTGGAACTTTTCAGATTTCATCTGTAATGCTGTACCAAATATTCGTACCAATTTTTAACTTTATGCGAAATTTTGTATGTCTATCTTGCCGTGCTATAATTGATCGGTGGAATACTAAGTACGATTAGGAGAGGAAATGAGGCACTACAAAGGACTAAACGTACCAATTTTCCGCAGCAAGATGAATGGCTGTGCAACTTTTTGAAATCAATTCGAGAAAGTGGCAGGAAAGTTTGTGAACAAAATTCATGGTGGTAAAATGAAAATTGCATTTTGTACATAAGAAAAATGCCCCCATTACCCGGGGGACTTCTGAGGTCACTGGACACGAATATGATAACGGGGATGGTCCCCGAGCTACCTGGTGCCAGGGTGGATCCCATCTCCTGGAGTTTTATGTTATTATCATTTGAAATCAGTGGAAAGTTATTACCTGGGGTTTTTTGAGATATCTGAACACGAATAGTATGACGGCGATGATCCTCGAGCTACCTGGTGACCAGGGTGAACCTCGTTTTCCTGAAGTTTTATGTTATTCTCATTTGAAATCAGTTAAAAGTCATTACTCGAGGGTTTTTGGATTTTTATGTCAATTTCATTCTAAATCAGTCGACAGTCATTACTTAGGTGTACTCGAGGTCGCTGTACACGAATATTTCGTTGATAAATGACCATAGATACATTCGGAAACTTTATATAAACCTTCAAAAAATTATGCAAAACATTATTTTTTAAATTTGGCGCTTTTAAGCAGTTGGTATCCCTGATGCAGTGCAAGGTGATACATATTATAATCTTCCCTGTAGTAGATCCCGCCTTTTACTTTCATATGAAATGTGTTCTTATACTGACGTATTTGGAGAGATGAATTTGAATTCTTGTTAGTCAAATGAGATTTGTATGCATTCTGTGATGAAATTATTTAATTAGCAAAATAATATTAAACAACTTTTTTTAATATTAAACTCCGCCTGCATTGCCCACTAGCTGGATCGATTAGCTTGGTGGGTGATGTTGCCGGTCCCAAGCCCGGAGGGTTGTAGGGTTAGGTTAACAGCCTGCTATATATAGAAATAAAAAAAAGCTCAAAGAACCGGTGACGAGCCTCGGACTAGGATAGAAAATATGGTAACGACAAAGGCGAGAAAAAGGACGACGAACTGGAAAACGAAAAATATAATGAGAGTGGCGACGTGAAACATAAAAAGCCTAAATAACCGAGATCAGGAAATAGAAAGAGAATTGAGAGAATATCAAATAGATATCTGCTCCCTACAGGAAATAAAGATGAAAGGTAAAGGACAGACGCGGCTTGGAGAATATTTACTAATATATAGTGGGGTTCCGAAACAAGAAAGAGCAAAGGAAGGTGTAGCAATAATGATCAAAACAAAATATAAAGATCAAATTAAAGAGTGCCAGTACATATCTCAGAAATTACTTTTAGTAAAAATTAGGGTGAACAGCAAAATTATTAACATAATACGGATATATGCACCAGAAGACTGCAAACCTGACAGCGATAAAGAAGAATTCTATGATGAGCTACAAACATTAGTGGAAAGAGAAGTGAAGCAAAATGAATTACTTATATTATTGGGAGATTTCAATGCCAGAATAGGAGACGAAGTAATACCAGGAATAAAACAAAGGTTTAATGAAAGAGTTATCAATGAAAACGGAAAGAGAATGGTGGAATTCTGCACATTAAACGAACTAAGGATAACCAACACATTTTTGTATCATAAAATTCAACTCAAATACACGTTTGAAAATACAAGAGGACATAGATCAACGATAGATTATGTGGTCACAAACAGAAATATTCACCATAAACAGATAGTGGATGTGAAAAGTTTGACGTCACGCAATGTGGGAAGCGATCACTATTTGGTACTTGGTAAAATTAGATTCAATGAAAGATGGAAAGAGAAGCTTAAACAAACCAATTCAGAGGAAATAATAAAAATAGAAAATTTAAGAGATGACTCCATAAAATCATTATATCAAAAAAGGCTAGAACAGAAAATACAAATGGAGCATATTGAAAATGAAAGCAATGTAGAGAGTAGCTGAAGAAAACTTAAGAAAAATATTCTGGATGCTGCCCGAGAAGCACTTGGAATGAAAATAATAAACAAAAAGTGATCAACGAAAACACCATGGTTTACACTAGAGGTTAAACAAAAATGTCACCAAAAAAAGAAAGCTTTCCTAAAATATAAGTCAGAAAAAACGAATGAATCATATGAAGAATATAAAAGAATAAGAACTGAAACTCATCAAATGGTAAGAAAAACAAAAACATACTACTGGGAAAGATTCACAAAAGGACTAGAGATGGATTTGTATGGACAACAGAAACAAGTATGGCGCTTCATAAGACAACAAAGAAGCGAAATGAAAGAACTAGTTGAAATAGAACACATACAAGACGATACATGGGTGGCCTTCCTGACAGAAATGTTTAAAAAACAAAACGAAGAACCTTTACCAGAAACGCCAAATATAATAACTGAGGAAAAGACCGAAATCTCCCAAAACGATGTGAAAGAAGGAATAAACAAATTAAAAAACAGAAAGTCACCAGAAGAAGATCAAATACCAAATGAACTCTTAAAATATGGAGGTGATCATCTAGTACAACAACTGCAACTTCTTATTAATAAAATAATCACCACGAACAGAATACCAGATGAATGGAGGAGAGCGATCATGGTGATGTTCCTCAGAAAAGGAGATAAGAAAGATCCCAATAATTATCGAGCAATAAATCTATTAAATACAACACTCAAATTGACAACAAGAATAATAGCGACAAAAATAAACGAACGAATATCTCTACAAGAGGAACAGCAAGGATTTCGGACAGGAAGATCATGCACGGATGCAGTTTTTGTAATAAGACAAATAAAAGAAAAGTCGCTGGAATACAAAAAACCAGCATATAATATGTGTCTGATAGATTTGAAGAAAGCGTTTGATAGAGTGAGAATTCGGAACGCGATACATTTATTATATGAAAAGGGAATATCACTGGATTTAGTAAAAACCATTGAGAATATATATAAAGATAACATAGCTATGGTAAGATGTAAAGGAAAACTATCGCAACCTATCAAATATGAAACTGGCATTAGACAAGTAGATTTGCTGAGCCCATTAATATTTAATCTGATAATGGATGAAATCATAAAAAAAGAAGAGGATATAGAATGGGAGAAAAGGAAATAATAATAATATGCTACGCCGAAAACGCCATAACAACAGCCGAAAATGAAGATGACCTACAAAGATTAATTAAAGAATTCGAAGATACGGCGCTCATATACAACATGGAGATCTCAACAGAGAAAACTAAAGCGATAGTGATATCAGCGGAACCGAGAAGATGTGTAAACTAGTCGTAAATAACAAAATTATAGAACAAGTGATGGAAACTGAATACTTGGGAATAAAACTGTCAAGCTACGGAAAAGTGGAAGAAGAAGTACAAAAACAAGTGAACATGGCAAATAGAGCAGCAGGATGTCTCAACAACACAATCTGGAGAAACAAATACCTCACAACGGAAACGAAAACCAGGATATATAAATCAACAATATGATCGATAATGACGTACACAGCGGAAACAAGAGCAGATACGGCGAAAACACAAATACTACTGGAAACAACAGAAATGAAACTCTTACGAAAAATAACAAACCAAACTCTAAGAGACAGAGTAAGTGAGGAAATACGAGCGAGATGTGGTATAGAGAAAATAAACGCGTGGACCAAAAGAAGAAAAGTGGAATGGAATCAACACATCGAAAGAATGACAGAAAATAGAATAGTAAGAATAGCAAGAGACAAATCGCCAAATGGAAGATCATTGGGACGACCGAGGAAAAGATGGTCAGACAACGTCAATTGAGGCTAAAAACCGAAGTAAAACAGCATTTTGCCTATTTATAAAGTACGAAGAAGAAGAAGAACTTTTTTTGGTTTTGTTTATAAAAACAAGAACAATATAATATTAAAAAAACTATAAGAAGAAAGGTTTAATAATTACAATGATCGTACACATAAAGATATCTCAAAACTATTTATTAAAGATTGATACGTACAAAAAAATAAAAAAATAATTCAAAAATCCTTTACCAAAGGTTTATAATTAAAACACCCTATCGGGCTACATCACAGAACGTTTCCGGAGTTAATAGTCCATCATCAATGTTATCTGGATGTACATGTTTTGAGCCACTAAATACTTGGGTAAAAACCCGTTAAATGTTGTTAAATTGAATTTAAGTTACATTATTTGACCTTATATACTAGGATGTTTAAGTTTTAAGTTTATAAAGGATTTTTAAATAAATTTTAGTTACTTTTTAGTTTAGTTACTAGTTTAGTTTAGAACTTAGTTTCCTTGTGGAAAAAAATAAACATTGTCAAATATGTGCAATATACAAATTAAACTTCAATGTATTGTTACGATAAATATCATGGCCTAAAATAACTGTAAATATTATGACTAATTCTGTTTTGTTGTAGAAATTTCGGCGAAGGATCTAGAACCAAATTATGGTGAATGAGACCGGTCTGAGCTTCTGGTTCTTTCGATGCGAGATCGACGCTGTTCTCGAATATCAGGATTTCATATGTAATAACGGAACTTTAATTGAAGAAAACAGTTGATTTTGAAGACGCGCTCGCGATTTAAATGTTACGTTCGCCTATATAAATTATGTGTATTATTCGTTAAATAAATTGATATAAATTATTGTGCTTTTTAATGAATTAAGATAAGAACAATATAATAAATTATTAAAGACTTTATAAATTAAATAAAGACATAGCAGTTAAATAAATTCTCATTTCATTGGTGTCAGAAGAAAAGTGGAATAAGTGGAAATTGTGGAAATGGCTACGATTTATGAGCTCACAGTTACGGATTTAAGAAGACATCTTGAAGATAGGGAATTAGCTTCTACCGGGAAAAAGGCTGATTTAGTCCAACGACTAAAGAACGCTTTAAAAGAAGAAGGTTTGGATCCGGAAACTTATATATTTGAAGACAAGCATGTTGCTGTTATCTCGTCGAAAGTTTCTGACGATATTTTGAAAGTTTCGGGTGATGTGGCCAAAGTTTCTGGTGATGTGGCCAAAGTTTCTGGTGACATCGCATCATTGGAAAACAAAGTTTCTGGCGATATTTCGAAAGTTTCTGGTGACATCGCATCATTGGAGAACAAAGTTTCTAACGAGATTTCTTCTTTGGAAAGCAAAGTTTCTGCTAACATCTCTTCGGAAATCTCTAAAGTCACTTCTGAGATGTCTGCCCTGGACGATAGAATGTCTTTGTTAAAAAATCAAGTTGCTGCCGATATGTTGGCCTTCGAAGAAAAGATTAAAGAGATGGAAAGGAAGATGGAGGAAACAGGGACAGCAGAGAGAGGTAACAATCCGATTACAATGGAGACAAAAGAAGACGAGACGAAATGTAAGTTGGAAATACGGCCGAAATTTGAAGGAAGTGGAGGTTCTGTCCATGTGAAAGTCCCAACTTTCGACGGAAAATCATCATGGAACAACTACATGAAACAGTTCGAATCAGCCGCAAGAGCAAATGGATGGTCTGAAAAAGAAAAGGCTGTAAACCTGACTATCGCTCTTCGAGGAGATGCCTTAGATGTGCTGCAGACCATAGCCGTAGAGGAGACAGATGATTTCGAACAACTGAAGAAGAGGTTAAATATGCGATATGGTCACGAACATTTGGAGCATGTATATCAGTCACAGCTTAAAAATCGAAGACAAAAGAAAGATGAGGCTCTTCAAGAATATGAGGTAGATATTGCCAGATTAGTACGATATGCTTATCCAACAGCTCCCGAAGACATGATGGAAAAGTTGGCCGTTCAAACGTTTATTGATGGTCTTCGTGATCATGAAATGCAGAGAACACTACGATTAGCTCGTCACAAGACGCTGGTTGATGTCTTATCCGCCGCCCTCGAATATGAGTCAGCTACGCAGGCCTCTGGCGGTTACAGTAAAGTTAGGACTGTAAAAGAGGAAGGAGATGAGGATAAACTTGACCAGCTCGTTAATATGATAAAAAGCATGACATACAAGAAAACGAAGACCATCAGATGCTGGAATTGTGGCGAAATAGGACACGTACGAAGCTCCTGTAAGCACCCTAGGTACGACGCAAATCAAGAAACTCACCATCAGGAAAACTAGAACGGGTCAGCCTTAGGGGGGCAGCTTCGACCCAGAACTTTTCCAAAGACCCTCTCATACTAATAGCTTCTTTGAAATAACGTGAAGATAGTGTATATGTAGATGGAGAAATAAATGGTAAAAAACATACGTTGTTGGTGGATACCGGAGCGACCAGAACCATTATACGCCCAACAGTACAGCCGTAAGAAACTGTTACCAACGAGGTCGCGACTTCGGACCGCTACAGGTGAAAATGCCAACATTCATGGAGAAATCCAGGTACAATTGGGAATTGGAGCAGAAAAGTTCGTCCATACTGTTATAGTTGCTGACATCGAAGAGGATGTTATATTAGGAATGGACGTAATGAATATGCATGGATTCCAATTGGATTTTAAGAATAAGGTAATCAAAGTTGGCAACGAGGAGGTATTTCTTCATCCACATAATGACAACACTGTGCAAGCAGCCATTACAGAAGATACAGTCGTGCCTGCGAGAAGCGAAACGATCATAGTAGCGCGACTACAGGGAATTGTAGACGAAGGGACACCTGTTATGATGGAGCCTTGGAACCACGACGATGATGTTGGCCGTGGAATCATAATTGGAAAGGAATTGGTGACTTCGGCTAAAGAAATTCCTGTGAGACTTATCAATGTCAACGACTACCCAGTGACCATCAAGAAAGAGACAAAGGTAGGAACTTGTGTACCTGTGACATCCATAATCCGTCAGGCGACAACATCTGATAATTCCAACGACAAATTCGACCAAATGGTTGCAGTTGCAGGACAGTCTCTAAATCAGATGGAGAAAAGGAAATTAAGGGAATTTCTTCGGCAGTATCATGATATTTTCGTACCGAAAGGAGAAAAGACGGGAAGAACTACCGTTGTTAAGCATAAAATTGATACTGGTAATGCTAAGCCGATTCGTCAAACAGCTTGACGATTACCAAAGGCGAAAAGAGAGGAAGCTGAAACGATTGTTCAGGAAATGAAGAAAGACGGGGTGATAGAACCTTCTACGAGCCCATGGGTCTCTCCGGTGGTCCTGGTTAAGAAGAAGGACGGAACGACGAGGTTCTGTGTGGATTACCGTTTGCTGAACAACGTTACCAAGAAAGATAGTTATCCTCTGCCTCGGATCGATGACACATTGGACACATTGGCTGGAAGTAAATTGTTTTCTACTTTGGATTTGAAGTCTGGATACTGGCAGGTAGAAATGGACCCAGTAGATAAAGCAAAGACAGCCTTCAACACAGGATCTGGTTGTGGCAATTCAACGTTATGCCATTTGGACTCTGTAATGCTCCTGCGACATTTGAGAGGCTTATGGAAAATGTGTTAAGAGGGTTATCTTGAAAAATATGCCTGGTTTATTTAGATGACATAATCGTCTTGGGGGAGACATTTGAAGATCATTTGAGGAATTTAGGAAACGTTTTTAATCGACTTAAAGCTGCCCAATTGATGCTAAACCCCAAGAAGTGCCAGCTATTTCAAGGTAAAGTCAATTATCTGGGTTATATAGTCAGTAAAGAAGGAGTGGCCGTGGATAAGGGAAAAATCGATTCCATTAAGGAATGGCCAAAACCAACTGACAAACATCAAGTGAGAAGTTTTCTTGGACTATGTACTTACTACCGGAGGTTTATTAAGAAGTTTGCAGATATCGCTAAGCCATTAACGCGACTTACAGAGGAAGCAAGAGAATACCGCTGGGATACAGACTGCCAAAATGCCTTTGAGACCTTAAAAAAGCATCTAATAACAGCACCAATTTTAGGGTATCCACTGCCAGAAGGAGAGTTCATCTTAGATACGGATGCAAGTAATGTGGGAATTGGAGGAGTGCTGTCTCAGATTCAAGAAGGACAGGAACGAGTCCTCGGATATTTTAGTAAAGTTCTTTCAAAACTTGAGCGGAATTATTGCGTCACGAGAAGTGAACTTCTAGCAGTAGTTAAATCAGTAGAGCACTTCTATCAATACCTCTATGGCAGAAAGTTTCTAATCCGAACCGACCATGCCGCCCTTAAGTGGTTGATGCAGTTTAAGAATCCAGAGGGTCAGATAGCCAGGTGGATCGAACGACTCCAAGAATACGATTTTAAGATTGAGCACCGGGCCGGAGTTAGCCACAGAAACGCTGATTCTCTTTCCAGAAGGCCATGCCCAGCAGAGTGTTCCCACTGCAACAAAACGGAATCCAAGGAAGCAGCAGTGCTAAGAACAACGATGGTCAACGACGACTGGACGCCTACTAAGATCAGAGAAGAACAAGAGAGAGATCCAGTTATACAGAAAACTCGAAAATGGAAAGAGGAAAACCGTCGACCACCTTGGCAAGAAATATCAAACCTATGCTCAGTAGTTAAGACGTATTGGGCCCAGTGAGACTCATTTATCATGGAAGATGGCTTGCTCAAACGAGTCCTGGAAAATGATGACGGTTCAGAGAAGAGTAGACAGTTGGTGATCCCAAAAAGCAGAATAGCCGAAGTACTTCGTCAGTTACACGACAGTCCATCAGGAGGGCATTTTGGTGTAAAGAAAACCCTTCAGCGAATTCGGGAACGGTTTTATTGGATAAACAGTTCCGACGACGTAAAAGACTGGTGTAAGAAATGTACTATTTGTGCTACGAGTAACGGGCCTTACCGAAAAAGGAGAGCTCCTATGAGACAATATAATGTTGGAAGCCCGTTTGAAAGAATAGCTTTGGACATTGCTGGGCCATTTCCAGAAAGTGAAAATGGAGGCAAGTACATGTTGGTAGTAATGGATTACTTTACTAAGTGGGTCGAGATTTACGCACTTCTAGACCAGAAGGCCGCCACCGTTGCAGATAAGTTGATCCAAGAATATATCAGCCGATTTGGAGTGCCTTTGGAGATACATAGTGACCAAGGCAGGAACTTCGAAAGCGATCTATTCCAAGGAATATGTGATAGACTAGGCATGAAGAAAACAAGAACTACAGCATATCATCCGCAATCTGATGGTATGGTAGAACGGATGAATAGGACAGTCGGCAAGTATTTGACATAGAGGGTGTCCGATCATCAGCGAGACTGGGACCAATACCTTCCGTTCTTCACAATGGCCTACAGATCTGCTGTTAACGAATCAACAGGCCAGACACCAGCCAAAGTCCTATTCGGACGCGAAATGCGACTACCTTGTGATCTAGAGTTTGGGTGTCGACCTGGAGAAGATGTAGCAGGTAAGGATTATGTAATCGAATTACGAAGAAGAATGGACAATGTACATGAGTTGGTCCGTTCCCACCTTCAGATCGCTAGCGACCGAATGAAGAAACGGTACGATACACAAGCCGAAAAGGGTTGCTTTAAAAAGAACGACAAAGTCTGGCTGTATAATCCCAAAAAGCGAAAAGGTTGTTCCCCCAAATTGCAGCAGTTTTGGGAAGGCCCATACTCAATTATGGAGAAGATTAACGATGTCATCTACCGAATAAGCAAGATTCCGAGGGGAAAGCCGATGATAGTACGCCATAACCGGCTGGCGTCTTTCGAAGGTGACCACGACGTAGATGAAGAAGTGGAAGTAAACCAAGTCCAAGACGTGTCCGACCTCACGTTTGAGGAATTCATGGGTGCCTATGGAGCTACCGGTAAAGCAAGACATGGTGTTACCACTGAAGAAAAGCAAGATCTACTCGCGCTCCCCGATGACTACTCGCTGGCCCTTACCATCCCAGCCAGTATCAAAGACGCACCAGGGTTGGCATCCGTCTTTCGAAAGAAGTTTGGTCGAGTTGCAGAACTTCAATGCCAGGTGCCAGCTCCCGGTAAAACCTTGAAACTCCAAGATGTATCACGTTACCTTTTCTACCTGGTAACAAAAGACACTGCCCGTGACCAACCTACCTACCGAGCTGTATGGGAAGCCTTACTTCAATTGAGAGAGCACGTACTAGAGTCCGACGTGCAAAAGTTAGCCATGCCAAAGTTGGAGTGCCGCCAGTTAGATTGGAGGGTTATCCGAAATATGGTGGAGGAGATCTTCAAAGACACCGAAGTCCAGGTGTTAGTCTGTTGCAATCCGCATAGTTACTGGTGCGGAGAGAAAACCGTCCCTTGTCATTTTTATACAACTGGAAGTTGTAAAAGAGGGTCCAGTTGCCGATACCAGCATACAGTTCCGGTTCCAGTCCCGACAAGGTTCCAGGAGGAACCATCTTTTAAGAGGGGAGCAATGTTACGATAAATATCATGGCCTAAAATAACTGTAAATATTATGACTAATTCTGTTTTGTTGTAGAAATTTCGGCGAAGGATCTAGAACAAAATTATGGTGAATGAGACCGGTCTGAGCTTCTGTTTCTTTCGATGCGAGATCGACGCTGTTCTCGAATATCAGGATTTCATATATAATAACGGAACTTTAATTGAAGAAAACAGTTGATTTTGAAGACGCGCTCGCGATTTAAATGTTACGTTCGCCTATATAAATTATGTGTATTATTCGTTAAATAAATTGATATAAATTATTGTGCTTTTTAATGAAATAAGATAAGAACAATATAATAAATTATTAAAGACTTTATAAATTAAATAAAGACATAGCAGTTAAATAAATTCTCATTTCAGTATTCCAAAAGAAAATTTTAAGTTTTAATTTTTAAAATTTTTAAAAACATTTTACTGACAGGATAAATTTGTTTTATTACAGATAATTAATCACTATAAAATAATATACTAGGTAATTTCAATAAATTTCACCAGTGTCTCTGTCTTCGGGCGTCGTGGAAAAGGTCGAAAGGTTTCTGAAAAAATTATATTTCCCATTCCATGGCCGACCCAGGAGGCAATACCTTTATGCCAATGGACATAAAGATATTGGAGGAAATAAGGCCTCGTTAAGGTACCTGGTTAAAAATTAGAATATACAAAGGCATATTAAAATATTTACAAACTACTTTACTTTATAAATAGTCAATAACAATATTTGGAAACAATTTAGAAAATTTCTTTGCAATGGATTTTTCCTAATTACTTCACCTTCTAGAGTTCCCCTCAAAAAGATTTAGAAAAACTTAAGAAACACAAAATCCAACAAAATTGCCAGTGCTGTTTTTTAACATTTCTCTCCACTAATCTAGCATTACGTAATGTTTTACACGTTTCGTCTGATGTGTTTCCTAAAAGGGAAGATACTGAATCCTTTTTCAAAATTCTTCTATTCTTGCTGGAATTTTGTAATAATTCTGCCACGGATTTTCTTTCAAAATCATCACTAGTAAAATGTACAGCAGAACCCATTCTTGCAGTGAGCACATTGAATTTGTCAGACCGGCGACAAGAATGTACCCATTCCTTAGATAAATCATTATCTTTGGTAAACCGAAAAAATCTAATTTCACCACCAAAACCTTAAATTTGATTCTTGTTATCATAATTGAAAAGAGCACACCTTATTTTTACACTTTTTGGTAAGGTAGATCTCACTTTTACACAGATAAATTGTAAAGAAGATGAGGAAGAAATAAATTTGAATGATACGATTATATTTATTAATCATCTTTTTTACTTGGTAAAAATTTTTTTTGTATTTATTTCCAAGAAATCATATTTTAACTCTTATTTAATAAAACACTTTCATAAAAATCTTAAATAAAAAATTAACAAAAAATTTCAAGAGATGAGGTCAACGAAGGGCACCAGATACCTTGGAGATTATCGCCGTCATAATATTCGTGTTCAGTAACTCCAGAAATCCCCGATTAATGATTTTTGACTAATTTTGAATGAAAATAATATAAAAGTTCAGAAGACGAGGTTCATCCTGGCAGCAAGTACCTCGAGGATCATTGCCGTCATAATATTCGTGTTCAAAGATCTCGAAAACCCCCAGGTAATGACTTTCCACTGATGTTGAATGAAAATAGCATAAAACTCCAGAAGACGAGGTCCATCCAGGCATCAGGCAGCTCGAGGAACATCATAGTTATCATATTTGTATACAGCGACCTCGAAAACACACAAGTTATGACTGTCGACTGATTCAGAATGAAATTAACATAGTCCAGAACACGAGGTCCACCCTGGGCACAAAATAGCTCTGGGACCATCGTCGTTATCATATTCGTGTTCAGCGACCTCAAAAACCCCACAATAACATAATTAAATTCATTTGTCGATATTTCCTGTTGCAAATTTTTCATTTTGGTAATGCATTTTTTTTATGCACAAAACTTTTTTCACAAACTTTAATACAATTTCCCGAATCGAATGGAAAAAGCTTCACAGCGATTCATCCTGCTGCGGAAAATTGGTAGGTTTCGTGCTTCGTTTCCTCGCCTGAGTGCATATCTAGAGAGGAAAGTTCTGTGTGTACTACTTGTATTAGGTAAGCAGTCATTTAACGATATAATATGTTTACAATTTATTATTTTAGACCGATACTAGATATAAAACAAGCAAGAGATGAACAAATAAAACATACTGACCTTTACTCCCACGGTCATAAAAATTACATACTGCATCTTTGCTCTACAGTCAAACTTTTTTTTAACCGATTTCTTATCAAACACATAAACTAAATTATTATTAGCAAAACTTAGACATAATCTACAAATATTTGAAAACATCTTGTCACTTGAGGAAAATAACAACGTGCTTCTAAACTGAATATTAATTTTCGATTTACTTATCAAATGATCACTACGCGTTTTTGTATTATAAAAACGTTTAGTGATAACAAATCGAAAAACTAAACATAATGCTAAAATCTTTACTATATTATTAAATAATATTTGACTTTTAAATGACATTGTAGAATGTTTATGTCTTTGGAATAATTTAGAGTATGCACAATTTTTATTTGCATGTGTGATGTTGACATATATTTCCGCAGCTAACTTTACTGCTGACACCAAATTATATTGCACGGAATATTTTGCAGAAAAACATTCATTAAAAAGCTGATGTGAACATTATCACTTTATTGTGAAAGATAAATTATGAGAAAGTCATCTAAACAGAAAACTAACAGTAAGTACACAAACGCTGATTATAATAATTCTTATCACGGTATTTTTCAGTTAATCAAGACAAGGCGAAAAGCTCGGGTTCATTCAGAAAAATATTCCCATGAGATTTTTTTGCATTATCACTATCATACGATACCCCAAAATAAGGTTCAAGAGGTTGCCCACTCGAAAAGTTGTTAAAATTGTTTTGTAAAAAGTTGTTACATTTTTTTTAAACAAATTGTAACAATTAATTTTTTCGGCCCGGACAATCTTTTTTTGAATTTTTTGGATCATTCTGAACAAAATAAGTCTCCTGTAGTTTTTCTGTAAACTGAATCGTTTTTGCGGTTTAACAATTTAAAACTGAGAAAAACGCAAAATTACCATTTTCAAGGCTCAAAAACACAAGTAAAAAACATTATATTTGAATTCACTAAGAACCTAAATTCAAGTTCAAAACTTGTTCTATCTTATTCCGATGAGTATTTTGGATCTAGTTCATTATAAATACAATCGTTAATGAAGCAGTTATGAGAGGACGGATTCTCGGACTGCGGCGTGTATTGTAGCAATAATAATTTCCTTTAAAATGCAAAGTATAAAAATTTTCTAATAACTCCTGGACTATATACATAAATCTGTTTGTCTTTATTTACATTCAAATCCCCCAAAGAAAAAATCGAGTTACGAACTTAAAATAATCAATATAATACAAAAGAGTTGTTTTGATTCAAGGTTAAATCCCCTGTTTGTCAAGAAATTTTGTTACGAGAACAGGTTAGATTTGAAAAGGGTGGCATGGGTAGCCGGTCGAGATACAGGAAGATCGGCCGAGGGGAAATGAGGTCAGGTTGACAGAAGTAACGAAAGAATGAAGACGCTTTAGTTAGTCAGTAAAGAGAACTGCAAAAAATTGTTGAAAATAGTGGACTATACTCTATGTAATATGTCAAATTTGAAAAGAGTAATCACTATTTTCATTTTTCCAAGTACATAAGGGATTTGTGTTGTCTGCAACAATTTCCGAAAGATAACTACATGTTGCCGTTGTGTCCAGTTTTATATATTCCTGTTTTTTAAGAAGCCCAATCCAGAAATCTTAGTGTTTTTAGTGAAACCAAGGTAACTATTTTTTTTTGTTTTAAACTTTTGAAGGAAAATAAATATGTAATAGAAAGTAGTACTTATATGAAGATAATAAAAAGCAATTTTATTTAAGTACAATAAAATAATAATTGCTTTCATACAATTTAAAATTTTGATATTTAATATTGTAAATCTTAGGGCGTGGTCTTAGCTGTCATTTTATTTGTTCAGTTGTAAGATTTTATGTTGACAGCTAGCAGCTAGCTTTATTATTTTGGTGATGTTAGTTTGCTTTGTTTTTATAAAAAAAGGTTAACCTTTATGAATAGTTTATCTAAAAAGGATTCTTTAATTGTAATGATTTATTTCTGCCACATGTTTATAGTCCAGTAACAATTTGTGTAATTTTTGTAGCAACTCCCATTTGTAAGTTTGTAAAACGAATAGGACATATGTAAGTTTTTCTTCTTTATTGTTTTGGTATAAACCTTTGAAACTATTAATATAGTATATTTTGTATTTACTTCTGTAACTATTAATCTATGTAGTAATTTGTGTGCTTATTTGTATAACTGATTGTGATACGACACAATAAATGGTAAATTTTTTTTCTTAACATTTTGTTTATTTTTTTTTAACTAACCCTTTTTTGAGTTTCATTTGAAAAAGATATGTTTTTCATTTTTAATAATTATTTCGATAGTTACAACTAGCTGTTGTGATAGTTATAATTAGGCACCTCGAAGTGGCGTCCTTTTTAAATTACTAGAGGTGTTTCCTGTTTCCTTTCTGTGTTTTGTTTTATTTGTCCCAAGAGATTAATGACCTTTTCTTTCATATTTTTGTAGTTGCCCCAATCCAAACCCCTTGTCATTTACTTATCCACGACCCCAGCTCTCCTAACAAACCCTGAGTGCCGTCCGCATAAGTTTCGATTTGTTTTGCTTGCTCTATCTTCGCCTCCAGTAATTTCTTACCCCAATCTTCTACCCCTTATAATCTTACCCTAGGGTAGGCAAAATATATTCGTTACAGTATAAGAGACAGAAATAAGATCTAGGGCAAACATTTTTGCTGGTTTAAATTCTCATTGTACAAATGCAGCCAATTTCCAGCGATTCTTTTGACGTCGTCCGTCCATCGTGTAGGTGGTCTACATCTGCATATTCTGTCTGCTCGTGGTCTTCAGACTATACTTTTTTGGGTCCATCGCTCGTTATGCACTGTTGCCACACGGCCAGCCTGGATCCAGTTCAGTCATGCTATGCGCTCTATGGCATCTCTGACGACTATCCTTTTTCTTATTTTTTCGTTTCTAACCCTGTCTCTGAGAGTTAGCCCAAGTCGCGAGCATTCCATTCTTCTATGGGCTACTCTGAGGTTGGTTGCTATTTCCTGGGTAAGGAAAGTGTTTCGGCGCCGCAAGTCAGGACGAAGTATACATTTTGGGTCATTCTGAGTTTGGTTGCTGTGGCCTAAGTTAAGAAAAGTACTTCGAAGCCGTAAGTCATGACTGACAGTACACGTTAGTCAAACGTCTTCTTTTTCAAATAATTTGGCATTGCTCTTGAAGATGTCTGATAGAGCTCTATATGCGGCCCATGCTAAAGTGATTCTTCTTTGCAGTTCAGCAGTTTGATTGTCGTTGGCAATTTGGATTTCAGCGATTTCCTATCTTTGCAAAAATATTAATAACAGAATCTTAGAAAGGTTTTGTCATTAATCCACTTAAAAAACGTTTCTTAATGGAAATTATTCTTTTAACGACGACTTCTTTTAACATATGCACTTGTAGCCGGAAATGTTAAGTATAGGTTTGCCAATTTAAAAGCTTTCGGAAATGCATTATCAAGCTCTGAAGACTTTAAATCTTGATACAACTCTTGTACATTTTTTTAAATATAATCTGGATCATTATAAGGAACTATCAATTCTGTTTTTAACTTTACTGGGTCAAATTTTTGTCCATATTATACAAGCAATAAAAGATTTAAATAGGTATAAATTAAGCTTTGTTAATTTATCGAAAGTAAAATGGTTGGGCAATGGTGAATATCATACTCAAACAGGAGAACTCCTATTATACAGTGGTAAAGAAAATGGAAGTCACGAGAGCGAAGTGGATCTTCTACTCAGCAAACAAGCTAAAAAAAGTCTCATTTCATGAAAACCCAAAAAAGTCTCATTTCATGAAAACCCATTAATAATAGAATTATGGCTGTCAGATTTTATACCAGATACCGCAAGATAACAGTTATTCAGTGCTATGCTCCCACAAACACATCTCTCCCCGAAGATAAAGACATTTTCTACGAACAACTAGAACAAACAACCCAACAAGTAAACCAAGGCAATATACTAATAGTGATGGGCGAAATTAACGCTAAAGTTAGAGAAGACAATATCAACTTAGAAACCGTAATGGGCAAACATGGCCTGGAACTGATGAATGAAACCGGAGAGCGTTTTACAAATTTTTGTTCCAATCATAACTTAGTTATTGGTGGAACCAACTTCTCACATAAAAATATTCACAAGGTTACATGGACTGCACCAGGTCATATAAGAGAAAATCACCATATCAAAAATATGGAGATCATATCTTCTTGATGTACGTTATAAAAGAGGAATAGACATCGCAAGTGACCATCATCTCGTTATTGGTACCATTAAAATCAAGATGGCAAAAAACAAAATCACGCAAAACAATTAAAAACGGCTCCAGGACGACACATGTTTAGGGAGGAACTCCAACCCAAAACAAGAGAACGTAAAGTAAATAGCTGGAAAGATTTGGCAGATGTTTTGACAGAAATAACTGAAGATAAACTGGATAAAAAAGAGAAACATAGAAAAGAAAGGATGTCAGATGAAACTAGGAATCCTATCAAGGAAAGAAAACAGCAAAAGAAAGATATTTGGCAAGCAAGAACTGTAGAAGAAAGAGTGAACCAATAACAAGAATATGAAACAATAAATAAAGCAGTTAAAAGAATTGCAAAAAGAGACAAAAGAAGGTGGGCTGAAGAACTGGCAAAACAAGCTAAAACAGCTGCACAACACAACAGAACTAGAGAGCTATACCAAATTACTAGACGACTAACAAAAAATGAGCCCAACTGTTCAAACATTCTAAGATCCAAGACAGGCGACTTACTACAACAAATGACCAAGTAGAGAGATGGAAAGAGCATTTTCAGGAGATGCTAGGCACGCCCAGGGAAAACGCAGATGAAATTGTCGAAAACCCGCAGAATGTAGACTTGCGTATACCTTGCGAGACCCCTTCCAAAACGGAGATAATAACAGCTATCAAACCTCTGAAAAATAACAAGTCTCCGGGAATCGATAACATTGCTGCCGAAATACTTAAAACTGCTGAACTTTTGCTCCCCATAATCCGAGAGGTGTGGAAAACAAACCGCATCCCAGCGGGCTGGAAAAGAGGTAACATTATTAGGCTGCTAAAAAGGGGAAACCTCACACTGTGCAAAAATTGGAGAGGAATAACCTTTCTAAGATATTGTCTAAAAGAGGTAAATAAATAGATCTTCGGAAATATTCTTCGCAAGAGTTAGCAGGTTGGTTTTGACGACATGTTTGACGAGAAATTATACGTGGCATCTTTAATTCAATGTCTAGTTGTTCAGCCATTTTCTTTACTTTATAGTAAAGTTTGCTAAAAACAGATTCAGCATTTGATCTTTTATTTTGAAGAATGCATTTAGTGTCCCCTATGGCCTCAGTCGCTTTCTTCAAATCTAATTTTGGTGACTGAAAAAGACGACTAAGTGATACAGTTGTACCTAAAACATCACTAAAACAAACTACTTGTTCCAGAAATGAACATATCATTTTAAAATATAAAATAAAAATATAATTCTTTACACTTTTCTTAGTGTAGAATAAGTAAAATATTCACTAATATCAAGTTGCTCGGGATAGCCGACTTGTTGGCGCCACCACAGCCTCTTAAATAGTTTTCACACCTAAATACAAGAGGGGTAATCTACACTTTTACGCACCAAGTATTTTTTATTAGTTCGTTCTCACAGATCGCCCTTGAGGCATCGCATTTTAAAACACTCTCAATTCACGTATAAAATATTTCTCTACGCCGAAATCGGGCATTTTTCTCATAAATACGGTTTTCTCTTTTACGTGTGATAAATAAAGAATTATTTGATATTGTAACTGTCAGCTACGTCCATATTGAGGCTTTTTTACTCTAAAAATAGTTAATTATAAGTCGATAAACTAAAGGTGATTTTATTTCTCTGGAGTTATATTTGCTCACATTAACAATCCTTATCCTTCAACGGTCACTAAAGAACCAAACCTATGGAGATACATCCATTCACAAGTCCTTTGAAGTAAGGGTTGGAATCAAAAGATTTCCAACCCTCGAATATAGGGAGCCAGTTACAAGGCCCCCACATTTCGTGGTCCTATCGAGCACAGATTATTTGATGAAACAGGACTGAAGAAAGAAAAGGATTACACACGCCGGAGAGCAACAGGAAGAAAGAATAATGGTTTCTCGTCCCTAGAAGAAAGATTGCACACGTTGACCTTCGTTCAAGATTAGACACGCGTGTTTTGTGAAAAGTGCGTTATGTGCTGGTAAGCGACAGCGGTAATTAAATTGGATACTTGAAAAACATTTGGTGAGGTTAAAACTCTTTCTATATATTTCTATAGTCACTGCATGCACACATTTATATTTGGTAGATATTTGTCTCGACTTTTATTTGTTTATTAATATTTATATTTACTAATGGCTTTGATTTGACAACAGATCTTTCTTCTCAATATCGCTAAAGATAGCTGACAATTATTTATTATACAGATTGTCTCACAGCCCGCTCTCAAAAAAAATATTTATTTATCACTCTAGTAAAAATACTCTATTAAAATTAAAATCGCGTCTTAGTTGAAAAAGACATTTACACTAAACAAAATCATTCACTCTTATTTCTCGCTCAGCATATATTTGCAAATAAATTCACTTTAAATAAAAAATGGAAGCTTTAAAGAAAAAGCGCAAATCACTTAAAGCATCAATTACACGTATCTCAGAATGGTTTATAGCCAATAAAGACACAGAAAACGAAATACTTGATTTTGAAAATAGGAAAGAAAAACTTTTTAATTTTTTCACACAATATGAACAAACTCAATTAGAAATCGAACAGACTGATGATAGCGACCAACAATCAGCTGATCGAGCAAATGTTGAAGAAAAATACTTCAACACACTCAAAGGTTTGCAAAGAAAAATAATAGAATTAAATTTAACAAAAAATAAAGCACCTAGCTCAAATAATAATGCTGTTTCCAGTGCGAGGCTGCCTGAAATTAGCATGAAAACCTTTACCGGAAATTTCTCAGAATTCAATGAATTCTTTCAACTATTTGAAACTCTGATCACAAACAATTCAAGTTTAAATAATGTACAAAAGTTTATATATTTAAAATCTTTCCTCAAAGGAGAACCTTTAAACTTAATTAGCAGTATCGAAGTAGTAGATGCAAATTTTGCTATCGCTATAAAAACCCTAAAAGAAAGATATGATGACAAATCACGAGTGATTAGTACTCTTATAAAAAAGCTGTTAAAGTCTCAATCTCTAGTTAAATGCACTCCTCAGGTACTAAGAGATTTTGTTGTACACACGAAGCAAACGCTTCAAGCTCTTAGTAATCTCGAAGTTCCAATTGAACATTGGGACCTCCTTTTAATAGAAATATTTTTAGAAAAAATAGATTTTGCTTCTCACAAGGCTTTTGAATATGAAGTAGGTTCTAAGAATATTCCAACACTCAATCAATTTTTTGAATTTCTAGAAAAAAGATGTGATGTTTTAGAGAAACTTAATTACACTGAAACTCAGTCAAAGTTTATTAATAAAGTCACTCAAAAAACTGCTCATATTTCCAGTATAAATAATAATAAATCTAGCTATGAAAATTGCATATTTTGTAAACAAACTGGTCATAAAATATATCAGTGTAACTTATTTAAAGACACAAATTCTCGAGAAAGGTTTAATTTTGTAAAGCAAGCACAGCTTTGCAGAAACTGTTTTGGCACTAAGCATTTTACTGATAAATGCATCTCTAAATACACATGTAAAATTTGCAATAAAAAGCACAACACACTTCTGCATGAAGAAAATAATTTTTCTCACACTCATCAAAATAATTTATTCTCTCCCACTCGAAGCAATCAAAGTGCTTCAAATTCACATGATGGTAATCAAAGTCACGCCAATAGGCAACAATCACGCTTTAATGCACCACAAACCTCTCAATTCTCCGCAAGTATACAGGGTGATTCACAAACTCGCCATAGTGCACCACATATCTCTCAAAGTCATTTTCATGCTCATCAAAGGAGTAATAATGCCCAAGTTACTCAAAGAATTAATTCTCCACATTCATATAATGAATCACCAAACACTTCTACTCACTTAAGCACTCAGACAAATGAATATTGTCTACTCTCAGACACACAAAGTCAAAATTCATCTTGCATCTCTTCTCTCTCCACTTTCAATCCAAAAAACGAAGTTTTGCTAGCCACAGCGCTGGTAACAATTTACTCTAAAAGTGGACAACCTGTACACGCAAGATGTCTTCTCGATAATGGATCTCAATCGAGCTTTGCAACAAAGGATTTAGTAAATAAACTAAATTACTCTACCACTAATAAAAGATTACAAATTTCCACAATCTCTCAAAATTGTTCCATCTCAAATGAAATGGTAAACATTGAATTTTTCCCATATAAAAACAATGATATGAAATTTGAAGTATCATGTGCAGTTTTGGATAATATTACGTGTAAAATACCTCAGGTACCTCTAGATCGTAGCAAAATAAAAATACCAGCTGGCATAAAGCTCAGTGATCCCTCTTACTCCTCCCCAGGGAGAATCGATCTCTTATTAGGTGCAGAAATTTACTGTGATCTATTAAAGGATGGTTTAATTCATATTGGAGCAGGTCTTCCAGTGCTTCAAAACACTCATTTAGGATATGTCATGTTCGGTAACTTATCTCCACAAGTTTCATCTAAGAAAAAGATGCACTCTCACTCAAACTGTAACTATTCACACTCGAATCATATTTCTTTATTTGTTCAATCTCACACTGAAGAAGAAAATATAAATAATCTTCTCCAAACGTTTTGGGACATTGAAGAAGTTCCCGAAATAAAGCATTTAAGTCCTGATGATGAAAAGGCTGAGAAAATATTTAAAGCCACAACACAAATCCTACCGAATGGACAGTTCCAAGTAGATTTACCCCTATGCACGCCTAATGAAAATAATAAATTGGGCGACTCTTTCCAAATGGCGCGAAGGCGATTTCTAAATTTGGAGAACAAATTCTCAAAAAATGATTCTCTTTACAAACAATATAAATCTTTTATAGACGAGTATGTTGAATTAGGACATGCAAGATATGTTCCGTTGTCTCTGCAGAATGTACACTCAGAAAACAAATATTTCTTGCCTCACCACAGTGTAGAAAAAGACACTTCTCTCACAACTCGTTTGCGCGTAGTTTTTGACGCATCCATGAAAACCACTTCTGGTTTTAGCCCTAATGATATTATGTTAAAGGGTTATACCACACAACCAGAACTATTTGACACTTTAGTCAACTTTAGACTCTTCAAGTATGTATTCACATCTGATATAAAAAAGATGTTTAGACAAATCAGAATAAACCCCAACCAAACTTTCTTATTAAATATTTTGTGGCGCAACTCTCCCTCGGAGCCGTTAAAATGTATACAATTGGAAACGGTTACCTATGGAACGAAATCAGCTACCTTCCTTAGCACACGATGTTTAATTGAACTCGCAAACAGGCATAAGGAAGAATATCCTCTCGCTCATGATATGCTCATTAATTTTTGCTATATTGATGACATATTATATGGTACAAACAGTATTGAAACACTCACACTTGCGCATGAGCAAATCACTGCACTGCTACAAAAGGCAGGCATATCTCTTCACAAATGGTGTTCAAATTCACCACAATTTTTAGAAAATATTTCACAATAATTTTCAACTGACTCTACGTATGTTATATCTTCAGAAAATCATTCCAATAAAATATTAGGTCTTTGTTGGGACTCTAAATTAGATAGTTTCTCTATTTCAGTGCCAGAAATCGAAATAAAAGATTCCTACACTAAGAGACAAGTGCTCTCGATAATCGCAAGTTTTTTCGACCCCAAGGGATTAATTAATCCTGTAATAGTAACTGCAAAAATAATAATGCAAAAAATTTGGCTTTCAAAAATTCAGTGGAATGAAAGTTTAGACTCTACACTCTTAAATGAATGGTTAAATTTTCTCAAACATATTTCAGCACTAAAACATTTAAAAATTCACAGACCTTTTTTTATTGAAAATTATATATGTAGTATACAAATACACGCATTTTCCGACGCTAGTGAAAAGGCATACGCCAGCTGCATATATATTAGAGTTACTTATAGCTCAAGAAATGTCTCTTCCACACTCATCACCTCTAAAAGTAGGGTAGCTCCAATAAAAACATTAACTTTACCTAAGTTAGAACTTATGGGTGCTGTTTTATGCAGCAAACTCACTAAAAGAATAGTTGAAATTCTAAATAATAAATTAACTCAAATAGACTCAATAAACTGCTGGACGGACTCAGAAATCGTACTTGCTTGGTTAGGCTCACATAGCTCGAGATGGTCACAGTTTGTTGCAAATAGAGTTTCTGAAATACAAGGAAACCCACAATTTAAGTGGCGATATATAAAGTCAAAACAAAACCCCGCAGATATTGCGTCAAGAGGCATGTCTGCTCCTGAACTTCTAAACTCAAAATTTTGGTTTCAAGGTCCCTCATTTCTACTTAATTATGACAGATTTAACTTCTTATGATTCAAAACCAAATGTAAGTAAAATACCCGAGGAAAAGAAAATAGTTCATCTAGCACAAGAAAGTCCAATAAGTTTCATTGAAAATTTATCTCTCAAATTTTCAAACTTCTCAAAACTACAACGCAGTATCGCACTTATTCTCAGGTACATTCACAATTTCAAGTTTCCAAATGAAAAATATGTTGGACCCTTCTCTGTTTCAGAATTAAAAAACTTTTGCAAAAGGCACACTTTTTTCGAGAATTTTCTTGTCTTGAGAATAAGGAGATAATTTCAAATAGAACAATTTTAAAACTCAACCCATTCATAGATAATCAGCAAATGATTCGTGTAGGTGGTCGTCTAAGGTACTCAGACGTCCCATATGAACAGAAGTACCCATTACTTCTACCCTCTCATAATCACATAGTAAAATTAATGCTGCATAGAGAACATATAAGATTATGTCATGCAGGCCCTCAAAATACTCTTTCCAATTTTCGTTTAAGATATTGGTGTCTAAATGGTCTCAAAGAAACTAAAAGGATAATTAATAAATGTCACGATTGTTTTAAATTTAAAGCAAAGACAGCCACACAGTTAATGGCTGATTTACCACGGGAACGTTCATGTTTCTCCCCTCCATTTACCAATGTTGGTCTAGACTTTGGTGGTCCATTTCTTATAAAAAGCTCCAATTTAAGAAAGGCTCCAAAAATAAAATCCTACATAGCGTTGTTTGTATGTATGGTTACTCGTGCAGTGCACATCGAATTAGTCACAGGTCTCTCTACCGAAAGTTTCTTACTTGCTTTAAAAAGATTCATCAGTAGGAGAGGCTGTCCACAAATTATCTACTCAGATAACGCCACTAATTTTCTAGGAGCTAGAAATCAGTTGAGGGAAGTTGCACTATTTCTTAAACAAAAGGAAACCTCTGAGTCCATATTCAATTTTCTCTCCTCTTCTGAAATCCAATGGAAATTTATTGTAGCCCATTCTCCGCATCATGGTGGAATTTGGGAGGCAGCCATAAAAAGTGCCAAATATCACATTTTAAGGCTTTTAGGCAATACCACTTTAACTTTTGAAGCCTTTAGCACAGTTCTCGCACAAATAGAAGCAGTACTAAACTCACGCCCTCTTTGTGCTATGTCAAATGATCCAAATGACTTTAACACATTGTCTCCAGGACATTTCCTAATAGGAAAACCAATTACGTCATTTCCTGAAGAGATAGTGACGGAAATACCTGACAATAAATTAACAATTTGGCAAAACTACATGAAGATTCAGCAATCATTTGCCAAACGCTGGAAAATTGATTACCTTAATCAACTTCAGAATCGCCCCAAGTGGTTAACACCACAGAAGAATCTTAAAGTTAACGACTTAGTTCTATTAAAGGAAGATAAAGTTCCACCCCTACACTGGCCATTGGCAAGAATTGTTGAATTGTTTACTGGTAAGGACGATAAGGTCCGTAGTGTTAAAATAAAGACTAGAGATGGATATTTTAACAGACCCATTACAAAACTCTGTCCTCTTCCTGTGGACAAAGTAGAAAATTAAAATTTTAAATTTTGTCACATTTATATGTATTACTCTAGTTTAGGAATAGTTATTTCTTAAATTACATTTAAGTTAAGTTTGCTTACTTTCTCAAATCACTCTTTCTTTCGTTTTGAAGTAAATACTTCAACGAGGGCAGTCTATGTTCCAGAAATGAACATATCATTTTAAAATATAAAATAAAAATATAATTCTTTACACTTTTCTTAGTGTAGAATAAGTAAAATATTCACTAATATCAAGTTGCTCGGGATAGCCGACTTGTTGGCGCCACCACAGCCTCTTAAATAGTTTTCACACCTAAATACAAGAGGGGTAATCTACACTTTTACGCACCAAGTATTTTTTATTAGTTCGTTCTCACAGATCGCCCTTGAGGAATCTCATTTTAAAACACTCTCAATTCACGTATAAAATATTTCTCTACGCCGAAATCGGGCATTTTTCTCATAAATACGGTTTTCTCTTTTACGTGTGATAAAGAAAGAATTATTTGATATTGTAACTGTCAGCTACGTCCATATTGAGGCTTTTTTACTCTAAAAATAGTTAATTATAAGTCGATAAACTAAAGGTGATTTTATTTCTCTGGAGTTATATTTGCTCACATTAACAATCCTTATCCTTCAACGGTCACTGAAGAACCAAACCTATGGAGATACATCCATTCACAAGTCCTTTGAAGTAAGGCTTGGAATCAAAAGATTTCCAACCCTCGAATATAGGGAGCCAGTTACAAGGCCCCCACACTACTGAAATAAGAAATTCTAGGCTCCTAATAGTTTGCATTAATTAAAATTCATCAGCCCTTCCACGTAGAAATTGTTTGAAGAGCGTTGTATATTTTGATGATTGATTCGCCCTGGAACTGAAGATGACCTTGATGCCTTTCTTGACGACTTTCACAAATACCTTGGACAGCAGCTCCCAGTTCCTTTATTTGTATTCTCTAACGTATCAGACAGAGCTAATGCAACAATATTCACTTTGATATTATTTATTATAGATAAATTATAAAATGTAGCACACAGTCTCAACAACTATAATACATATTCAAATTACAAACAACCAATTCGTAGTAAAAACTGAAGATAAAAAATACCTAATACAAAATAAAAATGTGCTGATTTCGTGCGAAAAGTCATATCATCTACATTGAATGAGAAATAATGTGTGTTATCTCTACGATAATCGAACGATTCTCTGGCACTCAAATGACGAATTGACAAAATTTGAAAATCGTGAAAAACTATGAATTCGCGGAAGTCGGGATAGCGTTAGTCGACGTATTACTGTATTCAGAATTATTGATTTTTTTTACCCCTAGAATAAATGAGTTTGAATCATTTTAACTCTTGACTTTCTGTTTATAGGGTTGATGGGTTTTACATTATTTTTTTTTAGGATTATTTGATTGATATTTAATTTTGTTTGGGGGGGGGGTCATGATACCCGTGACCCCACCTTGGATCCGCCACTGAACTGTATTAGGTATCTGTCAAACCACATTAGAGAGATACTTTTCACTTTTAAATAAATGAAAAATATGCGTTAACGTGTTTTATTTTTTGTATAAAACGGTCGCTCATATGAAAAATAAACAAAAAAGATGTTTTGTCGCGAATTAAACGAGGAATTCAAAAATGATTTTTTATTTAAAATATCTCAGCGGCATATTATTTTTTTCTTTAAAAAATTACGCATGCACGCCAAAGATGAATACAAAATTCGTGTGCAATAGAAAGTAAAAGTAGAGACTAAATGAGTAAAGGAAAGAATGAGTAAAATTCACTGTGTAACAAATTTGTCGTATATTTATAAGATGATTGAATATTTTGCGTCAACTATATCATGTTTTAATAATAGATATCGTAATCTAATCAACTTATCTACATATTTCTGATTCGCCCTGTATATTCTAAAATATTCAAGGGTGCTTTAAACTCATCAATTTTAGTTGTGGACTTTGAATAATAAATATCAATTTCGCACTAGACATTCTACTTATATCAAATAACCATCAAGACTTCTTTAAATTCATCTCTTTGTCTACCCCGTTATCGACCTACATAGATATTTCCACACTGAAAATTAAATACATGTATCGAGTTTGCTTTAAAGTACAGGCTAATTTTAGGGCCATTTTACGACCTTTTATGGTTTACTAGTTTTGCAAATTCGAAAAATAAAAAATGTTTTACGACGGACTATTAAAAAAACCCTTCAGTGAGAAGTCGTAAAAAACAACAATAAAAAAGGCCGAGGTGTAAAAAGGTTTGGTTTAAATTATTCTTTGCTATTTTTTAGAACCATAGAAAAATAAATAAAATTGTGCCAAACTGTATAAACCATGCCACTTATCTACATCAACAATTAACTATAGAATTTTGTTTTAAGTTTTTTTATTCAAAGAAATAAATAATTAAAATAAAATATCAACGAATTGCTTAATCCGTGTTTTAATTTCATTGCAATAAAGCTCCAACTAATTTAGTTAGTAGTAATAATATGCCTCGTCGTAAATTAAATCAAGATAAAACCAACAGAGCTGTGATAATGCTTTAAAATGTTGCTCCTCCCCAAGTCGAAGTTGCCAATATTTTCAACGTTTTGCAAAGTGTTATTTCTAGACTTCAAGATTTCTAGACTAGATTTCAAGATGCCACTGAGGTACCAAGAAATCAAAGACTGTGTCAGATGGTTTATCCATTTAGGGGTGGTGGTATTATGGTTTTGGCTGAAATCTGTTTCG
The DNA here is from genome assembly GCF_040954645.1 of Diabrotica undecimpunctata. Lineage (NCBI taxonomy): Eukaryota > Metazoa > Arthropoda > Insecta > Coleoptera > Chrysomelidae > Diabrotica > Diabrotica undecimpunctata. The sequence continues at coordinate 51,470,261 of NC_092810.1, read as the reverse complement.
ATAGAAGAACAGATCTCTACCTTTTCCAGGACACACTATGGTGTGACATATAGACGGGACGTTATTGAGCATATTATTGTTAATTTAATTTATATATATATATATATATATATATATATATATATATATATACACTCGCGATCATAAAATCCGGGTCACCTTGAAAATCACCGATATTTCATTTTTAACGAGCTTTATCGTAAATAATAATAACACAAATACAAACTAATGCATGTTTATGAGAATTGTTGCGGTTTCCTTTGTAACAAAGAATTCCAACAGTGCCAATTACGCGGTAAAGTGCACACTTCCCAAAATGAACGCTACCTGTAACTCCGCTTGTTTTAAATGTCTCGTTTGTACTTCGACTTTCTGTTCAAATACAACGGACAAACGTTTATTATTGCCACCATTAGTGTTTATTAGTGCTATTATTAGTGTTTATTTTTTGACAAAAATGCCTTTGACTGTTGTTGAAACGGCACAAATTGTTGCACTTGTGGAAGACGGTCACACTCAACGGCAAGTCGCAAGAACTGTTGGCGTAAGCCTTTCTACGGTTCAACGAGTGCTTCAACGCTTTCAGGAGGCAAGTTTGCTAACCAGGCGACCTGGCTCTGGACGAAGAAGAACGACCAAGGCACTAGATGACCGTTTCCTTGTGTTTCAGGCTTTACGAAACCAGACCTCAACTGCGGTTATTCATCAAAATCGTCTAGAGGAAGTACGAAATCGCAATTTTAGTGTTGCAACAGTCAGAAGAAGACTTCGTTCTTCTTGACTATCTTCTCGGGTAATGGCTAGAGGACCGCCACTTCGCCGAGTGTCTCGAGTTGCACGACTAGATTTTGCTCGACAATACGCGCATTGGGGAATTAACGATTGTAGCAAAGTGTTATTCTCAGATGAATCCCGTTTCTGTCTAACTGGATCCGATGGACGTGTAAGAGTTTGGAGGAGAACCGGTGAACGATTTTCACAAGCTTGCATTGCTCCAAGAATGCCTTTTGGTGGAGGCTCGGTCATGGCTTGGGGAGGTATATCTTCCGACTTTCACACAGAATTACACATCATCGAAAATGGGTCCCTAACTGCACGAAGGTACATTATGGAGATTCCGGAAGAACATGTTATGCCCAAAATGGCAGGGCTTGGAGAAAACGCCGTTTTTATGTAGGACAACGTGCGACCGCACGGTGCCAGGATCAGTATGTAATACTTGGACGAAGTTGGAATTACGAGGGTACCCTGGCCAGCTAGGTCTCAGGACCTGAATCCCATCGAACATCTCTAGGACGATTTGAAAAAACGTATTCAAACCCATACACATCCTCCTAACAACGCACAGGAGCTTAAGGATCTGTTAGTGAGAAAGTGGAATAACATACCACAACATGTAATCCGGAGAAAAATTGAGAGTATGCCCCGTCGTCTGCAAGAGGTTATTAGAGCAAGGGGAGGCAATACACGATATTGTCATTGAAATTTCACTGATTTTTTACCACGTTCTGTATTTTCCATTTTTTTTCGTATGTCTGTTTTATCAACAATTTGATTTGTTTTCTGTTTTTTTCAATAAAAGCAATAAAAAACCATTTTTTTTTCTTTCAAAACAAACATTGATGACAAATAAAAAATACATTAGCAAAAAAAAAGGTTATTACTGCACCAGAGGCAAAAATATTTAAGAAACTTGAAATTTTCAAGATGACCCGGATTTTATGATCGCGAGTGTATATATATATATATATATATATATATATATATATATATATATATATATATATATATATACATATATATATATATATATATATATATATATATATATATATACATATACAGAGTGGCCCAAAAGTCTGGAAACGACCAATTATCTCGTAAATTGCTAGTCATAATTTTACAAAATTTGAGGTACCTACACCTATTTTCGGATACGGAGATTCCATATTTGATATTTGCAATGTTGCCAGATTTGCCGTTTCTCTAATATTATTAACTTTGGTTTTTCATCGCCCGGTATATTCAGTCAATCTTGGAATCTCCTATTCAATACGAGTTCAACCATATGTAACACTTATGATTTTATGTAGTCTGGAAGGTCTTAAATACATAAAACAGTGCAAAATATGTAGATTTTAATAAATTTAAATATTTAAATGTAGAATGCTGTGATTTTTACATTTGTTCACCATTTACATTATTAACCAAAATTGACAGTAGTTGTGTTTCGAAAAGTTCTGCAAGATAAATTGCTTCTCTAAAATGGCTCTTAACGAAAAATAACGAATTACTATTATAATGATGAGAAGGTAGGTTACAGAAAAAGATCTTATTGTGAAGTAGCTAACTTGTTCAATAATACTTTCCTAAACCGTTCTCCTATTCATAAGGTGACGGTACAAAAAACTGTAAAGTGATTTGAGGAATCTGGAGAAGTAAAAGATAGATACCGATCAGGTAGACTGAAAAGAGTTATGAATGACAACAAAAGTTTAGATATAATGTAAAGTTTTGTTGAAGATAATTTTATGGCGGGAAATCACCAACAACCAATTAAAGATGGAAATTTTCTGCTAGAATTTATGCAGCTTCCATGCTAATTCAATTGCATCAATATGGAGAATACTACCGCTTCTTAATTACCATTAGAAACCCTAAAGAAGGAAGAATTTACCAACTCCCTAGACATATTAAAGCTGGGGGTGGATTCCAACAACCCGATTGAATCCGGGCTTAAGATTATGGAGCCCATTAAGAATATAAATAAGACGACGTATGGTATGGCTTTAGACTTACTCTACATATATTCAGGACTGTTTAATGATCAACTTTAACAAAAATGTCCGTATCCACTACGTTGAAGAAAATTGTCCATGTAGAACCAGGTACTGGGAATTTGTTGCTTTTTTACCGAGTACGCTTTCGACGTACGATAGAAAAAAACTGTACTAGATATAAAACATAGAAATAAAAAACAATCATAAACAGTTTTTATTTGTTTCACTAATATTAAGACAGATTCTAATAAAGAACTTTGTAATATATAGAACAGAAATAAAAGACTATTGTTAAAAAAAGACTATTATTAAGAATTAAAAAATATGTTTTAATATATTACATTCTTTTAATTTATTACATTATATTTGTTAATCCAAGAATTATGAGAACTATTCATTCCCATCCATTTTACATATACCTTGTTACATTTCCTCCTCAACACCTCCTCCACCAAATAAATATCAGGAAACCGGGTTTTTTGTAATTCTTCGCTGTTAAAAAGCATCTTGAATTTCTTCTTTTCGTGAATCTTCCAACAAATAAGTTAGTGGATTGGTTTGGTTAACTTTTCTTATTCTAAAAATCTCATTTGTCCAGTTGGGTAAATATCCCTTAGTAAACAAACTCCTATGTTTTGAAATTCGGACGTAATCACTAACTTTTAATTTATGTTTCCTGAGATCAATGGTTTTAAGGTAATTATAGGCAATTATATTTCTGGCATTTTTTTCATTGACTTGGCTAGGTGCAAAACCTGTAGCTAAATGTTTAGTATTATTGTATTTTTTTACAATATCAGAAAGATTGGTTACCCATTTATAAGACCTATGTAAACTAAACTGCAACATTGATTTTATGGTTCGTATCACTCTTTCCACGATACTTGCCTTTAGATTGGAAAATGTACTGTAGTGGTTAATATTGTGTGATTTCATAAAAGAGTTAAAATTGGAATTATATAATTCTTTTCCCAAATCAGTCTGAAGATTTTTTGGAAAAACTGACATTTTGTTCAAGATTTTTGGACATTGCCATTGGAATTTCTTTTCGTGTTTTTCGTTTAACCGAAAAACGTTTTCACGTTTTTCGTTGAATTTATAACAACATATATTTGTATCCCTTATTAACTTTGGCATAAGGAATCATTACGGCTAAATCTGCTTGAACCAAACCATGTAACCCTTTTATGATTACATGTCTTCTTCTATAATTTTTTCTCGCTGGTCTATGTATCTCTATGCAAGTATTGGTTGTATAGGATGTGCCGCTCTACCCACGTACTACTTACTAAAGGTAATTTCTACAAACATATAATATTTAATAATTCTTTTTGTATCCACACTTCTGCGACCCACTTTTTTGCGACCCACTTTTTCTGCATTTGTTCATTGCTACCAGCATGAGTAGTTCATTAAGTTAATTTTCAGCCTCTTTCACTTATTACAAGCTGCAAAGTTTATACAAGTACCCATCTGCAAAATAATAATTCTTAAAGGAATACAACCACTTTCATTATTTTCATATATCATTATTGCAGGCTGCAAAATTTATGCAATTTATCTTTACCTTTATAGAACTACAAAGTAGGGGAGGTGGGCCTAAGACGGGATATGTAGGTAATACCGGTTATTGTTGATGTGTGTTGTCGTCGGTGCAATTTTGCAAGTAAAACGTAAGTATTATTTTTTTTTATGATTTATGTAAAGGGTCGAGCTGATATTTATAATAACCTAACGAGTTCCTAGCATGTGCAAAACGCATGGTATTCAGTCGCGGCTGTGTTTACGCGAACTCGATAAGGTTAGGTTAGATTTCATGCATGAACTTCTGCTGCCAGTGTCACACAGTCCTTAAGCGCTAAATTTAAAAGTGTGGCTGTAGAGTGTAGGTAAAACGGGATTCCCATGTAAAGGTAAAACGGGATATCCCGTTTTACCTACATATCTCTTTTATATATGATTTCATTTATTTCCCGATGCCTTCCAATTATAAAAGGAAATCTAACCGCAGTTCGTAGTCCGAAGAGTCGATGGCTAGAGCCCTGGAGTCTGTACGAGATGGTACTCATGGTTTTCTGAGTGCTGCGAAAACGTTTAATGTTCCCAAGTCAACACTAGAACGAAGCTTTAAGGATACAAATCAAGTAGCAAAAGGAACCGCAAAGAAACTTGGCAGCAGGAAGTTAACATTCCCGATGGAATTGGAACAAAAGTTAGTAGAATATGCAAAAAACATGGAAATTATGTTATATGGATTAACAACAAGAAGTATTCGTAGTCTTGCATTCCAATTGGCTGAAATTAATAATATCGAACATAGACAAGACCACCAAACTAGCTGGATGCAACTGGTTACGTTCGTTTTTGCAGCGACATAAGCTCTCTTTGCGATTACCAGAAGCTACTTCTGCAGCTAGGGCTCGAGGCTTCAACAAACAAGCAATAACAATTTTTTTTTGATATTTTGGAGCCCCTTCAAGATAAGATGAAGTTTACTCCAAATCGAATTTTCAATGTGGACCAAACAGGGATCACAACAGTGCAAGGGCGTCCATCAAAGGTAATGGCCTTGAGAGGTAGAAAACAAGTGGGTACACTCACATCAGCAGAGCGTGGTGAGTTATCGACTGCAGTGATCTGCATGAGCGCTAGTGGAATATTCATCCCACCGATGATCATTTTTCCCAGGATAAATATGCAGCAGCACTTTATGCATGGCGTTCCACCAGGAACTTTGGGGGTAACACATAAATCTGGCTGGATGCAGATTGATCTATTCACTAAATGGTTTGATCACTTCCTCATCCACACTCGAGCCTCTAAAGACAATCCAGCATTACTTATACTCGATGGACACAAAACCCACACGTAAAATATTGCCGCTATAGAAAAAGCAAGGGAGAATGGTGTGACAATTTTGTTTACCTCCACACTGCAGTCACCGTATGCGGCCGCTCCATGTTTCGTTTATGGCACCGCTAAGTACTTTTTATACTGCACAAGCGTACGTATCCTCATGTATCAAAGCCACGCCCCCCTCGTGACGTAGGAACGTGCCTCGTGTCTCGAGGCCACGCCCCTCGACCAATGGTGACGTAGGAACGTGCCTCGTGTCTTTAGGCCACGCCCCTCGGCCAATGATGGCACAGGAACGTCCCCCCGAGACGTCTATCTTGCTGAATGGTGGACGTCCTCGTGACGTCGGAACGTGTCATCGACCAATGGCAGCATAGCAGCGTCAGTGGTGGGAATAGCAACACCCCCAGCGACCAATGACAGCTTAGAATTTGAATAAACATCATAGAAATGGCGGTATAGCGATGAGGGACCAATGGTGACATAGTAACGCCCTCCTCGTGACGTTAGAACGTGGAGTCGTACCACAATATTAACGAAAAGACGCCCCAATTCCCCCAATATTAACGAAAAGACGCCCAAACGCCCCCCATTCCCCCAATAATAACGAAGCTACGTCTCAACGTACACCAATGAGGACGATGTAATGAAAAGACGCCCAAACGCCCCCCCCCCCCCCCATTCCCCCAATAATAACGAAGCTACACGTCAACGTAACCAATGAGAACGATGTTCAATCGCTGGTCGGTGACTGTGTTCTATGAATTGACAAAGAGAAGAAGACGAATGACAGACAAAGAGAGCAATTTTCCTCGTATTTTTTTTTAATTAAAACCTACGACCACTAGCGTAAAACTTCTAAATTTTTTCAATTTATATTTTACGAGTTACCTCGTATATATTTTATCGATTAGCATAATAACAAAAATTTGTTTATTTTTCAATTTATACTTTACATGATCATTTGAAATCTTTATAAAATATATTCTGCTATCATAAAATGAAAATAGATCTTGCTACTGAGAATAATGACATCATCGGATACGCCGGCTATTAAAAATTTCTCACGCGATCACGATATAGCCGGAAGCACGTGCACATTCTATTTGATGTGAGATAAAATATATTCGCACGGACGCCGGAAACATGTGCACATTCCTTTCTATTTTATAATTAAGCCAGGCATGTGATGCATAAATGAATAGTCTTACGAAATATTGCGCAACATAGTTTTAGCGTGGGAGAGGCAGTTAGATAGATCGTTAGTTCAATTCTGATCATCCTTCAGACAAGTTGTGTGTTTTGTGCAGCGTCACCAATTATACAAAGTACCGTTCGGAGAAGTTCTGTGTTTGTGTAGTGCCGGCAATTATACAAAGTAAGTTTTATATGTTAAATTAAAAATATACATATTGTACTAGATAGAATTTTTGTAAAATAATATTGCTAGTCAAAGATATTTCATTGTTAAATTAAGAAAATACATATTGTTGCAGATGGACCTAAAAAAGACTAATGCATCCTCTCTGCTTACAGAGAAGAAAATCAAGACAATTTGTAAACTAAAGGAGCTGACACTAGGTGCGCCTTTCAAAATTGTAGCTGCTAAGTTGGTGAAGGCGAAATACGGGGAAGCAGTTTTACTGGAATTGGAGGAGAACGTGGTTTTCCTACCAAACCGCGTAGCAAAGGACTACGTTCCATTCATACCAGAATTTTCCAGTAACAAGTATTCTCTGGTATTTCGAGGAGTGGTGGACATCGGAACAACGCAGCCAGCAGCGAACTTCGAGATTATTGAGCATTAAAAAATATTGGTGAGTTTTTCATTTATTGATTTATTGCTTTTTACTTAATCATGAGTAACATTGGTGATCTTAGTAGTGACATTGTACAACATTTAATTAAAGCGCGTGATGTTTTGTTTCGAAATTATACACCGCGAGAAGCGAATATTTGGTTAAATCACATTAAAAGGCATTTGGCTTTGTTTACTAAAGCGATTCGGTGTGGGGACTTGGAATTAGCTAAATTACGGCAACTACAGACAAACGCGGGACATTTAAAGACAATTAAATCGGAAATTCAAAATTTCGGCCTTCGCGTGGGTGGAGGAATTACTAAACATCGTCGGGTTAAATGGGAAAATGTAAATTCCGCATTCAAGAGTAGAATCAGAACAGGTATAATTATTAATCTAGGACACAAAGATTTAATGCAATTTTTCGGGGATTGTTTTAAGTTATTTAGAATTCGAATTAAAAACATTTAAAAAAAAATAAATATGATAAAATGTAATATCATTTGTGGAGAATTTATTAGAAAATCAAATCAAGGTGATATTAACCAATTTAAATATTTTAATACCAAGAATGAAGCCATCAGAAACAGAGTGCGGGCGCACCTCACCCCACAGCAGAGAGTAAGTTTTTGTAAAATTTTTTATCATCTATTACTGCTTGAAAACTGCTATGCATAGGCCTGCTCTTCTTCTGCATAACGATGTTTTATTTTTTATGTGTTGATATAGGTAACTTGAAACGTATACTGCTATGCCTAGGTCTGCTCTTCTGCATCCCGATGTTTTTTTTTTGAATTGCTATTAGACATATTTCTACTGTTTTATTTTTTATATGCTGATATAGGTAACTACTTGAAACGTATACTGCTATACATAGGTCTGCTCTTCTTCTTCTGCATCCCGATGTTTTTTTTTGAATTGTTGTTAATTTCTACTGTTTTATTTTTATGTGTTGATATAGGTAACTACTTGAAACGTACACTGCTATACATAGGCCCTTCTCTTCTTCTGCATAACGATGTTTTATTTTTTATGTATTGATATAGGTAACTTGAAACGTATACTGCTATGCCTAGGCCTGCTCTTCTTCTGCATCCCGATGTTTTTTTTTGAATTGTTGTTAGACATATTTCTACTGTTTTATTTTTTTATATGCTGATATAGGTAACTACTTGAAACGTATACTGCTATGCCTAGGCCTGCTTTTCTTCTGCATCCCGATGTTTTTTTGAATTGATATTAGACATATTTCTACTGTTTTATTTTTATTTTTTATATGTTGATATAGGTAACGGCTGCTTGAAAACTGTTATACATAGGTCTGCTATTCTTCTTCTGCATCCCGATGTTTTTTTTTGAATTGTTGTTAATTTCTACTGTTTTATTTTTATGTGTTGATATAGGTAACTACTTGAAACGTATACTGCTATACATAGGCCTGCTCTTCTGCATCCCGATGTTTTTCTGAATTGTTGTTAGACATATTTCTATTGTTTTATTTTTATTTTTTATATGTTGATATATTTTTTTTTAATTGTTAATTTCTACTGTTTTATTTTTATGTGTTGATATAGGTAACTACTTGAAACGTATACTGCTATACATAGGCCTGCTCTTCTTAGGTGTCCCTGTGTTTTTTTTTTGTAATATGATCGCTACAAATTTTTAGATATATGTATTTTAATCTTGTTTTTTATTCTGTTTTATTTTTTGTTTCAGAACCTCCCTCTGATAGCGCTACGGGGAGAGGCTGCACCTAATGCTGTCTACCCTGACGATATGACGTCCCTGGGCACCTGCCGGGGCAAAAAAAATATTGATTGGGGTGAGGCAGGCCAGCGTGCTGGTCTGGATTTTAAAAGGTACTTTTGTTTATATATTTTTAATACTTGTTTTTAATATGGTTTGTATTTTTTACAAAAGAAGAATAAAGATTTATGAAAAAATTTTATCTTTTAATGTTTTCCTTTTTCCTTCTTTGTTACCCATACTATCCTTTGTATCGGAAATTTACAAAAATTATTAAAATATTATTTCAGTTTTCATACAATCTATAGACTAATAATTTTTCTGTTATTCTACCTAATTGTTATTTTATCTGTGCTATTTTAACCTTTTTTCATTCTGCTTTGTGCTTTGATTTTTTGTTTATATAAATGACATTTTTACAAATAAAAAAAAGGAAAGCTGTTTGGTTAGTTGAAAACAATGTTCACACTTTAGAGTTTGGACATTATTTTCAACCGTAACAACAGACGGGACGAGAACCCACAGCTTGTGTCTGTCGGGTTAATGGGAGAGATTGAAAAAAGGAAAATTAAGGAAATGTTTAAAGGTTATGGTGAGATTTATAGGTATCTTAAGCTAACATTTATATATTACAAGTATTTCTGTTTCTTCATCTACATGGGAATGATTCCCGGAAATTTATCTACTAATAAAAACATCTGGAGCCATAACAATATGGGCTTATAAAATCGACGCATTGGCCATTTAGCATTTGTCATTCAAACGGTATGGCTGAATATTTACTGTTAGTTTTATTAAATAGTAGTGAGTTCGTAAATGTACCAATCCACCCGGTAGTAATCAATTTTCTTAGTTTTTTTTTACGTGATCGGCATTTTACCTTGTCCTATTGTGTCAACGAGTACGTTTATACAAACGATATACGATTACGTCGTGATTTTGTCACGGGTGAAGTTCTAGAAATTCAGTTCGTGGTAGATTCAGTTATCGTCTTAACGATCAACTATATACATAATACTGGCTTATTAGAACAACCCCTTGATAATTTCTCCACTGCCGCCCATGTGCAAGTTTTTATACCTCATCCTCTTCCTTCTCAGCCTTAGTTTTCTCTCGCCCGTAACACTTTCCCTAAAAGCAACTAGACTTTTTATTTTCTCGCGATAGCTGCGAAGATTTACAAATCAGTGACCTGTGTACGATTCTATAGCCTTTCAGATCATTGTAGTAAGGTACGTTTTTAAACAATTTTCTTTTTTCAATTTTTATAAAATTACGGAAATGCTGTGTGAAATTTAAAAAATCTTACCATCAGCGTTTCTTCTCAGTGTTCGTGTCTATTCATAATTCACCTTCTTTTTTATGTATACACATAAATGTTACATTTTAACCCTGAGTTGGTGTGGTGCCTAAAACTTACGTGTCTGGTGTGGTGGGGTGTGACATACCCCATAGCAAAATACGTCTTCTAAAGCTCAATACTTAAGTATCTGCATCAAAAGTATATACTTTTCGTTGGAAATAGTGCGCACTATTACACAGTTCAAAAATAGCAGAAATAGCAACTTAAAATCAGTACATTTTTCTGAAATGAAAAAAAAAAACTAAAGACTTCTGAACACAAAACACAACACAATTTTCTTTATTGACTTATAAACAAATAAACATTATAAAGAATAATACATACATCAACAAAAGTTACATCATTTACTGACTTTCCTCGTTGACGCAAGTATCGCATTTGAAACATGCGTGTTCTAAATAAACAAAATATCTGCAATTATAACACATGTAGCGACTTTTTCTGTCTCTTGTTCTGGGACACACTACACATCTACCTTATACTTTTTGACGTTTAGGCAACAGTTCATCACAATCTGCAGTTTTATAGCCCGGTGTCTCACGCAGTTTTCTCGGCAACCGAGGATTCTGTTGTCTTTCTTCCATATAATCTACTGTCAGTGACAAACGTAAGATATTTCAAATATTTTCGACCCTTCAGTGTATAGTCATTATTGTTGATCTTATAGATTACTTGGGAGTTAATTTCACACATATTCAAGAGCGCATAGAATATCGTCAACGGCCACCTTCTGCTGTTTCGGGAAACGTCGTATGTACCTGATAACTGGTCAACGGTGTCAACCCCTCCTTTAGTAACATTGTAGAATGTGACTATTTCTGGCTTCCTAGCGTTTCCCGTAATTGAGTCTATTCTGTCATCATGGTGAAGTGTTGAACAACAGAACATTTTTGTTTTTCTTTGGGATATAGGATACTAAGGTTGTATTTTTTTGGAAACCAAAAAGTGTAGAATACTGTTCTCGATTTTTTGTGTTGACCATTGTGGAAGGAATTTGCTTCTTGTTCTTTTTTCTTCTTGTTTTAGAGACATAGTTTTCTTGAATATTGGTATTTCTGTGGCGTTATTTGCCCAGAAATCTTCAAGGCTTCGTCGGGACGATCGATGAATTCCTGCTAAATAAAGTAAGCCAAATACAGTCTTGATTTCTTGCTCGGAGGTCTCTTTTACTACGTATTGGTGATCATCGTTGTAACGTTCACTTACTGAATTGATTTTCTCATTAGTATTTTTTACAATATCAGCAATGAGTGTCATCCATGAAAAGCTTCCAACAATTAATTGCAGTTTTAGCTGCTTTAGCGTGTCGTTTCACGGCAGGCAATTGAGAAATTATATTTTCGTCTCGGCGATCGTAGTTCTACCTTTTTAGCCCATTTCGTCACTTTATCTCTGCCCCAATAATATCTAGCAAATGTACTCACATCATCTCCATTCTCTTGTTCACTTTCATCTTCGTCGCCATCTTGTTCTGTGTCTGTGTCATGAGTGTCATTTCACTAATATAGTCGAGCTGTACTTCGTCTTCGGAATCAGGAATAGCCTCATCTTGATCACTTTGTACCTCTTCTCAGAATCTTGGAAACCTTGCTTGCTCTTGTTCATAACTACACATATTCATAACAATTTTGAGCACAACCAGAGTAAAAAACAAAAAGATCACGTGAAGTTCCGAAAAAATGTCCAGGCATCAACAATGATTAACTGACTGACGCCAGAGCTGTGGTGGGGTGTGACATACCCCCGCGGCATATTCTGACATCTATGTAAGTGGGTATTGAAGAAATTATGAAAATAACAATGCTGCTCGATAGATTGATGTTATAGTAACAGCTACTGAACAATAGAGGGCGGTAAGATGCTGTTTTTGAGAGAAATTCCATTTTTTGCATGCGAGGGGTGTATCACACCCCACCACACCAACGCAGGGTTAAACCAACAGACAAAATATCTTAAAAGTGATTTATTTTAATGAATTTTAAAATTAAAAAAAAAGTTAAAAAATGAGATACTTGTCAAATTAAAAATTGATCATTTACGGCATTCTTGCGGTTAACTGTAAAAATTTTTATTAATAAAAAATTTCGAAAGGAGAAAATAGTTTTTTAAATTCAGAATATTAGTTGTCAAAAACTTTTAAAATAATAATAATTTTCAATCTTACATCAAAACAGCTGATTGGCTATAGTCAGCATGCCTATCAACACTGCTGCATCTGCAAAAATAGTTTTTCAGTTTGTGTTCCATACATAATTATAAACGATTGTACTTACTTACAATCAGCAGAATATGTCACAATAATGACATACACTGCTCGTTCTAAAAATGAAAAAAATGTGTGTGACTAATAGATTTTTTTATCTTACCAAATTACTACAAAACTACAAAACACTTACCAAATAGTCCTATAGCTGTAAAATAAATAAACTGTATATTTAAAAATAAAAAATAAAAAACGTTTTTTACCATGGGCGTCCATATCTATAAAAATTAAAAATTAGGGAGCGTCTAAATGAAATTTTAGTTTTTAACTTACATGTAAAAATATAAATAGCTATAAAGCCTGCTAAAACTACAAAACAACAATTAGTACAGATATCTTTTTAATATGCTTAGGGCTTACTTATTAACGACTCCACATCTACAAAGAATTGAATAAATATCTTCTCTTTTTTTCCCGTTTTATTTATACTTACATGCCATTATTGCCGCCACTATAAACAAAAAATTATTACTAATAATAATAATCGGTAATCGATACTTACCTACGGATCTTATCTCAGCCCTGTTCACTGAAAAAGTAATGATTTTCAAATGATCTACATTATTAGAGTAAACTCACTTGGGTGTTCATCTAAAAAAATCAATATATATATATATATATATATATATATATATATATATATATATATATATATATATATATATATGTAAGTAGAGTATATTAAGAATGCTTATAGATACTTACAATATATGCCTTGTTCCTCTGAAAAAAAAAAGAATATTGATATATACGTATTATAGTTTCTGGTTTTACTATTTACTTACGTGTTAGTACTAGCTGCACAGCTAGTATAAAGTTGACCATCACCTGTAAAACTAAAAAATCTAAATTTTAAAATTGAAGATATAACTGAATGGCCCTTTCTCACTAGCCAAAAACACTATAGATTGTATCGGTTTCATTGTAGCAACTATTCAAATTAATAATATTGTTCCCTATTTATATAGCATGCTGTTTATAATGTTTGCGGTTTTACCATCTTTTTTTTTTATTTTTTATAATGTGTCTAATTGATGATAATACTCTGAGAAAAATGAGAAAATATATAGTTCCAACATTTGCATTCCATAGTATGTTATATTTTATGCCTTTACTCGTATTTCTTGGTAGTTTCCATCTTTTTCCTCGTTTTCGAGAGATTGCAACCGTCAGGTATGATTAGTGACTTATTTGCCTGTTATTGCAACATTTTACATTTTAATATAAAGGCTTATAACTTGTATTTTTTTATTGTATACTTTATGTATTCGTTTCTTGGTCTCTGTCTTAGGTTTCGTATATAACTTGTATTTTTTATTTTTATACTTTATGTATTCGTTTCTTAGTCTCTGTCTTCATATAAAGGCTTATAACTTGGTATTTTTTTTATTTTATGTATTCGTTTATTGGTCTCTATCTTAGGTTTCGTATATAACTTGTATTTTTATTATTTTCTTTGATAGTACGCGCTCCAATTGCGTAGGTCTTGTAATTGACAGATGAAAAGACTATATTCACGTAAAAGAAGAATAGACGCTATCTTCACGTTGCGTAAAAGAAGAAGAATTGACGTCACGTAAAAAAAGAAGAATTGACGCTGCCTTCACCCCGCGGTCACGTGATGGTTAGGTTAGGTTAGGTCACGTGAAATCTGGGGTAATCTGGGTCAGGGGTCTGGGGAAATTTGCCATATTCTCCATAAGGAGCGAGCGGTTTTTCCCCAGAAACTGGGGAAAAAAGTGCCCTGAAGTGGGGTCGTATCTACTGTCAACGTCGCATGTTTATATTGCAGCAACAATTTCTTAGAAGACAGGCCCGGCGAGGGTTGGATAAGGTGCTCTGGTTGCCATAAATGGGCGCATGACGCTTGCGCCGGTGCCGAGGATGACGAGGACACATTTGTATGTGATGTGTGCAAATAATGTCTAATAATCTTTTGTTTCAGTTCTTTTTATAAAAATTAACTTTAAGAACATACCATTTGTGCAAAATTCTTATCCCGTTTTACCTCTATGTTATTTCCTGTTTTACCAACACTTATATGTAAAAAGGGAAACTGTGCATCTGTTTGAATATAAATTTTTTCTGACTACGTTTTTCAGAATTATTCATAAGTTTGATAACAATGTATTACATAATTGACTAATAAGAGACAAGCACCATAATTGAGTCTTATTTGACTTTATACTTGTGCTTCAGAAAATTTCAAAAGAGAAGTATCCCGTCTTAGGCCCACCTCCCCTACTAATTGAAAGACAAGATGTATATCCGCTTATTGCAAGCTGCACCTGTACAACCATATCACTATAAAATATTAATTTGAAGTACAAGGTAAGTAATTTATCTGCTGGAGACATTTATACCCATATAATCAGGTACAAAATGTATGAAAAATTTACATGTGCTCTTGGTTACAAAGCAGCTTGTATAAGGTGGCATTTTCTTTGTTAAGATAAAGTATTCAAAAGTTTAGTGAAATAAATAAACGTTTTTTATGAATTTTCGTTTTTAGCAAAAATTACTAATTTTTTGGACGGGTTTCTTGAAATATTATGTCAGCAGAAGAGCCAATTCTTTTAAGGTCAACTTTAGAATTATTTATGGTTTGTTTTTTAACCAGGAGGAGTAAACTAAAAAGACAGATTCACACCCAAGAAAGTTACTATTAAAGTCACCAAATACATCTTCTTTTTTGGTTGATTATCTCGGCCTTGCGGTATTGAAGTAATCGATTCTAACCTAACTTTGTTTATGTTTGAATAGTAATTTTTTCCAATTTACTTCCAATATATATTTTTTTGTTTTTTTAATCACAATAAAAAATGTTGGATTGTTATGAAGAAGTTGAAGAATTTTTAGAGTTTATCACATTGTAGAAGAAAATCGTCCGGAACGTATACGAAAGCGCTATATTCGTGATAAAATTATATCTAAAATCCACTGGAATTTTACAATATTTCATCATCGCATTAAATAACAAAAAATATTGTATGCTACTTTATAGGGAATATAACAAGTTTTTATGGTCCTGTATACCTACTTATGTTCATACATATTGTTTAGGACATCTTGTTCATCACTGTTCCAGTTTGCTTATATTCTTTAATTGTTCTGTAAATAGTTGAATTCGCAACACCTAAAATTAGCACATTACTTTAGTAAGTCTTGATTTTAACAATAACTATTCTGCAAAACTAACCTGTTGAATGTTTTATTTTTGCTACCATGGCTGTTATTATTTGTTTGTACATGTTTACAATGCATTGTTTTTTATTTGATGATAAATGACTCAAATCTACTCGGCGTTCTTTAAGTGAGGAAGGATAATTACCACTATAGTAAAATTCATTAACCGATGCAGGAAGATGTAAACATTACCACGTGTAGGCCTGCAACAGGGCCGCATTTGGGATTATCTTTTTGTTTAGTCAGAATATATATTATTTTATAAAATACGAAATTTATATTTTAATTTTGCAAAAGTGCTCGACAAAGAACCTGATTGTTTTAGTTGATATCCGACAATAGGAACCATTTATACAGGGCGAAAAACCCAAGAATTTATTTTTTTTGCCAACAATTTTATGTACAGAGTGCCTGCAAAAAATATAAGTTTTATTTTTAATTTTTACTATACTTAGTTGTTTGTACAATTCTAAAAAGTTTCATAATAATAATAACAAAAAAAAAATACTCATTACTCAATTATGTTGAAATAATATATATATATATATATATATATATATATATATATATATATATATATATAATTATATATATATATATATATATATATATATATAATTATATAATTATTAATATGTCGTGACTCGTCACTGTTAAATTATCTAAATCTGAAAATTTTGGGGAATGCATATGTAGGTACTATAAATATGTCATCAGAACAAAACGTAAAGTCTATAAGCTCTTATCTTTTGAAGATATTTTCTTCGCCACATTACAATGTCGTCTCTATCTAGTAAAAGAGCGTTTCTTCCCCTACGTTTGTATTGAAAATTAAGTTTTTCAATATTCGGTAAAATGTGGTTTTCGAAAAATTTGGCAAATCAGGGTCATAGTTCACCTTCTTGAAAACCTTATCAACGGTGGGTATTTCGTTGCTCATAAAAAAATTATGAACCAGTCTTCTAACGGCATTTTTGTCAAAATCATCAATTTTGTCAAACTTCTTTTTCCGGGTCAGACATACTTTTGGTCCAGCGAATTGATGATTCGTTTTGTATTCCTTTATCACCGTAAACACACTTCTATTACAAACTCCAACTTTATTAGCCACTTTTTTCACAATATCTTCAACCACCAACCCGGGATTTTCTTGTCTTTCACATTTAAAATGATTTCTTTAACTTCAACGCTAAGAGGGCTTCTTTTACTTCGTTTTCGAGGACTCCATGTATTTTCAACCAATTCATCAGCAGAATCGGTGGATGACATTTTTGGTTTCAATATCAGTTATTGAAATACGTGGTTATTGTTACAGTAATCACAATCACGTATAGATAGGGTCGTTATACAAATAAAAATATATACTTAAATAGTTTTAAATCGCACAACAAATAATTGCTAATTCAACATTAACAGCATAAATATAATTTATTGTCCTTTAACCATCAAGATGACTAAAAATATACTCACAAATCGATTCAAATTACAAAATTTCAATACCGAAATATAATACCTACTTAAATCGTGTCTGAACCTGTATGAGTTCCGACGACGTCGGCAGTAACGAAATAAAGATGGACATTTCGGTTAGTTTTTAAATATTCTTGAAGAACTGTTACTGCATGTATGCATAAAATATTCATTAATTTTATGAATCGGATTATTTTTTTACTTACTATGTATTCAGTGATAAAAATAATTTATATACTATGAAATAAACACTAATAGTTGAGAAAATAAAAAAATTAATAAAGTGTCATAATTATACTGTTACTTATCGGAACGAGTTAGACTCATTTGGAACATCTTTAACAATCATCTGTTAAATTTATCTTTGTTTATACGCCCTGCATCGCTTAATGAAAGTAGGTATAGTACTTGGCATTTAATCCATATTGTTATCTTAATAACACTAATTCGTCGCTAAATAGTTCTGAAAAGGACTGTTTTTTTATAAATACAAACAAAAAATCTAAAAATTAAAGGAATAACGCAGAAAATACAAAAAATCGTCAATATAAATTTTGAATTTTAAAATTTCATAAGTGTCAAAATATCATAATTTAGTGGAGTAAACTTGCCTGCGGTTGGACCAATTAAACTGAACTGCAATGGTTAAAAAACAAACCATAGTAATCCTGAATAAATTAATGCTATTGGCGTACCATAAGTTAGCTTTATTATTTTGATACTGGATTCCATTGGGATTTTTTAGTATATTTTACTTTAATAGTTTAAATGTTTTTTATGAATTTTCGTTTTTAGTAAAAATTACTAATTTTTGGGCGGGTTTCTTGAAATCCTATGTCAGCAGAAGAGCCAATTCTTTTAATGACAACTTTATAATCATTTAGTAATCCTGAATATATAAATTAATGCCATTGGCGTACCATGAGTTTTATTATTTTGATACTTGATTCAATTGGGACTTTTTGGGATATTTTACTTTAATAGTTTAAATGTTTTTAAAACCTTTTTCAGTGGCAGATTTGGGGTGGAATGTGTATGCAAATTAAAGAGGATGCAGGTGTATGCAAATAGGGACAGCTGTATGGTAGGGCAGGTGTACCACAGGGAGCACAACAGCGCGTGGTGCTTAGGGACAGCTGTATGCAAATTAGCGAGCACATGGTAATTAGGGACAGGTATATGCAAATTAGGGACAGCTGTATGCAAATTTGCTCCGTGTTCCGCTGCTCATCCGCTATTTACTACCTATTGTTTCTCTTTAAAGTCCTTTCACTTGGAATATTAAATTTACAATATTACATTTTTAAAATAAGTTATGTAAGTTTTCATTGGATAATTTTGAAAGCGGTATAAAGTCTTCATTAGAAGTATCTTATTATAGTAGTTACTTTTGAAACTACCAAGTTGGATAACAAATCGAAAAAGGGCAAAGAAAAGAATAACGATAGCTAAAGTACAATTTAAATATTGCTGCTAAGGCAACAAAATAATACAGAAGATTCTTTCTGTAAAATACAGAAATATTGAACATCTCTTTAAACAAATTTACTATTTTACATGGGAAATCATTGCAATTCGTTAACAAAAATCATAATTTGGTAACGATTTCTGAGGTGGAAGTCGAAACATCAAATAAATTTCATTTCCAACTTAAATTATTGTGGCTTATTTCCCAAGTAGAATAGTAAACTGCATAAGATGCCACAAAGGAATAGCTTCAGAACAGTATCTTTAAACAAAGTTTTAGAAATTGCTTATATTTTTTCCTGAGCTGAAAATTTTGGATAACATTTTCCTTTTCAAAATTTTTAAGAAATATTTTATATCACTTTTACCCGACCTATAAACTATTATAATAATAAGTTGTAATTTAGAAATCTCGATCGCGCAAAATTCACTCGTTTGCTTCAAATTTAAAGCTTCTAAAGCCATTGAATGAAAATTTACATATTTATTGGTAAATATTGCTACACCGCCGTGAATTTTTTTAGTGAGTTCTAGAAAAAGATGACGCAGCTACGTAGCCATCAAAATTAATGGTTAACACATTGATTACAGGTTATGTTGCTGGAACCATGTAATTTTTCACTTTCAGTGCACTACACTTGCAGCCACATTTTTTTACATAATTTAGTTGATAAATATTAGTGAAGCTTGTCGGAAGTTTGAATGATAAAAATAGATCAATTATTTCGTTCTTTTTGAGCTTGGTTAGCTCCGCCGCTAAAATCACTACTTCTCCGTCGACCATCATCTTTTCTTTATATGATCATTTTAGCATTGTATACATCATATTGAAATATAAAAATAAAATAAATTGTTTAATCATTCACTTTTTCCTCTATAACGTCCGTATTCTAACAGTATACTTACAAAATAACGTTACAATAGTTCAATGCCTCAAATATCTGGATCGGAACACGAATCTGTATCTTCTAGATTCTAGATCATAATTTCTCCTCCTGCATGAACTAATATTAACCTCTGTCCTTTAGAGCTGGCTTACGCAAACCATCGTGAGAATCATCATTCCAACTTTTATTGAATGTGTGACAAGAGTGGATGTATGTTTCGTCCTTTTTTGTTGGATATCAGGTTTTTCCATAAGCAATTTTTTCTTTGTTTGAGTTTTTTTGCCAACGGAAACCAATTTTATTTAATACTTTTCGTAAACGTTCATACGATCCTGTATAATTAATTTCATTGACAAATTTCCTGTGTGTGCCTCTCAACGTAGGAACTTTGTTTTCGTGGACGTGAAAATTTATTATAAATCTCCGAAGAATTTCCTTATCCAACTTAGTTTTGCACTTTTTTGTCTTTTAATATTAGGTGTATGGAACGAATCAGTTTCACCATTTTCAACTGATCTCATTTCCTTTGAAATTTGCTTTATAAAACCAACACTTACACCAGTTGCGCGCGAAACACGTTCTTGAATTTTCGTTAGTTCTATTATCGGATGTTTAGCCTCCGCTTTTCGTTTCATAAAATATATCACATTTGCTATAATTTCACGAGATTGGCCACTCAAATCTTTACGATGAACTTTTGATTTAAATTCCATTGTAACGGTACCGGATTAATAAGTCCTACACCAGTGTAATTGATATGCGTCTGATCTGTTTGCTTCTGATAACAAAATGGAACTGAGTATATTCTGGCTACTGACAAATTCTCCCCTCCAAATTTATATTCTTGTCAAAACTCCAGAGACATTGGTATTCTTGACGAGCTGTACGTAAGTCTAATCATAAGTGAATAGCATATACGCAAAATAAATAAATGCATTTCGTATATCACATCCATTATATACAGTGATGAGTGTCTTACCACCCGGCAAAATAGCGGAAAGGATAAAAGACAGATTAAGTTGTGAGATAGTACGAGATAAGGCTAGTTATTAGACGTGTCTATTTGACTTCAATCATAATTATACGGATGACCTCGAAAATATTTTATGTTAATAATTTCTGATGTTAGAATAAATGATTAAATATATTAAGATATATTATAGTAAAAAGCATTAATTAGTAGCGATTTTAAATTATAAATCTTTAAGTTTATTTAATAATAAAAATAACTCAACTGAAATATTTGACTAAACTAAAGGTAGGTATGTTCAGTCCGAAAACAATTATTGTATGTGAAATTGGTGTAATAGTTAGAGACGTTGTCTATTGACAAGAAGATTGGGGTTCAATTCACACCAAGGGTAAAATTTTTGTTTTACTCAATCAAAAATAATAGTAAATATGATACATATTAGGTAACAAGTTTTCGAAAAACTCATTATTTACAATTTATTCTTATTCCAATGTTATAAAATAGAAATACAAAATATTTCAAATTCAATTCCAGTTTTACAGTCTTCAGTTGTGAATGGAAAATAATCCATTGAAGACTGTTTAATGTGAAATCCATCACTAAATCCTCAGTGTTAATATCAATTCCTCTGTACAGGTAATGATTTTCAAAACAATTGACGACATTGGAATGGATGCGCGCGAACAGCTACCTGCTTTATAGCTAACCAAATCATCAAGTCCTCAAGTTATTAAATAATAACACATCGAGAAGTGTTTTTTACGGTAAACAGAAACTTTTTATTGAAAAAACAATTCGTGAAAAGGATTTTAACGGTCGAGGAAAAAGTGCAAATTGTTGTCTGGCATGTGAATGGATTATCAGACAACATGATTAGACAACGATTTGTAAATATGTTTCCAAATAGGTCGGCTCCAGTACGATCAACAATTCAGTCTATTATACGTAATTTTTTTACTTATGGAGCCGTGTTCGCTCCAAGAGGAGTTCGCAGACGAAGGGAGGCAAATCCAGATTTGGAACTAAGGGACACTTTGATTTGTGCAAGTATTGAGCAAAATCCTACCCAATCAACATCTCGTCTCGGAGAACAATATGGAATTCCAAGATTTAGAGTAGGTGAAATTTTGTAAAGACATCGATACTTTTAACTTTTTTAGAGAACGTTTTGTTCACCGATGAATGTACGTTTTCATTGCATGGCCGTTACAATTCAATCAATGCTAGGTATTGGTCTCGAGGAAATCCTCGTCAGATTTATGTCGCTCGTACCCAGCGTCTTCGAAAAGTAAATGTTTGGGGAGGCATAATAGGGAATCATGTCATTGGTCCATTTTTTATAGACGGTATGTTGACTGGGCGGAAATACTTGGAACTTCTGCAAAATGAAATTGTCCCAGCCCTTCGTAATTTACCAATACCTCTCGATTCCATATGGTTTCAATACGATGGTTGTCCTGCACATAATTCTCGCATCGTCAGTGAATATCTCAGTGCGACTTTTCCTAATCGATTGATTAGTGGCCACGGAGATATTTTTTGGCCTGCAAGATCACCTGATCTTGGACCTTGTGATTTTTTTATGTGGGAATATATCAAGTCCAAACTATATGAGAGATATAGCGATGAGAACATCATGCCCTGAACTCTGATCCATCAGACTTTTATAATTCTTTAGTGACAGTTTGGGTTATTGTTCTGCTGCTAATGAAGGCTTATTTGAACATATTGTAAATACGTTTATTTACAATATTTTATTATTTTTGTAGAATTTTTACTTATTTAAACATTCTTTAAAAGTTCTTTTAATTTTGAAGAATTTTTACTTTATTTTCGAAAGTACGACGATACTGTTTTGTCAATAAGATTTTTTGTTTTAACTTTAAACACTTTTAATACTAGTAACGACTGACATAAATGTTTGATTTTGTTTGAAATGTAGTGATTTAAAGCAAAACGATCGTTGCATAATTTCAAATTATTAAAAAAAAAAAAATCACTACCACTAATCCACGAAGGATTTATAATTATTCCGTGACAAGAGTGTATGAAACACCTCAAATCATAGTAGAAATTATTCTTGGTTAATAATTTAAAACTTTAGATTAAATAATCACTATTAATTAAATTATTTTATTCACATTTTTGCTTTATTGTGGTCAATCAGTTTTTACTTTATGCGAAATTAAAAAATGGAAATACGTCACACATTCGACGTTACTCATAATAATTATGACCGAGGTGATTTAGCTCGAAGCTAACGTCTAAAGGTGTGAAACTATCGATAGTGGTAATGTAATGTAATATAAATTATAAGTTTCTCCGATTATTTCTGACCTCTACGAGTTTCATCTCTTTTTATTTCACAAGGTAACTGTGTTTTCTATCTCTTACGTTAAAAAGCCGGGTGGTAAGACACTCATCACTGTACAGATGTCGTGTATCGAATCACGCAAAAAACAATTCACTAAATTTTCAAAGGATAATAAAAACCATAATGTACTAAAAATGAATTTAATAAATAACACATTACAAAAATATAATATTTATATACACAAATATATATATATATGTATATATATATATATATATATATATATATATATATATATATATATATATATATATATCTATATTACAATTATTTTAATTCATACAAATTTTTAACCCTAAGTATTGGTTGGGATAGAGTGAAATTATTTGATATTGCAGAAGTTTGGCATTGAACAACCGATGTACTAAAAGTATCGGTTATATTATTTGGCGTAAAATTTACAGTACTTATCATATTCTGTTGAACCTCATTGCTTGCAAATATATTTGACGTCACGTTACAGTTTGGAATTGGAGAGTTAACTAATATAGGTTGGTTATTTACCAAAGATACAGCATTCTGTGTATTATTGCTGTAAGAATACGTAAAACCTACATTCGTTTGATTTGGTACAGTATTCAATGGAGTGAGATTCGGTACAGTACTCAATGGAGTGATTTGATTTGGTACATTACTCAATGGAGTGATTTGATTCGGTACAGTATTCAATGGAGTGATTTGATTCGATACAGTACTCAATGGAGTGATTTGATTCGGTACAGTATTCAATGGAGTGATTTGATTCGGTACAGTACTCAATGGAGTGATTTGATTGGCTACAGTACTCAATGGAGTGATTACATTCAAATTAGGAATACTGCCATCAGGTACCATAGGATTCGTAACTGGTATTAAAATAGAAGATTGATTAGTAGCTGGCATAACGGTACCACTGGATGAGCTGAACACTTGAGAAATACAATTTGTCGAATTAATCGAATTGCTTGACAATGGTATAAACATTTGTTGAGAATTATTGTCAATGTTGTTAACTACTGCGTTGTTTAGAGTATGAGACAGTATTTGTAGATGACTGGCATGACTAGTTAATGTATTATTCGCAGGAATAAATATTTGTTGGACGTTTGAAGTATTGTTGAGCAGATTTGGAGTAAAAATTTGTTCGGTATAATTATTAGTCGTATTAATAGATGAATTCAGAGTTTGAGGGAGATTGACTTGGGTTTGGTTATAAACATTAGTAATAATTGTTCCACTATTTTGGGAAAAAACGGTCTGAACAGCGTTAGGAGGTGTTATCGTTGCAGAAGACTGAGTTGAAGAAATATTTTGAATGCAAACTTTATTTTGCTTCCGAGTTAAAGAAATTTTACTGGAAATTTTCTTTTTTACTCCATTTCCGATGTTTTGAGGAGTTTGTGATGAAATACTACGTTTTAAAATTGCTATTTTATTTGTCCGCAAAGATCCTGTTTTAATTGTCAGTGAAGAGTCTTTTTTGTTTGTCTGCAAGGAGTTGGTGAGAACTACTTCAAATGGTCTCAATATCATTTTGTTAATATCCACTATTGAGTTTGTGTTAATTAAGTTTATTGGTTTTATATCCTGCCACAAATCAACCTCTTTCTCTATTTTAATTTCTGGCTTGGAGGTAGTTATAGAATGTTCGCCAGGTCGAATATTTATCGGAACTTTATATAACTTCAACGGCGAAAACATATTTTTCACAGTCCAGGTTTGAGTTATGTCCTTACTGGTCAGCGTCTGCATTAATGGGTCTTTTTGTAAAATTCGTTTTGAGTTTTGTATTAATTCTTTGAGGATGGCAATGTCGGAACCACACATATTACTATCATTAAGTAAACTGTCGTTTCTTATTATAATAGCCGGCCTCACTATTGCTGTACTTAGATATTGAACTGGTAACATATTAGCAGGTACTACTCCATTGGGAGTATTTGATACCTCGATTTGAGGTAGAGGTTCTTTGTTGCCGAGTGTATCAATGGTCTGTGAAAACGTATTACATTTAACTAAGTGATTGTTCGATTCTGGTTCATGCTTATTTTCCACATTTACAATATTGTTCGGTTCAGTTTCAATACTAGTAATTATAGTTGAGTCCACTAGTGATTCGTCATCGTTGAATAATTCTATAACTTCGTTATTACTGACTTTTTTTTCATCGGAAATAGTATCATGTAACAGATATTTGTTTCTAATTTTTAAATCTAGATCAACTTTAATCAATTCAACGTATGGTTTGCTGTTTAAAGCATGACCTACGGTACATTTCTGTTCGTGGCATATTTTATATTCAATGTCTCTAAATTTTGCTTTACAAAAACTGCAACAGAAATGTTCTTGATAATGAAAATTTAAAGCGTTTGCGTTATTATGCACGGACAAACAAATATTGTCTGCGTTCGATATGAAATCACTGGATAATAATTTTCTTTTTTTTAATTTACTTAGTTGTGCATCAGTTACTAAAACTTCACTTTTACTACTCTCTCTACTTCGTTTAAATGAGTCTTCAGGAATAACTTTAAACTTTGATGGATCATTCGAACGCGTTGTTCTAATAGGACCTACTTTGAACTTATTGTGAATATCTACCTGCTTGATTCTAAAACGAGTCATCCTTAACGTCGCTTGATTGCTCTGAGTATTATTGAAAGATTCTTTGTCTTCTAAAATATTTGTTTCTGAACAAAAATTCAGATCCGAAAAACTATTTTTTGATAACGGTATAGTCTTTTGATCGGCAATATTTAAATTAACTGCTCTTTCAGTGGCAAATTTTAAATTTCTATTAATATCATTAGAGTATTTTTCGACTGCGTATAATTCTAAGTTAACAAAGGGATTGAGATCGAAGACCAGAACACCAGTCCGTAACTTAAGATTTGGATAAAGAGCAAAAAGTTTTGACACCGATTCATGAACCGTAACTTTCCTAGGTATATTTGAATTATGCGAATAATCGTCACTTTCTTCTTCTTGTGACACATCTAACTTATTTTGGCATAAGATATTACTCTCCGTTTTTTCAGGTACACTAGTACTAGGATCGTCTAGTTTTTCTTTTATATGTCGTTTCCGAGTTGTAATTGTGACATCGGTGTTTGGAATTTGCATTTCCGTCCCTTTTAAATGCTCGATAAATTTTTCCTGAAAACAGAAATAATCAAATGAGTATTAACATGTTTCATGATTCAACATTTTAGATATATTTATAACTACCAAATTATTTTGTCTTAGCAAAACCAATTACGAGTGAATCGTTATTTGCGAACCTTATACAGGATGTTTCATTATTAATTAGAAATATTTTAACTGTAGATTCCTGGGTTTAGGATTTAATCTAAATCACTTAAATAAAATGTAGCTCCTTACTGAGTTACAGGGTCTTTATTTAAAATTTTAAAAACTATTTGCATGCAGTACTTTAAAACTGTTTGTCATATCCTTGTCATACTTGGTAGGAAGTGTAGGTACTGTACACCCTACTAAATTATGTTAAATAAACGTTTCTGGCTACTACCAGAGGCGTACGACAGGAAGAAAGCGAATGGTTGACCCCTCCCAAATTCCGCCTCATTTTGCTTTAATACTACCGAACTATCCACATCAGCAATTTTCTTATCGTTGGATTGGCAGAGGTAGTGAAGTTCCACGACCGCCTGGAACACCCGATGTAATCCCTTAGATTTTTATTTCTACGGATATATGAAATCACTGGTATATTCATAAGAATTAAATAATCGTCAATCACGTCAATCGCTTAACTAGAGAGGTTTAGTTAAAATGTGTTTTTGATATTTTCGTGTTACTAAAATTGTCCTTTTATTAAGATTATAACAAAATAGTTCTTTTTAGAACCAAAATTTGTTTTTAAAAGTTGAATGTAGTATCTATTCGTTTCAAAAAATTTCAATAAATAACATTATGTTTTGTTGTTGATCGATTAAAATTTCATTTGCATAATAAATGCAATCCTATGACCCAAAAACACCGACGTAATTAATACATTTATCGAAGTAACTGTGCCGCATCAGTTCATTTAACTTCAAACATCTCTAAAAATAATGACTTTATCGTTCCAAATGAAGAGTATATTATTTACATAGAAAGTGGTGGAGAATAGAAAAATTGCACTAAAATAGCTGTTTCGTCTCTCCAAACATATTCTTATTTTTATTAATAATTTTTTTTTATTTTATTTTTATATTTAATTCTTTTATTAACGCGTGTGTACGTCTTATATACATAAAATAATACGGCCCTGTACGCAAAGCCCCTATGAGACTTAAGGGAAGCGAAGCTACAAGACTACACACACCTCAGTCTTGTATAGATCAGCGCGATAAACAGTCCAGTTGTTTGTGTAAACTTAACTACGCAACTTTAAGAAGATTCTACCATCCTGAGTTCCCCCAGTGCACTGCGAAAGAAGCAGAAGTGTTAGTTCAACATCACAGATACCGTAATTTGATTGCATACACACACAATATGGATATTAATTGATAAATTTTACATATAACTTATTTTCGTATAAAAATAATACCAGCACCTAAATAAATATTTTGAAAGAGTGTCTCTTATAGAATTTACATTTGTACATTGGTCCTTCGAGCCGGATTGAAGTTAGTTTAAAGTAATTTAGTCAATTAAAAACGCGATCAAATTATATAAACTTTTAAATATTTGGGCAAAAGGTCCGCAAGCGGTATACACACCTGGCATTACAGCCCCTTTTATCTCGAGTTCGAATACCTGACCTATTGTTAAGTACAAGTCGTCGAAATTCTAAAATCAGATAAAATTTCTTTGAATACTAGAATTCTTTAAATACAGGGTGGTTTATAAGTTTATATATTTTATTTTAAATAACGTAGGAAATTTTTAAAAACGCAATATTTATTTATTGAACCCTTTGGTTTTAAAAATATTTTATGCGAGTATTTCTAGTTACAATTAAATAAATATATTGATTTTTTGTTTAAATAATACTTGGAGTGTTTTTTGTTTTGTTTTTGTTTGCTCGATTATACATAATATAATAAATATTTATATTTATTGATACTTATTGAGTTTTATAATTTAAAAATATTGCGCATACGAGTACATACTGAACTTATTGAGATCTCATTCTTTAAAGGTTCTTTGTGTTACACAAATATCTCTTTTTATAAATAAGAATGTCTTCCAGAAATTCAAATAAAATTGTTCGTTTGCGTGCATTGAGAAACGTTGACATTTGTAAAATTAAACAAATGGAAAAGCTGGCAGATGAAGTGTTAGTTGATGCTTCATTAATTCCAGGGTTTCTCTTTGCTGCAAAAGATTACGAAGCTATCAATACTAGTTTTAATGATCAACATACTGAATTAATAAATTTAATTGAGGAAGACGTAGATTTAGATACGAAAGAATTAATTAGATTTGAATTTGATAATAGTATTATTAAAATAGCTTCTCTTTATTTTAAACATCATTCATCATTGAACATTACTGCTAATGGAACTCAGAATGTGTCCGCTGATCCACATATTAGATTAAAAACTAATGTAAATCTTCCGAAACTAAATTTAAGTATATTTGCGGGCGAGATTACCGATTTTCCCACATTTATAGATTTGTATAATGCTCTTGTGCATAATAATTCCGTTCTTTCTAATATAGAAAAGTTTAGTTATCTTCTGAAATCACTTAAGGGAGTACCTTACAATAGTTAAAAGCATTAAGCTTCAAGACTCAAATTATATTGCTTACAACACCTTAATTGATCGCTATGAAGGTAAACGAGACTTATCTAGAGCATTATGGAAAAATATATAAAATGCCAATGTGGTTAAAATTGATGATCCTATTTCACTTAGAAAGTTATTAGATATTTTCAATGAAAACTTGACCTCTCTAGAAAAATTACTTTTTTTCCCTCTCAATGGGACTCCATTCTAATGAATTTACTGGACAAATTGGATGTAGAAACAGTTAGAGCTTTTGAATTACACTTTGCTTTAAAAAATGTACCAACCTATGAGCAAGTTTATAAGTTCCTATAAGTTTGAGCACCTCAAAAACATTTTGACTTTGCTAAACAGAATAAATGTTGTATAAACTGCTTGTATAAAACTCATGTTACGGTCAAATGCGTTTCTTTCAAAAGATATACACATTGTAATAAAAAACATACTGCTCCTCACTTTGAAAATCTCAATGCGAATGATCATTATTCTTCTTCGTCTCATAACGAGGTTGCTAGTTCATCTAACGATCCCATGCCTTCTATTTCCGCCTTATCAAATACTTTGACAAATAATGTCTTGCTAGCTACAGCTCCAATCTATGTTCTCGATCGTTTTGGTAAAGCCTTGGAAGTTAGAGACAGTGCGTCTCAAGCTAACTTCATTAATAAAGAATGTGCAGACAAATTAAGTCTCCCTAAATTCAATGCGCCTTGATAGAATGTACACCCCAGCCAAATCAGGCGTAAAATTGAAAATTTCTTCGTTCTATGACATAAACTTTCATTGCGACGTAGATGCAATAATTCTTTCTCAAATCTGTCAAAACATGCCAAATGTTCCAATTTCTTTAGACAACTTGCCATATCTTCAACATTTAAGGTTGGCTGATAAAATAGCAAATATTCCCGGTAAAGTTGATGTTCTATTAGGAGCAAATATTTTTCCTTACATCTTAACAGGAGGAATTATTAAAACCCGTAATGATCAGCTTTCGGCTCTTGAAACAAGTTTCGGTTATGTTTTGATGGGAAATATTCCACCTACAAATATAACAAATATTCATTCTTTTTTTATGTCATTTTCAGCTAATCATTCTGAGCAATTGGATGCGACATTAAAACAATTCTGGCGCATTGAGGAAGTACCAGAAGTTAAATCTTATTCTCCGGAAGACTCGTTCTGTGAGAAGCTGTATTCTCATACTACTTATAGAAATGCCGAGGGCAGATTTGTAGTAAATTTGCCTTTCAAAAACGAATTACCTTCTTTTGGCGACACAAAACGTTTAACCTTACAAAGATTTAGTTCTTTAGAGCGCCGATTCGCCAAAAATGAATCACTTAAAATTCAATATTCAAGCTTTATCAAAAGTTTCATAGATAATCATTATTTAAATCCTATTCAGCCAAGTACGGCAATAAATAATGCTTATTATCCGCACACGCGGATCTATCTTGTAAATTAAATTCAGGTTAAATTCAGGTTTCATAAATATGTCTTTACTGCAGATATTATCCAGTGCAGATATTATTATAGTCCATGTTTACTCAGATTCTTATCGCTCCTGAGCAACAAAGATTTCAATGAATACTTTGGCGTTTTTCGGAACAGGAATCTATTGCTGAATACGAACTTACTTGGGTTACTTTCAATGTGTCTAGCTCACCATATCTTGCAATTCGTAGTCTACAGCAGCTAGCACTCGACGAACCGGACTTACCTGTGGCCTCATCTATACTCCTAAGAGATACTTACGTAGATGATGGGGTGACAGGAAAGGATTCTTTACAAAGTAGTGTTCTTGCTATAAAAGAATTAATATCTTTATTGAAACGTGGTGAATTTGAGTTACGAAAATGGGCAAGTAATGCCCCTCAGTTATTCTTTCTGGCTAATACTCCTTTGGATCATATTTTAGAACAGTCTTTTTCATTTGACTTAGATCAATCTTCGTTGAAGGTGTTAGGACTTGGATGGAATCCATCATCTGATAATTTCTTTTACAAAATTTTACCTCTCCAAGCTTCCTGCACAAGGCGAAATCTCTTAAGTCAAATAGCTCGCATATTCTATCCTTACAGTATTCTTAATTCTGTCACTTTGATAGTGAAAACTATTATTCAGCGTCTTTGGCTACTTGATTTAGATTGGGATGCAACTCCATCTTTGGAAATTACTTCAAGGTGGGAACAATTTAAAATTGAACTGCCTATACTGTCTATGTTTTCTATACCTCGTCATATTTCTTTAAATGGAATTATTTTCTGTGAGCTTCATGGCTTTTGCGACGATTCTTTACGTGGATCTTCTGCTGTTACATACCTTCGTGTTTGTTATGATACAGGAATCATCAAAACCTATTTTCTTTTAGCCCGAACAAAGGTATCTCCTACCAGAGTACAAATTATTCCTCGTCTTAAGCTCAATGCAGCAGTAATTCTTAGTAAATTATTATCTTATATACTGCAAACTCTCACTATACCGTTTAGTAGAATTTACGCATGGTCAAATGTTATTCTTCATTGGATTAATTCACAACCATATAAATGGAAAAATTTTCGTCAGTAACAGAATTTCTTATATTCAAGACAGGTTTGCTTCAAAACACTGGCGATATATTCCTTCTTCATTAAATAGTGCGGATCACCGATCCCGTGGACTTTTCCCTGAGGATTTCTTAAATACTCCGGCTTGGTGGGTGGGTCCGGAGTTTCTTCGCACTACTGAAGATAACTGGTCATTCTCCTTGCCCGATTCTACCCAATATAATTTAGAATTGAAACAGAAGAGTTGTCTTTTATCTTTTCCATCTGATGAATGTGTCGATAATATCTGTAATCGATTTTCTTCCTTTTCAAAATTAAAACGTATCTTTTCCTATATTCTTAGATTCGTTGGTACCCTAAAATCAGCTAATCAACGAACAGTTGGGAGGCTTTCTATTCAGGAGCAAAGTAATGCCACTAATCAACTAATCAGTTTAGTACAACATATATATCTGAAGGAGAAAATAGAACAGGTTAAGGGTAATACTGTAAAATTCAAATATTTGAAAAAATTAAATCCCTTCTTTGATTCACATGATCTCCTAAGAGTGGGCGGAAGACTTAGCCAGTCAGAATTAGCGTATGGCAAGCGCTTTCCTCTTCTTTTACCTTACAAAGGTAATTTTATCAAACTACTAAAACCTCAAAATTATCAGCCACCTATGGGGGCTCTTCCCGTCCTACGGATATCCAAGACCAAACCATTTTCTTGCGTTGGCGTCGACTTTCGCGGTCCTTTTCTGATACGAGCCAATAAGCTTAAAAATGCTAAACGAACGAAAGCCTATATTTGCCTATGTGTATGCTTTGCCACTAAGGCTTTGCACTTGGAATTAGTATCTGAACTTAGTACCGAGGCATTTTTAGCCTCATTCAGACGTTTTATAGCACGTCGAGGACGTTGCTCTGTTGTCTATTCTGATTGCGGAACAAATTTTGTAGGAGCAAAATCCTATTTAGAAGACATTAAGTCACATTTTGATAAAAAGCTCCTTCAGCAGCTTTCCATTTTGGTGGATTGTTTGAAACGGGTATAAAAAGCATAAAAACACATGTGTCCAAAGTCATAGGTGAACAGGTTTTAACCTATGAAGAATTTAATACATTACTCATACAAATAGAGGCTGTCTTAAATAGTCGTCCCTTATGTCCTGTCAGTAATGATCCAAATGATTTTTCAGTGATAACACCTGGACATTTTCTTACACTAGAGCCTTAAAGGATAATTCCCGATCTGGATTACAGTGATGTTCATTTAAATAGGCTAAGTCATTAGCAATTGCTGCAACGATTACATGCAGACTTTTTGCAAAAAGGGGGCAGAGAATATATACATACCCTTCATCAACGCACGAAGTGTATAAAAATGAGGGTAATCCTAATATAGGTACACTCGTACTAA
This sequence comes from Diabrotica undecimpunctata, assembly GCF_040954645.1. Taxonomy (NCBI): domain Eukaryota; kingdom Metazoa; phylum Arthropoda; class Insecta; order Coleoptera; family Chrysomelidae; genus Diabrotica; species Diabrotica undecimpunctata. The sequence goes on along the minus strand of NC_092810.1, from coordinate 51,437,427 downwards.
TACGTAATGAGACCAATTACAATGGCAAATGGGTAGAATTAAAACTTTAATTTTCGGTCAAGATGGTATTGCTCGTGTAGCTATCGTACAAACCGCGAAAGGTGAACTTAGGAAACCTTTGGTGAAGCTATGCCCTTTGCCTTATATTGACTAAAAATGCAAATATGCATTTTAGTGGGTGGGAATGTTACGCCCCTCCACACATATTCTCATTTTTATTAATATTTTATTATTTTATTTTTATATTTAATTCTTTTATTAACGTGTGTGTATGTCTTGTATACGTAAAATAATACGGCCCTGTACGCAACGCCTCTATGAGACTTAAGGGAAGCGAAGTTACGAGACTACACGTACTTCAGTCGTGTATAGATCAGCACGATAAACACTCCAGTTTTTTGTGTAAAGTTATCTACGCAACTTTAAGAAGATTCTGTCCCCCTGAGTTCCCCCAGTTCACTGTGGAAGAAGCAGAAGTGTTAGTTCAACATTACAGGTACCGTAATTTGATTGCACACACACACAATATTGATATTAATTGATAAATTTTACATATAAAATATAACAAACGATACAAAACATCGTTTTGAACGAGTGTCTCTTGTAGAATTTACATTTGTACAATAGCAATGCCGCCAGTAGTGTAAAATTTGGTAAGGGTCAACCTTTCACTTTTCTTTGTATTACTCCTCTGGTAGTAGCCAGAAACGTTTATTTAACATAATTTTATAGGGTGTACAGTACCTTCACTTCCTGCCAAGTATGACTGTGATATGTCGAATAGATTTAAAGTACTGGGTACAAATAGTCTTTAAAATTTTTAAATAAAACACCCTGTAACTTAGTAAGGAGCTACATTTAATTTAAATTATTTGGATTAAATCTTAATATTTTGAGCTCCGAAACACCCTGTATATAAAGCGAATCATAAGAATATCAACATGACCTTGTATTTATAGTACACTAGCCCAAGACAATGAAGAGCCGCGAAGTGAGCAGATAATAAAATAGGAAGTATAAGCGGGGATGCACGTCTTTATCAAATTCAGAACATTTTTGCCATAGACAATATCGGTCACGGACTCTCGATAAATTACAAAAACTCTTTAATAACAAGAAAGGACAGTTAAGATTTAATTGCACGTATAGTGCCTATTTATATTCGCTTATACGTATTTCATCCTAACAGGACTCATTAGAGCTACTGTTACAGAAGCCCTAAGCGTAAAAACAAATATTTTCCATCAAAGGAAGCACCAATAAAATGGCTTCGATGTGGACGCTATAGCGACATCTGATAATAAATCTAAATTTATTATCAGATGTCGCTATAGCATCCAAATCTAAGCCATTTTATTGTTGCTTCCTTTGACGGAAAAGATTTTTTACGTTTAGGGCTTCTGTACCAGTAGCTCTGATGATTCCTGCTAGGATGAAATACGTATATAAGCAAATATATAGAGGCACTATACGTTGGAAGTTCCATATTCGATGTGTACTATCGCTTCATGGTTTCGGGGCTATGTTTCGGGTAATTTGGCATATACCAGCTAAAGTTTTTTGTGGGTATTATGTATATCAAGTTTAGAATACAACAGTTCAATCGAAGAGTTTTTGTTCTTTGCATCAAGGTTAAACTTGTAACTGAATATCCAAAATAAATATTACGGAGAATCCAAATTTTGATTGTATCAGCAATGTGAGAGGTAAAATTGATGATGCTTAATGTTTCTTAAAATGAATGGTACATCGTAAAAGCTATTCCTTTCTTTCAATTTATACATCTTAACAGATGCGTAGTGAATATGAATGTTGCGTTTCTTCCAGGGATCACATTTCTCGTTTTACGCTGTCTCCCCATCTATCCCTGTTTTGGTTGGCACGTCCACAATAACGCAGTGCGAGTTTAACAACTTCTCGACTGTATGAGTCCATCGGGTTGTTGATCGCCCTAGACTTCTTCATCCTATCTGGTTTTTCTTGGAGTACTTGTCTCTCCATATTATCGGTACTTGTCATACAAAGAATGTTAATATTTTTGAATAACGGAACTGAAGGCACGTTATGGACTGTTAATATCCACAAGAACAGATATATTTATTCTTCTGGCTTTCCAAGGAATTCTAAGCATTCTTCCCCAACATCACATTTCAAATGCATCGATTCTTTTCTTATTTGCTATTCAAATGGTCCACGTTTCAGGGCACAGTTAAATATTTGGAAAACCAGTGTTCGTACAAGATTGATCTTAGTGTTTTTTGTTATGTGTGTGCGATTTTCCTGATTATGGCTTCCACTGTTGTTAAAGTTGCTGCCTAAAAATGTTCTGAATTCCTGGGTTATTAAACTTTTATCCAAGTAGGTAGATAATAGGTAAGGAACAGCGGAGCACGCAGCATCTGCTCTCCAATTTGCATACACCTGTCCCTAATTTGCATACACATGTACCTAATTTGTATACACCTGTCCCTAATTAGCATGTGCCCCCTAATTTGCATACACCTTCCTGCTCTTTAATTTGCATACCCCTCCCACCCCACATATGTGAACATCTGGAAAAAGAGATATAAGAAACTTTGTGCTGTACATGTTATTTAGTCTTTAACAATGATTGCTAAAATACAAATGTCTAACGTGTTTTTAAATGAACATCTGTTTAGCCCACGAATTCAACTTTGAACCAAGCGTTGTTATCAGTGGACATGATTGTGTAGTATTCAGTCAAACAGATTGGAATAAATTTATATCCCATAAAAATGTGATAGATAATTTTATGGCTGGAAATCATGAGCTACCAATTAAAGATGGAAATTTTCTGCTACAATTTATGCAGCTTCCATGCATGTTAGTTGTAAAAATTACCAAAGACGATTCATAGATTATTTTGAGTGCTAATTCAATCGCATCAATACGGAAAATACTAACGCTTCTTAATTACCATTTAGAAACCTTAAAGAAAGAAGAATGTACCATCTCTCTAGAAATATTAAAGCTGGGTCTGGATTCCAAAAACCCGATTGAAAATTATGGAATCCATTAAGAATATAAATAAGATGACTGCAGGGAAGGCCAACCCGTCGATCGCGATCGACCAGTCGATCGCGATCGACCAGTCGATCGCAGCTCCTAGGTCAGTCGATCTCGGGCAAGGAAAAAATTATCAGTATAATATAGCTACCGTTTCCCGTCCTAAACATTACGAAAATTATTTGAATTCTAGCAATCTAGCATCGATCATCGCGAGCGATGATCGCGAGAGAACAGAAGAACAACAAGGTTTAAGGTCGGGAAAATCATGCAACGACGCTTTATTTATAGTGACGCAAGTGCAAGAGAAATCATTAGAATACAATAAACTGGCATATCTATGTTTCATGGACTTTAAGAAAGCATTTGACAGTTTCAAATTAAAGAACGTTATCCACTTATTGTACGCAAGAGAGATACCTCTAGGAATAATCAAAACGATAGAAAATATCTACCAAAACAACACAAAAGTAAAAGTGAAAGAAGAACTAACCGACCCTATTGAAGCTGGCAATGGGATAAGACAGGGAGAGTCCTCTATTGTTCAACCTGATTATGGATGAAATAATAAAAAAAGTATGAACTAAAAAAGGATACCAAATGGGAGAAAATAACTTAAAATAATCTGCTATGCAGACGACGCAATACTACTCCCTCAAAGTGAAGACGATTTACAACGTATGCTGCACTAATTTAATATAACCGCCAGAAAATTTAACATGTTAATTTCCCCCAAAAAGACAAAATGCATGGTTACAACAGCAAATGTACTAAGATGTAAATTGGAGTTGGAAGGTCAGATAATAGAACAAGTGATGGAGTTTAAATATCTAGGCATCACATTATCTAGCTACAGAAAACTCAAAACTAAAGTGGAAGATCAAGTAAATAGAGCAAACAGCGCCGCAGACTGCCTGAATGAAACAATATGGAGAAATAAAAATATCGGGAAAGAAACGAAAGGCAGAATTTATAAAACACTCATCAGACCAATAATGACATACGCGGCAGAAACACGACCTAACACAGAGGACAAATAGGATGTTAGAAGATAGATAGATATTATAGTAGTACAGACGGCAAGAAACGGTTCCCCAATAGGAAGACGATCAGTAGGAAGACCACGAAAACGATGGAACGACAACTTACTGGAGGCACATTAAAAAACAGAGAGAGTCATGTCTACATAAAAAGAAGATAATCAGTGATTGATTTTCTGAGATATAGTGAGCGACTCCGAGATATTCAGCTCACTTCTAACGTTAAAATTCTGATTAAAAGTTTTATTGCTCGCCAGTATCGCTAAAAAATTCCGAGTCGGTAGATCGCAGAGAATTATAAAGGCAGACAAGTAGATCTCGAGTCCGATTAAGTTGGCCACCCCTGACTTATGGTATAAACTTTAGAGTTACTCTACAGATATCCACGAATTTTTTAACGCTCAACTTTAACGAAGATATCCGTATCCACTACATTGAAGTCTATTGCCCATGTAGAGTTAGGTAGGTACTGAGAATTTATGACTGTTGACAGAATAAGATTTCGACGTAGGATAGAAAAAACACCTAAAATTATTAATCATATACTAGATATAAAACATAGAAATAAAATACCTTATTAAAAACGTTTTTACTCCGGAGTTTTTCGGAAATGAGAAATATTTTCGCGGACTTTTTTTCCACGGTAGGGACACTAAACTTTCATACTTTCATTTTTAAAATTAAACTCTGTTGATGTCTTTTACTGAAAAATAATAATAATAATACAATTGAGCAAGTATTGGTTTTATAGGATGTATACCTCTCCTAATTGCTTAACTCTGTAACTTAAAAGTACAGCCAATGAGAAATAAACCTTATTTTTAAACCCAAGCCACTCTTACTGAGCAACACCCCATTACTAAAGGTAATTTCTACAAACAGATAATCTTTAATAATTCTCTTTGTATCTACACATCTGCTACCCACATCAATTTAGCAATTTCTTGAGTAACCTGAGCTGTTTGCTGCTACCAACATATAAAAGTACCCATATAAAACTATAAAATACCTAAAGGAAAGGTGTAAAACCACTTCAATTATTGCAGGCTGCGTCTGTACCACTATATTACTACAAAATATTAATTTAAAATAAAAGGTGTTATTTATACACCTTGAAACCCATATGATCAAGTAAAAAATGCATAAAAAATTAATATGTGGTCTTATCTATAGATACAGCTGTATAAAGGTGGACATTTCTTTGTTAAGATAAATTACCCAAAAATTTAGGGTAAATTTAGAAATAATAAATAAATAATGTCTTTTTAGGAATGTATTTTATATATAGTATAAATTAAAAATTTTGGTTGGGTTCAATATTCCATACCTTATGTTAGAAGAGGTGATTGTACAAGAACAACTAACGGATATGAGGCTTTAGAATATTTTGGTAATCCTAGAATGGAATGTGAGGCAAGGTATGACACTTTCAACACCCATAAGAAGGTTGAAGAAATGATTTCAGAAAATCGTAACAAACCAATCGGGATATTAACAAATGCAGATGATACCACTATAACTGAAACGCAAGGCAAATTACGTAGATGGAAAGAATACATTGAACACCCATTTTATGACCAAAAAGCAGAACAATTAGAAGTTGACGGAGAAATCACGGGACCAGAAATAATGAAAGATGAAGTTATTTATGCCATAAAACACACAAAAGGTAGAAAAGCTCCAAAGCTAGATTCCAAAAATCACAAATGCTAAAGATTGCAGTGACTATCGGACAATTGCATTAATGAGCCACACATTGAAAACCTTCCTTAAAATCCTACATAACAGAATTTACATGAAATTAGAACAAGAAATAAGTGATTCACAGATGGGTTTTAGAAAGGGTCTAGGAACTAGAGAAGCATTATTCGGAGTCAATGTTCTGACAGAACGATGTCTGGATGTGAATCAGGACATATATGCTTGCTTCATAGATTTTAAAAAAGCTTTTGACAGAGTTCAACATGAACTCTGTCATATTCTTAAGACCAAAAATATAGATAGTAGAGATCTACAAATTATATCGAATCTGTATCAAAATCAGAAAGCAAGAATAAGAGTCGAAGGAGAACTGACAGAGGAATTAAGTATACTTAGAGGAGTTCGACAAGTGTGCATAATTGCACCGCTCTTATTTAACGTCTACAGTGAAGTAATATTTCAAAAAGCTTTATTGGATATTGTGGAAGGTATTTTGGTCAACGGAAATAGCATTAATAATATTAGATATGCGGACGATACGGTCATATTTGCAAGTGACATGGAAGATCTACAGTACATAATACAACATGTATACAATGCATGTGAAAGGTATGGACTGCAAATGAATCTCAAGAAAACGAAATCAATGATATTCTCAAAAAAACCACAAAATGTAGATAATCTGATCATCAATAATACAACGATCAAAAGAGTAACAACATATAAATATTTAGGAACGTGGCTAACCGAAGGTGGAGATCAAACAAAAGAAATCAGATATAGAATAGAAATGGCAGCAGGAAACACGTTCATAAAATTGAAAAACTTACTTTTCAACCGTAACCTTAATCTAGAGATCCGCACAAGAATGCTACGTTGTTACGTTTTTTCTACTTTACTATACGGCATGGAAGCGTGGACAATAAAACAGTCTGAAATCAAAGAATTAAACTCCTTTGAGATGTGGTGCTACAGGAGAATCCGCAGAATATCGTGGACTGAAAAAGTAACTAATATAGAGGTGTTACAAAGAATGAAGAAAGAATGTGAAGTCATAAAAACTGTTAAAATTAGAAAGATTCAATATCTGGGTCATATAATGAGGGGCAAGAAGTACGTATTACTTAGGTTAATTATGCAAGGGAAGATACAAGGAAAGAGAAACCTAGGACGACGCAAAATATGTTGGCTAAGAAATTTGAGAGAGTGGTTCAGTTGCAGCTCATTAGAATTATTCAGAAGAGCGGCTAATAAAATTAAAATAGCGATGATGATTTCCAACCTCCGATAGTAGAAGGAACCTGACGAAGGAAATCCTAGATATCTATATATTACTTAATGCCATTTGTGTATCATAAGTTGGGTTATTTATTGACTTTATTAGTTTGATACTTAATAGTGAAAGTGAAATAAAAAATGTTTCTATGAATCTCTGTTTTATATCTACTAAAAATTAATAATTTTTGAGCAGGTTTAATAATCTTGAATCTTGTTCCGTTTCGCATCTATGTTTGTTTATTTCAAACTCATTTGTCATAATAATAATATATCCATTTTGTATCTGTATTCAAACATACGCGCCACTGACTAGAGCGCTTCATGGTTTTAGCCGTTGGAGAAGAAGCCGAGCTTTGGCGCGAAAACTATATATATATATATATATATATATATATATATATATATATATATATATATATATATATATATATATATATATATATATATATATATATATATATATATATATATATATATATATCTAAAGTATTCAACTAGTGAATTCAGAGGTTTAATCGGTCATTCAGGTTGGCAAATAAAAAAAGAAGTCAACTACTTCATAAGTTTATTGAAGACGTTTCGCTTTATATTTCTAAAGCTTCATCAGTTCTCTAAAATATAACAAATGACATTGAGTTTATAAGAAATACAGATATAGTTCATAACTTACAACTCAATATGTAGTATGTTATCGATGTTATCATATCTACTGTACACTTTACTCCTTATTTGAAACTAACTTAACCAAAAAAGAAAAAACAAAAAACAAAAACAAAAAACACACAAACTTTGCAGAAAATAATGTTCATATTCGTAGATATGAATATTTAAAAAATTTTAAACGAACATTTGGCTTCATTTAGATGGTTCTCCACTGAAGACCAACAAAGTTCTAATTTATTGCAATCTAAGCAAACAACTTGACGCGATACCGAAAATTTTTTTTAAGGGCCATGTGTCACCAAATTCCAAGGTTTGAGACAATTATGAACTTCTACAGGGGACATTGCATAATTAGTTGGACAGGTGGAATTTATATGGCGGAAATATTTGATATATTATTTTTGATTTATGTTTTAATGAAACTTGGAAATAGGGGATAATTTTGTTATTATTTTGAACAAAAAATACGCCAACTTTTAACTGAAGACTAATTGGTATCATTTATTTCGTAAGATGAGAGAGTGGTAAACCTGGCTCAAATAAGGAGTAAAGTGTACAGTAGATATGATAACATCGATAACATACTACATATTGAGTTGTAAGTTATGAACTATATCTGTATTTCTTATAAACTCAATGTCATTTGTTATATTTTAGAGAACTGATGAAGCTTTAGAAATATAAAGCGAAACGTCTTCAATAAACTTATGAAGTAGTTGACTTCTTTTTTTATTTGCCAACCTGAATGACCGATTAAACCTCTGAATTCACTAGTTGAATACTTTAGAAATATAAATTGACGGTCGTAGTCTTTACAATATATATATATATATATATATATATATATATATATATATATATATATATATATATATATATATAGTGCTAGTCAAAAGTCCGTTCCCCCCCTCGTATCTTTTGAACGGTTTTACTTATAATAGTGAAATTTGGAGGCAGGTAATAAACAGACGTAGGCTTCTTAACTAGTCATAACAAGTGACGTAATAGTGACAGATGACGTTATAGCGCCACTGTGACAGATAATTTTAAATAGCACCTTATGGCAAGTGATCCCTCGTTTGAAATGTATTGAAAATACCTATTCAACCATACTAATTTTATTTAAGTTTAAGCTCATTTTGATGAATAAATTAAATAAATACTAAAATTGTAGTTTCGCATTTAATTAATAAATATGTATTAAAACCTCCGCCACTGGTTACTTGTCAAAAAGTTGACATTTTTCAATTCTCTAATTGTTTGTACGTCAATATCAACTTTTTTGACAATTAACTAGAGGAAAACGTTAGAATATTTATTAATTAATTGCAAAACTACAATTTTTTTAATATACCTATTCAATCATTCTAATTTTGTTTGGATTTAAGACGATTTTGACGAATAAATAAAGAAAATAAACATTAAAATTCTGGTTTGACATTTACTTAATAAAAATTCTAAGGTCCGCCTTCGGTTATTTGGCAAAAAATTTGACGTTTGTCAATTCTCTAGTTGTTTTTAGTTTGCAAAAGCGTTTATAGCTCAATATTTAGTTTCTGTTTCTACTTAGTTTAGTCAATTCTCTAGTTACATTTAGTTTGCAAACGCGTTTATACCTGAATATTTAGTTTCTGTTTCTGCCTAGTTTAGTCAATTCAAGTTTAGTCAAGTTGTTTTTAGTTAGTTGTTCTTAGTTAATATTTAGTTTAAATATTGTTTAACGAGACGTTTAAATTTTTACAAAGGCAGAATGGTACGTACGGTAGCCGACAAAGTAGCAGCTGTGTTAATAATTGGTGAATGTGGAAATAATTTCCATGCAGCGGAACGTCTTTTTAGTGAGAGGTACCCCAATCGCCCTACATCGAGAGCTTATTTAAGGAAGTTTCTTCGGAATTTTAAACAAACAGGTAGTGTTCAAGATGTCTAACGATCTGGTCGACCAACAATTAGTGACGAAAAAAAAATTTAAATAATTTCAAAAATGGTAGCGAACCCTACTTCTTCTACAGCTTAAGTTGCATCTATCTATGAAATCAGTCAAAAGACAGTACACCGAGTGTTGGCTGAAAACAAATTTCCTCCACACAAATTAAAAATTGTGCACCAACTTTCAGATGATGACCCCGACCGAAGACTAGAATTCTGTGAAAATATGTCCAATAAAATTAACCAACAACCCAATTACATAAAAACAATTTGTTTTAGTGACGAAAGTATTTTTTCTCTCAATGGAAATGTTAACACACACAATGTGAGGTATTGGAGTGACACAAATCCTCACGTCTTTCGTGAAACACATACTCAATTTCCAAAAAAAAAATAAATGTTTGGGCAGGTATTTTGGGAAACCACATAGTTGGGCCTGTTTTTCTCAATACTAACTTAACCGGTGAAGTGTATCCGGAGATGTTACAAAATGCAATTGAACCATTAATACTTGAAATTCTGGAGGATAATCCAGATGAATTCGGCAACTTGGAAATAACGTTTCAACAAGATGGTGCTCCTGCACACCATTATGGTGCAGTAAGACGTTACCTAGATGAGCAATATCGTGGTAGATGGATTGGACGATGAGGTACGATAGAATGGCCAGCTGGGTCACCGGACCTCACACCATTACATTTTTTTCTGTGGGGATACTTGAAATCTAAAGTTTACGCTACAGCAACCGACAATATTGACATTTTGAAACAACGAATTGATGAAGAATGTAGGGCAATTTCCCCCGACACATTTGAACGACTACGGCAAGAGTTTTAGAAATAGGATGCATTACTGTCAGGAAGTAGATGGAGCACATTTTGAACACTTACTATAAGAACTGGTTGTTAAATATTTATCAATTAAATGAGAAGCTACAATTTTAGTATTTATTTAATTTATTCATCAAAATGAGCTTAAACTCAAACAAAATTATTATGACTGAATAGATATTTTCAATACCTTTGAAACGAGGTATCACTTGCCATAAGGTCCCATTTAAAATTATCTGTCACAGTGGCGCTGTAACGTCATCTGTCACTATTATGTCACCTGTTATGACTAGTTGAGAAGCCTAAGTCTGTTTATTACCTCCCTTCAAATTTCACTATTATAACAATAGCCGTTCAAAAGATACGATGGGGGGAACGGAGCATATACCGATTATGGTGTAGCCTCCCTTACATATTCATTCTTCATATCTGCCCACGATTGTCTAAAATTCACTTTTCTGTGCCATGTTGTACCGGCTTGTTTCCTGATGTCATAGTCCCATCTTAAATTTGGACGTCTTCTTGGTCTCTTGACAACTCTTGGATATCAAAGTGTGTAATTCTAGTGGACCACCTATTGTCAGTTATGGATTACATCAATAACGTTGGTTTTCTGTCTGATACATTCTATTCTTTTTCGATCACTTGTTGCTATATCGAGCATGCATCGCCCCATTGACCTTTGAGTGACTTTGAGTTTCGATAGTATCTCTTTCTGTAGTGTCCAAGTTTCACAGCCGTGTATCATGATTGGTAATATACAGTGATCGAATGCTTTTTTCTTCAGGTAGATTGGCATCTTCGATTTGAATAAAACTGCATTTCTACCAAAAGATGTCCGAGCTAGTTATTAATGCCATTGGCGTACCAAGTTGGCTTTATTATTTTCAAACTTGATTCAATTGGGAATTTTTGGGATATTTTACTTTAATATTTGAGTTGGTTACTTTTTAAAACCTTTTCCAGTGCCCTATTTGGGGCGGGAGGTGTATGCAAATTAAAGATCAGACAGCTGTATGCAAATTAGGGAGCACATGCTAATTAGGGACAAGTGTATACAAATTAGGGACCGGTATATGCAAATTAGGGAGCAGATGTATACAAATTAAGGAGTACATACTCATTATGGACAGGTTTATGCACATTAGGGACAGGTGTATGCAAATTAGGGAGCAGATGCTCCGTGCTCCGCTGCTCCTTACATATTATCTACCTACTTATCCAAAAACTTATATCATAAGGTAAAAATAATGAATGGACGAAAGGGAATTTAAAAAAATGCTTTTTTTCTGAACGACCGTAAGGGGAACTTGGCATGAAAGGGAAACGCATTAAGCGAAAAATATCACTACACTATTATCACAAATACTATATTATTTCATTAAATATATTATTACCTTTAGATATCTGTCAGAGTTGATAGACATTTCTCTGAATTCCTGCATTTTAATAACAGTGTTACTGCAATTGAGACATATTTTCCTTGAGATGACATCATGCTCCAAAATCTGTAACAAAGAATCTACTGTTACACACTTGTTGCAATAATTAAGACTAAAATGTTGGTGATATCACTAAATGTGTTAGTGATTTGTAATGCAGTCATCATATAGCTACATCAGACCGATTTTCATTCTACCATCCTAAATATATAGCGGTATAGTTTATTTCACGAAAAATGGTTGAGTGCTTAATGATTGCAATAAAACCCGACCGCAAGTACCCCAGCTTAATCAACATTACTTGAGCAGGTAAGTATTCAGGTAAAATTGAAGCTACTGTTGAGTGTCGTTATCTTGTTTGTATAATAAATTCCTGGTAATATAAAAACGATTAAAAAATCGTATAAAATTATAAAAACGATTAGAATACATTTTATTTCATAAAGTTGTAAACATTTTAACAGTGAGTTTCACTATCAATGGTTGATCTTTTAATGACCACAATAAATTTGTTGATCGTTAAGTATTTCCTGGAATAATTATACAGGTTTCCTCTATTCTGTATAATTTGTAAAAGTATATAAAACCGATGAGAAATTTTTAAATATACATTTTGTTTCATTTAAATGAAAGTGTTACAAGTGTTACCAGTGTTATACCTATTTATACCTATAAAACAGCATTATGTAGCGTCCGTGGAAAAACATTGATGGTGCTTCTTCCAGTGTTCCAGCAAAGAAAAAGATTTATCTGCTGACGCTAGAGAAATTGTAAAAACAATATATAGTTCTTTACTTACAAGAAGACTTACTGCTAATACTGCTGCCAGTGAAATATCTGATTTAACGAAAATACCTCTAACCACAGTGAAAAGAATTACATCAAATCCCATTAAGTCAAGAAGGAAGCGTAAGGATGCCGGTTCTACCAAATGTATTGACGAAAGTGATAAGGACTTAATAAGACGAAAAATTTACACAATGTACGAAGAGCAACGGATACCTACATTAGATGCTTTAAAACAACGGCTTACTAATGATGATATACAAATAAACTGTAGCGGCATTAGTCTTTGGAGGATTTTGTCTAAAATGGGCTTCAGATATCGTACAATTGATAAAAGGCAAGTGCTTACGGAGTCCCATCGTTTACAAAAGTGGCGTACTGAATATATAACTTCCATAAGAAAGTACCGTACAGAAGATCGACCAATAATTTATCTGGACGAGACATGGTTTGACACTCATGAAACATTCCAACAGGTGTCAAACAAAAGCTCCATCAAACAAAGGGAAAAGAATAACAATTTTACATACAGGATCAGAAAATGGTTGGTCCCAAATGCCTTATGGCTTTTTGCAAAGATAATTAAAGAATCCTGCGTGGACTACCATGAGGATACAACGGCAGAGCTTTTTGAGCAATGGTTTAAGAATTGTCTTATACCTAACCTTCCTCAAAATAGTGTGATAGTAATGGACAATGCAAGTTACCACAGTCGTCAATTACATAAGTCTCCAAGTGCAAATAACACGAAAATTGAGATTCAAAACTACCTGTTAGAAAACGATATATATTTTGAAGAAAGTTATTTAAAAAATTAACTGTTAGAAGTGTTAAAATCATTTTCTATTAAAAAAGTATATGTTTGTGACGCATTGGTCGAGGACATGGGACATACAGTGTTACGGCTTCCGCCCTACTATTGTTTATTTAATCCCATAGAGCATATGTGGCACCAACTAAAGTCAAATGTTAGGTCACAAAATGTTTCTACGACTTTAAGTGGTAGTGTAGTCGAATTAATAAGGAAATGTGTTGATGATATCTCCCCAGAAAGTTGGATAAATTCAGTACGCCATGTAATGAACGTAGAAAATTCATATGTTACTTTGAATTACATAATTAAACCAATTGTTATTAATCTGGAAGAGGATAGCGACAGTGAAACAAAATTAGGTATTTCTTCTTCTTAACATGCCATACACCAAAGTGCGTAGGCGACTATCTCATTACTAGAATTCTGTTCTTGGCGGCGTGACATAGCTCGCCTGTATTGTGTATTCCTGTCCATTCTTTAATATTCCTTAACCAGGATAATTGTTTGCGGCCGGCTCCTCTCCTACCTTCGATCTTCCCTTGTAGGATTAACTGTGGTATTTCATATTTTGCTCCTCTCAATATATGCCCAAGGTAACCAATCTTGCGTTTTTTAATTAATTCAAAGAGTTCTCTTTCCACGCCGGCTCTCTTAAGGACGTCATCGTTTCGAACTCTATCCACCCAAGGTATGCGCATCATTCTTCTCAATGACCACATTTTAAATGCTTCAAGTTTGTTGATAGATGTTTTTTTCAAAGTCCACGTTTCCATGCCATAAAGCAAGATGGACCATATGTAGCACTTGACCATTCTGTAGCGTATTTCGAAATTTAGGTTTTGATTACATAGGAGCGGTCTGAATTTCACAAAACCTTGTCTTGCCATTTGTATTCGGGTTTTTATCTCTTGTTGTGGATCCGATTGGTCATTGATTGTGGTGCCAAGGTATTTAAAAGTTTTCACGCGTTTTATGCGATCGTTACCTATGCATATTATCGGGTTTTCTGGAGGGTTTCTGCTAATGACCATATATTTCGTTTTCAAAATGTTGATGTTGAGGCCATATTTTTTACCTATGCTATTCACCCTTCTTCTGGTTCCTATCCGTTTCGGATGTTGGAAATCATATTGGCAATCATGACCTTGCTCGCTGCGGCTCGAAACAGCTCCGTTGAGGTTTTCTTAAACCATGTTCTTAAATTCCGCAGCCATGATATTCTCCTTCTACCGGGTCCACGCTTACCTTTGACTTTACCTTGCAATATAGACTGCAGCAGGGAGTAACGGTGCTGATTCACCCTATCAAGTAATAACTGCTGATCTTCCAAATTATCAGTTATAATCACTGTGTCGTCCGCATAGCGTAGGTTGCTAATTGGTATGCCGTTCACCTTCATGCCTAATTCCGTGTCTTCTAATGTTTCCGCAAATATATTTTCAACATATAAATTAAAAAGCATCGGAGAGAGTATGCAGCCTTGGCGGACACCTTTCCGGATTTCAAATTCATCCGTATATTGGTCTTTTATAATAAATATTTTTATATAGTTGTTGTTTATTTACCTGATAGGTTAAGTTTGGTAGACTTTGAATATTTTCTAGATTGCTTAGGGCAATTTGATTACTTAAATAATGACTGCATAGTACTAAGCGATTTCAATGTTTCAAGGTTTATAGTTTTTGTAGTTTCTGTAGTTTTAAGTTTTGCGGGCTCTACTGGCCTTAGACAATTTAACAATGTTGTTAATCACTTGGGTAGACTGCCAGATTTGGTCTTATCGCATTTCAGTTGTGAAGTAAAGCATGATGACTCACCTGTGGTCTATGAAGACTCTCATCACCCAGCTCTTCTAATAACATTTACGGATATATTTGTAAAAGAGCCTAAATTTAGGTATGGTTTGGAGCAATTAACTTACAACTTTAAAAAAGCAAATTTTCCTGCTTTATATCGAGAACTGTATGAAACGGATTGGAATTCTCTGGATACTTCTAATGACGTTAATGAAACTTTAAATAACTTTTATGATAAGATTTTTTCTGTGTTTAATAAGTATATTCCAGTTTATAAAAACCTTAGCCATAAATACCCACCCTGGTTCGATGCTGATATCATTCACATCAAATTAAAAGCAAAGTTTAGAAAAAAGTTTAAACGATTCAAAAATCATTGGGATTTGCTTGAGTTTCAACGGTTAAGACACCTTGTCAAATCAAAAATCAGTTTGGCATACAATGTATGTGTCGAGAATATCCAAATTGCTTTATTCATCAACCCCAAGAAGTTTTGGTCGTACGTAAATTCGAAAAATAATAGTTCAAGAATTCCTGGTGTGATAAAATATAATGGCATTACTACCTCCGACCCACAAAATATTGTGAATGTGTTTGCAGAATGTTTCAAGAGTGTTTTTCTGTCATCAGATATTAATTTCAAGGCTAACTCTTCCTCAGTTAACGCAGATTACTTAAATTTTTATCCTATTTTAGAGTCTGAGATAATTTTGGCTAGTAAGAAATTGAAAGACAAAATGACGTGTGGACCTGATAATATTCCATTCTTTTTGGTTAAGGATTGTATCGGTGCCTTAACTGTGCTACTATTAAAAATTTTTAATTTATGTCTTCTTAACAAGGAATATCCGAGTCTCTGGAAGGAGTCAAAAGTGTGCCCAATATTCAAAACTGGTGAAAAGGGTCAGGTAGAAAACTACAGACCAATTTCCATTATTTGCAATTTATCGAAAGTCTGTGAAATAGTTTTGTATAATCGTATTTACTCACGCACTCGTAATCAGCTGTCTCAATATCAACATGGTTTTGTCTCCAATCGGTCCACTGTGACAAACTTATTAATGGTCACACAATATATCTCAGCAGCCCTAGATAATAGAGGTCAAGTTGACGTCATATACACTGACTTTACGAAGGCGTTCAACAGAATTCACCACGGCGTATTACTTTCTAAATTGTGTCTCTTTGGTCTTTCTGAGGATGTCGTGACTTTTATGAGGTCTTACTTGTCAAATAGAACGCAGTTTGTTGCTTATAATGGTTACAAATCGGAAAAGTACCTAGCTTCTTCAGGGGTTCCACAAGGTTCTAATCTAGGTCCATTATTGTTCTTGTTATTTATTAACGATCTGTGTGAATCAATTTCTGCACCATGTTTATGTTATGTCGATGATTTAAAGATTTATTCATTGATAAGCGACCTTAATGATTTGTCATTTTCTGCAGAGTGAACTGAATCGAGTACATGAATGGTGTAATGCAAATCATTTGAATCTTAATGCCAATAAGTGCAAAGTAGTTAGTTATTCTAGGAAACAGTCTAATATATACCATCCTTATATTATCGACGGTAATGAACTTGAACGTTTGAATAAAATTAAAGACCTGGGAGTTACATTTGATTATAAACTCTCCTTTGTTGGACATGTTAATTTAAAAGTTAAAGAAGCACTTAAATCTTATGGATTTATAATTAGAAATAGTCGAAATCTCACTAATGCTAAGGCAATTAAATTACTTTATTACACTTTTGTACGCTGTAAACTGGAATATGCCTCTGTCATTTGGTCACCTTTTTATGATGTACGTATCCAAATTATAGAGCAGGTGCAGCGTAAATTTTTAAAATTTTTGTCTTTCAAAATTAACGGCATATATCCCAAGAGGGGCATCAGCAATAGTGAGTTGTGTAGCGGTTTGGACGTAGTATCATTAGAATCTAGACGAATTAATGCCTCCCTAATATTCCTGTACAAGCTACTACACAATCTCATTGACTGCCCTGATATTCTTCGACAAATAAATTTTAACGTTCCATCTTATCCAGTGAGAAATTCGATTACGTTCAGAAATACACAAGCTAGAACTAATCTTATCTTAAATTCTCCTCTATTTCTCATGTGCAACTATTATAATTCCGTAAGTGCTTACTGCGATATATTTCACTGCAGTTTAAAGCAGCTTACTAGGATGGCTGAGATCTACCTAGGTGATTGAGTAGTTTCTTTATGTTAAGGTAAAATACTCGAAAAATGTGTTATTTAGTTAGTACCTATGAATTATTAATATTTCATTAATATTTCTATAAATGGATTCTGTTGGACAATAAACACTATTATTATAATTATTATTATTATATCATGTAATAAAAAAAACCATTTTACCTTAGGCGTTTCCTATTCGCATGTTCAGAAACATTGTCACTCCTTATTCTAATACCTTTTTCTTTAACAGTCACATTTACCTCCTCAGAATCGCTTAGTTTACATACAAAATAAAACTACAAAAATAATATTAACACCACAAGAAAAAACAACGTGTCGTATTAAATTATTTTTAGGTTAGAAATATAGAGACATAATAGAGAATATCGCCACAAGTTATTAGGGAGTACTTGACCCATCCAGTACATAAATGCCAGCAATCTATATTACTTTCTTCAAATACAGGTACCTACGGTGGATTTTAGGCACTTTTATTGACGCTAGGAACACAAATGGATTTATTGTGTTTAGATTGATCGCTCCTCATTTCTAAGAACATAGTATTTGAGACATTGTAAGAAGTTACATTGGTTGCACCACAACTACCAATGAGTTCCGACTGAACCAAACCAACATCAAAGTCATAATTTTTCATAACATAATTTTAAAAGTTCATGGGATTCGTAAGTCCCGTCGGCACACAAAGGGTTAGTATGAAATTTCCACCACAAAAAATATGCTCATATTATTAATAATACCTAGGAAGTACCTACTAAGACCTAAATAAATAATTTTTTAAGTAATATCACATTTGGTAAGTATAATTTAAATTATTTTTCGAAGACACAAGAAAGTCCTTTACCTAATATCACAGTTGATACACAATTTTATCGTGTACAATTTCCGAAGAATACTAAGCATGGCTTCAAAAAGATAAATGTAGATGGTGTTTATAAAACGCTGGCAAACAATCAGAGAGTATAAATTTGATATAGACTAGATGAATAAAGCCACATAGATGTATCTCCCCTCTTCCTCACCATAATTTCGAAAATTATCTTGTTTTCGAATCAAAGGAAAATAAGACTGATGTAACTGCGGCTGAAAACACAACTTAGTTACACAAACTCGTACTAGTAACTTCTGTAACAGCGCAATCGAAATATATAACCTTATTCTAGCGATGTTAACAATGCCATGTTGACTTATACCTTATACCTAACAATGAAATTACAAAATTTAAAATAAAAAAATCTTGGATCACACAAAAAATCATTTGGAAACAAATTTGTTAAGATACATTCAAGACTTTCAACACACTTTCAAGTGAAAATGTGAAACGACACGAAAATTCGGAATATATTCCCATTTCCCAGACGTTAGAAGTTCTGTTCTCCAAAAACTGTACATGCGTATTATGATTGATGATCTTTTATAACAAAATACTGTTCAAATATGAGTAATAGTAGGATTAATGTTATAGGTAAAATATAAACTAAGAATTCTTTTTAAATACAAATATTTCACAGATATACATATTGCCACGTATTTTTATTATTTTCTTCAAAAGAAGCACCACTGTATCTGTTAGATAAAACTGAATGCACTATAGTAAAGATGAAAAACTATGGTGGAACTTCGAAGGTTTTCGTTAAACTTCGGGCGATATTTATTACCGTTTTGTACGCAAGGTCAATATTTTTCAAGATGGCGGGGAATTAATAATTTTTTATGAGGCACATACCTGAATTCCAGTTGTAATAAATATCACTTCTTGTAAATCTACTGTATTCGAATTATTTCTAAAAACACAATTCAGTTCTTTTTCCGATAAGCACAACCGACACACAATTTTATTGTACGCCATTTTCAATAAACATCGAAATACCCCGGTACGAGAAATGAAGCGGATTCGTAGCGGCGCTCGGGGACAACCGCCACAATTCGATATAAACGGCATGAACTCACGAAAGCTATAACGATATAGGCTTCCTCCCCTCAAAACTGAAATTCGACTAATCCAGGAACATATGCCCTTTTTAGTAGAACACAGCAAAACTGTTGTGTTAGATAAAACATAATAAGTGTTACAGTATCTAAAAAATAAGAAATATTAAACGTAAGTATACAGTATGGTGCAAATTAAATGAATAAATAATTTCAAAAAGCGTTGACTGCAGAGAAAATTCCTGAAACTCGCAGATTTGGATTTATAAATTGGTTGTAATACGACAAAAATTATTATTTAGTTTTTGTATTATAGAAATATCAGAAAAAAGTAAATTAGTAGCATTAAATAATATAAAATGTTATTTAATGTTTGTTTGGGTCGAGCTTAATTGTTATTTTAATTACTACAATAAACATTATTATTTATTAACTACAAAACAAATAAAGCATGTGGTCGAATTTGACACCCAGCTAAAATATAATGTGGAGGACGATCATCACAACTTAATTAACACTCCGATGCACGACCGCTTTTAGAATACATGAGTACACGACGGTGGTCTGTCAAGACCAAAAGTTGTGTAATTTTTTTCTAACCTTTGGTACATATGAAGCAAGTTTCATAAATACCTGCATGTTCATGAAACTTGATGAGTGACACCTGGGCAAGTACCAGGTGAGAAAGGTAACTAAAAATAAGAGCTATTTAACTTAAATTTATATAACTGATTTTTATACATATTTTGTAGAATATTATTTTGAAAATACTGTAATAAGTGTCAGACACTTGTCATGGACCAGAACTTTTGTCAGACGCTTTAAAGCTCCACTAAAATTAAATGAACTTTACTTACTTTTACAAGTCTGATTTTTAAATATGTTATTAATGGAACTATAATAAAGTTATATATAATCAGTCAGACAAATTAGAATGACCAAGTATCCCTCAAACACAAAAATTAGTTAACCAGAAGTATGAGCGCGATAAAGCTGTGCTTGCATTTCAGAGTGAGTGAGACGTCTATAATAACTCGGTTCTCCTTCTTTAACTCACAATCTGTTTCACTCTGTGTATGTACCCCTTGCGCCTAACCTATAATATCTAGTCTAGTTCGAATCTGTCAGAGCACACATGTTTTTGTTGTTTATATTGTGTAGTTTGTGAGTAATATTAAGTTATTTGCAATAGTGAAAATCATGGAAGAAAACAATTCAAAATGTGTATTTTGTAAACAATCCAGTAATGCATTAAAGTTATTTACTAAAGAGACATTTAAAAAAATCAAAATTGTATTAAAACAGCGAATAATCCATAACCTAAAATTCAAAGACTTAGTTTTACCGGATGATATGTATGATAATGGTTATCATCGAGAATGTTACAAAAATTTTACTGCTTTGCCAAAGAAGTATTATTACGCCATTCCAGAAAAACCAAAAAATGTTAAAAAAAAACAGATGCATCGAGTATTGTTGAAAATATATCAGCTGCGTCGACATCAAGCTTACCAAGTAATTCTAATGTTAATAATGATTTATGTACAGAATCAACCTCAAGTCAACAAAATAATTCTACGGTTCCTGATTTATATGTAGTGTCAAATTCAAGTCCAGCTAGTACTATACTTTAATCTATTATAATATCTGAGCCAAGTGTTGAGTCGAATGTTGAATTAGAATCAGGTAAACCGGTGTCATGTAATTTGGAAGATCTTAGTGTTGCATTTGAATGTGATCTCGATTCCTCTTCTCATAATATTTCATTTGAAAGTGATATGAATACTGACACAAACCAGACATGTATTTATTGTGACCAAAAAACTAAAAGACATAAACTGAAGAGACTACCTTTGCATGCGTGTGATAGAAACGATTTCTTAAAGAAATTAAAAGATAGCGAGGAAGACTCATAGCAATTAATTGAAAAAGTGCAAGCTGTAACGGATGCAACAATATATTACCACAAAAAATGTCAATTGGAACATTTATACAACATATCGACAAAGAAAAATACAACTAAAGACCATTCAATATATTGCTTACCGATGAGTGCATCCAAAAAGATATTTTCAAAATAATCCAAAAATTTAGTTAAAAAAAATTAGCAAAAATTTTAAAAATTTTGATGCTAGTTATTTACCACCATGCCAAAGTGAGTTAGTTATTCCAACAATTCCGCCGTGCTAATTACATTTCTAGCATATGAAATAATGCAAATGCAAAACAACCAACCATTTTAACTCCTAAACACAATGGGTGGAGATTAGAAGAAAACCAATATCACTTTCATTGATTTGATGGTGACCAATTACCAGCAAACGTTAGTGAATTCATTCAAATTTCAGGTATTATACTTTGATTTCAGGTTTAGAATTTATTATGTTTGTGATTTTCTGCTTTTTAATTCTTTGAACTATTTTTTGCAGAAGAACCAGCCAGCAACAACATAACTGATAATGATGAAGATGATGACTCGGATGAGCAGCATCATGATTGGTTGAATGATGAAAATTCTAATAATTGCGGCAATGAATATGATGATTAAAATATAGAAAAATGTTTGTTTCATTCAATCCTAGTTGAACATTTTTTACAAAAATTATTTTTTTTTAATTATCCTAACTGGTATCTTTTCTACAATAAAGTAAATATAATTTCTTATGAAACCAAATTGCTCCGAATTAATTAATTATCCCAAATATATTCAATACATTAATTTACTTTAATATTTATCTTAATGCTAGAGTTCATCATATTAAAATAGAGATGCAAAAATATCTAATCGGATCGAAAACAGTAAGTATTCCTAATATATTTGAATTTTTTACTCTGAGGCTCATGCGCACAGCACTCTCGCGCTCATACTTCTGGTTAACTAATTTTTGTGTTTGAGGGATGTTTGGTCATTCTACTTTGTCTGACTGATTAAATATAACTTTATTATAGTTCCATTAATAACATATTTAAAAATCAGACATGTAAAGTAAGTAAAGTTCATTTAATTTTTGTGGAGCTTTAAAGCGTCTGACAAAAGTTCTGGTCCATGACAAGTGTCTGACACTTATTGCAGTATTTTCAAAATAATATTCTACAAAATATGTATAAAAATCAGTTATATAAAATTAAGTTAAATAGCTCTTATTTTTAGTTACATTTCTCACCTGGTACCTGCCCAGGTGTCACCCGGCAAGTTTCATAAATATGCAGGTATTCAAAGCACGCGAGACGCTACTGAGACTGTAAGGTTTCATCTGTGTGAAAATAAGTTATGTCTGATCGCTCTGGGATCTTGGACTATAATAATTATAAGCTTATTTGATATTCTTTGTTATAATTTAATTTAGTTGAACTGACCATCAGCAATTATAATTTATTTATTCTCAACAGTAGCAATATAAAACTTTACTTAAACTTGACTGACAATCTATTTTATATTTTTCTTGACATTACTTCAGAACTGTATCCTGTCAATACATAAATTAACAACTATAGAACAACATCCACTTTTAATGTTGGATATTCTAACATTCTTTACCAAAAAAAGTTATTACGCATATCGATTATAAAATTGCTGATTACTTTTCGAAAATGACTATCACTCACAAAAAACAATGAAAAATATTGTTTTACTACAATGCTATTGACTATAACGGGTTAGTTTTAATTTTAACATTTTTAGGGCCCTACATTTTTAGGACCCTGGTAATGTTCGATTGAAAATTCTTTTGAAGAAAATCGGCATCGCCGCGCTAAAAAATTTCCATAAGAATTGCATTGCCGTATGTTCGTGTACTGTAAACACGTCAAGCTGTAAAGTCAAGGAGGGACAGACTCACGGTTCGTAGACCTACTACGGTTGCCTCTTCCGACTAACCAATGACGAAATTACGTCACGAGAGTATAGTAATTTGAATCGTAACATTGTTAATCGTCGTTTTTATGTCTTTGATGTGTGGAAAATAGTAAAGATAGTTATGAAATAAAGATGTCTAGTGGATTATAATACCTAATTATGGAAAACTGTTGATATGTAGGCAATTTGGTACTTAAAATTAATCAGAACCGGTTGTTAACGTTTATCCAATGTTAATGCAGGATTTACGTAAATCTAGGTCTTCAATCTCCATTTTACACTTAAAATTTGTCGCGTATACTGAATTTCCATCAATACTGGATTAACTATTGAATGTATTACCGAATTACATAACATTTTTTCCATTTTTTTAGTATCTTTCCTTGATTGATCATTAATGTCTAATGGCATTCTAAAATTTCATCAACATTATTATTACGTTAATACACAATGAAATTTTAAAGTTTTAACCTACCTTATAAAAAAATACGAAGATAACAGGTACGATGTACAACTACAATAAATGACGTTTCTTCGATAATTCAAAATACGTTTTTATAGAACACAACACCAAAATTTCAAATACAAAAATATAAAGTAAACTGAGATATTTAAGAAACGATAAACAATAAAGCAAATAATAAACTGAAAGATAATTACCACGAACAAACTGTGATAATAAATGGGTTTTGTATTCTTGTGTACTCTGGTGACGTATCTCAAGCATCCCCACCCCAGCCGAAAGAGGCAACCGTAGTAAGTCTACGAACCGTGGGACAGACTATAGTATCTTTGCCCAGCGCATGTGACGGAGGATCCAATCAATTGTTAGCTACAGTCAGTCATTAAATTTTTAAAATAATAAACTTTTTGCATATAATCCAAGTAAATATAAAATATGATCTGGTGCACTTTTGACCTGAAATCATGTTTTTTACTATACCCTGTTTATGTATATACTGATGGCACGCTATGTACATTATATGTACTATACGTCTCACATCGTTTGATTTATGTATCATATGCTAGTATTAGGCTAGTTGTTTATTTTTTAATCAGTCAAAGGCTTTTTCAGGTCAATAAACCAAATTTACCTTATATTCACCTCATACTTTATATATAAAGCAAATATGTCTATTGTTATCCATAGTGTCTAGTGATATGTCGTATGTCGCTGTACGTTCATTAATAACGAAGACGATGTGTAGTGCCCTTTTGGTAGTCTATTTGTTTGTTCTTTCTATCTAAATATATTCGTTATATCCTCCCCTTTTATTTGATATGTCGCATGTTAGGATTCGATCAGTTGTTTATTTAGTATATAGCCTTCTTTAAGTCAATAAATCAAAATTTGTCTTATAGTAAATCTATTTTTTATCTATAGCACCCTATCAAATCTCGTATGTCGCTATACGTTCATTATTAATGAAGATACTACTTAGCCAGAGGCCTTTAAGTCAATAAATCAAAATTTGTCTTTTAATTAAACTATTTTTATCCATAGTGCCCTACGACATCCCGTATGTATGTATGTTTTCTATCTTAATATATTCGTGATATCCTTCCCTTTTATTTAACGTATCACATGCTTCAATCGGACCAATAACAAAGGAGATATAATGTAATGCCCTCTTAGCAATGCCGTAATGTGTGCTTTTGTCTTAACCAATTTCTCTACCTGCTCTCCTTTCCAATAATCAATCATACGTTACGATCCGACGAACTATTCTACTAATGAAGAAGACACGGTATAGCAGCGTTTTTACAGGAATATCTTTTACTTAATTTTACTCTCATCAATTTGTAGAATGAATTAGCAATCAACCGTATCGGTTTAAGAACAAAATATAATAAAACGCTTTTTTGGATTGTGTATTGCTTGTTTCCATTAAGGAACTGGATGGCATTTACTGGTGAAGTTAATTTTCCCAATATTTTTATCTGCTGAATCTATGTATTATTAGTTTTGTAATAAAATCTACTTCTTCATTCACAATACTGTTTTGATATATATGACATGCTAGTTGTGTTGGATATGGTTTTGAAACTTCGTCCAATTCGCATTTTTCAAGTTCCATTTGGCTGATGGTATAGCTGTAGAAGCTTCTTCGTTATGAATTGTAATAGTTTACTAACTGTTGTATGGCTCGAATAATACATTCCATAAAAGCATTATGCGTTATTGATGGTTCGAATATAGATAGGTCAATAGAAAAACCTTCTCCCGTTCTTAGGTCGAAACGGGTGTCTTCTCCATCATTAAGTAGATTTAGGTTGAATTTTACCAGAATTGATTCTATTTTTCTACCAAGATGTTAATTTTTTTAAACCCCATAAAGGATTATGTGCGTTGAAGTCTCCGACAATTAGTCGTGAAGTAGGTATTTGATCTAAAAGATCCGATATTTCGTTATCGTTAATTTCTTGGTTGGGGAGAATGTATGTTTCATACGGAAAATTTCATACTGTGGTATTGTGGCCATTGTGCTATTAATATGGTTCTTAATATATATCGCTACTCCTCCGCTGGCTATTTTAGCATCTCGTCAATTTTTAAAGAAACAATTAAGTTTTCTAGTTTATGTGCTGTGTAATTTTTAAAATTAGTTTCTTGTAAATATAGAATGATTGGTTTGTATTTTGAGATTAGAATTTGCAACATTTCTAATAAATGAGTTTAATACCCATTTATTTTCCATTGAATTAAACTAGTGAATTTTATTATTGTATTTTTGTAGAGGTGTCACTATCTGCCTCGCAGGGCCGCCGCTACCATGTGTGCCAAGTGTGCATCGCACACGGGCGGCCAAAAGCACTCCACTGATGATAATACTTTTTTAAAACGAAAATAAATTTAAATAATTAAATAGTAATGATTCAGATAATTCTGTGAACTCTAATATTTCAAACAATAATAATTATTCAGTCAGTGATATTACTCAAATGCGTTTCATTTATCATGTATACTTCTTTTTTTCATCCTAACCTAAAAGAAATGTCAGAAAATATTATTTATTGTATGTACTGCCGCCCTTTTGCAGGTACAGTCATAAAGCAGTTTCGGAAATACTTTTTAATTCAAAGCGGCTGGCGGCTCTCGGACTTCAGTTATTTGGGATTTCAAACGTAGATACTTCACAAGAATTTAGGCAAGTGGTTGTATGTAAAGTTTCTGTTATAATATTGTTCCTACGGTTATGTTTATAGATGGGTTATTACGTCTTATGTTCAGTCTTAGTTGAGAATTCGATCAATTTAGACACGCTTTTAAAAAAAGATTTTGTTTGTAAAATATAGTACTGTACCCATTTCTTTTGCACAGTAGGTACTGTATTTCGAAGTAACGTCGAGATCAGAACAATTTTATTCGCGTACGCGTTACGGGTAGATATTATTTGGAGAAACATTATTTGGACAACTTATTTGAAGTGTTTTTGGATTTATTTTGTTAAATTCGCCCGGCTTCGTTCTTAAGTGATAATTTCAAAATGTCCGAAAGAAAAAGAAAACGACTTTCAGGCTTTCAATATAGAAAAATAAAAGAGACAAAAACTGAGGAGAAAAAAAAACTTAGCGATGCACTGGAATTATTTTTTTATGAAAAACATACATGAAAATATAGAAGACTCGGATATAAATTTAGGATCTTCAACTTCAAGCGAAGTCCAAACCATAGAAAAAAGTACCAAATAATTGAATATTCCTGCGAATAGAGACGGAGGATTTGATCACAATAATAGCGATAGTGCGAGTGCTGATGCTGAAACGCCTAAACCTGAAACCACCAACCAAGACAGAACAATTAATGTTCCAGTTAATCTGGATTGCAGTGTAGGAAGCTTCAACATATACTTGGTTTCAGATGATCCCGAAAAATGGTCTGCAAATATGAATCCAAGTTAAGTTCAATTTGTTGTTGAAAATTTTCCTTAGCAATTTACAAAAAATTAACTTCCCCAGAGATACAAATAATAGGAAATTTTCAGAAACCAATAAGTTATTTGAACCAAATAATGGAAATTATTTGCAGTTAGGAAATGATTTCTAAGTTTGACGCTGTATTATCAGAGCATCTTCGTCGTGTGGAATCCAAGAGTACAAATATACTACATTATTTAGGATGGCAATATCAAAATGAATTGATTGTTTTATTGGCAAACTCTGTTCAGGACGTTATCCTAAAACAAATTCGAGAATCTAAATATTTTTCTATCATATTAGATTGTACCCCAGATATACCCCCAGTACTAAATATTCAAGTAAGTATTTATCTATTTACAAATTATTATTATATTATGCATCTTCTGCACATTTCTTTAAATAATAGTATGTATGTCTAAAGTGTAGGAAGGGGGGCGGCAAATATTAAGTATTAAGTTGCACACGGGCGGCCAATACCTTAGCGGCGGCCCTGCTGCCTCGATATGGAAATCTGAATCAATTTATCGAAGCTTCTATTTCTTATTCGGGTGCATCTACTGTTAATTTTTCGGTCATTTAGTTTAGGGTATATTTTTGTTAGTAGATCTGTGACTTCAGAAATTTCATTGGTATACATCCTTGCAATGCTTAGTGGGTCTGAAGACCATGTAGTTTCCGAAGAAATATATTAGTTGTTTATAGTTTAAGGGATAACTCGAATTTTGGTCTCTAAATAATTATTCTGTTGGCTTCAGCATTTCTTCTAGCGTATTTTTTGATTTCTTGTCTTTTTTTATTTAGTCATTTCTTTGTTTTTTAGTAGTTCAAAAATATGTTCTGATGAAGGAGTTGGGAACGGTGTTGAACGCTCGAAAACTGTGCGTTTTTGTGGTAGTGTTTCTGTTTCGGTTTGGTTAGTTGTTAGTTCAGTTGGTTGTCACTAGTTACTTCTTTAGTGTCTGATTGTTACTATTTTCAATAGAGTTCTCGCCCGCTTCTTTTTTGTGAGGTGTTGAAGTTGTATTGCGGGGTATTTTTGCATATTTGGCAAGTCTGCATTATTTAACTCTGTTAATGTACTAGATATGAGAATGGTCTCGAACCATGTGAAGTTCATGCCTTCACGATAGTTCTTGTTTTCTTCGATATAAAAACAATGCGCCATTTTGCAGAAAACCATTGTTCATTTGTTGTTGTTTTATATTGCCAAACTTTGACAACTGTATGTCCAACGTTAATTCAAGTATGGTGCAGCTAATAAATCTTTCTTTTTGCCACGCGATATTCCCAAATTGGTTATAGACAATTACGTCATATTATTTTCTCCTTATATATTAAATAATGGAATTCTAGCAGCGTTTTATGCATCGAAAGTTAAGATCATGTAATGTTTTTTGTAATGATTCACAGCTCATTTTAGGAAAATTACTGATTTCGCCTCTTTCTTCTTCTCTTTTTTAGGTACCGTGTCCTAATGCAGACGTTGGACATTATCATGTTTAAAATTTCCTGAAATCGTTTTCTATCGGCTGCCGCGCAAAATAATTCTTTTCCCATTTTTAAAGACAAAAGAATGTATAGTTCTGTGAAGAATATTTCGTCCAACTTCATAGATTTTAGTTCACACTGATTTGTATTTAGAGGTTTTACATCAGTTCATCAAACAACAGGTCAGTTTTCTTTCTCGCACACTACATTGAACTGTAGCTACTGACAATGCTGTTAAAAAAATAACAGCGACTAACAGCTTCCGTTATAGGTACTTTTTTTAGTCTATCTATACTTTCATTACTCTTTATCATTACTTTATTATACCTACATAGCTAATGATGCCTAAAATTGTAATAAAATGTAAAGGTAAAACACATATTTTTTAATTCAATTTTATTGTTGCTTTACAAAACACCACAAACTTAAATGTGGCAACACTCTAAAAACTGTTACCTGTACCTACGTAATAAATTAAAGATACATTAGGTCCCTGTTTTTTTCCAATAATATAATGTAAATTATTGTTATGGAAGTAGATGGTTGTACTGTGACGATGTAGAATTGTGATTCATGACGTGCTATAGGCTTAAAAGGAAATTATGTACGCTTGGTTTTATTAAAATTGATTTATATTCCTTACTGCTTAAAGAAATAAGTCCTTTTCGGCTGCTTTTTGCAAAATAACATTGTATTGTAGACTTATCAATAGTATTTATTGACGTATCCTTCGCTTGTTTTCAAGTGGATCTTTTTTCATAACTATAAACATTCTACAGCGCTGGTGACAAAATACATAATTTAATAACTCTTAAAGAACCCATAATTTTTTTGTGATTGAATTAGTGAAATATGTCTGGCTATGATTAGTGTGTGACTACTACAGTAGTTTACCCTAATACATTAATTTGAACGACTACCTTATTCCTTCTGCACTAAATTTGTTCGGTATGTTGTTGTTGTAAATGCTCCTATACATTCCTTTCAGTTTTGATGGGTTTGAAATGCGCTGTATTAGTCAATTCTTTCTGTAAAATACTGTTTCACCACTGAAATTCTTATTCTTAAGTAGCTAGTTTTAGTGTATTTTGAATAAATCTCATAGATTTTAAAATTTTTCAAAAGTATTTAAAATATAAAACATACACTCAAGTAAGACTTGACTTTGAACGAACTTGTTTACGAATTTTATTACACTACTGACAAATAACTCCCAAAAGGGTTTTTTGGACCATTTTATTTTCTTTAAAATTATTTTGTAAATAATCATATTGTTACGTAAAAATATGAGTCATATTAAAAACTTGTAAACATGTTTATTACTAATATCATTATTTATTCAAGTATTTTCTAGGTCATGAATACCTGACACGATGTTATAAAAACAAAGTTCGAGGCGAGTCGATGCGAAATCCAGTTTGCCCTTACCGTTTTCGCCGTCCAGTCTAGTCAAGAAGGTTTTCGACTTTTCGAGATAACGGCGATTTATGTATATAAATAAAACATTTGTGTATGGAGGAACAGTTAATTTTGAAGACGCGCTCGCGATTTTAATTGTTACGTTCGCCTAAAATAAATTATGTATTATTAGTGGTTAATAAACTTATATAAATTATCGTGCTTTTTAATAAATTAGAATAAGAACAATATAATAAATTAGTAAAGAATTCATAAATACAATCGAACAAAATATAAATAATTATAAATAAATAAAAGACATTACAATATTCTAAATAGAAATTAATTCATGAAGAAAGGGCTAC
Organism: Diabrotica undecimpunctata; assembly: GCF_040954645.1. Taxonomy (NCBI): domain Eukaryota; kingdom Metazoa; phylum Arthropoda; class Insecta; order Coleoptera; family Chrysomelidae; genus Diabrotica; species Diabrotica undecimpunctata. The sequence continues at coordinate 51,406,942 of NC_092810.1, read as the reverse complement.
TCCAGGGCCTGCTTAAATTACGTTGATTTTTCGAGTATTTTAAATTTAACTGAATGATACCAGGATTCTATTAAGCGTTGTCAGTCAAATGCATCTTCATCTGTTCATTCTGCATTTCTTCCAATCAGATATTTAAAAATATGGCAAACAGTCTGATTCGCGCCACAGCTAAACCGCGAGACTACCAATGTGTTGGTAAAAATAGCAAAAACGACTAAAATTTAAGCACTGCAGCGCACGTTAAGTTCCTCGAACATATTTTCTGACAATGTAGCGTTTCATTGTTCTAGTCCTTAAAATTGTTGGTACCAAGAAATAACTAAACTATCTCATAGACTGTTTTTATTACATCTCAGTACGCCGTAAAGTAATTTTATCTGGATGTAGTATGTTAGAAGTATTTAAAAAAAATTTCTCATGAAAATAACTGCGTATTATAGACGCGGCTGCATTTTCTATCCCCCAAGTACCTACCTAATAAAAATGTCTATATTGACACTCAAATTTTTAATTAGTCTGGCGACCGATTATGAAAGAATCGAACAAACCAATTTCATCTCATGTCTTAGTTTGTTGTCGCAATGCCAGCTGACGTCAATTTACAAGTTTTTTAGTGCAGTTCAGTAGTGAAAGACCCACGTTTGTGACAGGTTTAATAATTTTTTTGTCCCATTCGTTTTTCTTATTTTCCAGAGTTTTTCCAATAGACGTTTTAATGCCAGGCTACTTACGGAGCCGCCCTTCGTCAATATGTCATCAATCTTCCTTCTTCATCGTCTTTTTGTCGAAGTAAGAAAATGATTCGACCTGAGAGTCACTGCTCTTTTTTTGCTTAGAAACACATACCCTAATGATGGATGAACATATTCGATCATTGACCTAAATTTCGATTATTGAGCGCGAAAAGACATTTACCGATAGAAGTTATTGCATATAATTGAATGAAAGATAGATATAATTGAATCAAAGGTATATAATTCATTTTATAATTACAGTACATTGCGTTCCGAGGAGAAAGGCGCGGTTGGTGAAACTATGGTTGGCGAGGGATATACGTATATTAGTAAATATGTAGTAATACGATAAAATAATAAAATAAGCAGTTAGATAGTCATATTTGGTAAATGTATACCTATGAGCACACATTACGACTATAGAATGCTTTAAAAACTTCATTTTTTAAAATATGATAAGATGATTGGCTGCTTCATTTTCTTCCTAATTTTCTTTTGCGATTATTTGTACTGTGCCAATAAGCCTTCTAAACTATTCTTGAAATCAAACTGCTTTCCATAGAAGGATTAAACCATATCTTCAAATTTTTGAGCAGACGATAATATCGTGTTTATGTTGCTTAAAGTGAGAGACGTGATTGCCGCCTCGACTTTTATTTCTTGGACATAGACGTTATGTAAAGAAATTTTTTTTTAATCTTTGGAATCAACCTTTACTCTCCTGGAAACTAGAAGATTCGTTGTCAGCCTTTAGAATGTCGTAAAAACAAAGAGCCTTTTCTTATTTTATTCGTGTGCTAATTGGCATCCTCTTTCTTGTTTGATCTTCGATCCAAATGGTCAGCGCTTTTTCCATTTTTTCCAAGGTTTGAGATCGCAAAAAACAAATACATGTTTTCTTAATAAAATCTTTATTATTCCTTTCAGACTTTTTTAGTATAAAAACTATGTATGTACGTTAAAACGAGAATTGTAAATTGCTGTTACCCTACGCGAAATGCGAGGAAGTAGATTATAATATGTACATATCTGTGAAATGCCTACTAGTTAATGTGACGCAAAGGAGTTATTTCATCGGACGCCAGTGAATTACCGCGAAGACTGTGTAGAGTGGAGCATTCGTCAAAAGTCGATTTGGCGGATATCGAAACCGCGGTTGATGAGTCCGCGGATAACGAGAGATTACTGTACATTTGTATTTATTTTTACGTATTTTTTATTATAAGTGAGTTGAATCTAATTTTAATTGGAGTATTATTACCTTCGAACCAAAAAGCTTTTTAGGTTAACAGATTGTGGTCCGAACCGACGTCTTTTATTTATCAATTTTTAGAAAGTTTTAAGCAGTAATTAATTTTGAATAATCATTTATTTTGTTTTGTCTTTTAACCTATTGATAGTAGTATATCTTGTTTTTTTAACAACTAATAAATACATTTTGTGAAGTTCACTATTTTTGTGATTTCATTTTATTGACAATGTAACTTTTTTGCAATATATAGGTAAGCACGTAAATTTTAGTAGTTTTGCTTGTGTCGTCCTATGATAACGATTTTGAGTCCTTTATAAATCTTGGGTTAAGATTTATTGGCATATCTTTTCGATATTTCTTGGCTTTTTAGGTCAAATTATTATCTATTTATTATCTACACGTTACCTATATGTTAGTCATATCCTTACCCATTCCAATAAAGCTCCTGATTCTGATCAGGGTCAGTCCTTTGTAATGTTTCTGTGTATGATCAGCTTATTGCCACCTGATCTTCTCTTCGACCAAATGAGCTACTTTTTCGTTACAACACACAATTGAATCGAATATATTTTTAAGTAACTAAACATCTTCATAGTGATTATAACGTTTTCATTACGTAATCAATAAAAACGGGACCGGCATTCCGTACAAATTATTTTAAATGTATTTATATGGCAAGTTATACCCTACGTAAAAGCTCGTTTCAAGTACTTTCAACGACATATATTACAGATTGAATTACACAATTCAACAACTGCTGCATTGTATCTTCTGAACAAAATAAAATGAACTCAAAAACTTTTTGGGCGCCTATTTATAGTTTTTGAAAAATTCTGTGAAGTGTTTCTTAAAAATAGTGGACGGTAGCCATTTTGTAATCCTACAAAATGGCGTCCGTCCGCCATTTTTAACGATTATATCTCTGAGACTTCCATCAAGAATTAGTAACAGATATCCCACATGAGTTAACCAAAAAGTATTACTTTGGTTTTATTATTATTATTTTATAGAAATGTCGTTGAAGAGTTTTAAAATAAGGTATTACCGGTTAACGCCATAAAACCTTTAGTACGTCTACAGAAAAATTGATTAATGCTTTATGATGAATAAATAACCTTTTATGATTTAGAAAATGTTGGATAAGGGCAGATTTCAGTTGCGCACTGTGTATTATGTATTTAATTAAACGTATCTGGATATTTAGAGGTAATAAAAAAAACTATGTAGTAACGATTTATTAATATTTTAATAATACAGTACAAAAATATAAAAATATATTTAATGACAATTATTTTAATTCATGTAAACTTTTAACTCTGATCATGGGTCTGGAGGAAGAGAAATTATTAGGTAGAGCAGAAGTTTGATAGGGAATACTAGAGGTAGTAAAATTATTATTGGTATTATTATTTGGCATAAGACTTGTTGTGTTCAAGGTATTCTGTTGAAGATTATTATATTGACGTGCATTACCATTTGCGACTAGAGGGTTAAGTATGACACGTTGATTATTTAACGAAGGTGCAGTAATCTGTTGATTATTACTGTTAGAATATGTATATTGTACATTTTTTTGGTTAGGTGCGGCACTCAAACGATTGTAGTTGGTAAGGTTGCAATCATTTACTGCAGGATTTGAAACAGATCTTAGAAATGATGGATGATTACTATCTGTCATAACGGCACCGCCGGATCTAAAATCTTGAGAAATACTATTTGTTAAATTCATTGAAGTGATTGATAGGGGTATCAACTCTTGTTGAGAATTATTTGTAGTATTGTTAACTATTGAGCTGTTTAGGGTATGAGGAACTATTTGTGGAGAAATGGCATTTCTATTCAGTGGTGAAGTATTTGATCGACTAAACTCTTGACGACAATTATTAGTAGCGTTATTAACTAATGCGTTGTTTAGAGTATGCGGAACTATTTGTGGAGAACTGGCATTTCTATTAAGTGGTGAAGTATTATTTGGTCTTGAAATTGATTGATGATTAACCCCTGGCATAATTACATCAGATGATCTAAAGACTTGAGAAATATCATTTGTTGAATTAATTGAAGTGTTTGATGGGGGTATAAATTCTAGTCGAGAATTATTTGTAGCGTTATTCACTATTGCGTTGTTTGGAGTGTCTGGAACTATTTGTGGAGAATTGGCAGTTCTATTCAACGGTGAAGTATTATTTGGTCTTAAAATTAATCGATGATTACCACCTGTCATAATTACACTAGATGATCTAAAAACTTGAGAAATATCATTTGTTGGATTAATTAAAGTGTTTGATAGGGGTATAAATTCTTGTCGAGAATTATATGTAGCGGTATTAACTACAGCGTTGTTTGGAGTATGGGGAATTAGTTGTGGCGAACTGGCATTACTATTCACTGGTGAAGTATTATTTCTAGAATTAAGTAAGTGTGCGTTTGAAGTATTAAGAAAATTGGGAGTAAAATGTTGGGAAAAAATAGTTTGAACGCCATTAGGAGATGTGACCGTTGTAGAAGACTGTGTAAGTATATTAGGAGTAGATACCATTGTTTGATCTTGAGTTGAACAATGCGTTTTGGAATATTGCGTATTAGACTTTAACATACTTCCTAGCCTTTGGCGAATTTTTGATATTGATCCGTTTATTACACTCGGAATCGAATGACTACGTTGCACCTTCGCTGGGTTATTTGTCTTTACAGAATTTGTGAGTACAGTTTCACTTGGTTTCAATGTTATATTTTTAATATCCACATGTGCCTTTTTATTAAATAAAGGCAATGGTTTTATGTCATTCCACATGGTTACCTCTTTGTTTGTGTTAGATTCTTGTCCAGAGATAGTAACACAATGTTCACCATGTCGAATATTTACTGGAACTTTATACAAGGCTAATTGTAAAAACATATTTTTCATTATCCCATTTCTAGTTATATCCTCGGTACTTGGAGCTTTTAACGACTTATGCTTGACTCGTTTTGCGTGTCGTAATAAGTCTTTTAGCAGAATATTATCAGAACCCTTTAAATTAGTGATACCTACTAATGTGTCATCTTGTAATCTAATATCAGGCCTCACTATTGCTGTGTTTGAATACTGAACTGGTAACACTTCTGCAGGAGTGTTTGGTACCTCAGTTTGAGGTAAAAGTTCGTTGTTACTGATTGTAGTAGGGGACTGTAGAAACGTGTTATATTTAGCTGGGTAATATGTTGTAACTTTGTTTAACAAGTCTGTTAAACATTTATTAGTCACTTTTTCAATACTGCTTGATTCTGTTGCAACTACAGTTACGTTAGTAATGGTAGTTGACTTCTCAACTGGTTCTTCATCGTCGGATAATACTATAACTTCATTAGAATGTAAACTATTTTTGTTGATGACAGAATTACAATTAAGATATTTGTTTCTGATATTCGGATCCAAATCAACTCTAGTTAATTCGACATATGGTTTACTATTTAAAGCGTGACCTATGGTACATTTCTTTTCATGCGATATTCTACGTTCTACTAGTCTGAATCTTGCTTTACAAAAGCTGCAACAAAAATGTTCTTGATAATGAAGCTTAAGAGTCTTTGCGTTTTTGTGAATTGTTAAGCAAATATTGCATTTATGAGTCTTTTTTTGTTTAGATGAAGGTTGACTGGGTTTTAATTCTAAAGTTTCAAATAATGTTGGGTTTCTTTCGTCCGTATCGGATATAAAGTCACTCGAAGATAATCTTCTCCTTTTAATTTTACTTTGCTGTGTTACGGTAATTGACTCGTTACTTTTGTTACTTTCATTACTTTCCCTTTTACGTTTAGATGAGTCATTAGAAATAACTTTAAAGTTTGCGTGATCATCATCATATTTGATATTAATAGGAGTTACTTCGAAATTAGTCCGGTCATCTACGAGCTTAATACTAATGGGACTAACTTTTAACTGAACTTGATCGTTTTCCATATTATTCGGACTATAACTTTTGTTTTCTGAAATACTTGTTTCTACAGAACTATTTGTAATCGAGATATTTTTATCGTCCGTTGCTCTTTCCGTAGCTAATTTTAAATTTATGTTATTGTCACTACAGTATTTTTCGACTGCGTCTAACTCTAAGCTAATAAAGGGATTTACATCGAAAACCAGAACATCAGTCCGTAATTTAAGGTTCGGATGACGCTTAAAAAGTTCTGACACTGTGTCGTGAACTTTTACTTTTTTAGGTATATTTGAATTATGAGAATAACTATCATTCTCATCTTTTTTCGATCCATCTACCTCATTTAATTCATTTTGGTATAAATTATTATTATTATGGTAGGAATCGTCTAGTGTTTCTGTTCGGAGTTGTTTTGTTGTTGTAATCGTGACATCGGTGTTGGGAATTTTCATTTCCGTCGCTTTTAAATGCTCTATACATTTTTCCTGAAAACAAAAATCAATTATTACTTTATATAGGCATACGAGGATTAATAATTAAAACATTGAAATAAAAACATATAAAAAAACATTAATTTGTTCTTAGTTACAAAAGCACTTGGATTATTATAACCATCTTAACAATATTATGAGTGGGACTTTATACAAGAACCATTTTACAAGACCAATCAAAAGTATGTAACAATTGTCCGGAATTTGTGATAAAAAGACAAACTCTAGACTATTGAATGCAATATTATTCTTTACTATCAAACATTGTTAGATGCATCAAGCACTATTCATTCGCACACATTCGCGAATAATCCGTGGAATGAAAGAATATTCAAAATCATTTCATAGGATTCAACCTATAACCGTAAAATATGAAATCCGGTCATTACAAAAAATGAATTAAGCCAAATCTGACCTAAAGGAAAATTGCACAGCGTTACATTAATATTGTCATAATTTATGCGCGGATTCTCGAGAAGTTTAGACAGATATGCGAGATATAAAAATACATATTTAAGATTAATCTTGTTATTCTTGATACGAGGCAAACGAATTAAAACAAAATTATAGATTACCTTGAGTAATTTGTCAGTCTTAATAGATCTCTCTCTGAATTCGTGCATTTTAATAACGACTTGGATGCAAGTGGCACATATTTTCCTCGAGACGACGTCTCTCTCCAAAATCTGCAACAAAAAATATACTGTGAATAATTATTGTTGAGGGTATACAGAAATTAAAACATGTTAAACTGATTTTTTTTTTCAATTCATTGCAAATTTAACTGATTTGTAAAGCAATCACAAAATATTTACATACGATCAATTGTTTTTCATTTGTACACCGGACACAAAAACTGGAAACGTAGCAACTTTACTGTAATTATTCCATTCAAATAGTTTTTAATCGATTCTACATCCGTATCAACAATTAAGCATTATCATGGTAAAAAGTAGAGTAACAAATATCACTTTTTTGTTTAAACATTTTTTCATTGTGTGCTATACTAAATCTATACTCCGTTAATGTATGAACTGATTGTCAGAATACATCGAACCCGAACTAACTAATTTATCATGACAGCAAACAGTATTCAGAAACAAGTACTTATGCAATGAGTGATGGATTCGACCGTTACTTGACAATATAACAATAATATAACAATAAAACACTGAAAACTTCGTTTCCAAACTTTAAGTTTGTATACACAGTGGTGTATACAAACTTAAATATGGCGACTGCCCAAAAACTAACATCGGTCAAATTGGTAGAACTTTTAACAAACGTTTAGCAGAACATAAAAAGGCTTTCAATAATAGAAAAACAGATTCTACATACGCTCTTCACCTTCTAGATCACAATCATTATTTTAATGACGAATTTCATATTCTTCACATCCAAATAAAGGCCTTAAGCTATCTTATTAGAATCATGGAAATTAACAAACTAAAAAATACAGAGATAATTCTGAATGACCAACTTAAGACAAACAGTTCTCCCCTCATCAACCTATTCAGTTAAAGACTATAAAGTGTAAACACATACCAAAAATAGATCACTTGAGAAAGGCACTCTGCCGAAACAGCAGTAGTGATAAGATATAATAAATTTTGTGGAAGTTATGAAAATAAAGTTTTCATTGTTTTAGTGTTATATAACTTATGCAATCTTAATAGCGTTTATATAACACATTCGAACACTTACGGGTGGAAAATAAGCTGAGAAAGAGAACTAATAATCATTCGGTTTTAGACATATTTATATACAATCAGTGTATCATGAAAAGACAAAGCAATTAAATGTTACTAAATGTTAAAACATTCAGAACTTAAAGAAATGAACATGCACTATTTAATATGACATTCCACGTTATTTTAGAAATAACTTATAATTTATATCGGATTATATATATTAAAGTATATTCATTTAGCAAATTCCCATCTGTAAACATGAGCACGTGTTGATATTCGCCCTCTCATTCGTCAAGAGGCTATTAAATATAATTTATTGCCTTAAGCCAGACGGATTCTCATGGTACAGATCCAAACTTGCCAGTCTGTTTAAATTAAAATTTTAGCGGGTTGCTTTTTTATTCAAAATGTTTACTTTGTTATGTATCTCTCAGTTAATGAATATTTTATTTAAGCACATTTTCCTTCGATGGAACATTAAATTTTGCTCACAGTGATTAAATTTCAAGAAATTCTTACACTAATAGTTTCAAAAGTAAATATTTTTAAAAATCATATAATATACCTTAGTACGACCCTGTTTGGCTTTCACGTGCGATTGTTGACAGATGGGAATTTGTAAAACGAATGTAGTTTAGGAAAAGAACCGCAAATAAAAACATTCGGTTCCTTTCTTAATAATTTTAAAAAGTTTACTTTTTTTGTTTATTTAGGTTCTCTTTTTAATAGAACACGATACACACACTTTTACTATACGCACTTTTATAACGATATAAATCTATATTGCGCACGGCCAAATCATGATAAATTTAATGAACGTTATTTCTGGTGAGGCTCAGAAACTACTATTTATATAGACCAAATAAATTAACTTGTATCTATAACGTATGTGTCCTTCCCAAATAGAAATTTGACTCGTCCATCACACAAAGGAAAAGATAAGCAGCCGATAGGAATTCCTAGCGCCAGTCTAGTACGCAAAACTCCAAAAATTTTCTCAAGTATATATTTGACATTTACACGTATTTTTAAAATAAATAAATATAATTTATTAAAAAAGATAAACAGAATTAAATAGAATTAAATAAAATTAAATAAAATTAAATAAAATTAAATAAAATTAAATAAAATTAAATAAAATTAAATAAAATTAAATAAAATTAAATAAAATTAAATAAAATTAAATAAAATTAAATAAAATTAAATAAAATTAAGTTAAATAAAATTTAATTAAAATTAAATAAAATTAAATAAAATTAAATAAAATTAAATAAAATTAAATAAAATTAAACAAAATTAGATAAAATAAATAAAATTAAATAAAATAAAATAAAATTGAATAAAATTAAATAAAATTAAATAAAAAATTAAATACAAGTAAACAAAATTAAGCAACATTAATTCAAATTAAATATAATTAAAATAAATAAATAAAATTAGTTAAAGTTAAACAAAATTAGGTTAAATTAAACAAAATTAAAATAAACGAAATTAAATAAAATTAAATTAAATAAACAAAAAAAATATTATATTATTATATTATATTTAATAAAATTGAATAAAATTGAATAGATTTAAAAAAAATAAATAACATTAGTTAACACTAAATAAAATTAAACAAAATTAACTAGAATTAAAACAATAAATAAAATTAGTTAAAACTGAATGAAATTAAACAAAATTAAAATTAATAAAAAATAAGTAAAATAAAATTAAACAAAATTAAATAAAATAAGCAAAAGTAAATAAAATTGGATAAAATTGAACAAAATTTAAAAAATAATAAAATTAAACAAAATTAAGTAAAATTAAATAAAATTAAATAGAATTAAATAAAATTTAATAAAGTTAAATAAAATTAAATAAAATTAAATAAAATTAAATAAAATTACATAAAATAAAATAAAATTAAATAAAATAAAATTAAATGTGATTTATAATCAAAATGAAGTTATTAAACATAAATTCAAGATAATACTGAAATTGTAAATAATGAATAAATTCTATATAATATTTAACAAATTTTAAAAATTACTAAAACCATTAAACACAATTTTTAAAGAAAAAATTAAGATTTTTTAATTATGAAGAACTTAAATGTGTGGTGCTGTTATAAAAAAATATTAACAATTAATAGGCAAACCTAAAATTTCATCAACCCACGCAGTAAGAACGCGCTATATGGAGTATTCACGTCTGTCGGAACTCCCCAAATACCACAGGCCGTTGGTAGAAAGGTCAACATTTTATAAGATGACGGCAATTACCATTTCTTATAAGAAGTTTGTTATATATAATAAATATCATATCTGGTAAGTAAACTTTCTTTAAATTATTCTCAAAACCAATTAAGTTCTTTTTCCGATAACCACAGCCTGCGAACATTTTTAGTGTGCGCGCACACTTTTCCTATGCGCCATTTTCAAACAGTATAAACCGATTGCACAACATTCACGGAACGCTAAGAGTTTTTAGTAATGCTGGGTGTAACTAAACTTAGTCAGTAACTTGCCCTCCTCTAAATAAGAAAGTCGACTCGCCCATCGAACAAAGAAAAAGGTGATCGGCTACTGCGCTTGCGGCTCAAAAATACGAACAGCTGCCTATACTACGGAATGTATTTATAGAAAGATACGTATCCTTCTTCCCGCCGAAATGAGAACTTCTACTCCTCGTATAATGCGGGCTGGGTGCTAAACTTGGGAAGTACCTTACCACCCCTCTATAGTCGACTCGTCCGTCGAACAAAGAACCGTCGGAGATCGGATGTTGTTTGGCTTGCGGTTGAAAAATACGAACAGCTGCCCCTGTGCTATGGAATGTATTTATAGAACGACGTAGCCGTTTCCCACGAAATGACAAATTCGACTCTGGGAATGTTCGCCGTTGATAAATATGAACAGCTATTATTGCTGTATATTATAAAGCGAATAAATTAAAATCAATTTAAAAATAAAGCTTAATTTAAATTAAAAGTTACAGCAATGTTGTTGCACCAATAATGTGACGTATAGGAAGAAAGTAATTATTTTTAGATAATTTAATAAAATAGTGTGGAAAGTAATTCTTAATTATTGAATTATTAAAATTCATATGCCTGTGGTAGATATTCACTAATAATTTGAGTTTTAAAGCGAACGATGTAGGAGGTTGAACCTGATAAATTACAAGGCTGCCGATAATTATGCTATTGGGACCGTGTGTGGTTCATGGTTCGTGTTTCACATGAGGACTTGGGTTGAGTTTCATATATCATAATTTTGGATGCGCTAATATAATTTTGTTTTTAAAAATGTTTAATTATTCTAACGCTCTGCGATTTTAAAGTAGGACAGTGAGCTAACACATTTAACGCATTTTTAGATTCTAAAAGAAAACCTGTATAATTATAGACCACCTGGCAAAAAAGGGTTATGGTCAAAAGAGTGGTATCAGAAAAGGAATCAGCTTTCACATTAAAATTTGTTAAAGGGTTTTAAAAACATCTGTTTTTAAAAATTAGTTACTTATGGGTGATCACCAATTTTTTATTTTAGAATCAGTCGAATCCCAAGCGACAAAACAAAATACTACCTATAATGAGACAAGCTAGGTAGGTATCACAGCTGAGGAAGAAGTAACAGTTACGTTACGTTTATTGCATCAGGAAGATCCTATGGGGATTTAAAATTTAGCTGTGGTAGATCTCCCTAGTCGTTAAGAATAATAACTATTCCCGAAACAACATCCTAAGCATTTTTTCAGTTTCCAACATGCCGCCAAGAGTGGATTACAATTATCAGAGATTTTCAACAATCCTCAAAATTTCCTAGCTGTTCTGCAGCATTAGATGGAAAATATATGAAAATTGTTCCAATATCTGGTTGCAGAGTTATTCCTTTAATTATAACATCATTATTCTCACAGCATTGTCATATTAACCATAGTCAATGCTAATTAGGAGTTCATTATGATACATATAGGAACAAACGACAGAACATCTGCTAGTGGGGTTATAGAAAACAGAAATTTACAAAAAAACCAACTAAATATTTGCCAGTTAAATAAATATTACTTGAATCTTGTGGTTAAAATCCGATTGCGTATGTCTTCGTGGCAGTTTAGATGTCTACGTGCAACAACGAAGTTTAGATATTGAAGACGAAACTGTAACTCAAGGAAACTGACGAAATTCTGAGATAAATATCAGTTGTCCCATTACAAATAAACCACAATAGAAACTACAAAAGGAACGAAGCTACAATGACAGAAAAATATTAGGGCAAAACAGTACCAGACACTTTTGATTCGTTTACCTTCTTTAACTATCGCCTAAATGCAGTTATTGCATCATATCTTTGTCAACTTCTCAATCTACCAATCAATTTTTCATATTCTGTTAATTTTTCACCAAATTCACCAAATAATAAGTTGTAAATTTTGTAGTAGCACTATACGCGCAGACTAGTTTATGAGAACTGTCGTTCCAACACAAAGTCTGCAAATTGAACTTCTGGGATTTATATATATTTAGTATGCACAACAAATTGTTGAGCTGCACGAATATTTTTATTTGTGCGCAAATACGTTTTTGCATACAATATTAAAATGCTGTTATCGATCTTAACGTTGGTACAAAAAAGCTCAAAAATTTTCTCTCTCTCTCTCTCTCTCTCTTTCTCCTCATAACATGTTTGCACAAACATTATATTTAAACTATTTTTGCATAATTGATGGATAAATTATGTTTGCGTCTATAGTAGGACAATTTTCAATTAAAGGTGACTAATCTACAAATTGAACTAAACGGCAACCATGTAAAATGTCAGCAGTAAATTCTTACCGGGGTCATTTTTATTGTGTATGCTTCGCCCATGTAAATAAGTGAAAAAGTAACATAGTCATATAAAATTTGCACCCGTAACAATATAAATTGGTGCGATTCACTAGTGTATAGTCAGACAAGTTCATTGAATAGTTTGAAAGGTCGGTAAACATCAATATTTTGCTGGTCTATATATATATATATATATATATATATATATATATATATATATATATATATATATATATATATATATATATATATATTTACGTTCTTAGAAAGAATGGCAATGAGATAAATATGATATTTTGGTTTATTCGTTCCGCATTTTATATGTGCATAGGCGTAGTGTGTTCTATTTCTTGGGAATATATTTATTAAATAGACTTTATTATTAACTTTAAAATAGTTTTGAGGTAAGTTAAGTAAATTTGAGACAAGTTAAAGAGTGGCCACCTATAAATTTCCGAAAGTAAAAATTCATTGAAAGTTTTATGCACTGTTTCATATTATATACTCAACATCTTTCACTTTTAAAACAAAAAATGGCCATTACTGCTTGATTCCTTAGCATAATTTATTTAATTAGAAGGCTAAAAGAAAATAGTGTAATATCCAAACGAATTACAATCAATCAAAATTACGAGCGAAATTGAACAAAATTGTCTCGTATCGGGTATTTTGTGATACAGTTTTTTGTTAAACGAATTTTAACAATTTCAAAAGGGTTCAAAAATTTTAATTTCCGGCCCAAATTTTTGTAAAAAATACCATCATATAGACAATAAAATATTCTACAAATTAAAATCAGAAAAAGAATAAGTTTCTACGATGATTAAACCCAAAGATATCATAAAAAAAACGAAAAAACGCGTTTGTTTTTATAATTTTATAAACAGATAGTTATTTAACAATATGGTATTTTTATTTTTGAAACATGGCTGGAGGTATTTTTCACTATCTTAAGCGGCTAGACACGTTGTACTTTGCACGTGCATGAGTCATAGCCGTTTAGATAATCCACTACCTCTACGTTTAGGGTCCCTTTGGCCGAAAAAACGAAAGATTATAGAAGATGTTTTCTACCTCTTTAGATTATACCTGCTTTGCTACCTGCTCCTGGTACCCTCACTATTATCTAAAGTGGTTATTTCTCTTCTATTTTTATAATTTATCAATATAAATGATAATGTAAGATACTATTTGATATTTTAATGTTATACCAGAATATTCGGCACTCAATATACGCCAATAAAATAGCGTTTATAAAATAAACTCAGCACTTAGAAAGACGAAGGTTTTGAAGTTAATTACAGTAGTTGTAGTTCATTATATATATTCATTACAGTAAAATATTATACAGTGAGGGGCAAAATTATAGAATTCCGAAAAACTTCGGTTTTTATTTCTAAATTGTCACTTTCTGGTATAAATGTAGAGTCCTATATATTTTTTTTAAAGATTATATTTATGTTACTATTTTCAGTTTTTAAGAAGAATTAACAGTTCTGGGATATTAGGATACAGTTCGAGAAATTGTCTACTTGTATCTAAAACATATAAACAGGAATATCCTGAACAGAGGAAGCCAAACGTAAGAGCTTTTGAAAAATTAGCGAATCGTTTTGTTCGTACCGGGTCAGTTACATATGAAAAAAATGAGAGAAGCAAAACTGTTATAAGTGAAAAAAAGAAAATATGGTATACTAGTAGCTACTACTGAGGATGCACATGTCAGAACTCGTGAAATTTCGCGTCAACGTGACATCAGTCAAGCTTCATATCTAAACAGTAAACATAAAATGAATTATCGCATATCGCTTTTTTTTGACTTATCGTCATACAGCCAGACACAAAAGGAACAAGACAGTATCCATCATTATAATTTACCTAAATGCCCTATCAAAATAAAAGATTACATCGATATTAGGAGAACAGGGACACACTCTTCTCGCCTAGGGACCTATCAAGGCATTGATTTATATAAGACACAACAACACTAGCTCACGGAGAGGAGGAAGTTTAATAAATCATTTATAAGTTTGGATGAATAGACTGTATTTTTAGAACAACCAAAAAATATATGATCTAAATCTCTTTCCTCTCCACAATGCTCACATTTGTCATAATCCAAAACCTGTATTTTAATTAAGTGTTTTGGATAACATGCGTGCCCGAATCGTATTCTAATAATGGAAGTTATGTGCCTCCTGGAAGCTCTACAAGACTTGTACCAAGGAAATTTGGAAATATCTGGCTGAATTTACGAGTATCTATTTTGATTCACAAGAGAGTATTCCTTCCACTGGTAGCTCCACTCTCGAAGCAATGTTGACTTGCAAGTATTAATACTATCAGAAAGTTTTACTTTATGTTGAATACCAGTATCGGTTGAAATGCTTTCTTTGGCTAATAAGTCGACATATTCATTATGTTCAAATCCTGCATGTGCTTTAATCCAGAGAAAATGTACATTGATTCCGTTGGTTAAAAGAGTTTGATTAATACACTCGCGATCATAAAATCCGGGTCACCTTGAAAATCACCGATATTTCATTTTTAACGAGCTTTATCGTAAATAATAATAACACAAATACAAACTAATGCATGTTTCTCAGAATTGTTGCGGTTTCCTTTGTAACAAAGAATTCCAATAGTGCCGATTTCGCGGTAAAGTGCACACTTCCCAAAATGAACGCTACCTGTAACTCCGCTTGTTTTAAATTTCTCGTTTGTACTTCGACTTTCTGTTCAAATGCAACGGACAAACATTTATTATTGCCACCATTAGTGTTTATTAGTGCCATTATTAGTGTTTATTTTTTGAGAAAAATGCCTTTGACTGTTTGAAACGGCACAAATTGTTGCACTTGTGGAAGACGGTCACACTCAACGGCAAGTCGCAAGAACTGTTGGCGTAAGCCTTTCTACGGTTCAACGAGTGCTTCAACGCTTTCAGGAGGCAAGTTTGCTAACCAGGCGACCTGGCTCTAAACTAAGAAGAACGACCAAGGCAGTAGATGACCGTTTCTTTGTGTTTCAGGCTTAACGAAACCGGACCTCAACTGCGGTTATGCATCAAAATCGTCTAGAGGAAGTACGAAATCGCAATTTTAGTGTTGCAACAGTCAGAAGAAGACTTCGTTCTTCTTGACTATCTTCTCGGGTAATGGCTAGAGGACCGCCACTTCACCGGGTGCCTCGAGTTGCACGACTAGCTTTTGCTCGACAATACGCGCATTGGGGAATTAACGATTGGAGCAAAGTGTTTTTCTCAGATGAATCCCGTTTCTGCCCAACTGGATACGATGGACGTGTAAGAGTTTGGAGGAGAACCGGTGAACGATTTTCACAAACTAGCATTGCTCCAAGAATGCCATTTGGTGGAGGCTCGGTCATGGCTTGGGGAGGTACATCTTCCGACTTCCACACAGAATTACCCTTCATCGAAAATGGGTCCCTAACTGCACGAAGGTACATTACGGATATTCCGGAAAAACATGTTATGGCCAACATGGCAGGGCTTGGAGAAAACGCCGTTTTTATGCAGGACAACGTGCGACGGCACGTTGCCAGGATCAGTATGTAATACTTGGACGAAGTTGGAATTACGAGGGTACCCTGGCCAGCTAGGTCTCCGGACCTGAATCCCATCGAACATCTCTAGGACGATTTGAAAAAATGTATTCAAACCCATACACCTCCTCCTAACAACGCACAGGAGCTTAAGGATCTGTTAGTGAGAGAGTGGAATAACATACCACAACATGTCATCCGGAGAAAAATTGAGAGTATGCCCCGTCGTCTGCAAGAGGTTATTAGAGCAAGGGGAGGCAATACACGATATTGGTCATTGAAATTTCACTGATTTTTTACCACGTTCTGTATTTTCCATTTTTTTTTCGTATGTCTGTTTTATCAACAATTTGATTTGTTTTCTGTTTTTTTCAATAAATACAATAAAAAACCATTTTTTTTTTCTTTCAAAACAAACATTGATGACAAATAAAAAATACATTAGCCAAAAAAAAAGGTAATTACTGCACCAGAGGCAAAAATATTTAAGAAACTTGAAATTTTCAAGATGACCCGGATTTTATGATCGCGAGTGTATGTTTAATTCTATAAATGTATGGGCAGTCTTGTAAGTTTGGTGGTCCATATTTACCAATAGATTTTAACACTGCTAAGGAGTCAGACAAAATTATAATATGGGCAAAATCAACTTCAGCTACATATAATAAAGCTTCATATATTGCAAAAGTCTCTGCTGTATAAATCGAAGTCTCCGGGTACAGTTTGAGTTTCTTTTCTATATGTCCCGATGGTATAAAAAAGGCGCATCTGGTTCCATCTGGAGATTTAGACGCATCTGTATATATAGCTATTGCCTCTTTGTAGTGGCTCGTTATAGATAGAACAATGTTTTTATTTAAATATATGTTTTTACTATAATTTGGTACAATAATATCTGTATGTAAAAAGAAAGAAGAGTAGTTTTTGAATATGTAGTTCGTTCTACCTATATTTCTTAAAAGTGCTATATTTTGATTATACGCTTCGCAAAGTAAGGGAGATTTCTTTTTTTGCCTATATTTATTTGTCAGGTCATGGCAATTTTAAGTCACCATCTTTTCGTATAGAGATGAGTTGAGTGAGTATACTTTCATTAAATATTTATTGGACAAAAAACTGTGTCTTATATTTAAAGGAGGAAGAGATTTAATTTAACATCATAGGTACAACAGTGGCGGAGATTTTCTAAAATAAAATATTCCACATTGTTTGGGTTTTACCTTTAAACATTTACCAAACATAATATATCAATTTATTTCGTTTCTTGTCTTAAATGTTATAGTCATTTTAATCAACAAATGGTATAAGTACGTAATCTCTACAAGTACATAATATTTAGAATTTCCAAAAAGGAGAGGGTCAATTTATAAGCCCTCAATTTCTTTAATGACTTGACTATGAGTTCTGTGTTCAAGAGACATGGACTCACCCTAGAAACAAAAATAAGGCTCCATAAATGTTATGTGTATTCAGTGCTTCTGTACGGAGTAGAAACGTGGACATTGAAGGCGAAAACTCTATCAAAACTTCAAGCTTTTGAGCTATGGTCATACAGAAAGATCCTGAAGATACCATGGACAGACAAAATCACCAATGAAGAAGTACTGCGAAGGATGAACACAACTGCGAATTTGGTCAACATCGTGAAGAGCCGTAAGCTGCAGTACTTGGGACATATGAGAAACCAAGGCAGATACGAGCTACTTCAATGCATTTTGCAAGGTAAAATTGAAGGAAAAAGGGCCCCAGGACGAAGAATATCCTGGCTTGCTAACCTGAGAGGATGGTATAGAAAGACCTCAACACAACTATTTCACAGGCACCCTAAGAAGAAGAACTTTCTTTAAAAGGATTAAAATTTCCAAGCAGAACTTGTTTTGCAAATTGTGAATTATTTTAGTTAAGATTAATAGGTTGTGTTTGTAAAGTCCTGTGATTATAACACGCAGACTTGTTAGTTCTATAATAAAAAACGATATTTATAAGTGAACTTGTGTAGTAACAATGTCTTCTGCTTCTACTTCTACTTTTACTGCTGTAAAATTAAAATTTCATTTAAACGTGCCAACAAAAACTTTAATGTACATGATGCTCTTGTACATGAACATTCTACAATTACTGTTGGGGGCAAGTGTTCAGAAATGACCGGAGTTGGAGAAGCAACTATTTATAGACATTTAAAGCAACGAAAGAGTGGAAGTATTACAGAAACACCTAAAACGCCAACAGGAAGAAAACCCATTTATATAGTCGATACTGTGAAACAATCGATTAGAAGAAAAGTTCATTCACTTTATTTACAAAAAAAGATTTCTGCTTTGAATAAACTTTTAGTAGACATTAATGAAGACGAATCTTTGACAAACATTAAAAGAGATAAATGGTGGAAAACTTTACGTGAATTAGGATTAAGAATAACAACAGAAAATCTGAGCTCATAGAGGAAGCACAAATTATTTGTTGGAGGAAGCAATATTTAAGGGAAATTCGAAAATTGAAGAGAAAGAGCAAAAATATTTTTATTTAGATGAAACTCGGATAAATGAAGGGAATTTTGTAAAAAAAGTTTGGCAAGATAAACTGGTTACCAATGCTCGTCAGACATTTATAGAAGGGTTATCTACAGGCTTATTTCCAAATGGTAAAGGTCGCCGTTTAATGATCACTCATATTGGAGGAGAAAAAGGATTTGTCGATGGAGGCGTGCTAGATTTTATTTCAAATTCTACGAACGACTACCATGAAGAAATTACTGCTGATGTTTTTGAGGAATAATTCAGTTAAATGATAGATTAAGTACCAAACAATTCCGTAATAGTCATAGACAATGTCAGTTACCAACCAAGATTAAAGAAATCGTTACCAACCACCCAATGGAGAAAGCAAGAAGTGTTGGATTGGCTAACAACCAATCCAAGATAATAAGCAAGTATTCCAAGATAATAAACAATCCAAGAGTAATAGTAATGCCAGCAGAAGGTTTACTCAAAAAAGAGTTATTCCAGCAAACAATATTCACCAAAATTTAAGAAGTAAAGTGTAGATGAAATAGCAAAAGAACATTGTTCACACGGTTGAAGTGTTGCGATTACCTCATCACTGTGAACTTAACCCCATAGAACTACTCTGAGCTCTAATCTCTCAAAAAAGGGATATGCCGCGAGAAATAATACAACATTTAAACTTCAAGGTGTTCGTTAACTATTATCTGACTTCTCCTCCTCGCTATCACAGACTTTGTCAAAAATGTGGGGCTATATAAAAAAACCTTGTGTACCAAAAGCATCCAACAACGCCAGATGATATGAAAAATAGAATAAGAGAAGCTATTAATAATATTCACTTACAATTGTTAAGAACTGTGTCTCGGTCATTTAAATATCGGTTCAAATCTGCATAGATATCGGAGGTGGACATTTTGAACATTTACTTTAGACTTATTTCTCTTAAGATCAAATTAATTGTTACATTCATTGCATATTGTTACGATAAATATCATGGCCTAAAATAACTGTAAATATATTATGACTAATTCTGTTTTGTTGTAGAAATTTCGGCGAAGGATCTAGACCCAAATTATGATGAATCATCCGATTCGAGGTGTCCAGGTAGACCGAAATAAAACCGGTCTGAGCTTCTGGGGAGATCGCCGCCGTTCTCGAATAACAGGACTTCATATATAATAACGGAACTGTAATTGAAGGGGATCAGTTAATTTTGAAGAAGACGCTCTCGCGATTTTAATTGTTACGTTCGCCTAAAATAAATTATGTATTCTTAGTCGTTAATAAACTTAAATAAATTATTGTGCTTTTTAATAAATTAAAATAAGAACCTTTTAATAAAGACATTATAAATTAAATAAAGACATTATAAATTAAATAAAGACATAGCAGTTAAATAAATTTCATTACAATATTATTATAGTTTGTATAATTCGTATTGGTTATTTATTGACTAAAAATAATTTTGTTATATTATTAGGCAAGATTAAGCTATTTCTACTTACAAAAGTGAAGGTATTCCCAAAATTTGAAGAAAACTAAAAATATCCCGGAAAGTAATGAGTTTAGGTAGGTATATGAAATGCTTCATCCTGAATTTTTAATTATTGTTTCTGTTAAACTTAGTTTGAAATATAGAAGATATTGTTTATCTTGTTATGTAAAAAAAATAATGATTTAGGTTTTCCTTCTTTATATACAGGGTGTTTAAATCATAGCGATTTCGAAATAAAAATGGTCATAATTCGTTAAACACCCTATATAGTAGTGTGAAACTTCATATGGTAAGAACAGATATTATGAGAGGAATGTAAATATGAGAAAATATACAGGGTGTCCTCCATACAACTTTGTATGTTTGATTTACCACACAGTTATTGATCACCCTGTAGAATTCGTCATATTTTCCAAGCCTGGAGAATATCATTGTTTACGTTTTTTCTAAATAACTTTTTTTATATATTCTGTACCATAATGTAATTATCGACCAATGTCTCACTATAAAAAAATTACTCTGTATATGTTTACTTTTACAAAAAAATTACTCTGTATATATTGAGGTAGTGGATTATTTTTTCAAATGAGAATAGGGATCGTATGCTAGCTTATTTGAAAGGTTATTTAATCCTCTATTAAGTGATAAAAACATTCATGTCTATACAGGGGAGCCAAAAAAATTAGTTTTTGAACTAAATTAATTTTCACAAGAAGTATGTACCTATGTAGTTAATTTAATAAAAAATTCGTTTTGCTACTGTCAGAACTCAAAAATTGTTCATATATAACAAATAAAAATTGCTTTTCACTTAAATTAAATATTCAACTTGCCATCAACCTGCGTGTTATGGCTCATTTCTGAAGTTACATTACGAATTTCCAATCTACTTAATTTTATTTTTCAAAACTCGTCTTAACATGTGCCAATATCACAGTAATAAGTGAATTAACTTTTTACAGGGTTCTTAAGAAGAAGAAAATGGAAATATATCACTTCCTAGAAAATTAACAGGAAGAAAACCTCTATTGAAGAATTAAAAATTTGTGAAGTGTTAAGCGAGAACGACTTCGGCCTAATTCAAATGTCCTAGTTTGAATTGTTGATACTTTTACTTATTTATGTTTGAACATAATATGTACAATACAAACAGTATACTACACGAGTATCGCACGTATTATTTACATAATTATGTTTTTATTGACCCAATTATATATACAGTGAGGAGCAAAATTATGACGATTTTTATTTGTACATTATGATTTTTTGTCACATATATGATGCGTAATCGATGAGTTTTTAAACGAGAATAGGGATAGTGAGCTAAGTTCATTTGTAAGGTTATTCTAGTAACAAAAACATTAACAGAATTATTTATACACGCTGGCCAAAACTATTTAGTATTTGAATAAATTAATTTACAGAACAAATACAATTTATTTAAAAAGGTTCTGAAACTGTTTTCTTGTAGAAAATATTTAAGTATATAAACATCCATTGTTGATTTGGAGAAGTCAACTATAGCAACCTTATACAACTACTTACTGCAAGGTATTGGATTGGATAATAAAGACATAAGAACCTGTGCTAGCAGCAAACAGCAAGACCAGAATTCCTAACAACCTGCCAAAACACATACCTATTAATAAATGTGTACTCTGTTCTCGTCTATATTGTTTAATTTGGATATAACGAAGATGCTGTGTAGAGCCCTTTTGGTAGTCGCATTGTTTGTTTTTTCTTCCTTAATATATTCGGTATATCCTCCCCTTTCCTATCTTAGAAGCTTCGCGCTAGTCTACTGCACCGCCTACTGTACCATCTACCTTTTTTTTCTATCTAAATATATTTGTTATATCACCTTTTCATTTGATATATTGCATGTTATGATTCGATCAGTTGTTTATTTTGGACTCAGCCAGAGACCTTCTTTAGGTAAATAAGTGAAAATGTGTCTTTTATTTAATCTATTTTTATCCATAATGCCCTATATCTTGTATGTAACTATAAGTTCATTAATAATAAAGATACTGTGTAGTGCCCTTTTGGAAGTCGCCTTGTTTGTTGTGTCTATCTTAATATATTCGTTATAGCCTTTCCTTATATGTCTTTTCTGTCTCAATATATCTGATCTCCCTCCTCCTTTCCAATGATGTATTATACTTCACGATCCAACTAACTATTCTACCCCCACCACAAAACGCTCAAAAGATATTTTGCTTAATAAAAATCTTACCTTACAGTAACCCATATTTTTAGCAATTTTGTGAAAAAATTACCTATGAAGTAGTAAAATTTTAGAGTAAGGATATTTGAATCATCAATTTGTAGAATGAATTTGCAATAAAGCAATATTGTTTCAAGAACAAAAGATTATTGAGATATCAGTTATTAATCATTTTTCATGTAATAAAAGGCCTACTTCGGGATGTAATTTAAAATGTTTATTTGTCAGCGCATATTATTTGTTCGAAAATGTAAAGTTTTATTAACGATTATTTTACCTAGGTTAAAAAAAATTTAAAATATGCCAAAAATTGTGTTATAAAGGGATAGCAATATAATGGGTATAAATATAAATATAAAATTATGTATGTTCTTGTATTAAAAAATTATAAACAATGCTAAAATCCGTTAATATTTATATAAATGTGCGCTTTTTAAACATAAATTTAATTGTACAGGGTGGTTTACGCAAGCCTAGCATGGTCCTTAAGCATTATTTTTAATGGAACACCCTGTATATTTTTAAAATCTGCTTAACAACCTTATTTCAACGAACTCTATCCTGTAGAGTCTATTATGAATAATACAGGATGAAATTTGAAATTATTAAGTGTGGAAACCATTTATTGAATAAAATTGTTGGTTTTATTATTTTAGAATATATTAAAAAACGCTGGGACACATCATCTTTTAAATTTAAATGGGCGCTTTTTGGACATAAATTTAAATATACACGGTAATTCTTACACTAGTCTAGCATCTTTATTTTTAATGTAATAACACCCTGTATAATTTAAGGAGCTGCATAACCACCTGATCTCAAAAAAGTATACTGTGTAGGTTCTATTATGAATAATATTAGGAGAAATTTTTAAGTTATATATTTTATAATTTTAATAATAATTTATCACACTTTAAATACTGTTTTTTTTATATGCTATGAATTTTATAAACTAAGTATCAATATATTAGATTTTATATTTAATTTCGTGACAAAATTATACATAATTTCAAACTTTCACCCTGTAATATTCATAATAGACCCTACTATAGTTCGTTGAAATAAGGTTGTTAAGGAGCTTTTAAAAATATCGAAGTATACAGGGTGGTCCATTAAAAATAAAGCTTATGAACTATGCTAGGTTTGCGTGAATCACCCTGTACATTTAAATTTATGTTTAGAAAGCGCACATTTATATATTAAAATCGACAGGTCTCAGCGTTTCGACGGGCCTCAGCGTCTTTTAAAATTTGTTAAAAGGACAAATAATTTTATTCCAGAAGTGGTTTCGACCCTGTATATGTACCTATCCTTATTTTAAAAAAATATAAAAAAACGCTGAGACCCGCCAACTTTTAAATATAAATGTGCACTTTTTAACATAAATTTAAATGTACAGGGTGATTCATGTACGTTTAGCATAGTCCATAATCTTTATTTTCAATGAAACACCCTGTATATTTTTACATATTTAAAAGCTCCTTCACAACCTAACCTTAACAAATATATTATGCAAGGTCTATTATGAATGGTACAGGGTGACGTTTTGAAATTTTGCAGTGTGGAAACCACTTGTGGAATAAAATTGTTTGTGTCCTTATTTTAAAATATAAAAAAAGCTGAGACCTGTTAACTTTTAAATTTAAATAGGCACATTTTAAAAATAAATTAAAATGTACAGGGTGATTCATGTAAGTTTAGCATAGTCCATAATCTTTATTTTCAGTGAAACACCCTGTATATTTTTACATTTTTAAAAGCTCCTTCACAACCTAACCTTAACGAATATATTATGCAAGGCCTATTATGAATAGTATAGGGTGAAGTTTTAAAATTTTGCAGTGTGGAAACCACTTATGGAATAAAATTGTTTGTGTCCTTATTTTAAAATATAAAAAAAGCTGAGACCCGTTAACTTTTAAATTTAAATAGGCACATTTTAAAAATAAATTTAAATGTACAGGGTGGTTCATGTAAGTTTAGCATAGTCCATAATCTTTATTTTCAATGAAACACCCTGTATATTTTTATATTTTTAACAGCTCCTTCGCAAACTTAATCTTAACAAGCTATATTAAGCAAGGCCTATTATGAATAGTACAGGGTGAAGTTTTGAAATTTTGCAGTGTGGAAACCACTTATGGCATAAAGTTGATTGTATCTTTATTGTAAAATATAAAAAACGCTGAGACCCGTTAACTTTTAAATTTAAATGTGCACTTTTAAACATAAATATGTACACGGTGATTCACGCAAGTTTAGCATCATCTTTATTTTTATTGAGACACTCTGTATATTCTTATGTTTTTAAAAGCTACTAACAACGTGATCTTAAACAACTATATTATGTAGGCTCTATTATAAAAAATACAAGGTCAAATTTTGAAATTAACAGTTAATTAGCTAGCTAATAGTTAGCTATTAATTAATATTAATAGTTCACCACACTTCAAATAATGATATACATATATCATATCAGATATTGTCTAAACTGAAAATGAAATATATTGAGTTTTGTATTTAATTCCTTGACCAAAACTATACATAAAAATTTCAACTTGTATTATTCATAATAGACACTACAGAGTCTATACTAAAATTACAATTAAGATGCACTAGAAATAAACAAATGTAGACAGGTTAAATGTTACAAGGAGTGCCCTCAAAGGATTTACAAAGTTTATACATTGTAAATCATTATTCGGAAGTATTCCTCGTCTTCAAGACATTCAAGTGTCTTGGTTTGTTTATTTCTAGTGCATCTTGATTGTGATTTTAGTATAGTTAGTTGTTATCAGATTGTTAAGTAGCTTTCAAATACATATAAATATATTCAATAAAAAAAAATGATGTACTATGCTAGACTTGCGTGAATCGCCCTGTACATTTTATTAATTATCTAAAATAAAAAAAAAATACTCCATAAGTGGTTTCCACACTGTATAACTTCAAAATTCCAACCGGTATTATTGATAGTAGACCCTACAGGATATAGTTCGTTGATATCTGGGTGTCAAAAAGCTTTTAAAGATATAAAAATATACAGGGGGTTTCATTAAAAATAAAGATTATGGACTATTCTAGACTTGCGTGAATCACCCTGTACACTTAAACTTGTTTACATATTTAAAAAGCTCACATTCATATTTCAAAGTAGACGGGTCTGGGTGTTTTTTATATTCTTTGAAAATAAGGACAAATAATTTTGTTCCATAAATGTACACACACTGTATAAACATAAATGATAACTGGAAACAGAATATTATTCACAATTATCAGTAATTTATACGTTGTTTATTGTTTTCTAGATTACGCATGACTAATTACGAAGCCAGAATGATTAAATAACTGTATTGCGCAGCTTAGCGCGATAAATTAACTGTACTGTAAGTACAACTGATAATATATTGGACTGCGCAGTAGAATTGTAATTAGATAGTCTCTTACACAATTAGACGAGGTTACCAAATAAAAAAAGCAGTCTTATAATTAAAATATGTTTCTTGTCGATTAGCTTTAGTATCTGATAAGCATTTATCATGAAATTAATCACACAATCCTACGATGTTGCGCAAAAATAGATGCAAAAGCCAGAAATTAAAAAAAAAAACACGTAATATTTGCTATTTACAATTACCAATACTTACATTCGATTACACAATAAACTATACCATATTGTATTTTGTGATGCTGCAATAAAAAGTTGTTTATAGTTACGAAGATATTTCTTCTTCCTGCGTATAAGATATGATAATATTGCAGCACTTAATACAATTTATTACAAGCTCGATACATGAAATTAGAAAATTAGCGACAAATATAAAATATGGCAACACTGCATTATACCGACGTAATGTTTTATGTTTCGGATAAGAATTGAAATATCAAAAATTTGTTTGAACAGGAATATTCTTTTGCGGCCTTATGGTAATAAGGCTAGAAGTACACCTTGCATACGTGTACTTTTCAATAACCAATAGATAGTTTTGTGACAGTAGTTGCCTTATAGAACCCATTTGACTGATTTTAGTTAAAGTTTCTACAATTACACTTCGAATGTCTAAACAATAATGACAAATGGAATATATGGCAACACGGCGTAAAGTTGACGTCATACTATTACATTCTAACAGGAGATATGGCAACACCGCTGAGAATGACGAAATCTTTCACCGCTATAACTTAGCTGAAGTGCCAAACTGCCAATATAAAAAAAGCAAAGTGTAAATCCATAAATGCGCATGATTTTAACAATTAGCTACTTCCTACTTACGTAAATTTATATTTTTCTGAAATAATCTAGCTAATGCATGCTCTTAAAAAATGTTAAATACGAACTAATAGAATAATACAGAAAATATATAAAAAAAGTTACATACTTCAACTCCAGTTGTCAACAATATTAACTCCTTCATGTGTTTATGTCCTACTCCATCACAGTTAAACACTAAAACTAGTTCCTTTTGTGACAAACAAAGTCTGCATTCACCTGTGCTGGTATCCATAATCGATTTTATTCACTAAAATATAATTTTGTCTAAACTCCCGAGCTAGTTCACTATAAACATAACCTATTTCCTGTTTCTAAACCAACACTGTATTTCGAACAAGATGGCTACGAATTACGGCGCGGACAATATAGCTTCTCCCTCTCCACAAAGAAAAAAGGAGGGATACAGATAATTTATTTTAGTACAATGCGCAATGGCGTAGAATGCATGCACACTCGTTCACTCACGAACTGAAAGCTCGGTAGTTTTCGCGGACCGTTGAGGTCAACGATTTCTATTTTTATCCCAGGCCCAGGTACCTGTTTTTACACTTCGCTGTTACCTGCTGGCTGCACAAAGGTTGAATGTTGAATTTCTACTGACTGGCTACCAATTTCAAAGCGGACGGTTTTTAAGGAACTGGTTTATGGTTTATTGTTTATTTGACATTGAAGTTAACATTCAGACTCGTATGACGAGTAAGAAAAATAATGAAGAATTGATGTAATAGTGATACTGGCGGTCAACAACTCTTAAGATACTTAAATGTACTTTTTTTTTAATTTTACCAGTTCGATACTCGGTAGGAGCCAGACAAATTTGGTATTTATAAAGTCAGTTGAAACACCCAAAAAACTGGTTGCCGACAAACATTAAAAGAATAATATTTATCATATTACCAGACATGGGCGCATCATTTATTTTTATATTCAAATATAGATTAACGAAGAACAGAATAAGGACAATTTTAATTTACTTAAAACTGTCATAAAGTACACAAGTGTATAAAAAAGTTTTTAACATATCATATGTAGCAACAAAAATAATTTATATATAATGGCAATAGGCCATATTGACAGTATAATGATTTAAAACAGTTATTATACTTGGTAAAATAATAAACATTTTAGCTGTACAACACTGGCATGCATCAACAGCGTTTCTTATCTTATTGAAGCGAACCTTCAAGTAGACTGTTTAAATATTGGTGATTTTGAATAACATATCAATGTCCAATATTTATTTGATGGGATGTATCTTTCATTCTCTCTTTCTTCTATCTCTTTCCTACGAAGTACGGAGGAAACATTGATGCGTGTTATTTATACTTTAACTTGATTACCGGTAAATGTAATCTCGTCGGAGTGAAATGTTTCAACTGACTTTAGAAATACCAAAATATTCGTAATACAATTCTGCACTTTTGTAATTAAATTGTGTGATTGGAGTGGAGGATATATAAATAAACAAAATAAAAGCAGAAATAATTTTAAAAAAATTTTATATTTAACTCGCAATATCTCAGCTCGATTTAACTATTTCGATTTATTATTTTAACACAATATACTATGCTCGTCGGATAATTTTTCTAATTAAAAATATGGGTAACAAATGTTCGAATCTTACTTTTTAACCAATTCTACAGTAAAATATAATATTAAATGAAGTTTTCAGGATTCCAAATTTAATTATTAAAAAGTAAGGCCTACTTAGCGACAGTGGCGGCTCGTGGCTTGAGAGACAAGGTCGGCAAGGTATTTTT
Source organism: Diabrotica undecimpunctata (assembly GCF_040954645.1). Taxonomy (NCBI): domain Eukaryota; kingdom Metazoa; phylum Arthropoda; class Insecta; order Coleoptera; family Chrysomelidae; genus Diabrotica; species Diabrotica undecimpunctata. Next base: position 51,378,215 of record NC_092810.1, on the reverse strand, counting down.
TGTCTCCTCAGATAGGTATACCGTCTAATAAAGACTTAAATCATCATAGGAGATTTTTTGTTTTCTTGTTTTTTGTTTTTTTTTCCTATAAATTTAGAAACTAAACATGTTTATAAAATAACTCTAGTCTACGTTGTTTGGAAGTAGCAAAATGGGTTATAACGTCATCGTAAAATTTATTAGAGTTTTGGAGAGATTTTAAAAGTTTTTTTTCTATTGACATTTGAGACAAGACATCTTCCGAAAATATTTGGATCAGCATATAAAACTTTTAATTCATTTTCTAATTTTATTTTATTAAAAAATGATGGATAATTTTTAATTAACCTGTCTAATAAATATCTTGGAAAATCTTTGGCGTAACTTTTAAATTTTGAATCGTCAAAGAGGTCAAAAATTTGCAAATCTTCAAAATTCGAAAAACGAGTATCTATTTGCATAATAATAGTATCCAAAATTTCAAAATATACTCGTTTTTCGAGATCTGTTTCTGTGTCATGCCTTTGTCTTTTTTTGGGGGGTTCGGAAATATCAAGAGTCCAAAACTTCACTGCGTATATACTGGAAATTACTATCATTACGAAAATCTCTGAAATTTTGCACCAGTCTTGTTATTCTATTTTTGGAATGAATAATGTCAGTTAACTGATTTTGAACAACATTGAATATCAAATCGGTTTGGGTAAACACTTTCTTAAAAATATTTAAAAGTATGTTAAAAGAGTAATAATTTAATAAAGTTTTCAAACCGATTGCTTTACGGATCGAGATATCATCACTTTCAAAATCGTCGCATTCAATAATAAAATCAGAAACTTCCAAAAGCTGTTCACGAAAATCTGCTACAGTGAAAACTAACCGAGATTTAAAATTCCATCGCGTCTGACAAACTGTTGGCATTTTTTTTTTTTTTTCGAAACAAACCGTTCTAAAACATTAGTCCGTTTAGGTGAGCTTGAGAAAAATGAAGCAAATCCGCTTAAACTGGCAAAAAAAAAAGACGACATTCTTTAATTTTTTTACATGTATCCTGCAAAACTAAATTCATTCTATGCGCATGACAGTGAGTAAATAAAGCTTGCGGTGCAATAGTTTTAACTTTTGCCTGGAGGCCATTTAATTCACCAGACATCACGGCAGCGCCGTCATAAGTTTGCCCTAAGAATTTATTTTTGATATCAAAAAATTTTAATCTGTCCTTTAAAACACCAAAAATATATTCTGCCTTATGGCTTTTACTCACGTCTGTAAAACCTAAAAACCTCTCATATATATTACCACGTAACGCGTATCCAACAACAATTGATAATAATTGTGAATGACATGATATGTCGGTAGTTTCATCTACTTCTAGAAAAGCAAATGGTTTCCTGAATCTCAGATTCAATAACGTTACTCAAAATGTAACTAATTGATTCTATTAATTCATTCTGGATTGTTTTAGATACACCGCTAAATGTCTTCGAATCAGAAAGTAAATTAGAAAATTCCAAATCGTATTTCTTAAACATTTTTATTAGTTCTCTATAATTACCTTGATTTAACGAATGCTCCGATTAATCGTGTCCCCTAAAAGATAATTTCTGACAACTTAAAAAATTACAATATCAATTAAACAACATAAAACTGCGTGATTATTTTTTACAATTTCGTTATGTTTAATAGCATTTTCACGTTGGGCATTATCTAATGAAACATAGATATTTTGTTTTCCAAATAAATCTAATTTAATCTGGCTGTAAGTATGATCTTTCGAAATATCATGTTTATATAAAGCCCTAAATAATTCCTTTAAATTATCGTAACCATATTCACACCACGGATTTTGATGTTTGCCCCTATTTGTCGAAAATAAAATGCAAGGCCAACAGAAAAGTTTGTTTTTTATTTCACTCCCGGTAAGCCATGAGTACTTGCTGTACCAATTATCTGAAAATGATCTATTACTTCCCTTACCCGCACTAATATTTATAAGCTGGGACATTTTAGGCAAAGGATGCCCCTTATTTTTAATAACAATTTGTTCTTCGTATGGAATATATGAAAACCCATTATGCAAAATATAATTTACAATATCAGATTTACCAATACTTACAGTTTCTCCCATGGCTTGCATTTTTTAGGTTAATTTACCTGAATTTGTTTACACTTTAATTTAAAAAAAATCTTCTAATATGTCAAACCCTTTAACCTTTAACTATTTACTGCAGACGTAACGTATCACTTTAGAAAATAAAAATAAATCACAGAAAGAAAGGCTAGTTCGTGCACTGAATATCACTTCACTTTACTACTTACGTTCTTATATGAAATAACATTTCATCCAGCGCTCGCAATGTACAGTTCGCGACCAATAATCACCAATCCAAATGAAGCATCGGCAAATTTAATTTTGCCGTACTTGGTAATTAAGTTCATATGGAAAGAAATGTATGTTTGGTTGCTAATCAACTAATATTCCGTTGATTTTTACAAGTAAATCGTCAAGGTTGGGATCGGCTCGCCGAAAACGCAGAACGTGCCTTTTTAAGAATTCACAGGCGGATGGATGTATTCGATATCGGATCATCAATTTAAAAAGTGTCTACGCAGGGATCACTTAACGCTCAGATTGGACGAATTCTTTTAAAAACCATGAATAAAATTTAGTCTGGTCGAATTGGTCGAATTCTTTTAAAAACAATGAATACAATTTAGTCTTTATTATCTCATTATCTCACAGATATTTTTTTATTTCACAAAAACAAATGACATCAACTGATTACCTGCCACAATTAATTATTGAAATATTGATTAAATTAAATATTAAAAAAATCTATAATATCTATAAAGGTGTGGGTCGGCACTGCCGACCCTGCCACCCTGACCGGCCGCCACTGCTTAGCGATGTTTATCTGACACGCGAGTAGCGCACAACCTCCTTTAGGATTTAGGGCCCCCGCATACTATCGATTTATCCACGACCAAACAGTTTAGTGGCGGTATTGCGATTTGTTCTCGACTAAACTATTTAGTTATGTATATTTTATGTAGGGCTGTAGGGTGCGCATACAGTTGATAGTTGCATTAGAGTTTTCTGTGTGTGATCTTGTATAACAAAAAATGTACTTGCTTGTGCATTACTGTACATTGAAGATAATGAAAAAAGAAAGAGACAATTCTGTGTATAGTCGACACGTAATTTCGTGAGAAAATTTATAGGAACCAGAGGAGTAAAATACTACTAAAATGGCAACACTGTTAGAGTTACCACTACTTTATTGAACAGTAGCGTAGATATCTAATTTTTAATTAAATAAAAGTTTTTATTTAAGAAAAAGTTTCATTTTCTATAAAGTTTAAATAAAAAATATTGGTGTTGTTAACTTCTGTACTATATCTAGGAAGTGATAACACTAATCGACTCGGCTAAATAGAACTTATTGTAAAATAACAATACCTATAAAAAATTGTTAATAAAAGTAATTATCACATACAATTAAATAAATTTTTTATGTACAAGTATTTTAGTATACAAACGTTTTAATAACACAACTGCTCATAAGTTTTAAAACTTATGATCACATTTTATCCCTGATAACTTAGTTATTGTAATAAAAAAAATAAAGAATTAATTTTTTAAATTATATACAGCGTATTCTATTAACAACTTTGGTTTGACACCGTGTGAGAGAAGACTTAGTATCTCAATAATTTAAAAATGGGTAATAGGTCTAAAACTTTTATGAACATCTTTTATATATATCTAGCAGGTATTTTATAATAACCTAACCTGTACTTTGATTATTTTAAATTAAATTATGTTGTATGTTTTTGTTCTATTATGAAGTGTATTTGTACTCTATTTTCAAAGATATATAAGCAAAACGAGAATTTGTACAATTACAATAAAAATAAAGGTTTCAACTAACACCTAGTTGGAAATAAGAACTTAATAATCTACTCATAATCACTGTTATCACTAGTATCAGTTGTATCTTCTATATGTATAGTTCATTTGGTTAATGCTGGTAAATATTTAACATAGTCATTTTCCACTGCGATTACATGTTTGATTACACTTTTCCAGTTGGTTGCTGTGATCTTTGTGACTTCTCTTCTAATTAACTGGAGAGCAGTAGACAAAAATTTAGGAGCCACGTTTCTTCTTCTTCTATTACCTTTAAGTTGTGTCCATATTAACTCTATTGGGTTCAATTTACAATCGTAAGGAGGAAGTAATTGTAATACTGGGCATACCAAGCACGGTATGCCCATTACTGCGAGTACAGTTATCAACAACATATTCCTTCTGGTACTGTCTACTGTCAACAACCTCCAACAATTCCTTTTTACTATATGATGCCTCAAAGTACAAATCTTTCTCAAACAAATTCTTGAATTTGTAATTTGTTTCAAGTAATATTTGGAATTTTCTCATTAATCTTGAATAATATGATATGTTGTCCATGATAATCACACTATATTTAGGTAATCTCGGAAGAAGAGGTTCCTTTAATATTTTTTTGTAGGTATTAATAATACATCATCAATCCATCTATTTTCTCCACCGCAGTGTAAAATTAAAATTCTCTGTCCTGTCATGTAGGTAAGATGTTTCTCCTATAGTCTTGTAGCAGATTGCTTTGGACACTCTGATAAACATGTTTCTACAATTGCTTCTGATTTAGACAATTTAGAACACAATTCTGTATAAACTTGTTTCAGCATATGTTTGGATGGTATCATCAGAGAGGTATTGAAAATGTCGCTTACATTTTACTACACGGCTTTGTAAAGATATTCCAATTGATTAGAGGGTTCCGCTGGCTCTTCAGCTGCAGAAGTTAGTTTTATAAAAACTAACTTCTGTTTTTTTCTTCAAAAAAAACATTAAACGTTTACATCTATGGTTCCTGAGTTGAACTTTTTTTACACTTCATTTCCATCATATTGATAGCTGAAAGCATTATAATTGACGCTCGAACTTCTTGTGCGATATATATGTATATATATATATATATATATATATATATATATATATATATATATATATATATATATATATATATATATATATATAAGATTTTTCAAACCATGATTCACAAATTGAACCCTCCATATCCTCATGATAATCTAGATTCACGTCTTTATTTTTTTTACAGATATTACGTCGATGCATCCATTTTCTACACCGCAGTGTAAAATTATAATTCTGTCCTTTATTGGGTGGTAATGAATTAGAACACTTTTTGTTATTATTCGTCCAACTTTTTTCACAGTGTCATGAATACCATACCAGGTTTCATCCAAATAAACAATATTTCGTTTAAAAATAAAGTTTAAAATAATATAAAATATTATACCTGCCTACCCAATTGTAAACCACTGGACGGTCGAAACGAAATTTATTGGGATAAACTACTTTATGGTTTCGGTTGCTCAGGCAAAAATTGTTATCTTACGCAAAGAATGCATCGATGATAACTTTATCTGAGCGACTGTACATATTTTACCAGGCTCATCTAAATGTAAATATCGATGAGAATATTAAAACTTTGTATTATTATACATCTCAGTCATTGATAATTTTGCAGTTAATAACTACTCCTGGTAGAGTACTTTTATTTTATTTTTTATTGTCTGCTTTTATTACAGATAAATATATTTTTACACAGTCTCACCGAAATACGAGGCGACTATACATCCCATACTAATCGTTTAAGGATGTTTAAGTTACATATTTTATATATCCTAGTATTTTATCATTAAAAATATAATTTCAATTTAATTTAGCTATATTTAAAAGGTGTTTACCCATGTATTTAGTGGCTTCAAACATGTATACCTAGAAAGCATTGATGATGGAATTGCCATTTCGAAAATGTTCTGTGATGTAGCCCGATAGGGTTTTTAAATTAATATACCTTTTATAAAGGATTTTTTTAAATAGAAAAATTTCTGATTCATGGTATACATCCAGCTACAGGAATTCATTTTCCTTATGGAGAGAAAGAAATTTTATCGATGGTTTAAATGTCCGTCAGTGCTGGTCTTATTTTGTTGCCTCAAAAGGGTCTGTCCTATGGCAATACGAACAGGTTTAAGGAGCTGTTATGATGCATTTTCGCTAATTAAAATTGATAGTATGCAAGGATCCTGCGAGCCAAACGGTATACGTACCGCACGCGTACAGATCCTTGAAAAATATTCTACATCGTACTGATCGCATACTTATCTCGATCCATGGAAAGCGACAAACCAACAACGAACACACATGTGCGAAATGATTTATTTTATTTATAATTTGTGTACTGATTTATGTTCCTGTTTTTGCTTGTTTAACAAAAATAAAAATATGTACAATAATCAGTTTACTGTTTTCTCACGTCTCTCTAGGAAGGAACACGTCATTCACACAATGTCGATTTGATGACACAATAAAAATGTTCGCTGCGTCTAGTAAGCGCAGTCCAAACTGAAAGACGAGCTTCCTTTGAAGTCGTGAAATAAACTGCAACAATTTGGTTCGCGACGAGTCACGATGAAACAGTCCCCAAGCGGTTTTCTCTGCCGTACACATTACCGAATATAGCGTTCGCATACCGTATGCATAGTGTTTGGCTCGTATATGTGTACCGACCTTTAGGGTATGCGCATACATACAACAGGTAGGTTTTGTGATTTCCACACAACTAAACTATTTAGTTGATGAACGCCCGCACAAAATCGACGCAGTCGATCATCGATTTTTTTTATCTCTTCCAATGTTCCAATCGACCCGTCTTGTTCAGCAACGCTGGTGTCAAGATGCTACAAATCATGTCAACAAAAAAGTTGTAGTTTTTGCTTTGCTCTATAGACATTTTAAAAGAGATGAGAAAGGAAGATACTGTGTGTGTACTAGTGATGTAACGAATATTCGCATTTGCGAATATTTACATAATATTCGCATTCTCGAAATTTGTGCGAATGTTTTGCAAATATGAATATGTATAAGAAAAAAAATAATTTGAAGATTATGTTAATAAAATAAACATCCATTCACTTCTCAGTTTTTTTATTAAGAAAACTCACTTTATTTTACAAGCTTAGAAAACTATAAAATTAGAAAACAAAAAATAAATGATACAATGTAAACAAACAAAAACAAATTTATTCTCTGAAACTTTTATTATTCTGTTTTTAATTTTAGACAATCATCTTGAAAAAGCTAAGAATTATTAAACTACAAACTAAAAAAATATAGTCTGTGTGTTTTTATGTAAAGAGTTTAAACAAACAAACATAAACAGTTCGACTTCAGTGAGATAAGTTCAGATAAATTTATTAATTCAGCAATTTTCGGAACAAGATACCTATAATGTACGCTACACTGTAATGTAATACAGTACATCATTTGTGTAATTGTTCTGAAAATTGCTGAATTACTATCAATGACCAATCGGATCCACAACAAGAGATAAAAACCCGAATACAAATGGCAAGACAAGCTTTTGTGAAATTCAGACCGCTCCTATGTAATCAAAAGGCTACATCACTACTGTGAACATCCAATACTCAGTGACAGATTATCTTGTGGAATATTTCATACGTTACATTCTAAGCTAAAACAGCACCCAGATAAGTTTTTTAAATATTACAGAATAAGTGAAGAAACATTTAATGAAATAATATCATTCGTGGGCCCTTATATACAACGTCGTGATACAAGATGGAGATGAGCCATACCAGTAGAAGAGAGACTAAATGTTACTTTAAGGTATGTAAATACATACGTAGCTTTGTAAACTATCCAAAGAGTTTTGAGGACTAGATGGGGATTGTCAGTTGTGTTCGAATCTGGAAGCCCGGAAATGAGATGTGAAATGATTTGGTGGAGATTGCGAAAAATTATTTGATGAAGATGCTTGAAATTGCCCAGTATAAGATCGTGAAACCTGTAAAAAATCGTTTGGGACAGAAAGTGACGATTGAGTATGTTGTCTGTTGGCTTTTATTCTTCGACACACTTGCAGTATTTAAATTTTGGCTTGAAATTTTTGGTCGTCTGAAAGATTCTTCAAACTTCGAAGTTTGGTTAATTTTTTTATTCCTTCTATTTTACCTTATGGATACATTAGACTCTATAGCGTCAGAAGTTTCAGTCTCATCTTCGTCTTCAATGGTAGTGAATCTAGATTACTTCTAGTGGGTCTTTGTGCCGTTGCAGATTTTAAAAATAATAGCTTTTCAATGATATATACTGCGCAATGTAGCAGATCTCCTACAACCTATTTAAATAATCGTTTCCTTAAATTGTGTGTGTTTAAAGCCGTCGCTGCGCTTTGTATTAAATCTGATACGTCCTTACGTACTAGAAAATAAGGTTGCATATTCCGCAAGCGTTTTAGTTCGCGGGTAAATTTTGTTAGTCGTCTGGCTATTCTAGGCTATAAGTGTCTATTCGTATTGAGCACGTGTTATATCTCTTCAGATTTTGGTTAGTTTTCATTCGTTTTTTCGTAATTCTTTTATTTTGGCTGTATGAACTTTGTTTAAAAGGTAAGTAATATGAATATAGATCAAGCTAATTTATATTTTTACAAGTAATTTCTTCAAAATTCGCCTCTTTTTGCGGTTGTATCAGATCTGATACATTTCGTTTTTTGCAGTCATTATGGATGGTAAAAGAGCTTTGTCGGAGCATGAATTAGAGGAGTTGGCATCAAATTTTTGGAACAGTGATGACGACTTAGGCAATAGCGACCCTGAAGAATGTTTTAGAGATGAGACCAACTTAGATCCTGATGAGAATATTGATATTCAAAGCTTACCAGTAGAGTTTAAAGATGGGGTTACTGTAACAGACTTTCCAGACCAACAAATAGAGCCTATTGAGGAGTCAACTATCGTCGATGACGATGTGGAGGTTAAGCCAATCACTACTCGGATCAAAAATGTATTGTGGAAGAAAAAAACCTATCCATTGATGAACTTGCGAAGACTTTTAGAGGACATAGCAACCTTCCTAATGCTATAATGGATTTGTCAACACCCTACGCTTTTTTCAAGTACTTTTTTGACAATGAGTTGATCGAAAAAATTGTATCAGAGTCCAATACATTTGTTATTCAAAAGGATCCGAGTAAACCCGCTGGATGGACCACCGTAGAGATCAATCAATACCTAGGAATTTGCATCTTTATGTCCCTTGTTCACATGCCTAATTGTCGTAGTTATTGGTCCAATTTCCTAGGCTATCCGCAAATAAAAAACGTAATGAGTGAGAAACGATTCGAATTTATTAGGAAATGTATACATTTCAACGACAATACGAGTTTGGATTAAAATGACGAGGATCGAGATGGTCTTCATAAATTAAGGCCCCTTGTCGATCATTTGAATAACAAATTCCAAAGCATACCAATGGAACAAAAGCTTTCAGTAGATGAGCAAATTTGCGCCTCAAAAAGTGTTAGTGCTTATGCAACGTTGGAAGTATTCGTTTACTGAAGAGAAGAAGACCATCACATAAAAAGAGATAGCAGAAAAAAAGAAAAGGTCAGCAACAATAACGTATATTCCTTCAAGAGACGTAAGGCTTGATTGTCACTCACACTGGCCATTGTACAAAGACACAGGACAGAGATGCAAGATACCAAAGTGTACTTCTTTTTCGTATATTTAATGTTCAAAATATGAACTATATCTTTGCCTGAACAAAAATAATAATTGTTTTCATAAATTTCATTCAATTTAGATATTTAGTTATTATAAGATATACTTATTAACAATCTATTAAAATTTGTTTTGTAAAAATTTCCGCTATGTATCATATACGATATAAGTTTTTTCAAAAAATTTTTTTTTGGAAGCTAGATTTTTTTTATTATTTTTAGGCATAAGTTTATACCTTAATGCAATTAAAAATATCTTTTTTATAAGTGAGGGGGCCTTGTAACTGGCTCCCTACATAAGAGGGTTGGAAATCTTTTGATTCCAAGCTTTACTTCAAAGGACTTGTGAGTGGATGTATCTCCATAGGTTTGGTTCTTCAGTGACCGTTGAAGGATAAGGATTGTTAATGTGAGCAAATATAGCTCCAGAGAAATAAAATCACTTTTAGTTTATCGATTTCTAATTAACTTATTTTTAGAGTAGAGAGGCCCAATACGACCGTAGCTGACTATACAATATCAAATAATTCTTTCTTTATCACACGTAAAAGAGAAAACCGTACTTATGAGAAAAATGCCCGATTTCGGCGTAGAGAAATATTTTATACATGAATTGAGAGTGTTTTAAAATGCACATGCCTCAAGGGCGATGTGTGAGAACGAACTGATAAAATACTACTTGATGCGTAAAAGTGAAGATTACCCCTCTTGTATTTAGGTGTGAAAACTATTTAAGATTCTGCGTCGCCAATGAGTCAAGTATCCCGAGCAAACTTGATGAAATGACTATTTTACTTATTCTACACTAAGAAAAGTCTAAGGAATTATATTTCTATTTTATATTTTAAAACGATATGTTCATTTCTGGAACAATAAGAATACAAAAAATCGCGCATTATAGGGTTAATATACCCGATATTCTTGTCCATCATTCGCATATGTATATGCATACAAGAGTAATTTTGTTTTTTTTTTTATTTCGACATTTAGTATCTCTTTCACTTTCATTAGTTCTCTAATTCATTCATTTCTCACTTTGTCCATTAATGTTAATCTGCAGCTTCGTCGTCAAAACATCATTTCCATTGCATTTTTTGTTTTGTTTTCCATTTTTTTATTTATCACCCAAGTCTCGGAGTCCTACAGTAAGCAGCTTTCCGCTATGGTTGAAGGGATTAGAAGAAACCTTTAAGGTTGGACTGTATATTTGCGCTGGTTATGAACTTCTGGTTGAATAAACTTGAATAAATTAATTAAAACAGAATGAAAAACGTGTTTGTCAACTTGAAGGAACAATTTATTCTCTGACTTTTACAATGTTGCCGTTCAGACAATTTTGTGCTAATTGGCGTGTAATTTGTTGAAGTCCAAACAATGGTCTCAAAAGATTTGGTGTTTAGTTTTGCTTGTAATATCGTCGCTCCATATAATCGAGTGTAATTGTTTTATCTTTGTCTTTTGCTAAAATTATTTGATCATGGGCAAACAAAAGGCTAAGGATATGTGAAAAGTTGTCGTCAATTTTAACTCCATTCTGTTCGCTAGGGACGGTCACAATCTCGAGCTTAGCTCGGCTTGGCTCGAGGTTGAGTTTCGAGCTCAAACCGGTTTGTTTCTTGCGAGCCGAGCTTTGAACCGAACCAAATTTATTTCGAGACGAGCTGAGCTGAATTTAAAACCAGCCGAGTTTTCCTTAACGAGCTTGTCAATATTTTAGCTAATACTCTACTTCTGCTTCTAATTATTTCCGCTACGACTGATACTTTTGTTTGATAATAAGTAATTTAGACTACATATTTATTATGTATTTTTAATATACAGTGTGTCCGGAAAGTATGGAATAAATTGGATATTTCCTTAACTAAAATTGAAAAAATCTAAAACTCGTCGTTTTTTAATTTTAATGTAAATTTAATTACACAGAGTGATACACATTAAGGTAATAATGTTAAGATCGTTAAGTATTTCCTGGAATAATTATACAGGTTTCCTCTATTCTGTATAATATGTAACAGTATATAAAACCGATGAGAAATTTTTAAATACACATTTTGTTTCATTTAGTTTGAAAGTGTTACAAGTGTTAGCAGTGTTATACCTATTTATACCTATAAAACAGCATTATGTGGCGTCCGTGGAAAAACATTGATGGTGCTTCTTCCAGTGTTCTAGCAAAGAAAAAGCATTTATCTGCTGACGCTAGAGAAATCGAAAAAACAATATATAGTTCTTTACTTACAAGAGCTTACTGCTAATACTGCTGCCAGTGAAATATCTGATTTAACGAAAATAATTCTAACCACAGTGAAAAGAATTACATCAAATCCCATTAAGTCAAGAAGGAAGCGTAAGGATGCCGGTTCTACCAAATGTATTGACGAAAGTGATAAGGACTTAATAAGACGAAAAATTTACACAATGTACGAAGAGCAACGGATACCTACATTAGATGCTTTAAAACAACGGCTTACTAATGATGATACACAAATAAACTGTGTTAGTCTTTGGAGGATTTTGTCTAACATGGGCTTCAGATATCGTACAATTGACAAAAGGCAAGTGCTTATGGAGTCCCATCGTTTTCAAAAGTGGCGTACTGAATATATAACTTCCATAAGAAAGTACCGTACAGAAGATCGACCAATAATTTATCTGGACGAGACATGGTTTGACACTCATGAAACGCCATCCAAAGGATGGTTCGATTCTTCCAACAGGTGTCAAACAAAAGCTCCATCAAACAAAGGAAAAAGAATAACAATTTTACATGCAGGATCAGAAAATGGTTGGGTCCCAAATGCCTTATGGCTTTCTGCAAAGAACATTAAAGACTCCTGCGTGGACTACCATGAGGATACAATGGCAGAGCTTTTTGAGCAATGGTTTAAGAATTGTCTTATACCTAACCTTCCTCAAAATAGTGTGATAGTAATGGACAATGCAAGTTACCACAGTCGTCAATAACATAAGTCTCCAAGTGCAAATAGCACGAAAATTGATATTCAAAACTACCTGTTAGAAAACGATATATATATTTGAAGAAAGTTATTTAAACAATGAACGGATAGAAGTGTTAAAATCATTTTCTATAAAAAAGTATATGTTTGTGACGCATTGGCCGAGGACATGGGACATACAGCGTTACGGCATCCGCTCTACGATTGTTTATTTAATCCCATAGAGCATATGTGGCACCAACTAAAGTCAAATGTTAGGTCACAAAATGTTTCTCCGACTTTAAGTGGTCGTATTAATAAGGAAATGCGTTGATGATATCTCCCCAGAATGTTGGAAAAATTCAGTACGCCATGTAATGAACGTAGAAAATTCATATGTTACTTTGAATCACATAATTAAACCAATTGTTATTAATCCTGAAGAGGATAGCGACAGCGAAACAGAATTAGGTATTTAGGAATTCATAAATATAGTTTGGTTATTTTGGGTATTTTTTTTGTAAATATTAACTTGTATATATTTTTCTATTTTTTTTTTCAATTCATCTATTTTTTGTACATTATGTATTCGTTTGTATGTATATACTGTAAATAGAACTATTATTACTGTACATTTTTAACGATATCCGATTAGGAAGAGCAAAAACTTTTAAACACGCCAGTTTTTTGCTGACAGTCCTAAGCCTGTAAAAAGTATGAAGGAAAGTACCTTTCTAAATTTAGATCCATATACTACAATTATTCACGTAGAACAAACAACTACTTTCTTCATGTTAAAAATTGTTCAATTATCAAGTATATTCACTTGAACAACCTGAAAATACCATATAAAATAATTTGATAAATTTTTATAATCGTGTATTACACAGCTACCAATGAAATATATTAAATAACAAACTTTCTGAAGTGCGACCCTGTGTACTTCGGTAGTTTATTGAGAGACTCTTATATACACAATAGGATCAACTCAGGTAATCATTAAGCTCTCAACCATTTTTCGTGAAACAAACTATACCTAGACGAAATTTTTCCGAACAGCTGGATTGGAAGACATGGACATATTGAATGGTCAGCGATGTAGCCAGACTTCAATCTTTTTGATTATTTTATGCAGGGCCATTTGAAGAATGTGGTTTATAAAACTAAATCAGCAAATTTTAAAGAATTAAAAAAAGAAAAAAAATCATAAATTTAAAATAAAAATCGCAATATCCCTGGTTCTAATCAACGAAAATTGATGTTTTTGTTTTAATTTGAGGTACAACGTTGCATAGATTATAAAAATTCAATTAGTTAATTTGTGAATTGTTTATTTAACTGAGTAATATGTATAAACAATTTATAATAAATGTTTATTTTGCAAAATTTTACTTTTCTCTTATTATTAGTAGTAGAAAAGGTTATGAAAAGATAGGCAACTTAAATATTTATGTATTATAGTTATAAATAATTTCCTTTAAAACTAAATTTTACAAAAAAAAATAAAGTTTTTTTTTTGAAAATCTGTTGAAATTTGTTATACTTATTATTTTTACAATTACTTTTTTGACATTACTGATTTGAAAAACATTACAAATATATTTTAAATATAAAACAATAAAACTTACTGACCCACTTATGAGATAACATTAAAACCTGTTTTTTTAACGAATTTGCAAAGCGAGTCAGATACTAGGAAGAACGTTTCATGATCTTGCTTGTATTATAACAGCTTATAAAAACGAAACTTTTCGACCGGTTTTTAGAATCGTAATTTATAAGGAGATAAGGTTCTAAGTCCTTTCATGGGCCGAGCGTGTGGCATTGAAGAGAATCGGTGAATCAGTCATGGGACATAATAGTTAAGAATACGAATAAAACTGTTGAACACTACAGAACAGAAAGAATAAAGGATTTTTGATGGCTTGTTAAGAGTTTACCAAAACAGTTAACCTTACTTGGAAAAATTTGCAATTCAAATTTGCCACTTTCAAGAAAGGAAGTGATTATATTAAACAATTAAATTTTATTCAAAAAGATCTTTGTATACTGAATATAATAAAATGTATTTTTGTTTACATTTTTGATAACCTATTTTCAATCCGACGCTCATATAGGGCATAAGTAATGCACGAAAAACAAGAAGAAGATAACCTATTTTTAACTTTAGATAAATAAACAGATTTCAAGAGTGTTAAGAAGATAAAACTAAATATAACAGTTGTTTTAAAGCGGCTTAAAGTTTTCTTAAATGAATCAAAACAACTCGTAATTTTTTTTATAATACCGAATTAACCCAAAATCTCTACAAATCCTTCAAAACAACTCGTGTTAATGCAAATTAAATAAACTTGGATTAAATATTCACCTTATTATTTATCCACCCTGTATAGTGTTAAACATCTACATATTTTGAAACCGTTTTAGAAGTACTAATAACGGTATAATAATATAACTACTGAATAACGGTATGTATTTTACCTGCCTTAATATGAAATCTATTTTCTAGAATAGTTATTATTCTAGAATTTTCAATGAGTGTGCATTGTCATCCTTTCGGGGAAATCTATTTCTTGGATTTCCAGTAGCCTGGGTGACTCGACGTGCTCTTTTGTGTAGACTGGTCACTCAGGTAGCGACATTTAACAGATAAATATCAAAATTTTATACATACTTTTGGGACATTAAAATAACGGAGTCTATTTGTGTGAAATGTATAAGTTTTTTTATTGATAGTTAAGAAGTGTTTCCTAGAACTAAAATTGAATCGGAATTGCGAAAAGAAATGGAATGTCCATAAATCCTATTTTGGATTCTAGTTTCTTCTTTGGTTGGTCTTAGTTCTTTGGTTTGCAATTCCGATTCAACTTCAGCTCTAGGTCAACACCATTTTCATACAGGTGACAAAATTGATTTTGAAAACTCCAGAACCATAGCCCCCATCCGCTTCTATAAACTAAGAATTATCCGAGACGCCATAGAAATTTAAAAAAGGTCAAATTGTCCCACTAAAAGAGATGACGGCATACGGTTATCTCCTACTATCAGAAATGTTCGCGTAAACCCCCGCGCCAATCCCCACGCCAACCTCCACCGAGACCACTCTATTCCCAGTATCAGTAATGCATTTTTTCATAAAGGGATGCTTTCTAGGAGTTAAAACTTGAATCCGATGAAACATCATGTCACAAGGCATGAATAAATGATTATTGATTTTAATTAAGTTCAGTATTATACATCGTAAAAAATTATTTTTTAACGTTATTTACGTCATCGGCAGTGGTTTCAAAGTGTTGAAAACTTGTATTAAAGTACAAAAAGTATCATTGAATATGTTTATTTTAGTAATTCGATCAGATTTTAATACATGAAACGCTAGTTACAGTACAATGACCGCTACCATCCAGTAAGTTCCACCACGTGGATTCCAACACGGGGCTACCGCTTGAACATTCTGGACTAAATTGCGACGTATTGAACAGCAAGATCAGCAATTAATAAATTATAAAAACACCATGTTAAAATCAATATTTTTCAGTCTGATTTAAAATATAGTCTGATTTAAATTATTATTGTTGTTACTAAAATCTTTGTAAGTCGAAATAAAAGTTTTAATTGTGAAGTTCAGTTTTTAAAAAAGTATTTTTCCCAAGAACATTCATAATTGGCGCAGTCAGTAGGATAGTGGAAGAGTCTTTATAGATCCTCGTCACTTTAAGTGTTTGTCCACTGTTCCAAGAACCAGCCCCAGGGAAACCGTCTGCAGAGTTCACCCGAGGGAATTAGAGAATTAGAATTTAGAAGAAGCCTTCAGGAGCAAAGGAATGCACATCGGCATCGTCTTTATCCTGTAAGCGATTTTATTATTTCTTAGAATTAAGAAGATTAGATTTTGAAAGAATTTTTAATAAATCAGACTCCTCTGAGTCCTTAGATTGAATCAGAGCTAAATTAGAAGATAAATAAAACAAAGATTGAATAGATTAACAAAGATTAAAGTAATTTAAAAATATCTCCTCTAAGTCCTTAGATTGACTTTAGAGTCAGATTTAGACAAAATTGAATAGCTTAATAAATACTATATATTAATAAACATAGAGATTAATAGATAGAAAATAAGTAGATTAAGATTTATATATTTATATATTGATTATTGAAAATTACTATACCGATTTGACTATTGACTATATATTATATTGAAAATTTTTAAAATATGGCAGTTCCACAATTTGACGTTAAAAATTTATGCATTCTTCCAAATTTTAACGGAAATCCAAATGAATTACATGAATTTATTAAAGTTTCTATAATACTTCTAAACCATTATTATGACAGACTTAATGCAGCTAATATACAAAACAAATTTTTGCTTCATGGTATTATCAGTAAATTAACAGGTAGAGCCAAGGAAGTTATATCTGTATATGGATGCGAAAGTTGGGACGAAATAAAAAACGCATTAATTCAAAATTTTGGAGACCAGAGAGACGAAAATTCGCTTACAAGGGATCTAGTAAATTTAAGACAAGGCTCAACAGAATCTATTATGCATTTTTATGAAAAAATCATGGGACTTTTAAGCTGTATTAATAATTACCTAGAATTACATACGATAAATGCCGATATTAAAAGGAGCAAACAAGAATTTTTCCGTCAACAAGCTCTTACAACATTCTTAGCAGGCCTACGAGAACCGATGGGCTCTGTTATCAGAGCAATGAGACCAGGAAGTTTAGCCACGGCAATACAGTACGTACAGGAAGAAAATAATGTTCGATATCTTCAAAAAAATCAAATAAGTCAACCTTCAACATCAGGAAGAAGTGAAAATTATCAAGAACGCCGACCTCAGAGACAGCAGATGCCTGTACAGATCCAAAAACCATTGTACCAACAGACAAATTTTGCACCTCCACGATGGCAGCAACCAATGAGACAATTCTATCCGCAGAATCAATTTCAGCAACCACATCGGCAACAAAACTTCGATCAATTTAGACAAAATTCAAACCCTCCAGCATTCAGGACCCAGAACCAGTCAAATGTATGGGCACCCAAACCTGGACAGTCAAAACAGTCTAAACCAACACCTATGAGTGGAATATCAGAAACCACAACCAGAGGCCGCCCAAATTTTACACCAAATTACCGAGCACAGCCAAAATTCACCGTAGAAGAACTTTACAATATACAATGCCACGGAGATGAGCAAGAAGAGAATGCCAACTACAATGATTACTACGAACCTGAATACGACAATTTTCTACAAGATACATACGAAAATCAACCAACCGAATACGAAGAAAACGTAAATTTTCGAGAGGACCCACCAGAAGCAATCGGAACGTAATTGAACTTCATTCATTTCCCGACAAGAAGGAGCTACCCTACATCGAAATCTCTAAGCCTTCTTTACGACTTTTAATCGATACAGGATCCACAAAGTCATTTCTTAACCCAGAAATAGCTTCTTCATATTTTCCAAGTTACATAAAACATGAACCCTTTGTCGTCACATCAATTTTTCAAAACTATTCCCAAAAATATTGTGCCGAAATTCCTTCATTTTCAGAATTTAATTCTGACAGCAAAATGAAATTCTACCTCTTTAAGTTTCACAAAACTTTCGATGGTCTTATTGGCCTCGACAATCTAAAACTCTTCGAAGCCCAATTAAACTTCCCTAAATCGCTTCTAGTTACAAAAGATTCTACAATCCCCATTAAATATTACGAAACAAATAAAACACAATTTTATTCCATTCATTTGGAAGCAAATTCTATTAGCCAAGTGAAAATTCCTGTCAAAGAAGAAAAAGGAACCATCATTATTCCTACCCAAAAAGTACAAGGCGTCGTAGTACGAGAAGCCCTTACTAACGCCGAGAACCACCTCGCCTGGACCGAAATTGCCAACTTTACATCAGAACCCATTCATCTTTCTCTTATGGAACCACTCGAAAGCAATAAAATAGACATTCAAGATTTCCATATATATTCCATGGAAACAACCTCCGGACCAGACTACAGACAAGATATCGACGACTTAATTAAAACCGAACATCTTAACGAAGAAGAAGAGGAACAAGTTCGCCACCTATGCCGAAAATTCTCCGATATATTTCACCAACCAGACACTCCTCTCAGCTTTACTAACGAAGTTAAACACCACATCAGAACCAAGGATGAGGAGCCTGTATATACGAAATCATACCGGTATCCGTATGTGCACAAGGAAGAAGTAAAGAAACAAATCTCTTCAATGTTAGAGCAAGGGATCATTCGACCAAGTCAATCGCCATGGTCCTCGCCTATTTGGGTCGTGGCAAAGAAACCAGATTCATCCGGTAAAATAAAGTGGAGAATAGTAGTAGATTATAGAAAGGTCAACGAGAAGACAATTGACGACCGATACAGAATTCCTCACATTAGCGATATTTTGGACAAATTGGGAAGATGTCAATATTTTACGACCCTCGACTTAGCAAGCGGATTTCACCAAATCGAGATGGCTGAAGAAGACATTCCCAAAACAGCATTTAATGTGGAAAATGGACACTATGAATATTTAAGAATGCCTTTTGGACTTAAGAACGCTCCGTCCACGTTCCAACGCATGATGGACAACGTATTGAAGGGACTTCAAGGAGAAATATGCCTCGTCTATATGGACGACGTAATAGTATATTCAACATCACTACAGGAACACATAGTAAATCTCACAAAAGTATTTCAACGATTAAGAGAAGCCCGACTAAAAATCCAAGTTGACAAATGCGAATTCTTAAAAAAACAAGTTAATTTTCTAGGACACGTAGTCACACAAGAAGGCATAAAACCGAATCCAGCGAAAATTGAAGCAATAGAAAAATATCCAATACCGAAAACAGCGAAAGAAATAAGAGGATTTCTTGGACTACTGGGATATTACAGGAAGTTTATTCGAGACTTCGCAAAAATCACAAAACCTCTAACAAGATGCTTAAAAAAGGATGCAAAGATCGAACATACACCCGAATTCGTAGATTGCTTTGAAACGTGCAGGAAATTATTAATGAATGAGCCATTATTGCAATATCCAGATTTTTCCAAACCGTTTAACCTCACAACAGATGCCAGTAACTTCGCTATCGGTGCAGTACTTTCCCAAGGACCAGTTGGCAGTGATAAACCAATTGCCTTTGCTTCCAGGACACTAAATGAAACCGAAACCAAGTACTCCACAATAGAAAAGGAAATGTTAGCAATGGTGTGGGCAACTAAGTATTTTCGACCTTACCTATTTGGAAGAAAATTTAAAATACTTTCAGACCACCGTCCTTTGCAATATCTATTCTCCCTAAAGGAACCCAACTCCAAACTAGTACGTTGGAGATTAAAATTAGAAGAATTTGACTACGAAGTAATTTACAAAAAAGGCAAAGCTAATACAAATGCGGACGCACTCTCTCGAATCGAAATACACACAAAGGAAACTAAGGACATCGATTCACAAATTAAGGAAGTCTTTGATGATTTAGTAGACATGGAAGACGATGGATGGTCAACGACTAATAATCCAGATGCAGATCGAATAATCGACGAGATTGTAGAAGAAAAAGCAACAGAATTAATTCCAGAAAACATCCCAGAAGATACTGTTGAAAACGAAGATCAAAACATGGACGAAGACGGAAATGAAACAATACATACAGCAGTAGAAAACCCAATTCTTGGTATACCTATTTCGGAAAAACCACTTAACTTCTACAATAACCAAATTATAGTCAAAATCGTCAACTACAATCCACGACCTCCAGCAATTATACAAACCTTTCCGAATAAAAGACGTTATCATATCCAGCTGTCGAAAGATCAGTTAAAAGCTGATACCATAAAAATTTTTAAGGAACATCTCAACCCGAAAAAGAAGTATGCAATTTTATTTGAAGCAGAAGAAGAAATTTTTGCAGAAATTTGCGAAATTATCAGGAAAACTTTTAAACACAACGCATATGACTTAGTAAAGTGCAATCTTTTATTGGAAGATGTTAACCTAGAAGAACAACAAAAAGAGATTATAAAAAACTATCACGAAGGAAAAACGAACCATAGAGGAATAGCTGAAACAGAAAGTCAAATAAGGAAACGATATTACTGGCCTAATATGAAGAAGGACATAGAAGATATCATAAACTTTTGCGATATATGTCAAGAAAATAAATACGACAGACTTCCTCCCAAACCAAAATTTATGGTTACACCAACTCCCACTAAACCACTGGAAATAGTTCACATTGATTTATTCCAGGCTGATGGACAGAAGTTTCTAACCATAATAGACGCATTTTCGAAGTATGGGCAAGCCTACCCAATAAATGGAGGAAATGCAATCAATGTACTCAACGCCCTATTGATTTTTATAACACATCATGGACTCCCAACAATGATAGTAGCCGATAATGGTACGGAATTTAAAAATGGAGTAATACAAGAATTTGTAGACTCTCATAAAATCTCAATCCACTATACAACACCAGAGAATCCGCAATCCAACGGGATGATTGAGAGATTTCATTCTACGTTAATCGAACATCTTCGAATCCTAAGGAACACCAAAGCAAAGCTCTCGATTAAAGAACAAATGCTATACGCTATAATTGGGTACAATAATTCCATACATTCAGCAACGAAGTTAAGACCCATCGACATATTAAACGGACATATCGACGCAAAAGATCCCTTTGACGTTGACATACAGAAAGTAATACTGAACAATTATATCCAAAATCATAGAGAGATAACAAAGGAATTATATAAGGAAGTAAACCAACAAATACAAGAGAATAAAAATAAAGTCATTGAAAATAGAAATAAATCGAGACAAGACCCTATTACGTATAAACCAAGCACAAAAATCTATACACGAAAAACAGTTACCAGAAATAAATTACTTCCGCGATATTCCGCAAAACATATAAAAAGAAATAACGAAGTGACTGTAAAAACATCAAAAACTACAGTTCACAAGAAAAACATAAAACATCAACCTAAATCAAAAACTAATTCTAAACCGTCCGCACAGGATCACCCTGACGATGAGAGAAGAAGAGAAGATCAAGGACCTGAAAGACAACCCAGGATTAATTCCCCTCAACCTGGGACAAGCAAAGATTCATACTAGTACACACGATTTCATATACTTTTCAAACTACTACCAATAAAAGAAGAATTTGACAGAATTGAAACCAGTACGACGCAAAGACCACAGCAGTTCAAAATGGGCTTAGCCATTACCTTTTTCGTGTATTATATTTATCCTTCATTTTCTTGTCCTATCTTATTAATCTTAACTTATCCGTCCAAACTTATCTCATCAATCTTCCGCCCAGATACAAATTCAAAACCCCAATCCAGAGTTACATAAATTCAAGGACAACCATCCCAGAGCAACCGCTAATGCTTCCCAAAATAAGGACCATAGATATTCAAACAGCGATTAAATTCAAATCATTAAGGATTTGAATCATCAATTCTCTAAGGAAGATGAACATCTAGAGACAATTAATCCGAAATTATGGAATCATAGCCATAACCATTTTTGGATGACTCCTTTATATATCTTTATTACAATAATCTGCCTCTATATATGTTACAGGTATAAAACAAATAACAAAAAAACCTAGCGACGAAACTCCAGAAGAGGCCAACTCAACAGTTCTGTTCGTCCCTCACAAAACTTCTTCAGGGGATGGAGTAGTTACAGTACAATGACCGCTACCATCCAGTAAGTTCCACCACGTGGATTCCAACACGGGGCTACCGCTTGAACATTCTGGACTAAATTGCGACGTATTGAACAGCAAGATCAGCAATTAATAAATTATAAAAACACCATGTTAAAATCAATATTTTTCAGTCTGATTTAAAATATAGTCTGATTTAAATTATTATTGTTGTTACTAAAATCTTTGTAAGTCGAAATAAAAGTTTTAATTGTGAAGTTCAGTTTTTAAAAAAGTATTTTTCCCAAGAACATTCATAATTCGCTTAAATAAGTAAAATCGGTAAGATAGTTTCGAAACAAATTCAGATTTCTGCTTTAATCTGAACTTTCTATAAATGCAAGGTATAACAGACGTTGATAAAGATGTTAATAGAGACATGGGGAATCTAAAATTTGCATTCCACGACATGTCTATCAACTAAGCAGAAATCTTTAACGAATTTGTTTCGTGTACTCATACAGAGTAGATCCGAATAAAATGAAAAAGACAGCAAAGATTTGATTTCACGTACAAAGCGTCTATGTATCTGTTGATACGTATTTCGACTTAATAAGTCTCATCAGAACAGTTATCATCTATGATCTACTCTGTATGAGTACAAGAAACAAATTCGTTAAAGATTTCTGCTTAGTTGATAGACATGTCGTGGAATGCAAATTTTAGATTCCTCATGTCTCTATTAACATCTTTATCAACGTCTGTTATACCTTGCATTTATAGAAGGTTCAGATTAAAGCAGAAATCTGAATTTGTTTCGAAACTATCTTACCGATTTTTCTATCAGATGTCGCTATTGCGTCCATAACGAAGCCATTTTATTGTTGCTTCCTAAAAGACAGAGAAGATTATTTTTCACGTTAAGAACGGCTATGAATAACTGTTCTGATGAGACTTATTAAGTCGAAATACGTATCAACAGATACATAGACGCTTTGTACGTGAAATCAAATCTTTGCTGTCTTTTTCATTTTATTCGGATCTACTCTGTATGAGTCTTCTTAACATGCCATACACCAAAGTGCGTAGGCGACTATCTCATTACTAGAATTATGTTCTTAGCGGCGTGACACAGCTCGCCTGTATTGTGTATTCCTGTCCATTCTTTAATATTCCTTAACCAGGATAATTGTTTGCGGCCGGCTCCTCTCCTACCTTCGATCTTCCCTTGTAGGATTAACTGTGGTATTTCATATTTTGCTCCTCTCAATATGTGCCCAAGGTAACCAATCTTGCGTTTTTTTATTAATTTAAAGAGTTCTCTTTCCACGCCGGCTCTCTTAAGGACGTCATCGTTTCGAACTCTATCCACCCAAGGTATGCGCACAATTCTTCTTAATGACCACATTTCAAATGCTTCAAGTTTGTTGATAGATGTTTTTTTCAAAGTCCACGTTTCCATGCCATAAAGCAAGATGGACCATATGTAGCACTTGACCATTCTGTAGCGTATTTCGAAATTTAGGTTTTGATTACATAGGAGCGGTCTGAATTTCACAAAAGCTTGTCTTGCCATTTGTATTCGGGTTTTTATCTCTTGTGGATCCGATTGGTCATTGATTGTGGTGCCAAGGTATTTAAAAGTTTTCACGCGTTTTATGCGATCGCCACCTATGCATATTATCGGGTTTTCTGGAGGGTTTCTGCTAATGACCATATATTTCGTTTTCAAAATGTTGATTTTGAGGCCATATTTTTTACCTATGCTATTCACCCTATCAAGTAATAACTGCTGATCTTCCAATTTATCAGTTATAATCACTGTGTCGTCTGCATAGCGTAGGTTGCTAATTGGTATGCCGTTCACCTTAATGCCTAATTCCGTGTCTTCTAATGCTTCCGCAAATATATTTTCAACATATAAATTAAAAAGCATCGGAGAGAGTATGCAGCCTTGGCGGACACCTTTCCGGATTTCAAATTCATCCGTATATTGGTCTTGATCAATCCTCACCTTTGCCATTTGGTTCCAGTATAGATTCTGAATAATTCTGATCTCCTTCTGGTCAATGTTAGCCCTATGTAGTAGTTCCATCATGATATCATGTTTAACATTGTCAAATGCCTTCTCGTAGTCGATGAAGGTGAGGTAGACATCTTTTCGTTGATCTAAACAGTTTTGTATTAAAGTGTTCAAACATAAAATTGCCTCTCTTGTTCCTAGTCCTCCCTTCAAACCGAATTGTGTTGACCCGCTAAGTTCTTCTAGTATCTTGTACATTCTTGAGTGTAATATCCTAAGGAAGAGTTTCAGCAGGTGACTCATTAAACTGATTAAGCGGTGTTCATTGCATTTTGTGGCATTAGCTGTTTTTGGGATCATCACAAAGGATGACTGCAGCCATTCTCGCGGAATGTAACCAGTATCATAAATTCTATTGAACAGCTTTACCAAGATTTCGATATTCTCCTCGTCTAGTAGTTTTATTGCTTCTATATTAATTTCATCTGGACCTGTTGCTTTATGCATCTTTGTGGTTCTAACTGCATATTCTATTTCACTTCGCATTACTCGCATGTACTCTGTATGAGTACAAGAAACAAATTCGTTAAAGATTTCTGCTTAGTTGATAGACATGTCATGGAATGCAAATTTTAGATTCCCCATATCTCTATCTTTATCAACGTCTGTTATACCTTGCATTTATAGAAGGTTCAGATTAAAGCAGAAATCTGAATTTGTTTCGAAACTATCTTACCGATTTTTCTATCAGATGTCGCTATTGCGTCCATAACGAAGCCATTTTATTGTTGCTTCCTAAAAGACAGAGAAGATTATTTTTCACGTTAAGAACGGCTATGAATAACTGTTCTGATGAGACTTATTAAGTCGAAATACGTATCAACAGATACATAGACGCTTTGTACGTGAAATCAAATCTTTGCTGTCTTTTTCATTTCAGCTTAAATAAGTGTTTTTCTATTTTTTCCACTTAAGGGAACCTACGTTTTAAATCTTTAAAAATAAAAATCATACTTCGCCAGTATTTAACTTTTGGAAAAGAGAATAAGACAAGCTTAAATCCAAATTTTTAGCCAAATCCATGCAGTCTGACAAAATTGGGAGATAGGGTCCCTATATTTCGCACGAGTGACTGGACTATTCGCATTAAACTTTGTCTTTACTAAACAAGTTAACTACCCGCATACTAAATATTTCTTTTTTTGAGCAAGCCGGACGTGGAAGAGCAACGTACCAGGTTATTGTTCCATAATTGGGAAAAATTATTATTTTTGAATACTAATTACGGTTTGTGTTTATAAAAAAATTAGTTTTACCATTAATTATAAAACAACCTTCCACCCCATTGGGTGGTTTATAATCTATGGTTTTACTAGAACATGTTTTTAAGACCTTTCACGTTTTATCTGTATTATTTTTAAAATTTTATGTACCTATAAATACAGTTCCAAGGGCATAAAAATCCTTCCGTAGCTAACATCCGGTGTGTGAGACCGTCGATAATAAAATTATCAGCTATATTTTTAGAATTCGCACATCCGCACGCTTATTTTTTTCCTGGTACCTTCAAGTCTAGCTCTAAAGGCGCGTACAGACCTACAAACGCATGCGGTGAGCAGCCACGAATACACATACGTGTGCAAATGTGGACGGCACTTTCGTAACGTCTCGCCACATGCGTTGCTTGTTGCTTCTCGCCAATGACTTGAGCCAGTGATGGAGTGATGCCACATGAAGTCGAAGAGAAATCGTGATATCGGAAGAAATAAATTGTAAGAAATCGTGAGATTTCGCTACAGTTGAATTTTGAAGGAAATGGGAGTTTTTAAATGATATATAATTATACAAAACTATTTTAAATACGTTATATTGTTATGTATTAATTAATATATAAGTACATATTTAAAATTTAGTGTACTAGAAAAGGGCCTATTTTAGGGGAACCATCAGTATCAGATATAATTTTAGGAAATTACCTACCTACCTATATACTGCAAGCTATCGATTTATCGATTCAATATTAGGCAATGATTATAAACATTCTTTATAGTTTAAACTTCAATGAAAATTATTAACCTATTTTACCCAAGAATATTAAGTATAATATATTATAGATAAATCTAATTTTATTTTCTGAGGATTTAACATTTTATCGGCACTTTTAGGATTTCAAAGTGATTGAAGATGAAATATAAGGCATTGTTATATGAAATTGCCGATTTGTTTCATATCTCAAACACACACTTAAACCATTTTGGTCTGTTGATCCTTTAACACAAAATTCCGGCTATTCTTGATATTTAATGATAAAATATACATAAACATCAGTTGTTTATGGACCGATATTTACACTTTCAAAGCAATAAAGAACCTTTTAAGCTTTGTTTATATTATTTTGTGTATATTCATTGGAGTAGTGCAAGCACTTTTATATAAAAATACAGTCGATTTATGAATATTTCAAGGTGACAATCTAATAGCACTTTAAAAATGCTGATTTTCTCGTATACATTTTATTAGGTACCCATTATTCATCTTGAGATTTAGAAACAGTCTAAAAATTTTAAAAAACGTAAGATATGAGACGTCAATCGTGAGATCGTGAGATTTGTCTTCAATTCGTGAGATCTCGAGGAGTGGCATCACTTATGACCACACATGCTGCGAGCGAGAGTGGTGTCGGTTTTTTCGCACACATCAAAGAAACATACGTGTGCGTTCAGTTTAGACTTAGACGGATAGCGTGGGGATTTGTTGCAGTTGCAAGACAAGTTCGAATTGATTGCGTTTTATTCATTTTATTGATTTATGTGGAAAATGGAGTAGTCAAATGAACAATGTTTGCAATTAATAGATTTGTATGAAGAAAACCCTATATTATGGGATCCAAAAAATAAGTTTTATTATTCAAAAACAAAAAAAGAATGCATGGGAGTCGATTTCAAGAAATCTTGATATAGATTCAGCAGTTGTGAAGAAGAAAATGAGCAGCTTACTTGGGTCTTTTAGGGCTCAAAGGAGCCACTGCAAGAGGTCCGTGGGTACAGGAAAACGTATTGTGTTTTTACAGTAAGTACAGGGTGTCTCAATTCGGACATTTTTATAGGTTATTTCGGTTGTTATAGGAGATAAAGCATTGCGGTTTTAACGAACTTGTGCTCCTTTTTCGTCAAACTTTTAATGCTGCAAACAAAAATGGGCTACCAAGGTTTTTGAGATGCCAGTTGAAAATAAAAATTAGTGTATAAATATACAAATGTGGTACATCATTAAAGCGGTAATAAAAAAACGAATTTCTTCCGACAAAAAAATACAGAGTGTTCCGTTTAAAAACATCTAGTTTGGCTCATAATACCTCCGTCAAAATGAGATTTTTTCAAGTACACTAATGAATTTTTTGCACAAAAGTTTAGTAACCCACAAATTGGGACATCCTGTACACCATACATCAAAAAATTAAAACAGTAAATTATTTTTTGTTTTTGTTTGGATGTAAACCAAGACCTCTACGTAGGTTTCATAGATTTTGAGAAGGCCTTCGATAAAGTCAGACACCAAAAGCTGTATGAAATCCTAAGAAGCAAAAACATCGACAGTCGCGACATTAACATCATATCCAGGTTGTACTGGGGACAAACAGCAAAAATCAAAGTTGATAATGAGTTAACCGAAGAAATTGAGATTCGTCGAGGTGTGCGTCAGGGTTGTGTGCTTTCTCCACTATTATTCAATATATATATATATATATATATATATATATATATATATATATATATATATATATATATAGGTATATATATATATATATATATATATATATATATATATATATATATAGGTATATATATATATATATATATATATATATATATATATATATATATATATATATATATATATATATATATATATTGTTGTACTTTTGAATGTCCATAAGCAATAAAAAACCGATATACAAATTTTATTACTTAAATAAAAATTAAAATTATTGATATTTCATAAAGACACGGGCATATGAATTTTCAAACATCCTGTATAAGACAAAATATGTATTTTAAGTTGTTCGAAGAATTGTTCATTAGGCCTCAGAGACAAGACTTTCAAATATTATCGATAAGAAATTTAAATAAGTCGGTTATTGTGAAATGGTTTTACCCGGAATAAAAGTGTATATAGAAAGTGTTGAACAATGGACCGGGATTTGCGGTGGTTTTCTCCCCGAAAGATTATATCGGTAAAAGTTTATTAACAAAAGACATTGAATTGAGAAACAGGTATCGTTTGTAGCTATTAGTAAGAAATATTTGTAAAGTAGATAGATTTAGTTAGAATAATTAAAGAAGATTTGTTTTCTGGAATTACCCGAATGACGTTTTATAGAGAGAGTTGGGTGGTAACGATATACTCACAAGAGGTGGATGATTTTTATTGGTCAAATTTTGAATGCAAGGAGCTTTGGTTTTGGCTATGAGATAGGAGAGAGAAAAAAAGGTTAGTTAGTCAGTTTTCGTCGTCCAAGAAGGAAGGAGCTTTGTGATTTGTGTTTGTTTGAAGTCCCGAAGACGTAATTTACCGGGTGTGTTTATTTGCGGTGGAAAAGCTGACCAGTGTGAGGAACGGGGTACAGAGAGATAGAAAACCAAAGGGCCTAAGAATATTAATAGCAGACGAAGCCGGAAACATTTGGAGATACAAGGACAGATAGGAGAAAGGTGTACGTCATCTGGACCACAATAGGAGCAGAAGCAGAGAAAGGATTTTTTTGTTGTGGCGTGGCCATAGAATTGCAACGGCAGAGAAGGAAAGGTCAGTCAAATTTCATTAGAGCCGGAGTGTGATTTTCATTTATTAATTAAGTAAATTGAATAAATAATAGAGACAGTTAATTTTGCGATCACTAAAAAAAAAAAAGGAATTATAAAAAGAGCTTAGTTATAACACATATTAAAAATCAATGTAAAATAACATTTGGGTCCATGATAGAAAACAACTTCTCATATATTTAAAGTTAGTATATTGCAAATATTACAGGATTGATTGTTGTATAAAATTTCATTAAAATAAAGGACATCTCACATATAGTTCAGTTGAAATTCTATGTATTTTATTCAGGTCATATTACCTATCCCGATTAGGACGCCAATTGGAAAATATTTTGAATCCACGATCAAAGGTAAATCGTACAATTTAAATAGCCTGAGATTGTAATTAATTAATGCTGATTTATTGTGATTAATTGGAGATTAGTTCATTTAATAAATATAGACAGGATTTTTCCTAAGTAAGCAATATAATACAATTTAAATAGCATAACAATATATAGGTATATATATATATAGCGAAACACTATGTCAGGAAGCGCTCCTAGAGCAAAACATTGGTATGAACATTAACGGAGAGTTAATTAACAATATACGATACGCTGATGACATGCTAATAGTAACAGATAACCTAGCAAATTTACAGTTTTTGATGAAAAACATAAACACCCATACCAAAAAGTATGGTCTAAAACTGAACATCAAAAAGACTAAATTCATGATTGTAACAAAGAAGCTATACACCAATGTGAATTTAACCATAAATAATCGGCCAATTGAAAGAGTTACGTCCTACAAATATTTAGGGGTTTGCTTCACTGATACTAATGACCAGACAAGAGAAATCAAGAGGCGAATAGAGATAGCGAGACAATCGTTTGTCAAAATGAAAAAGTTCCTATGCAGCCGGGACATAAATATAAACTTAAGAACGAGAATGTTAAGGTGCTTCTGTTTTAAGATGTTTTCTCCGTTCTGCTGTACGGCATGGAAGCCTGGAAACCGAAAAAGATAAACATCAAAAACATTGAGGCATTCGAGATGTGGTGTTACAGGGGAATGTGGAAAATACCATGGACAAAAAGAGTAACAAATCAAGATGTTCTGCTGAAGATGGGGAAGGAATGCGAAGTCATAAAAACCATACAAACGAAAAAACTGGAATATCTGAGAGGAGAAAAGTCTCATAATCCTCTGCTTAGACTCATAATCCAAGGAAAAATCTCGGGAAAGAGAAATGTGGGACGTAGGAGGATTTCCTGGTTGCGAAATTTAAGGGAGTGGTATGGGTGCAGTTCAATACAGTTGTTCAGAGCTGCAGCCAACAAAGTAAAGATTGCTGTGATGGTAGCCAACCTCCGATAGGAGACGGTACTGCAAGAAGAAGTTTTTGTTTTAAGATTTCTTTAAAGTTCTTTCTTTAAGTAAATTAACAACGACGACTGAACTTTTAGGTTTTATTCATATATTAGATAATTTTTAAACAAATATGCACAATTTTAAACTTAAAGATAGGTAAAAAATATAGCTTAAAAAGTTATAAAAATAAAAGTCTACTTAAGCTTATATGTAATAATGGGTTTATTTATGTATATTAGGTACAACTGAAATTTTTGTTTCCAAATGGTTTGCTTTTGAACGGATGAAATTTCTGCTCGACAAAGACCAACCAAATTGCACTCTAGATACCGAAACTCGAGAAATGATAAGTATTTATACATGATACACATTTTTTAAATTAGGCATAATTATCTTGCCAATGTACACGTCCATTTGTTATGAAATATTCCGTAAATTCATTTCTAACCATTTTTGCGTTTTCGGATGATCTACGTGGAATATTTTGAAGAGACAACAAACTATTGGAATTGTCTTGAGCAGTTCTCAATTCCCCTGGTATGTTTTTATGTGTGTCATTATCAAAAGTTTCAGGAGGTGTATATATATTTCGAGAAAAGGGAGAATTCCTTAGAAAATTGTGACGATACGCTATAGTCATTACAATAATTTTTACTTTTTCTGGTTCTAGTAAAATTGGTTTCCTTAAAATACGAAAAACAGCAGATTATGTAATTCCAAACACATTTTCAACTATTCTACGGGCCCTACTGAGGCGATAGTTAAAAATCCTCTCAGGTGATCCTTGACGGTGCTGTCCTGAATATGGTTTCATTATATTTTCAGTAAGCGCAAAAGCTTCATCGGCTACAATTATATAAGGTACAGGTCGACCTCTACCGGAAAGTGCATCGTTTTCAGGAAGTTTTAATTTTCCTTTGTCAATGAGATCATACAATTTCGTGCTCTTAAATACTCCACCGCCTGAGATTCTTCCTTGAGATATATTGTAGTATTGACTCCCCGTTTTAATGGGATTTTGTATTATAATATGCTTCCCATCCATTGAACCAACGCAATGTGTAAAATTCCAAATATCTTCAAATCGATTTGATATTGTCTTCCACTCATGTGGTGTAGTGGGAATCTAAAAAATCAGTGTGTTTAATATTTTAAAAAATTATCAACAGGAAGATTTAAAATTTTAATGTGGGTACCAAAAACAATACAGGGTGTCCCAGTATTCCGTGGACATAATGTATAGCAAACAGATCTGTGACTGTGACGACCCTCTTTTCGCGATATCATTGTTATGGTTAATTAACGAACAATAATAAAAATACATTGTTATATGTAGTAACCTTAGGATACCTGAATTCTTTTATGAGGCATAGAAATGTTTGCCAGACTATAGAAGTAGCACGTATTTAAAAAAATATAATTTACTATTAATCTAAAAAAACTCTACAAAATTATCTGCCACACATATGCATACTAAACTCTGTTATTCTTTGTAGGACGGTGGAGAAGTTACTGACCTAAACTCTAATTTCACTATTTGGGAGAGTGAGTCATCGTTTGAAGGCGTAGAAGTATGAAAATCCAGTGGCGTACACTCACTTTTATTTCAACGTTAATTATATTATATTGTTTAAATATTATTGTTCAAAATAGGCCACAATATATTTATCTGCAGGTTTTTACTGAAGTTTCCATCTCTATATCCAAAGACCGTTTTCAAAGATATAAATTATAGTTATATTTATTTTATTTGTTTATTATTATATATTTATATATTCTTATATTATTTTCTTTTTTTTCTTAACTTTAAAAACGGTCTCTGTAATAGAGATCGAAACGTCAGTAAAATAAACATGTAAATATATGTGTTGTGGCTTATTTCCAACATTCTCCCTAAAAATACAGAATGCCACAAGCAAAAAGCCACAGAAAAATAAATATTGCTATCATTTGTATATTTGAAAACGATCCCTTCATATAGAGATCGAAACGTCAGTAAATTAAACATTTCAATTAAATATATTGTTACTTATTCCCAACATTATTTCTAAATATACAGAACGGCAAGCAAAAAGCCATAGAAAAAAAAATATTACTATCACTTGTATATTTGAAAACGATGTCTTTATATAGAGATCGAAAAATCAGTAAATTAAACCTATAAATAAATATTTTGTGGCTTATTCCATACAGTCTCCTAAAAATACAGAATGCCACAAACAAAAAGCTATAAAAAACAAGTAATTTTGCAGAAAGCTTACTGATGCTAAAAATTGATGATAAAAATTTTTTTAAAACAAATTTTAAGACAGTTTCCACACCACCCGAGAGGTATGTCTTGTGGCGCGTCACTTTTTTTTAAATGGGTGTTCGCCAAGAGCCATATTGTCCCATTAAATAAAATAAACAAAACACTTAAACAGTATAAAACAAAACAAAATAAAATCCTATAAGACAAAATAAAGTTCTATAAAAACAAAATAAAAATAATTTTGGATGTAACAAAACATTGTACTATTCTATTTAAACACAAACACTATACACACTTACTATGTTCTTCTCGTTTTTTTTGTTTTTGGTTTTTTTATGCTGATATTCCTACTAAACTATTAGAAAATATTATTCGCTGTCTAAATCTGAAGATGCAGTGCTGCTATCGCTGTCATTATCTTCGCCTGGTGTAATTATAATTGGGTCTAGTAAAACTTTGACATGAGTGTCAAGTTCCCACATAGGATATTCTTCTTTAATTATGTGGCCTATACATTTAGCCCATTTCTCTGGAGTTACATGGAGGATTGCTTGAATCAAAAGTTCCTTAACTTCGTTTAATTTGAGCGTTTTGTTATTGCGTGCTACTTTTCCTTTCACTTGCGCCCAGATAAGTTCAATGGGATTAAGTTTGCAATGATAAGATGCTAGACGTATAACTTTGACACCATAATCTTTTGCAGTTTCATCCACAACATATTTAAGATATTCACTTTTCCTTAACCGTGCAATGTCAAGTAGTTGAATTTTGAGCATTGATTCTTCGTATGCAATCCCCTTTTCTATAAGCCATTCTTGAATTCTCCCTTTCCGCCATGCCGTCGTCGGTAATTGTTCTAGTCTGCGGCTATGATATAGCGCATTGTTCATAACAACCACAGACCCAGATTCCAATTTTGGTAAGATTCTCTTAAACCAGCGCTCAAATACTTCGGAAGTCATTTCTTTATGATAATCACCTGTTTTTTTCGACTCAAATTGAAGCAAACCATCATCAAGGAACCCTGTATCACTTGCTATATGGGTGATGATTAAACGCCGCCCCTTTCCTGATAGAGCTTTTAATCCTGTAGACCAGCCTTCTATAAATGCTTCGCGTTTACTTTTGACATTTAAATCTTGCCGAGACTTTTCCAACTGTATGACCTTCGTTAATCCAGGTTTCATCCAAATAATATATTTTACGTCCAGTGCTGCGAATTTTTCGTATTTCTTCTAAATATTTTCTTCTCCACAGAATAATTTAATTTTTTTCTAATAGCATCCTTTTTCTGTTGCGTTTTACATATCGAAAGTTCATTTCGCGCATGGTTCTGATTAAGACCCTACGAGATATCTTGGGTAAAGAGTCATCGTTTTCGAGCTCTTGAGAAATTTTTTTCAGTGTCTGAATTTCACTCCGAAAATAAAATGAATGAATTTTTCGACGTATAATATTCCTTGTCTCGTCATCGAAAACAATGCTTTTTATACCTCTAGTTTTACCTTTTTCTTGGTTTTTATTTTCCGATGTATTTTTAAGTACACGATAAATACAGCTAACGGATGCTTTTGTTAAACTGCTACAAATGTCGACCGCTTGGCTAACATTTAATGCCATTTTTCTGCCAATTCCTTCATAAACGTTTCGTATCATTACCTTCTCTTCGGACGTTAACATTTTCCGTCTCCTTTGCGGCTTTTCATTTTTGGAATCAACATCAGAATTTTGCTGTATTCTCTTGGAACAACTCGGTTTTTCGTCCATTGTATTTCAATAATTTGTGTATATACTATATATACAATAATTTCAACAATTCTGTATAAGAATATAACTAAAAATTTACTATAAAACGACAAACTATAACACTCTTATTATTAATAACACGTTTTATCAATACTACAATACAGTATTGTCAAAACAGTATTGACAACAATAAGTTTACAAACTTATCACATAAAATATACTCACAAAATGCACTAACCATAGAAGCGCCAATGTACATGAACCATTTCTTCGGCGGAAAAATAATAAAAACTAGTTTTACGGCATGTCTGTGTCCGAATTGTAAAACGGAATTTCCTCGCTAATTCCAACATTGCCAAACGATTGAAAAATAATGTTTTAAAATATCGATTTTTATTTTATAAATTTAAATATGTAACGAAACGGAACATATAAATAAAATTTATTTCATTACAATTTTGTGCTTAATTTTTACTATTAAAAAAATCATGTTTTTTTGTATTTTTATGACGGTAATAATCGCTGCGTGGAAGAATACAGGTTTTGTATGACCATAATTACTACTTGTCAACAAGAATTGGCGACACTGTACGACAACTTCTGGTCAAGTCTACTATAGAGAAGCACAAATAAATATACTACTTTATATATTCTGTAATTTCTTATGAGGAAACGCAAATTGCAATCGAGAAAACAGGCAGTTTTCGAGGGCCGCTGTGTACATTTAAATTTGAGGATATTCGGCGTTTAAACTATGAAATCACTCTTCTAAATTGAGGGTTTCTACTATAAATGAGTCTTTAATCGAAGAAGAAAATGTAACTAAGTCCGATAATAATGTGACACAACCCAATGACCTGAATGCTGAACAGACAGTTGCTTTTTTTCTAAACTAACTATCTATTTTCTTTGGGGTAATTGTTTCCTACTTTTTTCATTGGATTATGGGTGTGTTGTTCCACGCAGCCTGTTGGATGTTTATTATAAATAGCTCAGTTTCTTGTTCCAATTTTTCTATCGTTTGAATAAATCCATTGAATTCAGTTTTCTCATTCAGCATTGAACATATTTTTGGGTTTTTTACAGTCATGAGTTAGATGTCGTCCAATGCATTTGGCAGATCTTAATGCAATATTTCATTAGTGACATAGATTTTATATAATATACCTCCAAGATTAGAAAACCTAGGGAATAAAGGCTTCAATATACCTCCAGTATATTGAACCCTTTGTTCTCTATGTTTCCTAAAATGTAATTATGTAATATATATATATATATATATATATATATATATATATATATATATATATATATATATATATATATTGTAAAGACTACGACCGTCAATTTATATTTCTAAAGTATTCAACTAGTGAATTCAGAGGTTTAATCGGTCATTCAAGTTGGCAAATAAAAAAAAGAAGTCAACTACTTCATAAGTTTATCGAAGATGTTTCGCTTTATATTTCTAAAGCTTCATCAGTTCTCTAAAATATAACAAATGACATAGAGTTTATAAGAAATACAGATGTTTATAGTTCATAACTTACAACTCAATATGTAGTATATTATCGATGTTATCATATATCTACTGTACACTTTACTCATTATTTAAAACTAACTTAACCAAAAAAGGAAAAACAAAAAACACACAAACTCTACAGAAAATAATGTTCATATTCGTAGATATGAATATTTAAAAAAATTTTAAACGAACATTTGGCTTCATTTAAATGGTTCTCCACTGAAGACCAACAAAGCTCTGATTTGTTCCCTTTATTGAAATGTGTTGAGATCCCTCAAGAACTCATCGGCAATAAACAAAAGAACCGACATCGACAATTTGAGCCAGGTTTACCACTCTCTCATCTTACGAAATAAATGATACCAATTATTCTTCAGTTAAAAGTTGGCGTATTTTCCATTCAAAATAATAACAAAATCATCCCCTATTTCCAAGTTTCATTAAAACATAAATTAAAAATAATATATCAAATATTTCCGCCATACAAATCCACCCGTCCAACTAATTATGTAATGTCCCCTGTAGAAATTCATAATTGTCTCAAACCTTGGAATTTGGTGACACATGGCCCTTAAAAAAATTTTCGGTATCGCCTCAAGTTGTTTGCTTAGATTGCAATAAATCAGAGCTATGTTGGTCTTCAGTGGAGAACCATTTAAATGAAGCCAAATGTTAGTTTAAAATTTTTTAAATATTCATATCTACGAATATGAACATTATTTTCTGTAGAGTTTGTGTGTTTTTTGTTTTTCCTTTTTTGGTTAAGTTAGTTTTAAATAATGAGTAAAGTCTACAGTAGATATATGATAACACCGATAATATACTACAACGATACTACATATTGAGTTGTAAGTTATGAACTATAAACATCTGTATTTCTTATAAACTCTATATCATTTGTTATATTTTAGAGAACTGATGAAGCTTTAGAAATATAAAGCGAAACGTCTTCGATAAACTTATGAAGTAGGTAGTTGACTTCTTTTTTTTATTTGCCAACCTGAATGACCGATTGTAATGTACCTACCTACTCACATGTAAGATAATTAAAGTATCTATGTATTTCTATATAGTTTTTAGTCACCTGGTATATGTTATTTACAATTATGAAAAGTTCTCATGTATAATCACTAATAATTATTTGCTGTTAGAAATCAGAATCAATACTCTTCATAAATATTTTCCTATTTAGAATAAATAAGTTTCGCTAGTTTATTCACCTAATACTTCGTATCTATGGAATAATAATAATTTATTTCTCTTATTTCTTTGTTCGATAAGCTATCCGTATTTGCTATTTTAATATTAATATTTGAGTCCAATCTCTTGTACTCAAATCCATCCAGAAACATCGTTAAATAATTGTAGATAACAGAACTTATATATTCATAGTTTTAAGAAATA
Organism: Diabrotica undecimpunctata; assembly: GCF_040954645.1. Lineage (NCBI taxonomy): Eukaryota > Metazoa > Arthropoda > Insecta > Coleoptera > Chrysomelidae > Diabrotica > Diabrotica undecimpunctata. The sequence goes on along the minus strand of NC_092810.1, from coordinate 51,340,810 downwards.
ACAAGCAGAGTGTAATTTTCATCCTCTAATATAATAAATTTATACATGTCAATATATTCTGTTTAATTCCAAAACAAAGAGTTAGTCCGGAGAAGAAATAAACGCATAGTATTCCATAACAAAATTTGGTGTCAGAACGTGGGATATTAGTAGCAGAGTTCCTCTGATTGCTGATAGAAGGAGAGCTGAGGAATTTTTGAATTGACTTGTTTCCTTCGAGGAATCATTCAAAAAAAAACTGTCAGTGTGGAAAAATCGCCACTACAACTAATTACATTGGGGTCCAGTACATCCAGTTCGAAATCCAGTTCCAGTCATAACCCAATTGTAGTTCCATCGGAAGTAGAGGTGAACCCGTGGAATAATAGACTATGCGACCAACAACAATATTCTACTTGTAAGTACATTCTATCTTAAATTCTGTCTCATATTTTAAAAATCTTGTAAACGTATGTCTACTTTATATCCTGATATAAGTAACTTATTTGACGAACAAATACCTTCTCCCGACTCAAATTCTCTTTCAAATTCTTCTACTTCTAATTCAAATAAAATGTCAGTATCAATTGAAATAGCTGAAAAACTTCTCATTCGATTTGATGGTACAAAATCAAAATTATACGAATTCATAGACAATTGTGATAAAGCATACAATTTAGTAAATCCGCAATCCAAACCCATCTTATTAGCCATTATAGAAACTAAATTAACCGATAAAGCTAGGGCCATAACTAGAAACAGAACATTTGACGAATGGAAAGATTTAAAAGACTTCTTATTAGATGCTTATTCTGAACGCCGAACTGAAGGTCAGTGGCAATTGGAATTACATTCCTTACGTCAGATGCCCAGTGAAAATGTAATGTCATTTGCAAATAAAGTTGAAAATTGCTATATAAAATTAATAAATACACTTGATCCAGACTTATCTCCAGATGCAAGAAATGCATGTACTAAACTCTTAAAAACTCAAGCACTAAATGTCTTTATTAGAGGATTAAACAAAGACCTCTCTATTTTAATCAAAACCCAAAATATCCTAATTCAAATCTTCAAAGGTCAAATTCTCAAAATCAAAATTATAAACCTTCAAATTCAAATTCCAATTCTGATTTTCCTCCAAACTTAAGAAAAGAAAATACCAACACTTCCCAACGTTTTTGCAGATACTGCAAAAAACCAGGTCACGTTATAGAAGAATGTAGAAAACGCGAATTTAACAATAAAAACAAAAATCCAACAAATTCTTTAAACTTCCAGAATCCTCGACAACCAACGGTCGATTCTCGAGGAGTTCGTTCAGTTCAGGCCGTATCACAACCATCAACTTCTCAGTCACTTCCTATGTAGATTTACCCTTAGTAAATAATTCTAATCCATCCTCTTGCAAGTTTCTAATCGATACAGGCGCAGATATTTCTTTAATTAAATATTCAAAAATACTAAACATTCCAAAAATTTATTCTAAGTCTATTACTCTACGAGGCATTGATAAAAATGTCTTAAATCCAAATAAAACTATATGTAGTTGTAACGTAAATTTCAAGATAAAAGATTTTGTCCAAACTCATGTTTTCTATGTCGTAGAAGACGATTTTCCTCTTCATTTCGACGGTATATTAGGTAGCGATTTTTTTGAAATAAATAAATGCCAAATTGATTATAAAGAAAATAAATTAAACTTTAAAAATTGTTCTATTTCAATCGAATATATAAAATCTCCATTAAACAATGACAATGACGAATTTCTGAGAGATCAAAATATCGAGACAAGTTCTAATATCGATGAAATATTTCCTTATGATGCTAAATCCATAGAGGATCATTCTTATTTAGAAACCAATGATATCCAAATAACCTTAAGTAGTGAAGAACTACTATCCAATCCAATTCAATCTAAATCTAACTCTAAATCCAAAGAAAATTCAAGTCCAAAATGTGTAAAATCCACTGAGATATGCACAAATAAAACTTGTAACTCTTCACGAAATCATAAATCAAAATCCTGTTCAGAAGAAAAATCCTGTTCAGACGATCTTATACTAAATCAAAACTCTAATTCTAACTCAAGAAGTAATAAAACTATTCTATCCGCAAGAACTGAAACAATTGTTCAAATTAAAGTAATAAATAATGAATTAAGCGAAGGATTATGTCCCGAACGCGAAATCTTTAAAGGTGTATTTTTATGTCCTAGTGTTGTTAAAGTAAAAAATGATTTCTTTTTAACCTCAATCGTAAACACTACTGAAACGGATGTTGAATTAAACGATATTCAAGTAGCAATAGAAAAAATTCCAAATTTACAAAACAATGCAAATATACGAAAAATGTCTTCTTATAAAGATAATACGAATTCTAACAGAATTGCTAAATTAAAAAATGCCTTGAGAACAGATCATTTAAATAGTGAAGAAAAATCATCTTTAATTTCTATTTGCAAGGAGTACAATCATATCTTTTATCTGGAAGGAGATCAACTTACCAGTACAAATGCCATAACTTGCAAAATTCCTTTAAATTCTAATGTACCTATTAGCACTAAATCATACAGGTATCCTGAAGTACACAAACATGAAGTCGAAACTCAAATAAAAGGTATGCTAGATCAAGGTATTATCGAAGAATCAACTTCGCCATGGAATTCGCCCCTTTGGGTTGTGCCAAAAAAGGCCGATGCTTCAGCAAAGAAGAAATGGCGAATTGTTATAGACTATCGACGACTAAATGATATTACTATAGGAGATTCATTTCCACTTCCGAATATAGTCGATATATTAGACCAATTGGGTCATTCAAAATATTTTTCAACAATAGATTTAACATCAGGATTTCACCAGATCAAAATGGATCCTGAGGATTCTCCAAAGACTGCTTTCTCAACTCCGTCTGGACATTATCAATATTCACGAATGCCATTTGGATTAAAAAATGCTCCCAGTATTTTTCAAAGGCTAATGAATACTGTCCTCTCAGGAATACAAAATTACAGATGTTTTGTCTATCTCGACGATATAGTCATTCATGCCGATACATTAGAAAATCATAATAAAAGATTAAAAGAAGTATTCGAAAAATTGTCTACATTCAACTTAAAAATACAACCAGATAAGTGCGAATTTTTTCGTCGCGAAGTAATGTATTTAGGACATTTAATAACTGAATTTGGTGTCAAACCGGACGAAAAAAAGGTATGTGCTGTTACAGATTTTCCTATACCCAGAACACAAAAAGATATTAAGAGCTTTTTGGGTCTCACTGGTTATTATAGACGCTTTATAAAAAATTTCAGTGCTTTAACACAACCTTTAACAAAACTGCTGAGGAAAAATGTTGAATTTAATTGGACAAGCATTCAACAACAGTCATTTGAGAACCTGAAATCAATACTTTGTTCAGAACCAATACTTCAGTATCCAGATTTTACCAAACCCTTTGTCTTAACAACGGATGCTAGTAATTATGCAATAGGGTCCATACTTTCTCAAGGTAAAGTACCAGATGATTTACCTATTGCTTATGCTAGTCGTACCTTGAACAAAGCGGAATCAAACTATAGCACAACAGAAAAAGAATTACTTGCAATTGTATGGAGTGTTAAACACTTTAGACCATATTTGTACGGAAATAAATTTTTCATTTATACGGATCATAAACCACTCACATGGCTATTTAATGTAAAAGATCCCGGATCAAGACTCGTTAGGTGGAGATTAGCATTAGAAGAATATAGCTATGAAATTATTTATAAACCAGGTAAATTAAATCAAAATGCTGATTGTTTAAGTCGTCCTCCTTTAACCATATCTGAAACAAATATTTGCGAAGAAAACAAAAACCCGGCAACAATCACCTTACAAATAAACAAAATGAGTAAAGAAAATAATGACACTTATTCACAGTTCTTATCTAAATCCGAAACTATATTAATAACAAATGATAATATAAAAGAAACAAATGAAAAGATTACATCATTTTCACAAAATTTAGCATTGTTTGTTTCCGTAGATTTAAATTTTAATGAGATCGTTCAGAAACAAATAAATAAACAATTCAGTCATATAGAAAAATTGAAAGCCAAAAATCCAAGACTAAATGACATTATATATATTTCTGATCAAAATAAAAACTTTTATTACATATTTATAAAAAATAATTATTGGGACAATACCTCTTATGAAGATATATTTAATTCCCTAATAAAATTAAGAGACTGGTCATTAAACGATAAAATATTAAAAATTTGCCTACCCAGAATAACTTTTAGCTACGATAAATTAAGTTGGGGAAAAATTAGATCTATGATTAGATTTATTTTTAGAAAAACTGATATATCTATTATCATTTATCATGATATACTAACAAATCCTGAACCTGAGGAAATAACTACAATATTACAAGAGAATCACACTAGTCCTACGGCTGGACACTCTGGTTTTCATCGGACATACAATCGTATAAAAAAACATTTCAAATGGAATAATATGAAAAATGATATTAAAAACTTTATAAAAACCTGTGAATCTTGTCAGAAAAATAAACTCGTTAGAAAAAATTCGTAAAGCCCATGGAGATAACAACAACAAGCTCAAATCCATTAGAAAAAATATTTTTAGATATAGTAGGTCCTTTACCTTTAACCGAGTCAGGTAATAAGTTCATATTAACATTACAAGATGACTTAACAAAATTTTCTCAAGCTTATGCAATTCCGAATCATGAAACCAAGACTATCGCTGAAAATCTGGTTCGTGGATTTATTTGCAAGTTTGGAAAACCCGATATAATAGTTACTGATCAAGGCCGAGATTTTACTTCCAAATTATTTTCTCAAATCGCCAAGCTTTTTAAAATCAGACATATAAATTGTACTGCTTATCATCCAGAATCAAATGCTGCATTAGAAAGGAGTCACGCTACTTTAGCAGACTACCTTAAACATTATATTAAAGCTGATCAATCCGATTGGGACGAATGGCTAGATTTTGCTATGTTTTCATATAATACAACTAATCATACTTCAACCAAATTCACACCATATGAACTAATATTTGGATATACACCTAATCTACCTAGCAGTATAATACGACCAGTAGAACTCAAATATACATATGAAGATTATTTAGATAATTTAACACTTAAGCTTAGAAAATCTCATGAGTTAGCAAAAACGAATCTATTAGAATCTAAAGTAGTCAGTAAAAAATATTATGACCAAAAGATTAATGACACCGTTTTCTTAGAAGGACAATTAGTATATCTCCAAAATGAGCAAACAAAGAAGGGTCAAACCAAAAAACTTACACAAAATTATAATGGACCTTATAAAATTCTAGAGATAAATTCTCCTGTCAATTGCACAATTTTAGTAAATAAAAAACCAATAAAAGTTCACATGAATAGATTGAAACATGCTTTTGTTTCAGGTATGCAATAATATGGCTGACAAATAGTGAACAAATTCACAAGAAATATACCAATACTCCTATCAACAAATCACCTGGAATCTATTACGAACACATAAAAAATGTTCAATTTATTGAAACTCATTGGAACATATTAAGTCATATTCCTTTACAACCTTTTACAGACAAATTAAATTTTGTAGATCTCACCTATCAAAAAACATTAAGACTGTGTCAAAACAAACCAGTTCTTATTGAATTACGATTATGCGATACTTCACTAAAACTCTTAGGACAAATCATACCTAGACTCTTTCAAGATGAACAAACTTTAAAAAACATAATTCTGCATGAACATTTTAGACCAAAACGCGCTCTATTTAATGCAATTGGATCTGTTTTCAGGACCTTATTCGGTACCTTAGACAGTGATGATGCTGAAAATTTCAATAATGCTATTAACAAAGCTGAAAGTAACGAAAATCATCTTCTTGATTTACTAAAACAACAAATTCATGTAGTAAAAGCCACGATTGCAAATTTTAATAACTCTATTACAAATCTAGACCGAAACAAAGTGATTTTTGATAAAAATTTTGAATCAATTACCAATTACACAGATAAAATGAATAATAAATATTTTAATTTAGATTTAAAACAAAAAATTGAAGAACATTTTACCTTACTAACTTTCTTTATAACAGAATTACAACAAGAATATTCTACTTTAATAAACGTTATTCTATTTGCAAGAAATAATAACCTTCATCCTTCTGTTATAACACCTGAGCAACTAATTCAAGAATTATCTAAAACGGTAACGCATTTACCTAGTACATCGACTTATCCATTTCCATTGACTATCGATTATGCTCATAAATATTTCGATATCATTTTACTTAAATATATATATTTTGATAACAAGATTTTAATTACGGTTAGTATACCTTTGGTTAGTAATACTCCTTATTCTCTTTTTAAACTAATATCTCTTCCTATAATTCATCCAACATTAAAGAGACTTACCTTTATTCTTCCATCTGTCAAATATCTTGTTCTTTCAGAAAATAGAAACATTTATGTTACTATTGATACATTAGAAGACTGTTATTCATTAGATGAAGAAAAACTTATTTGCAAAAATCCTGATACTTTCCGATTTACACACACTAATCCAATTTGTGAAACTGAATTGTTAACTTCAATAACAAACATACCATCTAGTTGCGATACTCGTATAATTCAAACAGAATATGAAATTTGGCATAAATTAAACAAACCAAATTCTTGGATATATGTTTTACCCAAACCAACAGATTTAACTTTAAGCTGTCAGACTAGTACGCCAATATCTATTGTTCTTTCAAACACAGGTACTTTTTCTACTTCGAATAATTGCAAAACTTACACCGGATCAACTATTTTGATATCTGTCTCAAATCCAAAAGAAAGTAATTTTCAGTCTATCATTCCGGATTTATCCCTTCCAGAAGTCTGTTGTGATGATATTAAGATAAATAATGAATCCAAATTACACCTTGTTCCCTTACAATTAAATAATCTCGATCGAGATGCATTAAATTTAGCAAGCCATAAACTAGATAATTTAGAGAAAATGACCTCAGAAACAAATATTAATTTTTCAGACACAATAAAAAATAGTTCTTATTTCACTTATGCAATCTTATTTTTGATAAAATGTATGTTACTTTATATTTTATACAGGATAATTAAATATTTTTACCGACGATTTCGTAGAAATCCGTCACATAGTTGTCAACAAATTACAAATTGTTTAACACTAAATATATGTCAAAGTAAACGAAAACATGTACATGAGACAGATTTAAGTATAGATTGTAAACATAATAAAGACAATAATTATAGTGAATCCAAAAAGTGTGAAGAGACTAGTTTCACAGAGACTACACCGATAAGACGAAGTGAAAGACTATCGAGACTAAAAGAAACTATTTAAATGTGTTAAAATAAAATAATAATGTATACAAATGTTTTATACCATTTAAAATGAAAATTCATTTTACAATTATTTTCATTCTTACAAAAGGAGGTGTAATGTACCTACCTACTCACATGTAAGATAATTAAAGTATCTATGTATTTCTATATAGTTTTTAGTCACCTGGTATATGTTATTTACAATTATGAAAAGTTCTCATGTATAATCACTAATAATTATTTGCTGTTAGAAATCAGAATCAATACTCTTCATAAATATTTTCCTATTTAGAATAAATAAGTTTCGCTAGTTTATTCACCTAATACTTCGTATCTATGGAATAATAATAATTTATTTCTCTTATTTCTTTGTTCGATAAGCTATCCGTATTTGCTATTTTAATATTAATATTTGAGTCCAATCTCTTGTACTCAAATCCATCCAGAAACATCGTTAAATAATTGTAGATAACAGAACTTATATATTCATAGTTTTAAGAAATAACAAGCAGAGTGTAATTTTCATCCTCTAATATAATAAATTTATACATGTCAATATATTCTGTTTAATTCCAAAACAAAGAGTTAGTCCGGAGAAGAAATAAACGCATAGTATTCCATAACACGATTAAACCTCTGAATTCACTAGTTGAATACTTTAGATAATATATATATATATATATATATATATATATATATATATATATATATATATATATATATATATATATATATATATATATATAAATAAAGTCTTATTTTGGGGTTGCAGTCATTAATAGGGCAGGAAAGTGAAACTCTTTGTTCTTTATCTAGCTTTCGCAAAATTTATTTGCTTCTTCAGGATATGCTAAAATATGGTATCAGTAAATACAATGAAATTAAAATTAAATAGCATTGTATAAAACTAGTATAAAAACTTACAACATGAGGTTAATCCATTAAATTTTCAAATTTACAAAACATTAAAACTTAACTTATTAAAAATAATAATTAATAATAATTTTGTAAATTTGAAAATTTAATGGATTACTTTGTTTGAATTCATTTATTTCTTTTTTTAATTCTCTGAGGTCATTTCTATATTCTCGTTGTTCTTCTTTTATTCCTTTTACCTCCGTTGTTAGATGTTTTGTTTGATCTGTTAAATTTTGCATCATTTTTAAAAGCTGATCTATTTTGTTTTCATCTTTCTGTTGTTTGGTTGGTGTTCTGGTAAGTTTCTTGCTCTTGTTGAAAATATCTTCATCATCTTCCTTTCGACTTCTTTTTTTATTGTCTTCTGAGGTGTAGTCATCATCGCTATCCATTTTTATTTCTTTTTTATGTATTTTTTACTCTATATTATAGCAAGCGGTAAGTTCTAGTACTCCGGTCAACCCGTCAGAAGCTCTAGAACTTCTCAAGCAATAATTGAGTATGAAATTTAAATTTATTAAATATTTTATTTCTTCTAAATTTTGTTTATTTAGTTAATATTATTAATTAGCGGATTTCCTTTCTTGGATTTTTGAAACTTTTTGGATAACCGGCAACGTCGCATTCAATTTGATCAAGACTTGTCTTCTTATCTGTTATTAAAAGAACTGGAATTTCTAAATGTCGTTTTGTTTTGAATACAATAAAATGTTTTAAAACTTACTTACAGGTCACTTTTTGCCAATTTTCTTTGCACTGCAGAGAGTTTATGTCCTCATACAATTTTTCACGTATAGTTTGGATTTTATTTCTCACTATTACCTCAAAAATCGGAATAAACACTGGTAAAAATGTTTAACACTTTTATTTCGCACAACGCGCTGTTGCCTCTCCAAATATACCAAATGGTATTATAATATACCAAATATGGTTTATAATATACCAAATTTTATTTTTTTTTAATGAAACAAATATGCCATATATAATTTTATTAGCTTACGGTATATTTTTAAAAAATATTTATATTTGACCGTGAAAATACACTGGGACAGGTCGGAAAATATTAAATTGCGACATGAATTTGCTTAGATGACAAATTCTTCAAATAATAGACGAAGAAATCGAATATGACTTTTTATTTAACCATTTAGCTACAATAAATTACGATATTTAGAATTATCGTTACAATTATAAGAAAGGAAAAGAATTTGAATGAACTTTTAAAGATAATTGACCATGGCGTCAGAAAAATTTTCATTATGTTGGAACAATTTCCACGGAAATATGAGTTCAGGAATAAATTCATTATGGGAGAATCAAGATTTTGTAGATGTCATGCTTGCAGCGCAAGCAAAATGCATAAAAGCACATAAAATGGTTCTTTCAGTTTGTAGCCCATATTTTAAGGAAGTTTTTAAGTCAAATATCTGCCAACATCCTATAGTAATTTTGACAAACGTGACTTACGAAGCACTAAGAGACTTGCTACAATTTATATACCATGGAGAAGTACAAATTAGACAAGACGATTTAAATACCTTCATTGAAACAGCCGAATCGTTGCAAATACAAGGACTCACTGGAGATAGAAAAGTTTTAAACGATAATAACATTATGGAAATTTCGGATGTAGAATATACTCAAAATGCAGTTTCTTTACCTGTGACAAAGAAGCAACAACCTATAAAGAAGGAAGAACATAGCGACACAGAGCAAGAAATAAGTATGGCTCTTGCAATCAACGAATTTTTAAATATCGCAAGCAAGGTGTTGCCAAGCGAGTTTGATGGAAGCACAGGTAAACTGCAATCATTTTTAGATGCATTACAACTCCTTGAGAAAATAGCGATGGGACACGAGGAAACAGCGATAACATTAAGAGAGACAAGAGTAACCAATAAGGCCAGAAACCTTATAATTATAGAGGATACAATCCCAAGAATAGCAGCGGCACTGAAAAGAGAACTGAGAGGAGACAGTTCGAAGACGGTAATAGCTAAATTGGCGAAGAAAAGACAAGGGCATAAAGATGCAGAGGTCTGTGCATCTGAAGTTGAAGAATTAGCAGAACAGCATATTAGTGCATATCTGAATTCTTTATTACATTTAGATTCGTAGAATCCAATTGGGAATAAAAAACCAAATATAAAAAAAGTTATTGACATATAAAAAAAAAACAAAAATATGGAATATACACGACAGCAAAAAGTATATGTGTTTGGAAAAGTGCTCAAAACTTATTTAAATATTTTATTTTTAATATTAAAAACATGACCTTATTTAGTTTTAAATATTTTATTTAATTATAATATATTACCTAATCATAATATGGCTTTAGTTACACATCTTTTATATTCTCACACTCAAATTGGCTGCTTCATTAAAGTCAAGTTCTGAGAATCCACTTGTCTGAAAACAACGTGTTTTTAGGAAACTATTTATCAACCCAAAACACTTTAGATTCCTTAAGGAAACGTACCCGTCCTTTATGTAGAAAGTTTAAAATGACATTTTAAGCTTAATTTATTGCTATGCACGGAGGTCCTAAGAACAAAGGAACCACCCTAGTTGACTTTCCTAAACCCTATTCTATTCCCAATCGTCAATAGAATCACGTGTAAGCCAAACAGGGTCGTACTGATGTACAACCTATGTATCATATGATTTTTAAAAATATTTACTTTTGAAACTGTTAGTGTAAGAATTTCTTGAAATTTAATCATTATATCACAATTAAACTAAACTCTAAAAAATAACACGACCAGTAAATAACTTAACAATAACTATAACATAAATATAACACAATATATTAACTTAAAAATCAACACGATACAATTTGAATTTAAAATGCTGGCAAGTTAAAATCTGTAACATGAGAATCTGTCTCGCTTAAGGTAATAAATTATATTTAATATCCTCTTGACGAATGAGACGGCGAATATCAACACGTGCTCATGTTTACTGATGGGAATTTGGTAAACGAATGAACTTTACATACGTATTTTTTCTGTATGGAAGGGCACTCTAAAACCAACTCGTCGTCGCGAACGCATCTAAAACACGTCAAGATCCGTACCAGCATCAAGTGTGCATCCAGCCTACCCTGGCCGCATTCACAAAAGGTAAGTGAATCTCATATAGAATTGACCATAAGTTATTAAATCTGCCTATTGTTATTTTTATTTACAATCATCTACATTACATATGAAGGGTTAGGGGAAAAAATCAGGTATATAAAACCAGTAACCAGTCAATATTTTTCAATATTGAGTTATCGGCTGTATTCGGTACACAGTAAATATATGTATCTTTCAAAAGTCCGAAACTTGGAAAAATACAAGTAACTCACAAGATATACAGAGCCAAAGTTTTGATATAATAGGAAAAAAGCAGGTAAGTCAAGTGAAACGGGAAAAGAACCAGGCAAGTCAACAAATTCACTCGACTCTGCCGTCGCGCGATGGCCACGTTATCGATATCTGCGAACGCATCAGTCATCAGGCATTGCTACAGTTTGTAACGGTCGCATCGAGATTAGTTTGTAAATAATAATATTATCGCTATGTCAAGCTCGGATGAAGTAAGCTCGGATGAAGGTATTAAGTTATATAGTGAGCCAAAAAAGAGGAAGAAAACCGGTCGGATGTCTGAGGTAAATAAAAAGTTAAGACTTGCGACACATGAAGCTGGTCCTGCTTGCCATTGTAAAAGATATAAATGTTATGATATAACTTCTGAATACAATAGAAAAAAGATATTGAGTTACTTTAATCAACTACCGTCTCATAATGAGCAGTACTTGACTGGATTAATCACCGTGATACCTGTGGCAAAGAGAAGACCTCGACATTGTAAAGAGGAGGCAAAGTTACGAGAAGCTAGTTTTGCCTACAGAGTTCGAATAACTGAAGACAACGGAGAAATGGTAGATATTGATATATGTGCAAAAGCGTTTTGCTCATTTCATGGAATCAGTAAAAATAAACTCAGCTATCTACAGCAAAGTTTGAAATCGACAGGATCTGCACCTATGGATAAAAGGGGTAAGCATTCCAAGAAACACAGACAGCTCAATGAGGTCACTGCTGCTTTAATTGATAGTCATATTAAGAGTTTCAAAGGTCGCCAGAGTCACTATAGTCTTAAGGACTCAACCAAAACTTACTACCAGAAAGTCTTAACATAAGGAAAATGTACAACCTTTTTAAAGAATTACATTCTGCTGCAGTTGTATCCTACGACACTTACAGGGTAATTTTTAACACAAAATTCAATATTTCTTTTGGATATTCGCGTTCGGATACTTGTGCAGTGTGTGATGAATATACAGCAAAGGTTAAAGCTTTGTCTGTGAAAAAAGATGCACAGCAGATTCATCAGCTAACAGTAATGAATACTCTTCATAAAAAACGCGCAGAGACTTTTTATAACCTCAAAAAGAAATCAAAAATTGGAGTAAGACAAAATAAGAAAAAAGAAGCCATATGCGAAGATTTTGCCAAAAATGTCTCCTTGCTGAATATAGCGACCAACGACGTTTATTACAAACGACAGCTTGCTATGTATTCTTTTAATGTTCATGTTCTGTCAACTGGTGAATCCTTTTTTTACGTGTATCATGAAGCTATTGCTAAAAAAGGACCGAATGAAGTGGCTTCATTTCTATTTCACTTCATTATGAATTATTTGGACGATGAAGTAGAAGAATTGGAAATTTTTTGCGATTCTGCAGGAGGACAGAACAAAAATTACATCATATTTAAATTTATTCACTATATCACGAACAATAAAGTTCATGGCCTTACGGATTTCAAAATTACATTTCCTATTCGTGGACACTCCTACTTGGAGTGTGATAAAAACGTTGGTTTGTGGAACATAAAAACGTTGATGGAAACACCTAAGGAATTCGAAGAAATGGTGAAATTATCACGGACGAAACCATCCCCATTTACTGTAATCAGTGTTTCTCAAACAATTGTGCTGGATTGGAAGAAAATGTTGGAATTAAAGTACATTGCTAAATGTCTGTTTAAAATACAGCCTATCAGATTTATACATTGTTCAACCAGTCATAGCCGCTTGATAGAATATCGCACCACATACAATGGACCAATATTCACTGGCAATATAAGGTTATTATACCACGGCATTGTCTGTTATCATCAGAAGAAGGGTTGTTTGAACTTCCCCCTCCAGCATACAATGGTATGTACTAATAATAAAAATAATTTGACTGAATTAACCATTACAAGTTTTCTAACAAATTTCTATACAATAATATTCTTTCCAGGCCTCCTGCCAATTTCGAGTGCAAAATTTAAAGATTGGCAAACCCTAATGAAGTTTTGTGCGCCCGCTACTGTCGAATTCTTTCATCAACTACCCCATGATTAAGTAAATGTAAGTTAAATAATAATATTTATACGTAAACACATTCTGTCAATCACAATAATTATTTTTTGCTTTATTTTTATTTACTTATTAATAAGCGTGTTATTTTCAGGTTGAACACTTTCATGGTTTTTGTGACACTCCAGTGATCTGACAACACCCTTTGGGTTTTTTTCTATTTTATTTACTTTTTTGACACATAAAAGTCCAGTTATTTGTATAACTTACTCCGGTATTAGTATTTATGCGTATTCTGTATTGTATGGTTTTGAACATTAAAAATGTTTTTTCTCAGTTTTGACAAAAATTGACTTACCTGGTTTTTCCCCTGACCCTTCATATTCATTTACACATATTGCATTTTTCGTTATTTTAAATTAAATATTACTTAGCGACCTCTTTAAGTTTTACACAAAACAATATGTAGTCCTAATAATTATCTAACCAGATCTAAAAAAACTATTTAATGAAAGTATTATTTCCTATCATTTAAATAATAATAATAATAATCTGTAAATTAAAGTAAACCTCTGCACGGGCGACATCCCCACAAAGTCAGTCAAGACTATGTCGAGAATACAGCGTCAAACTAATGATTGACATCAAGAAAGATGTTCCCTGAAACAGAAGGTTTATTATTTGCCATTCAGGATTAGGTCATACCAACCAAAAATTACCTGAAATATATCGTCAAAGACCCTCGGGTCCAAAACTTCCCGATGAAAACGGTCATCTGGCCTCTGAACATGTATTGTCTTATTTACCTTCTGAAGCGTAGACAAAAAAATCTTCTTCTTCTTCAAGTGCCATCTCCGCGGCGGAGGTCGGCAATCATCATAGCTATTCGAACTTTTGAGACGGCTGCTGCTTTTTTGAGACAAAAAATACGATTTCTAAATTTTATATCTTCCTAGAAAAATGTTTAAACCACACAAAGAGAGGCTTAATAGTACCCGCACTACAATATTGTACTTTTTTTCTCGGAATTACTAATCACCAAATATACGGTAAACTATCTATATTTAATTATACACTAAACATTTTTGGTTTTTCCTCTACATTTCCAATGCATTCCAATGGTCATTTAGGTCATTTAGCATTTCAGAATCGTGACATATATACAGGGTGCGCCAAACCTCGGGCTTTCTTCGATTATGGCTACACTATGCAGTATATAAAAAATGTTTCAACCAAAACTAATGTATAACAAAGATGTCTATTATTCAGTCAGAACAACGGAATGAACCAAAGTTGTGTTTGTTTAATGGAACATCCTGTATATTATAGCATTTTTGAATATATTTAAATGATTAATAATTACTAAAAAACATTTACTAATTATCTTATAGGAGTTTTATTAATAAATTTCAAACAATATTGAATGTGTTAAAAAATACATTCAATATTGTTTTAATATACAGGGTGCTCTATTTAATAATTAATAATATAATTAATAAATAATTAGATAGATTAATTTCTATCTACAATTAATACCCATATTTAAAAGTTAGTTTTAAGTATTTATTAATAATATATATCAAAGATTGAATAATAAGCAATTACTGCGTCGTATTTTCTCAACAATAAAAATTGACTCCAAGATTTTTAGTATAGTCGTCAGAGAGTTGACCCCCAAAAATCATAGCAACAAGCTGAATTTTGCAGAGAATATTAATTTTGGTACCCCAAAAAGATGCATAAAAGGGTAAAAGGGGGGTAAAACTTTCCCCGGAAAAAATGTTTCAAATAAAAGATATAGCTGATATAATTTTCAACAAAAATGTTTGTTGAAAATGAATGAACCGTTCTCTTAGAAACAACGCTTTTTCTTTTAGAAGCGACCGTCGATTTTGCATGTCGGATACGAGAGCAAATCAATGTTCAATAAAATTTGTATCGGCTGGACGGTAAAAATTCGATATCTTTTGATCCAAATGTCCTATCGATAAAATTCAAGATGTGTTTTAAAGGCAAAGAATGCAGCTTTCGTATGCAGTTTTTGTATTTTGTCGAGAAGAAACTCAGTTTTTATAAAAGTGTTAAATAAATTAACATGGCGCGATGTTTGCCATTTTTTACGATTCTCGTGAGATCAATAAAATTGATCACGATCATTGATCAGTTGTAGTAAAATTTTTATTTTTAGAGAGCAACCTTAAAAACTCATGACATAAACAGAATGACGGTATTAGATTTATTATTATAATTTACTTATTTTTTATATTTGTTATTTACTTCGTTGGAAGTACGAGAAACTGAATTCACTACGAATTTTGACTAGGATGAACGGCTTGTGGAATGCAATTTTAGATTCCCTTGCCGAGTAATTCATCCAGCTGTTTGTTTCGCAAATTTTAGGAAACACAGTGGTTAAGATTTGAATTCGGTTTCGCTAAGTAGAAATCGTTTGATTTCTCTTTTTGTTTCATGACATAAAATTTCAATTTTGAGTTGTGGTAACAAATACGAGGCAATTTGAAATATGAATAAAAAACTCAGAATTTAATGTTTTACATAACAAACCATCACTAAAAAAAACACGCAAATCGCGTCACGTTTATTTCTTTAACGTCTGTATAAAATCTGAGTGTAACAAAAATTATACTTAACAACCCTGCCACCCATTTTGACGTAGGATGCTGTCAACGGCTGTCATATCGACAATATGACACAATTGTCATATTGTCTATCCAGCAATCAACATGTGTGTATCTGCATAATGTAGTTTTTTTAATAATGTAGTCTATTGTTTTATTTTAATAGGATTACACCGCATAAATTAATGTGTTTTATCATTATTTACCTCAACCTGTGCGTTGCAACCTATTTACAGTGAAGTTATTACAAAATGATCTCTTATTTTCGAGAATCACATCCCAATCCTAACCATCCCCTTAAATGAGTTTACTTGTGGCAAAATACAAAAACTACACACGAAAGCTGAACTCTTTACCTTTAAAATGCATCTCGACTTTTGTCGATAGGTGACTTGAATCAAAAGATATCGAATTTTTACCGTCGAGCTGATACAAATTTTATTGAACATTGATTCCGCGCGCGTAACTGAAATGCAAAATCGGCGGTCGCTTCAAGCGTTGTTTCTAAGAGAACGGTTCATTCTATACAAAAAATGCTTATAAACATTTCTGTTTAAAATTATCTCAGCTACATTTTTATTTGAAACATTTTTTTCTAAGGTGTACAGATTCTTGGTAAATCGATTTTTTGCGTTTTTTACCCTCTTTCGTGTGGGGTTTAAGTGGGAAGCCCGGGGGTAAAAGTGGTAAACTTTTATGCATCTTTTTTGGGGTTCCAAAATTAATACTCTCGGCAAAATTCAGCTTGTTCGTATGATTTTTAAAGGTTCTGGACTGGAGTATTTTTGGATACCTGTTTATATTTTTTGAAAAAGTATTCCTTGAAAATGGTGGACGGTAGCCATTGTGTAAGATAAATTTAAATGAGATCAGAAATTTCTTAATTAAGAAGGTATCTTTGTAAAGAACTTAAAAGGAGCTTTCCAATGACACATTACTTGTCATACAAACCATTTTTAACGATTAAATCACTGATTCGCATCTCGCATCAAAAACTACGAACAAATTACCTCCACGAGTAAGCTGAACATTATTAATTTAGTTCATCATCAGACAATAAGAGCAGGCAACTGTTTATATGGAAACTGATCATAGTGAGAAAAACATTTAAAAAATTCTTTATAAAATTTTCCTTTCGGGTTATATCACAGAACGTTTTCGGACTAATAAGTCCATCATCAGTGTAGTTACCAGGTATACATGAGGGAACCACATTATGTGCGTAAAAACCATTTAAATGGCGTTAACTTTGTTAATTAATACGGGCGACTACGAACTCCCCCACACTACCTAGATTTTAATAGGTTCAGTTTTATAGTAGGATTAAAAGAGACTACGAACTACCCCACGCTACCTAGGTACTTAGATAATATTTTTGTGGACATATATAGTTTTCCTTTTACTTTATTGTATTCAAAAAGGAACCAAATTCCCAAATCATGAGCGAAAATTTTAAATGATTAAATAATGAAACTATAACAATATAATCGAATAAAGTTTATTTATAAATCTACATTAACTTGTATACATACAATAACAAAAACTACAGTTAAACAATGACAATGCTTAGTTCTAATGTCTGATTAGTGATTAAAATAAGTAAGAGTATAATAATAAGTAGACTATATTTTAAAAGTTAGCTGCATAATAATTGAAAACTGACTTAATGAAGTCTAATTTAGCAATGTTTTGATTCACATATACTTCTGCTTGAAAATTTAATAAAATGTCTGTAAATTTAAATATGTCTTGATGTGATTTATAAAAACATTCGTTAAATTTCGAGTGAAATGATTCTCATGCGTTTGTAGTAAATATAAGAGATGGTGAATTTGAAGCCCACACGTAAGGTGGAAATGTTGAATCTTCCGTTAAATAATTATCAACTAGATAATCACGAAATTGCAAAACTCTGTCATCTTCTGGCATAATATTAAAAAGTTCATCAGAACAAAAGTCACCAACATAATTTGGATCTAAATAAGGAATGCCGAAAAACAATTTTAAATATTTTCCAATAACAGTTTCATTTTTATATTCCGAGGACAAACCTAAATTTTGAATTTTTCGTTACCAATTTTGTGTTAAATCAAATTTGCAACAAAAAATAATAATGTCGGACCACACTAACTTGGTTGGATTTTGAATTGCTATTTCAAAATTAGAAATTATTCACTTCGGTTTGAAATTTAAATTCAAATCTGTACATATTGTTATTAATGTATCAAAAGTACTTTTGTACGATTACTTTGACTTATTTGTAAACAAATAAAATACTAGAGGAACATAAAAACCATTTTTGTAGCCATGTAGAGTAAACATCTGACAAACATATTTAGAACAGTATTGAAAAGTTCCATCTACATACAAAGAATCTACATTACACAAAAAGTAAAGATTTGTGAAACAACTAAAAATTGCGGAATTATTTTTCGTAGATAATAAAAAGTTTTCACTTGTATTTGTTTTTAAATTTAAGTTCATCAATACTTGTAGAACTTCTTCCTGTGACTTGGGCAATGATGGTGTGGATTTTCGTCTTGCAGCATAGATATTTCTTCGAACGCAAGAAATGTCTTTCGTCGTCAGCGGTAAATTGCTGACATTTCCCTTCCTCAATTCCTTGTGGACAATCTTTAAAGGTCTTTCACATTATATCTTCTACAGCTTTCCTCTTTGTAGAATTACTAAAAATTTTCCGGTCAACGTGGATATCTGGAGCATGATTATACCTTACCGATGCTTTTTCAAGAATAACGTAATTTTCATCACCTTCCTTTGTGTACACTTTTTGTTGACACCCTTTATTGATGCATCGCCACCTTTTTTTAGCTTTGGAGACATGGACCTTTTATGACTGGTCTTTGGAGACATGGACTGAATATTTATATTCATTAATTATTAATAAAAGTTCTCCCCTTTGACTAAACATAGTCGTTGGATTCGCCATTTAAAAGTTAAACACTAACGGACAAAACTATACCGTAATACTTGCAACTGAAGTGAATAACTGAAAATATTTATATTCTTACTTTCAACTATAATCAAATTTGGAATTTCCGGTCATTAGACTTAATCCCCAACTTTCCCGGCGATGGGGCAGCAAGTACTTGGGATAATGGGCCCAGATAGTTCTTGGGGCAGTTAGATAACGCCGATTAACACATATTTTTTGTTAAATTTAAATGATTTTGTAGTTTTAAACAGATTTACATCATGGCATGCAAGACTCCCAGGGGATGCCAACCCAAGAGAAGGTAACTCTATCGAGGACCCTCGATAGTTGCTATCGAGGATCCATAGTGATACCTTCTCTTGGGTTGGCAACCCCTGGGGGTTTTTATGATTGATGGTATACAACCAACTACAGGAATTACATTTTCCTTGTGGATCATATTGAAGTCTTGTTAAAAATCGTTTTAAAATAAGACATTACTCTTCATCGAAATGAGACCTTTCGATCATTTATTAATTTAAATTGTCATTGAAACACCAAAAAACTTACCCAAACATTGATTATCTTATATATAAAAGTTGGACGGTTTGGAAAATATTGAGTGGAAGAAGTATTCAGATGTATCTGGATATTTAAGAGGCAATAAAAGGCTACGTAGTAACAATTTATTATTATAAAAATAATACAGTACAAAAATATATTATATAATGACAATTATTTTAATTCATGTATACTTTTAACTCTAATCATGGGTGCGTTCAAGGTATTCTGATGAAGATTATTGTATTGAGTTGTAAAACTATTTGCAACTAGAGGGTTAAGTATGACACACTGATTATTTGACAAAGGTGCAGTCAACTGTTGATTACTACGTTTAGAATATGTAAATTGCGCATTTTTTTGCTTAGGTGTAGAACTCCAACGATTGTAGTTGGTAATGTTGCGATCAGTTACTACAGGATTTGAAATAGGTCTTGAAATTGATGGATTATTTTCATCTGTCATAATGGCACCGTCAGACGATCTAAAATTTTGAGAAATACTGTTTGGTGAATTGATTGATAGGTTTATAAACTCTTGTCGAGAATTATTAGTAGTGTTATTAACTATTGCGTTGTTTAGAGTATAGGGAACTATTTGTGGAGAACTGGCATTTCTATTCAGTTGTGAAGTATTATTTGGTCTTACAATTGATGTATGATTACTATTTGTCATAACGCCAGGTGGTCTAAAAACTTGAGAAATATCATTTGTTGAATTAATTGAAGTGCTTGATAGAGATGTTAAATCTTGTCGAGAATTATGTGTAGAGATATTAACTATTGCGTTGTTTGGAGTATGGAGAAGTCTTTGTGGAGAACTGGCATTACTATTTACTGGTGAAGTAGTATTTGAAGAATTAAGTAAATGTGCGTTTGAAGTATTAAGAAAATTGGGAGTAAAATGTTGGGAAAAAACGGTTCGATCAATATTAGGAGAAGTTACTGGTACAGAGGAATGTGAAGGTATATTAGAACTAGATACTATTGTTTGATCTTGGGATGAACCATGTGTTTTGGAATATTGGGTATTAGGCGTTAATATACTTCCTAGGGTTTGACAAATTGATGGTGCACCGTTCAATATGCTCGAAAGCGAAACCCTAGGTTGCACCGTCGGTGGATTATTTGTCTTTACAGTATTTATGAGTACAGCTTCACTTGGTTTCAATGTTATATCGTTAATATCCACATTTGCCTTTTTATTAAATAAAGGTAATGGTTTTACGTCATTCCACATTGTTACCTCTTTGTTTGTTTCAGATTCTTGTCCAGAGATAGTTACACAATGTTCACCATGTCGAATATTTACTGGAACTTTATACAAGCCTAATTGTAAAAACATATTTTTCATTATCCCATTTCTAGTTATATCCTCAGTACTTGGTGCTTTTAACGATTTATGCTTGACTCGTTTTGCAAGTCGTAATAAGTCAATTAGCAGAGTAAGACCGGAACTATTTAAATTATTGGTATTTGGTAATGTGTCGTTTTGTATTTTAATATCAGGCGTTACTATTGCTGTGCTTGAATATTGTACTGGTAATATTTCTACATTAGGAGTGTTCGAGACCTCAACTTGAGGTAAAATTTCGTTGTTGCCGACTGTAGCAGGGGACTGTGGAAACGTGTTCGATTTAGCTGAGGAATATATTGTAACTTTGTTCAATTCCGTTTCACATTCATTAATCACAGTACTACTAGATTCATTTGCAACAACTGTTACCGCATTGACTGTTTTAATTTCCTTTTCTGGCACATTAACTTTCCCTAGAATATTTTGGGCGTCAGTTATACCTACTGATAAATCAGAATTAGATTTCGATGTGGAAGAATTAGATAAGCTAGTAGACTTAATAACTGGTTCGTCATCGTCGGATAATACTATAACTTCGTTACAATGTAAACTATTTTTGTTGATGACAGACTTGCAATTAAGATATTTGTTTCTAAGAATTGAATACAAATTAACTCTAGTTAATTCGACGTATAGTTTAGTATTTAAGGCGTGACCTACGGTACATTTCTTTTCATGACTTATTCTACATTCGATTCGTCTAAATCTTGCTTTACAAAAACTGCAACAAAAATGTTCTTGATAATGAAGCTTAAGAGCCTTTGCGTTTTTGTGTACTGATAAACAAATATTGCACTTATGCGTCTTTGTTTGTTTAGATAAAGGTTTACTGGGTTTTAATTCTAAAGCTTCAAACAATGTTGGGTTAGTTGTGTCTGTATCGGATATAAAGACACTCGAAGATATTCTTCTTCTTTTAATTTTGCTTTGTTTTGTTTCGGTAATTGTCTCTTTACTTTCACTACTTTCTCTTTTACGTTTAGATGAGTCATTAGAAATAATTTTAAACTTTGCATGATCATCAACAAGTTTGATACTAATAGGAGTTACTTTGAAATTAGTCCGGTCATCTACGGGATCAACTGTCAACTGAGCGTGATCGTTTTCCAGATTATTCGGACTAAAACTTTTGTTTTTTGAAATATTTGTTTCTGAAGAACTATCTGAATTCGAGATAGTTTTATTATGTAACGGTGTAGTCTTTTTACGAGCTGTATTTACTTCCGTTGCTCTTTCAGTAGCTAATTTTAAATTTATATTATTATCACTACAGTATTTTTCGACTGCACCTAATTCTAACCTAATGAAGGGATTTACATCGAAAATGAGAACATCAGTTAGCAATTTAAGGTTCGGATAACGCGTAAATAGTTCTGACACTGATTCGTGAACTTTTACTTTTTTAGGTAAATTTGAATTAAGAGAATAACTGTCCAAAATAATAAATTTCTCATCTTTTTTCGATCCATCAAACTCATTGAATTCATTTTGACATAGATTATGATTGGAATCGTCTAGTTGTTCTTTTCGGAGTTGTTTTGTTGTTGAAATCGTTACATTGGTGTTGGGAATTTTCATTTCCGTCGATCTTAAATGCTCGATAATTTTTTCCTGAAAACAAAAATAATTAAATGATTATTTTATATAGGTACGTTTGCGATGATTAATCATTAAAACATTTAAAATAAACACATTAAAAAAAGCATCTTAGCAAGATTCTGAGTGAGAATTAATATACTATACAGCGTTCCACGTTAAGAAAATAACATTGCGGAGATAGGGCCATGAATTTCTTATGGACGATAGAAGCGCAGCGATGCCACGATGAACACAAGCACGATTGAGGGTCATGGTACAATGAATACACAAGGTATGATATTGCGCATGACATTTGACAGCTGGCCCAGGAGTGTGACGTAGTCAAGACCGCTCGAATCACCTCGAACCCATTATTACAGCTTAACGTACACATTAATTTTGAAATTATGATCAAAAAATGATCTAATTTTTTTTTAATGTTTTGTTTTGGTTATAATTGAATAAAACATATATTTTCAGTAGCATAAAACCTTTAGTTTTCCTAGGGATTCAGGCGAAATATTTATGTTTGTTTTCATACATATACCAGTGGCGGCTTTTGGGGGTAGGCAGGATAGGCCGGGCCTACCCAATAGTTTTAAGAGCTTTAAAATTGAAAAACATATATTCAAAAATTATGTTAATGCATGTAAATAACTTTTAAATGTACTAAATCACTTAATACATTAGCGTCCGTTAAAACAACTATGTTATTATATTATCACAGAAAGCATCGAATCGTATTCAGGCATTTTAAATATCATTAATAGGCCCGATCGGAACTGGCCGACCCAGCTCACATAAGATCCCCGTACAAAAAATGTACTTGTACAAAAAAGTAAAAACTTGTAATGTAATTATCGAATTTTAATATAAATTTTCTTTTAAATTATGATAAAAAAATATGTAGCATAATCTATAATTGTAACATATTTTTAAATACACAACACAATTGCAAACAAGTGCACGGTTGCCCAAATAAATTAAAAAAAAATCGTAAAATTCAAAAAAAAAAGATTCCCACTCTCACAAAAAAAATATGTATTACACACACTGGCGGCTACAGAATTTTTTTTGGGGAGGTCATGGATCTTGAGGGTGATTACTTTTCTCTGATGCAAGGTCACTTTTAGTCTTACCACCAATAGGATAAGTGGGTTTTCAAATATTTTTAGGGGGGGGCTCATGACTCCGTGACCCCTCCCTCTGGATCCGCCACTGATTACACATGGCTATTTGTAATTTGCTGGCTTGGCCTACAAAAAATTTTAACACACCAGCCGCCACTGACATATACTATTAATATAAGCACTCTTTTTGTATGCAAATCCTTTGAAATTTAAAAATTTTCTGCAGGGGGGAATTACTGTGAATAGGTAAATAGTAGTAGATTTGCGTATTCTGTTTCACTGTCACTCACTTCCAAGCAGTTTTACTGAAATAAAAACAAAATAGATTACAATAAAGAAAAATCTGTTTTACAATTCAATATGTTATTTAAGATGAGTTATAATGAAATTTAGTAAAATAAAAAATATACACATTACTATAACCTACCGATTATTATATGCAAAATTTACTTATCAAACAATATAATAATATGAAAATAAGGCACAAATAAGTTCAAACGCAAAACACAATAAATATCGACTTCAGACGACTTTACACCAGCAAGACAGAAGGCTTGTATAAAAACAAAAGTTCAACAATAATATCGGTTATCAATGCTTACGATTGCAAATTGCAAGTTATTAGATAATAAATATAATACTCAATCAATAATAAACTCAATACTGATTGAGTCATCTATTTTATAATAGAAAAATAATTTAGATATATGCTTACTTTATACAAATATACACTTCGCAAGGGCTTAAAAAATTTGATGGGTAAAATGTTGAATACCATGTTGAATACTTTGCTTCACCACCTTTTATTGGGCCTACCTCTTGTCCTATTTGCTTGGGGTTTAATCTCTAGATTACTTGTACAGCTCGATTATCTGGCATTCTTTTTTAGTGGCCAAGCCAGTTTAGTTTTTGTGACTTTACAAATCTAACGATATCTGCGCTCTGCATTAATGCATCCAGCTCTGAATTAATTCATTTTTATTCTTCACGAACCATCGCTATTTTTGAATGTTTGTTATGTGTTAAAATAGGTGCTTTTAAAAACATTTGGATAAACTGAGTGATGTGCTAGTTATGCAACTAGAAAAAACTCCATTATAATATCTTTCATTTGGTAGATTATTGAAGACCCAGAATTCATATGAATATATCAGATTAAATCTTTTTAACATGTTACTGTAAAATTGTTGTTATTTTTTTAGACAGCAACCTTAAATGGTTCTTTCATACCGATTTGTTAACTAAGAAACTAGCCTCAGCCTGCTATGCAATTTGCAATAAGAACTGTTTCGGAAGAAATCAATTTAACATCTTCCAAAATAAGATGTTTTTCTTTGTTAAATCATGTTATCATTATTAAAATATATAATGTTATCATTATTATAAACAATACCAAGATAATTTTATGTTTGAATATTACAAAAGATGTAATTTAAAATATTGTGCAATATTGTGTGACCTTACTACACTCATATTCGATGGCCAGCTAGCTCATCCGATCTAAATAAAGTTGACTTTATCATTATTTATTTTGATTTTGTGTTTTGTTCAGTAGGTATATACGTACAAATTGTGTGTACCTTCATTACCAGTTTTTTGTATCTTTTTAAACATCTGAAATATCGAACTCTGGAGTATAAGTTAATTAACCTGTACCTACGTGTAATAAAAGATAATTAAAACTTGTTTTATAAAGAATATCTATGTTAACAAAATAACTGTACCAACAATCAATAAATTTAAATTAACTTCAACATTTTATTTATGATTAAAATATTATAATAACATTATTTTATCTTCTCTTTATAATTACTATAATTAAATTACCCAAATTATATAAAAAAAAACTTAAAATCAAAAGTCTTTCCTATACTACATTCAAATGTTGCGGGAATAAGCGTTCTTGACTACGTCATGCGCGAAAGCGAACCGATTTTGGAACATTATGTATCATACCTTGTGTATTCATTGTACCATGATTCAGGGTTGTATAATTTGTATTTTCGTTTTCACAGACATGAATTAAATAATTGTTTTTTAACGTAATTGACCAAAAGTGTCCATTCGAAACAAGAGATGAAAAGTAGGGAAAATGATTTTAATTAAATAAATAGTATTTACAAAAGATAATTTTATTTTATCTTATTTTATTTATAGTAACGACAGTTTATTTGTTTTTCGGTAAGAATATCATATACCATGAATCATAGAAATCAGTAGAAAATATTGATTAGTTAAATCATGCACTTTGCCGGCTATTAAAGATTTAAAAGCAAATAAACGGACCGCTTGGAATGCGTGTAGCTAATTACTAATTGCAACTTAAAATAATACGGTGTGCGTATGTCAGCGATTTTATGTCGTCCTCTAAGACTACATAATGATAATAAGGCTTTGTAATTCTTCAGTTGTTATTCGTTATTGAAACGCTCTATAGGACAATTTTCAATTAAAGGTGACTCATCTACAAATTGAACTGAGAGATAAGGGCAACAATGTTAAATGTCAAAAGAAATTTCTTGCCGGGGTCATTTTTACTGTGTATGCTTTGCCAATGTAAATAAGTGAGCAGTAATATAGTTCAGTAAAATTTGCCACCGTGACAATATAAATTGGTGCGATTCACGAGCGTATAGTTGGACAATTTCGTTGAATAGTTTGAAACATCGGTAAACTTATTTAAATATTTTTGACATTTGCGGCTATATTCAGCTTGTACTTTCGGTAAACTCAACCTAATAAACAAAGTGAAAATTTGGAAATTTATTTATTAGATTAAATTAAAAACACATAAACTAAAACTAATTTACAATTAAAAAGACTTATTTTTCTCATGAAAGGAAAAACGGGTGCATATACGCCCTATGACCAAATGCGGGTACAATTTTTAATAAAGGAACATATTGTATCTTAAATGTAAATTAAATTTTAAGATGAAAATTTTCGAAACATTCGGGGTGTAGCTGTGTAGAAACACTCACACATTTTACATAAATAAATTACTTTTGCACACATATTACTTTTGCACATCCGATATTTTTTTCTTGCAATAGTATCGTCTCTTTTTATAATGTGGCCAGTATTGTCGATTCTAGTTTCATCTGGTAAAGCAAATTTAGATTGACGTCGATAGACTAAGTTTGACACTAATGTAGCGGTATTCTCTTCTCTTCATGTTTGATTCAACGAAATCTGTGTCGGCTCATGCTTTCTCTTATGATGTAATTCTTTATCCTCATCCTTCGACCAATACATATCAACTTGAAGCAGAGTGTGATAACCAGATAATATACATATGGCAATATTTTTTTTTTTAAATCTTTGTTATTCATTTCAAAACCGTGACGGTTATTCTGCGATGTATAAATATTTGTAAAACATAGAATGCTCTGAATTACTTCTTTATCAAAAAAAAAAAAAAACTTCAATAGGTGACGTGATATTTGACGTTTACACTACCCTACTTGAACAAGGACGTTCCAAATTTAATGCAGTGAAGGAAGCGGCAGACTTAACACGAAGACCAATGAACACAGTGTGGCCCATAACAAAACAACCGATTGTAAGTAGAAGAAAAAGAAAAGACGCTGGTATGTTTAGGAAACTAGACCGGAGTGATGTGGAGATCATTAGAAGAAAAATGTATAACATGTATGAAGAACAGATGGTCCCCACGTTAAAAACCATCATGCAAAAGTTGCAGAAAGATGACATAGAAATCAAGTGCTGCAGTGAGACAGTAAGGCAATGTCTTCTAAAAAACGGCTTTAAAATAAAAACAATCGATAAACGCCAAGTGATTATGGAATCTGCTCGTCTACAAATATGGTGGACGGAATTTTTAATTCAAATTCATAAATACAGAGAAAATGGAAGAGAAATTGTTTATCTGGTCGAGACGTGGTTTGACACCCATGACGTTCCAAAATATGTTTGGGCAGATTCTTCTGGTCGCTTTACAACAAAAGCTCCATCAAAATTAAAGAAAACGTATTACAATAATCTATGCAGGAACAAAAAATGGTTTTATACCTAATGCTTTAGTCTTGTCATGCAAAAACATTAAGAAGTCTCGTGTCAACTATCATGATGACACCACGTCAGAATTATTTGAAAACTGGTTTTCAACGAAATTATTGCCAAATATACCACCAAACAGTGTAATTGTGATGGACAATGCCAGCTACCACAGTCGTAGGCTGAATGAATAAAGTTCCATGTTCTAATGACACCAAACTTAGAATCCAGGAATATATGCTGGAAAATGATATATATTATGAAGATAATTATTCTAAAAAACAATTACCTACTTGAAACTTTAAAATCATTTTCCATAAGAAAACAATATTCTTGCGACAGTTTGGCGAAAGAAATGGGTCATACGGTATTAAGACTTCCTCCTTACTATTGCATATTCAATCCGATTGAACACATATGGTATGAGCTAAAAGCATCGGTAAGGAGAAGTAATGTTTCGCCCACCCTAAATTCATCTGTGGTTAACCTTCCTAAATAGCCAATGACAGCTGGGAAAATAGTGTTGTCCATGTTCTAAAGATGGAAAGATCTTACATAAATACAGATAGGTTGCTCAAAGAAACAATTATAATAGATCTAGATAACTACAGTGATAGTGAAACTGACTTCTCCATGTAATTTTTGTTACGTAATGTATACGTAATTTATGTAAATATTTTTAAATTCAGTTGATAACGGTATACAACCAGCTTTTAGACACACCTCAATTTTGAAAATAATTTTCTAAAATATTTTGCCTCTGTTCTTTTTTGTACTCTATTTAGAAATGATAAAGTTTTGTAAATATGTAAATGTAGTGTATGTAAATATTTTTGTAACTATTATAACTTTAGTAGACAATGATAAAGACCGGCAAATCGAAAATAAAAGTACGATCCTATCCAGAGGCGATCCCCCGCTGCCTTGCGTTAGACACTTATCAATAATAAATATTAATGACTCTCTTAGATCTCTGGTAGGACTATAACAGAGTAGCTGAACATATTAGATGTGATTTTCCTGATGTAAATGTACTAATAAGTAGCGTAAAACAAGTATTTGTCAAAAATCCTTTACGGGTCCAGTTGTACAGAAACAAATTACCGAATGTACCTTTACCTCCCGAACCAGTATTGACTAGGTGATTAACTTCACCAATTAAGGAATTGCTTTTAGAATTTAACGCCGAATGCAGTTCTGCTATTATAAAGGCACAAAATCTTGTTAAAACAACTTTATTGGCAAATCAGCTAACTTGTATCAAGACGCATTATAGTTTTATAGTAAACACTAAACTAATTGAATCCGTCAAAATAGTTAGAATCTTTAGAGCAAACATTTAAAAAGTTCTCAGTGAAATCGGCAATTCAGTTAAAAAGAAATTAGTATTTAAAGGGAAAAAGACAGTTAAGATTTGATTTGACGTATAGTGCGTCTGTATATCCGCTTATACGTATTTCACCCTAAAAGGGATCATCAGAACGGCTATTCACAGACGCTTTGAACGCGAAAATAAATCTTTTCTGTCTTGAGAAGCAACTCTAACATGGCTTCGTATGGACGCAAATAGCGACATCTGATAATAAATCCGCTAATTTTTATATAAATAAACTAATTTTTCGAAACCAAATTCAGATTTTTGCTTTAATCTGTGCCTTCTAAGAATTGAAAGGCAAAACAGACGTTGATAAAGATGTTATTAGAGACATGGGGAATCTAAAATTGCATTCCACAACATATCTCCTCAACTAAGCAAAAATCCTTAGCGAATTGGTTTCTAGTACTCATAAAGAGTATACCGGAATAAAAGGAAAAAGACAGTTAAGATTTGATTTCACGTATAGTGCGTCCGTCTATCCGCTTATATGTATTTTACCCTAAAAGGGATCATCGAGAAAAGTCGTATAGCGTTGCATTAATATAATAATACATATGTAGTATTAATCTTATTGAAGGGAAGCTTCTAAACCAGCGTTGTATTAATTTGTCTCTACAATAAAAAGCAGAGGTGATCGTCATAAAATAGTTGGAAAAGTTCATTTACTAGACAAGGAGAGTCCGGTATACAACATGTAAACATTTTCAACTTTTTTTAAATCTATAACAAGGATGCGGTTTTATGTACCTACTGTCGAATGTACAAAAAATTGTTAAAATAAATAAACTTTCTAAATCGATGATCGTAAAATAAATAAAATTAAAAATAAATATTAAAATTAATTTATTCAATTTAAAAAATATTATTTAAAATCTAAAAATACAAAAAAATCAGTATGAACCTTCGCGCTAGTCTACAGTATCTACTGTAGCACGTTTTTTTTTTATTCTTGATATGATGCAAACGAATTAAAACAAACTTATAGATTACCTTAAGATATTTGTCAGCCTTAATAGATCTCTCTCTGAACTCGTGCATTTTGATAACGATTTTACTGCAATTGGCACATATTTTCCTCGAGACGACGTCTTTTTCCAAAATCTGCAACAAAAAATATACTGTGAAAAATGATTGTTAAAAGTATACAGAGATTATAAAATTTTTATGTTAAACTGATTTTTTTGTCAATTCACAAACAGAAACTGACACAAAACCGGGAAACGTAGCAACTTTACTGTAATTATTCCATCCAATAATTTTGAATCGATTGTACATCAGTATTAACATTTAAGAATTATCATCAGCTATACTCATTCAGGTCAAAACCTTCGCTATTTTCTGAACCGATTGACAGAATACATTAAACCCTAAATAACTAAATGACAACAAACATATAACATTCAAAAAGTAAGTAATTATGTAAAGTCAATAGCAGTGTGCACAACTCATCAGAAAGAACAGTTACGGGTGCAAAATAAGTCTGAGAAACATTATTAATATTTATTCGGATTTAGACATACTGTAAAGGAAAGAATTTAAGGTGGTTATGCACTTACAGCTGGCTGAGAAACTTGAGAGAATGGTTTCAAATACCAGAAGCTGCGAACATAATACATGCGGCACAAAACAGAGAAACCTATCGTTTGATGGTCGCCAACCTTCGGTAGAAGACGGCACATAAAGAAGAAGATACACTTACAATGGAAGGAAA
This sequence comes from Diabrotica undecimpunctata, assembly GCF_040954645.1. Taxonomy (NCBI): domain Eukaryota; kingdom Metazoa; phylum Arthropoda; class Insecta; order Coleoptera; family Chrysomelidae; genus Diabrotica; species Diabrotica undecimpunctata. The sequence continues at coordinate 51,309,871 of NC_092810.1, read as the reverse complement.
TAAGAGAAACAAATTTAAGACGACAAAGCAACATCATTAGTTGTCTAAAATACCATTTACAGAAGAATATACTCAGTTAAGAATAAAATTTTAAAAAATTACGTGTTTTAATTAATAATAAGACATTGTTAAAGTCTTAACATATCACCAATAATTTCTCATTATTTTGTTACAATTATTAACAAAACACGAAAATGTATTCTATTTATTTTCGATATATCTCAGCTTAAATAAAACGAGTTTTTTGTCTCGTTCGTTTTCCGTTGAAACTACCGCTAAAACAGGTTGTTTCTTTTGGTATCTAAATACGCTTCGATATTATTTTACCGCCAATTCTCCTCTTCAAGTTATAATTTTTACGACCACAACTCGTCATGAATGTTTCTTGCTCGTACCAACCGTTTCGCTAATTCGTTACAAAAAACAGGTTTTTTGTTTATCTACAACTGGGTCAATAGTGTTTATTTGTTCTCGGAACTCGTAAAAGGGCAATAAATCTTTTAGTTTTATTGTTTTTATCAATATACAGTTTCTTTTTAAATGTACAGAAAAAGTGGCTGTTTAGAACCCACGGTTTGGACCGTTTAAATTCGTTCGAAACCGTTGAAAAATTGGTGGTTCCTGTTCCTATAAAATGTTGATTTAAAGCGGCATTCACAGGCTTCGTTCTCGATCCTCAAGTGTGATAGTATTCCAGCGGCACTAGACTTAGTTCCTGGTCTTCGTTCCAAACAGTAGTTCCATTCAAGACTTCTTTCTCGGACCTCGTGCCAAACGTGACAGTAGGTATTATTTGTCAAACATAGGAAGAAGTTTGAAAATCTTACAATCGCCAAGCCGTTTTTTGTGAAAAATGCTTATTTGAAATTTAAAACCCTACAATGCTCAATTTTTAATTTTAGATTGGAAAAATTTATATGTATAGCTATTTTATAAAGACGTCCGAAAAAAATGCTTAAAAAAATTTAAAGTTATTTATTTTTAAATTTCAGAACATTTTCGGTAATGTATCAAATTTGATACAAAGTGCATTTGGGCAAAATTATATATAGGAAATAAAATACTTAAGTACCTTTATAGTACAATATTTTTATTGATGAAATTGAAAGAAACAGTTTGAATCCTTATTAAAACATAACTGCAAGCCACATTTAACATAGGTTAATTTTTTACAATTTGGCTTTTTGCATCGGATTCGATCGCTAGTGTAGATTGGCCAATGTCCTACAGCATCTGTTCGAATATCTTTTGGAGGAATATAGCTTGTTGGCCCGTTCTTTTTCTTCAATTGTATATCCTGTTCAATAGAACTTGTAGATGGTCGTCCTCGCTCATTTTCTGATGTATCTTCCATTTCTGCTCCACTCAGCTCATCTTCAAATACCACTGGAATATTTGATATATGTATATTTTCTACATCTGCATCATTATTCAAGTCTTCAATATCACTTACATCACAATCATCTTCACCATCATCCCAATTGTCGACTATAACTTGCAATTTTTTATCTGATAAAGGCCTCTTCATATACCAGCTAGACATCTAAAATTATACCCAAATTACATTATGTATCATAAATGATACAAACAAATTTTTTACCATACCTTTAAAAATAATAGTAGATGCTAAATAAAACTAATACTGGATGACTTGTGGATGTGTAATAAGCAGAAAACGCAATTTTGCACATTCAATTTTGATTAATAACCACCTATAAAAAAATTTAAACTCAGCGTTATCGTCAACTCGACGGTTAAGTGATAACTGACTAATTCGCGCTATTTATAAAATATTAGACGACGTTGCAAGGTTACAAAATGTGTATAATATAATAGAGTGGTATATATAGAATATGTTACATAGTGCTGTTTGGACTTAATATTATTTCACTGTGTTATACATGTAAATTCTCGGTATGTTTCATATATGATACATTGAGCAGTGTAGGGTTAAATCGAACACAAAAACAGGTGACTACCACAGTAAAATAAATTACGAAAATTATAAAAAAATGGCTTCAGGAAATGCTTATTCCCAATCTTCCTCCACGTATTGTACTGGTTGTTGACAATGCTTTTTATCACAACGTGCAAGTTGAAAAGTGTCCTAATATGAGTTCAACGAAAAATGTAATAAAAGAGTGGCTAAGACAACGCAATCTGCCTTTTTCAGAAGATATGTTAAAAGTAGATCTTTACAGCATTGTACAAATCCATAAACGCAGATTTAAGGTGTATGAAATTGACAGAATACTGGGTAATAGTGGTCATTCGGTGTTACGGCTGCATCCGTATCATCCAGATCTCAACCCCATAGAATTAGTATGGGCAGCTCTTAAGAAATACGTGGCCGATAAAAACGTTGACTTTAAGTTTAGTTCTGTGGATCGTTTTTGCGATGAATTTTTTCAAATATTTTCAAATCAAGAGTGAAAAAAACGGTGTGAACACGCTAAAAGTTTTGAACAATTTTTAAGGGAAAAAGAACCTGTTTTAGATTTAGTTTTTGATGAAATAATGATCAATCTTGACGAAGACAGTACTAGGGATTTCAGTGATGATAATTCTGAGTCAGATGGCTTCTAGATGATTTAAGTTCTTGGACGCACTTATATTTTTTAGTCTCTCTACGACACTTTTGCAATCTGTAAATATAATACTATTACTATTATAGTTTAATACTGGCATCCATTGAATGCAATAAAACAGAACTTGACTTAAAATACTGCCTTCGGGGAGTCTAAGGTTCGTAGTTCTAGGTGTAGTCGTTACTTGATTTATTTTTTTATTGCATTTTCCTGTTTGTGTACAGCTAGTAGTTAGTTATAAAGTTCGCTAATTATTGTTTAAGAAATCCAATTGAAATTAATTTGTTCGTTAAAACATCTACGTTAACATTATCAAATGCTTCTGTAATATCCTCGAAACCTGCCATAGTCATGAGGTTACTATTAAATCTAGCTAAAGTATCTGGTTTTACTGTAGTATTTTTATTATTATTCCTTTATAGTAAATTTGTAACCAAAATTGTAATTTTTTGGCTTTGAAATCTATCATTAAAACAATAATAACAGTAGTCATATTTTCACATTAATTATTAAAATTTATTGGTTATAATTACCTTCTTTTATGTTTACTTGTTTTTAGTTTGTAATAAAGTTATTTACTTTATTTATAGTTTTATTTCATTTATATTGTTTATTTATTTAGTGTAAACACATGTAAAATGTAAACTTAAGGAAAAAAGCTAATGAATAAAAAAACGGTTGTGGCAGTCCAGTGGGACTGCCGGTAGAAGTTACACTTCTGTACACGTATTCGCCGTTACAAATTTATTTGGGAGTCAATCTGCACAATCATTAAATATGTAATGCTATAGGTAAGACATAGCAGAAAGAGAAACAGAATTAATAACAACTTACTAACAATTAATAAACAACATTTGACCTGTAATAGGAGTATAGTAAATGAAGGATTGAATCAATATTTTGATGGAAATGTATATTTTTATTTTCATATATGTATGAAAGGAGTTGAATGCAAAAATTTTTTTACACATACTCTGCAGTAAAATTCATTGTTTATTTTGTTATTAATATAAAAATACAATACAATACACTGCAACATAATTCAATATAATAATTCAATACAAATTAAAATGCAATATTCATAAGTATTTCAAAATGACAATAATGCACATAAAAAAATACACTACAATACAGTGCAACATAATTCAATATAATAATACAATACAAATTAAAATGCAATTTTCATAAGTATTTAAAAATGAAAATAATATACATAACTTTTCTACTTACGCATACCATGTAATAATATTAATAAAAAAGTCCTCCCCGACTGGGAATCGAACCCCGGTCTCTCGCGTGACAGGCGGGGATACTGACTACTATACTACCGAGGACATGACACAAACGAATTTCAAAATTGACAGTTCTTGGTCATACAGTGATTTATTGATATTATTATTTTGAAATACAAAAGACTAATATAATTATAAACATTTAATAAATAATACAAAACATATCACATAAATAATAATATTAATAAATATTTTATTATATATATAATATTATGTATATATATATATATATATATATATATATATATATATATATATATATATATATATATATATATATATATATATATATATATATATATATACATAATATCACATAAATAATAATATTAATAAATATTTTATTATATATATAATATTATGTATATATATATATATATATATATATATATATATATATATATATATATATAATATATATTATTAAATACAAAAGGAACATTTTTATATTCGAGAGAGGAAGAGAGAGAAAATATATCTTCTGTCTCTCTCTTACTCATTATCTTACATATGTAATGATTTCACAGATTCACTCCCATACAAATTTCCAACGTGGAGCGCGCGTATAGAAGTATAACTTCAAAAATAAATGTTTGACGTATTTTTTAAATAATACCTACCTCCCTGTATAACTAGATTACGATTAAAAATACATTAATGGATTACGTCAAATTCAACAAAATATTTCTTGCTAATGACTTCATACTAGGTATTTGTATAATTTGTATTATATCCAAATGTTTCTTAGTATTTAAATTTTGGCATTTAAAAACCCATTAAATTCATTACCTTCCTAATGATATCTACCTACCGACTCGGGATCGTATAATAAATTAAAATGAAATAATTTTTGAGGAAGACTATACCTTATCACCAAACCGAGCGTTTACGTCTTCCTTCTTTTACTCTCCAAATGCGCGCTCTCTCTCTCTCTCTCTCTCTCTCTCTCTCTGTTCTCTGCGCCGACGGCTAAGATTCTGAAACCTTTTCCTATATTTGCCAAATAATACATACCAGACTCCTCTCTCAGATTTCGTTCCTGGTCGCCTATCTGACAGTAGATATATATTAGCCTTCACAGACTCCGCTCTTTGTTATCGTACCTGAATGTAGATACATATCTACCTCTTATGATTTGTGTAAAAATATACGCGCTCTACGTAAACTTTCGTTCAGATAAGTTCAGAAAAGTAAATAGTTTAATTTTAGTTAATACTCCAGTCATCAGAGACGAAAATGCCAATGAACCTTTAAAAACCATACGAACATGCTGAATTTTGCTGAGCATATTAATTTTGGGATCCCAAAAAAGATACAACAAAGTTTACCACTTTTACCCCCGGGCTTCACACTAAAACCCCTCTCTCAACGGGGTAAAAACGCAAGAAAATCGATTTACTAAGAATCTGTACACTGTAGAAAAAAATGTTTCAAATAAAAAATGTAGCTGAGATAATTTTTAACAAAAATGTTTATAAGCATTTTTGTGTAGAATGAACCGTTCTTTTAGAAACAACGCTTGAAGCGACCGTCGATTTTGCACGCGCGCGAAATCAATGTTCAATAAATTTTGTATCCGCTCGACGGTAAAAATTCTATACCTTTTGATTCAAGTGACCTATCGATAAAAATCAAAATGCGTTTTAAAGGTAAAGAGTTCAGCTTTCGTACGCAGTTTTGTATTTTGCCGCAACTAAACTCAGACTTTATACAGGTGTTACGAAACTATGGTTTTTAATTTAATTTAATTCGATTTTTTTTCTTCTCCTTCCTCTTTATAAGCAATTCTGCTTGTTCATTGGCGGATTAGTACCTCTATGGCAGGCTGTCACTCCATCTTTTGCGCGGTTGTGCGATACTGCTTCTGCCGACTGGTGACTTATCTCTTGCTATTTTGACGACACGGGTCTCCTCCATTCTACTTATCTGGTTATTCCATTCTTTTTTTCTATTTTGTGTCCATTCATTTATACACTGTACGTTACATTTTCAAATATCTTCACTTCTCTTTCAATCTCTCAGTGCCGGGTTTTGTTTCTGAGGCATATGTCATTACTGAGCTTACACTGGCTTTATAAATTCTTAACTTCATCTCAGTATTAATGTGTCTGTTTCGCCATATAGTGTTATTAAGGCATCCTGCCAGTCCATTTGCTTTTTGTACTTAATCTCTCACTTCTTTGCCCAGGTCTCCATAGCTAGACAGTGTAATTCCCAGGTATTTTATTTCCATTACTTGTTCAATACTGATGCCATCAATCTCTATTTTACATCTAGTTGGTTCTTTGCTGACTACTATTGTTTTCTGAGATGAGATTTTCATATTAAATTCTTTTGCTCTTGGGAATCAATATTGCGTCGTCTGCGTAACAGAGTATTTTATTTTTTTGTTTCCCATTCTGTATCTTCTTCCTTTGTTAACGTTTTTGATGATTTCATCCATGATCAAATTGAAGAGCATGGGGCTCAATTAATCCCCTTGTCTTATTCCGCTGCCTATTTCTATAGGTTCTGTAAGTTGTCCATCTATTCTGACTTCCATTTTGTTGTTCTGGTACATGTGATAGTTTTTATAATATTTAGGGGAACTTCTCTATTATACAGAAGATAGATTACATATTTGAGCCTTACTCTGTCAAACGCTTTCTTTAGGTCAATCAGATACAGAAATACTGGTCTATTCGAATCGAATTCGATTCGATTTATATTATTTTGTTAATAAACACGCATGGGGCTGCCTTTACTATTCCATGTAGTGTATGGTCACCCAATCGTTACATTTATCGTTTTCGTGAGTTGTATTTTTGTCATACTTGTGTGCGATCTATCCGTCGCTCGCGATAAGAAAGCTATGCCTCCAATAAAAACATGCGGTTCCATTCCTAATAATTATTATAAAGAAGTTTACTTTATGAGGTTTATTTTTAAAAACTTAAAGGTTAAGTTCTTTTTTTTTAACAGAAAGATATTGTTATTACTTAAATAATATTATTTTTTTTTACTAAGATTGTTTATCTTTAAAACCTCAATTATATAGTCATTAGAGACATACAAATAACTGATAAGTAATATTTTTGAAAATTTCTAATCATTGAAACGAGTTTAAAATTGTTTTCTATTTAAATGCAATTACAAAGCCATTAGAGCACATAAAACCATAAGTACTATTTTCGAGAATTTCTAATCACTGGATTTGAAAGGATTTGAAGCGAGTTTGTAATTCAGCCTAATTATGTTTTCCAGTCTCAAAAAAGAAGTGAACACGATTAAAAACTATTTTACGTAATGTAAACCGTTAGAATACTATGAGTAAATATATGAGATTGACTCCGAAATCCAAAAATAAATCACCAACACTGTTTGAGGGATGAACATTGACTTAAGGGGACTACGACAAACCGTTTATTAGAAATATAATTTACATTTTCATAAACCTGAAGGTTGTGGTAAACTATTAAAGCTTTTGCAGAAAAGGCTTGAAGAGTGGACTGGAAATGTGTGAGTTCTCTTTACAGGATTGTAAAAGATTTTTGATTTAAATGGAAGAAATGAAAGATAATCGATGTTTATTAATTACATTAAATACATTCGTGCTCTACGTCTTAATCATTTAGACAATATTAAATACTACACAAGCGAATGTAAACCAATTGTATATGTTGATGAAACCTATGTACGTGCAGAACATATTACGCCGAATCTCTAGTAAGATGATAGTGGTAATAATGAATTGTTCAAAAACATTACAAAAGGAAGCAAGTAACAAAGTCAGCAGATTATCATGATGACATGAATGCAGAAAACAACGAAAAATTGTTGAAATAACAGATAATCCCCAATTTGCCTGTAAGAATTATTGTTGTGACTGACAATACTCCATACCATAACGTACAAATTAATAGAGCTCCTACCAGTACTTCTAATAAAATAAATTGAGCCACCAGTCAGAAGAAGAGAATAAACGCCAAAATATGGCGAAACTTTTTAACAAAAATATACCTTTTAAGGCAAGACCCATCTGTCCACGCTAAGTAGGGAATAAACACAGTATAAGTTACGGAGATATTCTAACACGAAATGTGCGATAATTTTGAAGGAAATAAATAACGAAATTATTTCTTTTTTCATAGATTCAAACTTACGGTTGAATCTGTTTGTCACGTGTTTTTTGGCTGCCTACGGCGACATGCTGTAGCTAGTGGTGATGAAAATACAAAATACAATTCAGTTGCTGTTGACATCTACGTCTCGTTCTTGTTTGTTGATATTTTTTGTTTGTTGAACAGAAAAATGTCTATAGAAAATGTCACAATGAGAGTGCAGTACGGGTAAGATACGGCAATGCTTTTCTTATGGAGAATAAACGCGCAGGGTTGTCGGTTTTCTCCAGCTGTTGATTGCTCATTGTCTCACAGGACCGGCTTGGATAAAATGCATCTGCCGGCAGTACGAGTAAAATATTTTATATCATATATACGTATACAGTAGAATAAAAAGGCATTGATGAGTTATTGACAACGAAAACTATGAATTTTGCATATAAAACGTCAACATGAGATATACAATTGAATCATATTCATAAGAGTAACATTTGAACACTTCTTTACAAGAACAACATACAATAACTGTAGTTTTAATGTTTTACATAAAATAGAAAAAACCTACATAATTTCTAGGAAAGAATTTGATATTATATATAATATTCAAATTTCCAATTCTTTCATAGAAATTAGATTTTTTCTATTGTATGTAAAATATTAAAAATACAGTTATATTGTTTCTATAAATAGGTCTTCATTTCTTTTGTAAAACTTCTGCTACAAATTACCATCATTAACATAATCAGCTAAATATGGCCATAAACTTGTTTGTCATAATTAGTATTTGATAAACTCCAAGCTTTCCCTATTTCATCCCCTACCCATCCTTAGGGTGAAAGTGCTTTTGGAAAACGAAACTACACTTCAAAATTTAGTCCGAGTTTCAACAGAGAGCATGGAGTCCCATAAGTTTAAATCCGGTGAATTATTTAACGGTTGCGCTAAACTCGTAGTGTTAAATGTGTTGTGTTTTTTACAAAATACGGAACAACTTAATGTAAGTGCTGCTGTAAGACTACTTCGTTGATGACTGGTGTTAGCGAAAGAAGCATTTACAATTTCAAAAAAGAAAAAGAACAGAGTGGAACGTTGAAATTGCCAAAAAAACGTAAAAAACGAGTGTGTCAAATCAAATTCTAGAATATTCACATATGACGAGGGTGTAAGAAGTATTCTACGGAGAATTGTTCATTGTGAATTTTTCATGAAAAATTTGCCGCCATTATTACAGCATATACATAACTTCATATAAGGTAATAAGAATATACAACCGTTTTCTCTTTCTACTTTATACAGACTTCTGAAAGATATTGGATTTGTTTATAAGAAACGTGGCCGAAGAAGCATCATGGTGGAGCGAGAGGATATTATTCATTGGCGCCATAATTATTTGAGAACTATACGACGTTTGCGAAAAGACCATTGCAATATCATATATTTGGACGAATCGTGGGTTAATGTTGGCCAATCTATAAATTACGAATGGTGCGATACTACGATACAAAACAGTCGTGATGCTTTTCTCAAAGGTTTAAGTACTGGCTTAAAAGCACCTACTAAACGAGGTCCACGATATGTTTTATTGCATGCAGGTTTTTCAGGAGGTTTCCTTCCTGGCACACAGCGTGTTTTTCTGGCAAAGAAAAATGAAATGGATGCCACATATTTTGAGTCATGGTTTAAGGAGACATTAATATCAAATTTACCAAATAATGGTCGCAGGAATGTCATTGTAATGGACAATGCATCGTACCACTCCCGTAAAGAGAGATTCCCTAACAATTCCTGGAATAAAGCTGCAATCAATTAATGTCTAGTGGAAAAAGACATTTTTATCGAGGAGTGTTATTTGAAATTCGAGCTATTAGAAGCAGCGCGTGCTTTTAAAGATCAATACGATAAGTATCATCTTGATGAGTATGCTTCACAACATAATGTTTATATTTTAAGGCTTCCTCCATATCCTTGCGAATTGAATCCTAGAGAAATGGTGTGTAACCAAGTTAACCGATATGTAGGTACCCATAATACCACTTTTAAAAACGACGAGGTACGCCAGTTGATTGACGACGGTTTCGCACGCGTCACAGAGCAAAATTGGCGCAATTATGTCACTCATGTTGTTGAGAAAACGGAAACTGAGATGTGGACTGCGGACAACCTGCAAGATGACGCAGACCAATTGATAATACACGCGAACACAGGGGAGAGTAGCGAAAGCGAATTCGACATCTCGGATGTAGAGGACGACTTTAGTTTAATTAATTGAATATCTGTGAGTAACCTCGATTATTTTACACTGTATAACCAATAAAATGCATTTACCAGTCCAATCAGAGTATGGGCTTTTCGGATATTGGGCTGGGTTCACGGAAATCGAGTTCCCGGAGGTTCCACCCTGTATATTTATAGCTATCAAGAAATGTAATTTAAAATATATTTGTTAGTTTAATAAAGTATAAATATAATATAATGTTAAATAACTTACACTATAAACCTTATACCTGCTCATCTGGTCAAGTGTGGGCAAGGAAAACCATTATCCCATATGGAATAACACAAGGTTTCGCTGAAAACTACCAGGTTGCTATGCCAAGGAACTAGGTAAACTTACGTTGTGTGTAAAAAATGCGAGACTGCATTATGTTTTAACAAGGACACAAACTGCACTTCAGATTTCCACAAAAAAAATTTCATAGTAGGTGTTAAAATTTCGCAGTGATTCAAGTGCGCAACTTGTTTTTTTAATAACATCGCCGGGATTAAAAAATGTGCAAAGCTTTTTCGATATTCCCGTTCCTGATAATTTTTCACATATTTACAAAAGAAATTACATTCCTATATTAGCCGTACTGCACTCTCGGTGTGACATTTTCTATAGTACTTGTGGTGATAGTAATAGTAGTGAGGACAGTAACAAATATTTTATGCGATCTGTCGACGTCACGAAAGAGAAAACAGGGTGTACGAAATAAACATTTATATAAACAAGAGGTACAAAAGTTACATCGTTTACACGGTGAAACCTTATACTAGTTCAACTACAGGGCGTATTGTACCGGCAAAATCAAGTACTATTATTGAGTGTACACGTAAAAAACGGTGCACACAGAAGTTTTGTCTAGAAGAAAAACAAACGATGCTATAAAGTGTGTACAGTGGTCTTCCAAAAAATGAACAGGATACATTTCTTAAAAGCCTCCTAAACTGCTCGAAAGTTATTCGAAGACGATCCAAAAATGAAAATCCCAAAAGTCGTGAAAATACTTTTCGTTATTTTATCCAAATAAATTCTGCAAAAGTTGAGGTATGTAGGCAAGATTTTTCAATCTTGTATGCTATAAAAATAAAGAAATTTTTCGACTGACCTCTCTTATGGCTGAAGGAAAATTACCGGTGGATTCATTTAAATCGTCTCAACAATTTAGATAACAATGTAATTTCCGTTAAAAGAATCACATTACAACACCAGATTAACTCAATATTTGGATGCTAACCTCAACGTGAAGATAATGCATGAACTCTATTGCAAAAAATATCCCGAACATGCCAACATCGTTAAATACGATTTTTTTTTAGAAAATACTATGATAACCATGGCTACATTATTTGAAGGACCACAGGTTGACGTTTGTTCAACTTGTGAAGAACTTAAATCTAAAATAACAAGTCAAACGCTGAAAACGCCAAGCGTGTAGCAGTTGCAGAAAAGATGGTACATCTGAGATGAGCTAAAAAGTTTTACCTGAAGCAGCACGAAGTGTTGAGATTATGTCAAGAAAAGAAAAATGTCGGAGCTATTGTTTTCGACTACATGCAAAACCTTTCGCTTCCAAAAATACCAGTGCACGAAATGTTCTATATCAGGAAACTATGGCTTTACGTGTTTTGTGTCCGCGATTTAAAAACAAATTGTGCAGATTTTTTACATGTACCACGAAGAAGAAGCTTAAAGAGGACCTGATGATGGACGGTTCAATAAAGTTTATTAGTACTTTCCTGTGCATGGACATTCGTTTTTACAGTGCGATAAAAATTTCGGAACGGCAAAAATACTTATCAGGAGAAAAGATAGGATTTACGTACCAGAGGAATACAATCTAATGATCTCTACTGCCAAAACAAGAGGGTTTTCGGTAACAATAATCACCTCAGACGACATATTCGACTTTAAAAATACCTGGAAAAATTATTACAAATAAATTTAAAGTCGGTGGATAAAACGTCTACATTTATGATATCCAAATATAGATATTTTTATTATAACAGTTTCAGAACAAATCGTTGGTTTTCTGAAACAGAGGTTTCTACTTCAAAAAAATGGGGTGATCCCTTCATCGCCTACTACCAGAGCATACAGGGCAAAAATACCAATAAATGAAAAAACATAGAAGACGTTCGAAAAATAAATCCATATGTTCCAAAAGATAAAAAAGAGTTTTTAAAACGAAAACATCCTTACATGGCAACTACTGCATCAGATAATATCATTAAGGAAGAAGAGTAGTTTAGGGAAATAACGTTTTTCTAGATAACGAAAATCACTGGATCAACTACATTCGCAGCAGCATACGATGGTTCAACGAAAAATTAGTTTTGAAGAGGAGCCAGAATTGTAAGACGTTGTCTCTACAAGAGATATAAAGGAGATCCTGGGAATGTGGGAGAAAGTTGCAGAGTTCGTGGAGAAAAATCACCCCGAAAAAGTTACAACTGGTCGTGCATCGGTGTTGTTCAACGAAACTTGCCTAAAGGCGAAAATACACCATTCAATTCGGTTGAACAATGTGGATGATTCAATTAAATTGTTCAATCAAATTGACAAGCATACATATATACGCTTCAATTTATTCTTCATTCAATTCGGTTGAACAATGTGGATGACTCGGAACGTACGTACGAAACTTATTATATCACATGTCAAAATTAAATAAACGGATAAATCAACGAAGTTGAACAAAAGTGGAAATTGGCTCAACTCATTTCAACGTTCAATTTAGTTGAACGCTTTTATTGAATTGCAAAATACATGGTTCATTTTGGTTGAATCATCCACATTGTTTAACCGAATTGAATGGTGTATTTCCCCTTTAACACATTTCCGCGATATTCTGAAAGGGAGGAAGAAACAAGAAACAAACCTTCTTGGACAGTTTTTTAAACGATCTGCAGATGAAAATGAGCAAAGTGTGACGAAAAAAGCGAAGACCACTGACGAAAATTAAGCATTTCCGTAAGCACTTCACTTTTTCTTATGTTTTTACAGAATGTATGTATTTTTTGTTACTTATAAATAAATGTTTATTTTTTTAAATACATTTTTCTTATAAACGCTTAACGAAAGCAACTAACATGTTTTGTTTGGAGACTGGAACGGATTATAAGGATTATTGACATTTCAGTTAATTTCAATGGGGAAAATTGCTTTGACATACGAGCAAGATTACGGAACGAATTACACTCGTATGTCGAGGTACCACTGTATACGTAAAATTGATGGGAATGAATAGTTCGCATAATTCATGGATTAACAAAAATAATGTAATAAATTCAAAAAATGTAATACATTAAAATATATTTTTTATAAACGTCTTTTATTTATAGTGTATTTTTATGTATGAGAGAGTAATAAAACAATAAATTATGTATGCAAATCCCTAAACTGTTGATACGGGTGACTCAATGAAAAACAGATATTTGTCAACAAGTTTACAGAAGTATATAGGAAAACAATTTTAAATTGAGTATGACCACCAGGTATAAAGGTTGGAGCAGAATAGAATACAATAGTTGTGAGGGTTACTAATCCCTAAATAAGGTTGCCAGTGTCGGAGTGATGGAGGTTAACAGGTACTAATGAATTTGCAAGAAATGTAAGATGTTTATTTTATTGGTTATATATAACCAATAAAAGTTTAATAAGTACCTACCTATTTGCAAAATAAAGTTTAATTCTTTAGATAAAATAAAACGTTTTATTTTATCTATTTGCAAAATAAAGTTTAATTCTTTGCCTATTTGCAAAATAAAGTTTAATTCTTTAGATAAAATAAAACGTTTTATTTTATCTGAAATGAGTGCATTCCACGAAGTAAGGGTTTCAACAATCAAACATTTAATTCTTTAATTCCAGGAATCTACGACAGTAATTGACTAGATAATTACCTTCTAGACTTATTCCACAGAAAATGTGATAGTGGGTTTTTCCATTTTGTATATAGGAAGGTCCAAGTGGCGTATTCAAAATTCTTAACAGTTCACTAAAAGTAGGTACTTCAGTTGCAAGGTGCAGTTTATTGTGTATACTAGTGTTATGGAAAATTTGGAAGTGCCGTGTAAACGCCGAAAAATTGGTCCTCTAACAGTTAATATGAAAAAACATTAATATTTAATTGTTTTAAATCATTTACAGACAAACGTTTATGTGAAAGTGTTGATGAGACCATTGAGTTAGTTAGCAGTACACTTGGTGTTGGGAAATCTACGATTTACAGAGTTATTAAAGAAGAGAAATGTGGTAGTTTTAAAATGCCACGTAATGCTCCAGGGAAACCAAAATTTCAAATAGAATATCATTTTAAAGAAGGACTTCGACGGAAAGTGCATGAATTCTTCTTTAGACAAGAATTTCCAACATTGGATAAAGTTCTTGTCTCAGTTCGAGATGATAAGGATTACCCAGAAATGAGTCGAAGTACGCTATGGAAACTTTTAAAAGAAATAGGCTTCGGCTGGAAAAAGAATCCCAGAAAGTCTATTTTATTAGAAAGAAGCGATATTGTCATAAGGAGAAGACATTTTCTAAGAACCATAAAGGAAATGAGAAACCAAAAAAGAAAAATATTTTATCTTGATGAAACATGGATCAACGAGGGTCATACACCAAATAAATTTTGGCAGGATGAAACTGTTACAAGTCAAAGGCACGCTTTTGTAAATAACTTATCTACTGGTTTAAACCCACCATCAGGAAAGGGACGCAGGCTGATAATAGTACACATTGGCAGTTCAGACGGTTTTGTTGAAGGTGGTTTATTAACTTTTGAATCAACTCGTACCGGTGACTACCATGAAGACATGAACGCTGATGTCTTTCAAGAATGGTTCGAACAAATGATAGATCTTCTTCCTAAGAACTGTGTAATAGTAATGGATAATGCAAGTTATCACTCCAGACTTATAGAAGGACTGCCCACAACCAAGTGGTTAAAAAAAGACTTGCAGAATTGGCTGAGTTCAAAAAATATTACGTACCATCCCGGATCTATAAGAAAGGAACTTTATTCGTTGTGTGCCCTTCATAAAGAAAAATTTAAAAAATACGAAATTGATGAAATTGCCAAAAATCGTGGAATGACAGTACTTAGATCCCCACCATATCATTGTGAATTAAACCCGATTGAACTGGTATGGGCACAGATAAAGAGTGAAGTTTCAAGAAAAAATACCACTTTTAAAATTCATGATGTTAAACAGTTGTTTTTGGAGGCCGTAAATAATGTAAAACCTGAAAACTGGGAAAAGGCAGTAAATCACACTATTAAAGAAGAGGAAAAAATGTGGAAGCTGGACAATATTACTGATAAAATGATCGAGCCAGTTATTATAAATCTTGGTTCTGAAAGTTCATCTTCTGAATCTGATTTGGATTTGTAACAAGTAGCTGTAAGTTTTATATTAATATTTTTATTCATCTATTTAACATAAATTAGACGGTTTTAAAAACTCTTTTTCTCTTTTGTAATTTTTAAAAATTAAAAAAAAATGTGAATTTTTTAAAACCCTTTTTAATGTAGGCCAGTCAGTTCTAATATAGTGTGTGATAAAAGAGGTCACTTTTGTTTACATACACAACACTTTATAACACTGAAATAATTCATTTATTTTTTACAATTATTCAAAGTAATTTTTCAATTAATCTTGAGCACGCCCATGGAGTGGTCGGAGCTACCAGTTAAAATTATGCTAATTACTCTCTCGTTCATAAAAATAAAATATAAATAAAGTTAGTAATTTCCAACAGACAGTTTTTTTGTTTAAATTTTAGATTCTTTTTTAATTATGTAGTTACTTAATAGAACAGTAGAATTCTGCATATTTTCCAAGCCTGGCATTGACCATGGTTCACATTTTTTTCTAAATAACTTTTTTGGATATTCTGAACCATAATGAAATTATCGACCAATGTCGCACTAAAACTCACCCTGTATATGAAGTAATCGAATATTTTTAAATGAGAATAGGGATCGTATGCTATGGAAAAAATGTTTATTAAATAAAAAAATGCTATTCGTTTAAATAAAATGTTCAAATTGCTTTGACATCAAAGAATTAAAAATTTGCGAACTTTGTGATTCGCCAAAATCAAATAATGTCCTCATTTTATTTGTTGATACTTTTACATCCACATGTTTGGGAATAATATAAATATACAAATAGTATAATCCACGAGTATCGCTCGTATAATTTACATAATTAGTTTGTTAATGACCTAATTATATATACCTCAGTGGCGGATTCAGAAATTTTTGTTGGGGGGTGGGGGGTCATTATCTTGAGGGTGATTTTGATATGATTTAGATTTTTGCACTTTTCAGTGGCTGATTCCCAGAAATTTTTGTCGGGGAGGGGTGTCATGGGTATTGAGAGTGATACCTTTACGATTGATATGATTTGTGCCTCATGTAAGGGAACCATCAATAATTATTTTAAGCGATATATTAAACCAATGAGAAGTTATTAAATCCCAAATACCCTACGGGTGCAAAGAAGTGTACAACATTAAGGGGTCTTAAACTCAAACTAAAAAAAAAATATTTTAAACCCACATACCCTATGACAGTAAAATCACGTGTACAAGACTATTAAACCAAAGGAAAGTTATTAAAATATAAATACTGAAAAATCAAGGTGTATCAATTTAAACTAGGTATTTTTAAGACAATTAATTTAAACCCACCTATCGTATGGCTACAAAATCAAGAACAAACCAAGGATAAATAAGTATAAATCAAAGTTAAGTAATTTAAATGCAATAACTCAATGTAAGTGTAAACATTAATGAATGTATTAAACATTCCTAATAAACTCTATATATAACAAATTGCTATACGGAATGGAAACATGGACTCTTGGAATTACAAGTATAAGGCGTATAGAAGCCTTTGAAATGTGTGTTTTTCGAAGGATGCTGAAGATTTCGTGGACAGAGCACGTGACCAACAACGAGGTGCTGAGAAGAATGAGGACTGAGAGAAAACTCCTAAATACTGTAAACAACAGAAAAACTAGGTATCTAAGACATATTTACAGAGGAGAAAAATATAACTTTCTACGACTCATAATGAAAGGGAAAGTAGAAGGAAAAAGAGGTCCAGGAAGAAGAAAATGCTCCTGGCTGAAGAATGTAAGAGACTGGACAGGCATGGACACACATTCGATACTAAAAACAGTTCAAGGTGGAGAGTAATATGTGTTCGAAGTTCTCTGGTAATATGCTATAGTTACAGCCACCCTTCTGTAATGAAGAAGGAACCTTAAGAAGAAGTTCACCTTAAACAGCGTTTTATTTAAATTAATTTATTCAACAAAAAACATAATGTAATTTAAGAACAGTTATTTCTATAATTAGGCATATTAGGCTACAAGTGAATGAAATATTTTGTTATTCGGTATTAAAACAGCTGGCAACGAGTGGTAAATAAAAGTTCAGTGATTAAAAATACTATAAGAATAAGATAAGTAAGTATTATATAATTTCATAAAATGTATTCTTTTCGCCTATCCGATTTAGCAAATCGCTATATGATTGCCTTAATGTCTAGAGAAATTTCAGGATGCACATTGATGAGTGCTAAACCAGTAAACTTTTCCTCTGAAGTTCTATTTCTAACCCAAGTCTTTAGTGTAAGTAATATTTGCAGAAATATTCTGATATTTGAATACATATGAATATCGAAGTTTTCTAATACTTCTAAAATAGAATCAGGAACTTTTCCATTATTTGGACGACTCTTTTCCACTTTTGAATCCACAGTGAAAACTCTTATTCTACCGTGGAATATGCAGTAGATGGTCCAATAATAGGGGTTAGAATAAATGGGGAACTAACCGATAGTTTCAGGGTCACAAAGGGCGTGAGACAAGGCGGCATACTAAGCCCAATTCTACTTAACATCTATGGTGAATGGATAATGCGGAAAGCTACTGAGGACTGGAACGGTGACATCTCCATTGGCGGGAAGAAGATTTGCAACTTGAGATATGCAGATGATACTACTATCCTCGCTAGTTCTGAAGCTGAATTGATTCACCTGCTACAACGGATAGAAGACGTAAGCTTAACGATGGGCCTTAAAATAAACAGAGATAAAACGAGAATCATGATAATTGACAGAACTAACAACAATCAAAATCATCTGGTCATGATAAACAATATCGCTGTTGTAGATAAATTTGTGTATCTGGGCTCATTAATAACCAACAAAGGAGGCTGTACTAAAGAAATAAAGCAGCGGTCAGCAATCGCAAAAAGCGCTATGGCAAAATTAACAAAAATTTGGAAAAGCCATGAAATAACTACCGATACAAAAATGAGACTAGTAAGAAGTCTAGTTTTTCCAGTTTTTACTTATGCATCGGAATGCTGGACCCTTACTGAGAAAGACAAAAAGAACATAGATGTATTTGAGATGTACTGCTAGAGGCGAATGCTGAGAATACCATGGGTGGCCCGAAGAACAAATGAATCCATACTGGACCAGCTAAACATAAAGAAAAGACTAAGAACACAAATATCAGGACAAATAATTATTAATCAGTACAAATAAAAGCTATTTTGGACATGTGCTTCGAAGAAATGGTCTTGAAAAACTTACCATCCAGGGAAAAGTAGAAGGCAAAAGAAATAGAGGTAGATCTCCCACACGATACACGGACCATATTGTTGCTACCATTGGCGCTCCATTGTCAGAATGTGCTAGAACGGCAGAAGATAGAAAAACGTGAAGGAACATTGAGAAATTTAGCTAATAGCTTCATGATATCACGATACCTGCACCAGGTCAACGACTAAGAAGAAGGTCCAATAATATCCTGGAAGATGTCAATTCACAACTTTTGGTGAAAGTTGTTCTTCTAAATCAGATATTGTCTAAAAGGGATAAATAAATGGATCTTCCGAAATATTTTTGGCAAGAGTTAGCACATTGGTTTTGACGACAGGTTTGACGAGAAACTATACGAGGCATCTTCAATTCAATGTCTAGTTGTTCAGCTATTTCCTTTACTTCTTAGTAAAGTTTGCTAAAAACAGATTCAGCATTTGATCTTTTATTTTGAAGAATGCATTTAGTGTCCTCTATGGCCTCAGTAGCCTTCTTCAAATCTAATTTTGGTGACTGAAGAAGACGACTAAGTAGTACCTAAAGCATCACTAAGACAAACTACTGAAATGAGAAATTCTGGGCTCCCAATAGTTTGCATTAATGAAAATGCATCAGCTGACATTTTACTGTCCTTCCACGTAGAAATTGTTTCAAGCGCGTTGTATATTTTGATGATTGTTTCGCCTTGGAACTGAAGATGACCTTCATGCCTTTCAATCCAACTAGTTTTACAAATACCTTGGACAGCAGCCCTCAGTTTCTTTATTTGTATTCACTAACGTATCAGACAGAGCTAATGCAACAACAATATTCACTTGGATATTTATTATAGATAAATTATAAAATGTAGCACACAGTCTCAACAATTATAATACATATTCAAATTACAAACAACCAATTCGTAGACTAAAGATAAGAAATACCTAATACAAAATAAAAATGTGCTGATTTATTTCATCGATAATCGAACGATTCTCTGGCACTCAAAATGACGAATTGACAAAATTTGAAAATCGCATAACTCTGGATTCGCGGAAGTCGGGGTAGCTTTAGTCGAGGTATTACTGTATTAAGAATAGTTGATTTTTTTAAAGAGCTTAAAAAGGCTTCCGCATAATTCTACACTTACCCTTGAATAAATGGGTTTGAATTATTCCAACCCTTGACTTCCTGCTTATAGGGTTGAAGGGTTTTAAATAATTTCTTTAGGATTATTTGGTTGATATTTAATTTTGTTGGGGCGGGTCATGACCCCGTGACCCCCCTTGGAGCCACTGATATACCTACAGTGAGGAGCAAAATGATGGAATCAATTCATTTTTTGAGAATAGGTGACTTTGAAGGCGAAACTTTGAATTCCGAAACAGGACGATTTGTATGTTTAAATTATGATTCTTTGGCACATATGTGATGCCTAATTGATAAATTTTTAAACAAGAGTGGAGATCGTATGCTAGATTATGTGAAAGGTTATTCAATAAAATCAAATCAAATTTAATTTTATCAACGATAAAATAAAAAGACTGAAACATTAAATCTTTCGAATCTAGATTCAACCTTTACTGGAGACGGTGGCAGAATAATAAATGTTTAAACAAAAATTTTAGTAACCAGTTTTTGTTCGAAAGTATATCGTTAATAAGTAATTAGCAATATTAATTATATCAGCGTTTTATAAAAATGAAAATAAAAAACAAGTAATCTTTCCTTAAAACACCGGCAAATAAATTCATAGGCGTCCTATAAACTCGTGATTTATAAAACAGTGCAATCTGTTAAGGACATAGACAAGCCGTTTCTGAAGTCAAATAGAGTGAGCAGAACTCCGATCAGAAAATCAACTTCAGAAGAAAATACCACTACCTTGCAAATAAGTGCCATGCAACAACCATGAGAAATACAGAATCGTCTAGCGAATCACAAAGCAATGAAAACTGCACAACAAACATTAGACTGCCCCAAAAGACAGAGTCGACTGATAATCAACACGAACAACCAGGTAACTCTTTTATTTCTAAGCATGCTTCTTCTTCTTGTTATCAACCGTTACAACTATATAACATTATTTCACAATATAGCCATGAAAATCAAGAGCAAAAATGGGAAACTGTTCAATCCCGCAAAAGAGGGATCTGGTGCAGATAAAAAAGGTATTTAACTCCCATCCATATTTGTTACAGATGTAGATGAAATACGACCTCTTTGACATTTGCTAGAAACAGTATCCCCACTAAGATACTTCATCAAATGTCTTTATAATGAACAAGTAAAAATTCAGTCGACAACCTCTGAACATTACCGAAACATAACCAAAGCACTCAATGACAAAAGACATATATGAAACAAGAGTACTCCAAAACATGATTGTAGCCTTTGAACCACCACATCCCAAGCGTCAAGTATCCCAATGTACCAATTGTCAATTCTACAGCCACAGAAAATTCTGCCACCTGCCTGCAAGATGCGTAAAGTGTGCAAGTAATCATCATCATCATTTTGGCTTTACAACCCTGTGTGGGTCCTAGCCTCCCCAAGAATTTTTCTCCAGTCGTCCCTATCCATCGCCTTCCTCCGCCAAGCACGTATTTCCATATTTCTCATGTCTTCATCGATGTTATCTAGGAATCTTGTTCTGGGTCTTCCTCTTCTTCTTTGACCAATAGGTCTATCAAGGAGCGTTTTTCTAGCTGGGTCGGTTTGCTCCATCCGCATAACATGGCCTACCCACCTTAGACGTCCTATCTTTATGTGTTTTACGATATCTGGTTCCTGGTATATCCTATAGAGTTCGAAGTTGTATCGTCTTCTCCAGACACCATTTTCATTTACCGCTCCATAGATGCGCCTTAGTATTTTTCTTTCGAAACATCCTAACATGTTTTCATTACTTTTTGTTAAAGTCCAGGTTTCTGAACCATATGTTAGGACTGGGCGTATTATTGTTTTGTAGAGTTTTACTTTTGTATTTCTTGATATAACTGTAGATTTAAAAAGGAGAATAAGCCCAAAATAGCATCTATTAGCCGTGCAAATTCTGCGGTTTATCTCTGCGGTAGTGTCATTTTCAGTATTGACGAGCGTTCCCAGGTATACAAATTCGTTAACTGCTTCGATGACGTCATTTTCTATAACAAGTGGCCGTAGTGTTTGTGGTTGCGTACCTATTTTCATGTATTTTGTTTTGTTGGTGTTTATTATTAAACCCATTTTTGTAGCCGCTTCCTTTAATGCTACGTACGCCTCTCGTGCTGCGTTTTCCGTTCTCCCAACAATATTGATATCATCAGCATATGCTAAGATTTGCACAGATTTGTTATATATTGAACCGGTAGTTGTGATTTGTGACGTACGTATTACTTTTTCCAAAGCTAGATTGAATAGTATACAGGAGAGTGGGTCTCCCTGACGTAGCCCGTTATTTGTTTTAAAAGGTTCAGAGAGTTCCCCCTGGATTCGTACTTTGCATTCAACTTTTTCAAGGGTTAGTTTGGTTAAACTTACCAACTGATTTGGTACTCCTAGGTCTATCATTGCTCTAAACAATTCTCTTCTATTTACAGAGTCGTAGGCTGCCTTGTAGTCTATAAATATGTGGTGCGTGTCTACACCGTATTCCAGTGTTTTCTCTAGAATTTGTCTTAGGGTTGAAATCTGATGAATTGTTGATTTACCACCTCTGAAACCAGCCTGGTATTGTCCTATTATTCGCTCTGCATATGGTGCCATACGATGGCATAGTATATTGGAGAATATTTTATACGCTGCATTTAGGAGCGTAATTCCTCGATAGTTAGAGCATTCAAAGATATCACCCTTTTTGTGTATGGTGCAAAGTATTCCAATATTCCAATCATTGGGAAGGGACTTCTGTATCCATATTTCTTTTATAAGCTGCTGTAGGGCTATTATGATATCGTGGCCACCTTCTTCATATAATTCCGCTGGGAGATTATCTATTCCGGGTGATTTGTTTCTGGCTAGTTTGTTTACAGCGTCTTTAACTTCCAGGATCGTTGGTGGATCCTCCTCCCTCTCGTCTGCTCCGCTTACCTCGCAGCTTTCGTCTTCCGGGTTTTCTTCTTCCTCTATATTAAGTATCTGGTTAAAATATTCCGTCCATCGGTTTAGTACGTCTGTTCTTGTTGTTAAGAGATCGCCATTTAAACTTCTACATTGATTTGTGTTTGCCTTAAATTCTTTTCTGTTGATGTTAACTTTCTTATAGAATGTTCTGAATTCTTTCTCTCTGTTGAGGTTTTCTATATATTGAAGTTCCTTTTTTAAGTGGTTTCGTTTCTTCATTCTGTGTATTTTCTTTTCTTCTCTTCTCTTTGTCTGGTAATTCTCTATACTTGTTCTAGTTCGGCGGGTAAGCATTTTTGCATAGGCTTCATTTTTTTTCTGTGTTGCGTCTTTGCATTCATCGTCAAACCAGTGATTTTTTCGGGTACAAGTTTCTGTTCCTATTTCATCTTGTGCTGCTGACTCAATATCTTCCCTTATCCTGTTCCAGAATGAGTCTATATCTCTCTGGTCTTCTTCGCCTAGACTTTGATTCCTTAACCTATTGGTAACATTTTCCCAGTACTGTTTTGCAACAGTTGCATCTCTCAGCTTCTGTACATTCCATTTCTTTCTATTTATTTCTTTTTCTTTGTTGGAGTTTGAAATTCTAGCCCTTAGTGTTGAGATCACTAAACAATGGTCTGAGTCTATGTTTGCGCCTCTATAACTTCTGCAGTTTATTATGTCCGTTCCGTGTCTTGAATCTATTAAGATGTGATCAATCTGACTAGTTGTTCTTAAATCAGGGGAGGTCCAGGTTACCTTGTGTATATTCTTGTGTTCAAAATAGGTGCTAGCGACGGTCATGTTCAGTGCTGCTGCTAAGTTTATCAGTCGTAATCCATTATCGCTACTGATGTTGTGTAGGCTATGCCTTCCTATAGTCGGCATAAAAACATGCTCTCGTCCTATTCTTGCATTCATGTCACCTAGCACTATTTTAATGTCATTTTTGGGGCATCTTCTGTAGGCTTGTTCTAGGTCTTCGAAAAACTGTTCTTTAATGTCTTCTAGTTTGTCGTCGGTCGGGGCATGTGCATTAATTAAACTGTAATTAAAGAATTTACCTTTTAAGCGTAAATAGCACATTCTTTGACTGTAGGCTTTAAAATCAATAACTAGGCCTTTTGTTCTTTGGTTTACTATAAATCCCACTCCATCTATGTGTTGGTTTTCATTGCAGCTGTAATATATGGAGTGGGTTCTCTTATCAAGAATGCCTGTTCCCGTCCATCGCATTTCCTGCAGTGCCAAAACATCTGCTCTGTACATGTTCACTATGTCTAGTAGAGATGCGAGTGCTCCAGCTCGGTACAGGGTTCGGGTGTTCCATGTTCCTAATCTTAATTCCATTTTTCGTTTGCAGTGTCGTCGTCGTAAGTTCCGTCCGGCTAATAGTCCTTGAGGTTCCGTAACATATGATTTTTACAGGAAGAGGTTGTTAGCCTCTAGCCTAACCCCCAACCTGGAGGGCCAGGGACTCTGTTGGGTTGCCATGCCAGTCTGTTTTGGTTCACGGGTGGTATTTTATTTCCCACCTACCCGCCAGTCCTAGGACTGGTTAGGGCGTTCCCCTATCCACCACCTGGGGACGCGTCCGATGGGCGACAGACAACATCCACACGGAGTGTGCAAGTAATCACCATACTTAAAATTGTCCACGCAAGGAACGCATCAATAGCGTGCAGTGTGTCCTTTGTACGGGAAACCTTTCGGTCAACTATAAGGGCTGCAGCGTATACAAACAGAAATACAAAAAGAAAAATTCCCCCAACTTAGGAAGAAACCAGAGGCCCATAGAACAGGCACCAAGGAAACTAGCAATCAAACAGTAATCCCTAGTGTTTCTTACTCTCAAAAACTGCAGGAAATAGTCAAACGACTGAAATCACAAATCAACATAATGATGTCGGCTCAAACCATTTAACTACAATTTCCAACCTTGAAAACTCCATGGCAAAACTAATGGAGAGAAAATGGACACTATGCTTAATCTTCTTACTACTATGATTTCCAAAATCGACGGCGGAAAGACAGGACCTCGTAACTAACAAATTTGCGTAAAATGAGATATTTCGGTTTTTGGTTTAGAATAAGTAGCGGTATCTATTAACCAGGGGTTAAAGCTGGGAAAATTTCCGGAAGGCTTTAAATCACAGAAAACGGTACCTCGTAACTTTTTTTAGCCATTTTGTTGATGCAGTACCTCGTAATTGTCAGTTTAGCCATGCTAAAATAAACACCTCGATTCTGTGCATTCTAATAATTGCTTTTCTAACTTTATTTGTAGCTATATATTGGCTTAGAACTTATAATAATATTTTACAAGTAAGCATTATATTTTATAAGTAAGTAAAAACATTATCTTTGGGGGAATGGTCTGTGAGATCTTGGGCTATGAAGGCAGAAGAAGGTATGAGTTCCAGTACAGACTTAGAAGTTGCCCCGAGACCAAAACGCAAGGATATTTTTGAGGCGTACAGAAATTTTTTAAAATTATTTTTAACTGAGCTAAATAAACTTCCATCCCACTATTGTTGGAAAACTACAGATAGATTTTATCTGGAACAAATATTTCAGTCATGCGTTGATGTGTACAAGATTTACGAGAAACGGTGCAAAGAGGAAAATTATAAAGTACTTTCTCTAAAACTATTCAAGAACGTGGCAAACCAGATGAAAATTTCTTTGTTTCAGCCTCGCAAAGATCAATGCGATATTTGTTTTATGCATAAAAATGGCAATTTCGAACAAGAAAATTACGAAAAACATATTTCAAAGAAAAATTTGGCAAGATCTGAAAAAGAACAAGACAGGGAAAAGGCATTAAAAGGAGAATGCCATTTAATAACTATGGATGTTCAAGCAGTGAAGTTGTCACCACAAATACCTGCAAGCGCACTTTATTACAGTAGACTCCTTCTATAACGAGAACTGAAATGGCAGACTAATTACCTCGTTATAAGCGGATCTCGTTATATCCAACAACAATAATACTGTGCATACATATGAATATGTAGTTTTCTAAAACATTAACTTTCTATAGTGAAGCCATTCGGAGCAATATAAGATGCTAATAAATATTGTTTGAATGGCGTTTTTAAAACAAAGTTATTTACTTTTATTGTCAATGAAATGCATTAAAACAAAAAAGAATTACTTTTACTGTCAATGATATACGTTAAAACAAAATCTGTATTCTGTAAATATGTATAATGTATAAAGCGTATAAATTTATTTTGTCATTGTTGACTGCTTTAAATTGTCCAGTATTCTATCTATCATATTTTCTAAAGATGTGAAACAGTTTTATGCTTCTTCATTTGCGTTTTGTCCTTGGATAAAGTTTCTGCCCTTTAAACCTTTAAAACACTTTCCACATCTTGTCTATTAGGATCCATATTATTAGGTGTGAATGGTCAACCCAATACAATGACACTTGTGAATCATAAATTTTACATTTCCGACTAAGAATCATAAATTGTATGAAGTTTATTGCGGGCGGCCCGCAGTTAAAAAGGGTATTTATTTATAGCTACGGCCCGGCCAAAACGTAAAAAACACGTTTTTCAATCTTATTTTCTCTCGTTATAAGCAAATTTACCTCGCTATAAAGGGATATAGTTCAATAGAAATTTCACGGGACATCTAATGTACCTCATTTTAAGCGAAACCTCGTAATAACCGTGTTCGTTATAAAGGGAGTATACTGTATAAGACTAAATTGTGTTGTCACAACTTTACATTTTTTAACTTATTAACGAAAAAAGTTATTTGCTATTGGTTTAATGAGACAGAAGCTGAAGACGAAGCTTCAACATATGCGTCTTTTTTTGTAGAATATCTAGAGGGAGAATTTTTGAACAAAGATAAATTACCTATTATTATATATTCGGACGGCTGTACTGCCCAAAATATAAATTCAATACTTTCTAATGCCATACTCTACCTAGCTGACAAATATAAGGTATTAATTGTTCAAAAATTCCTTAAAAAGGGTCACACTCAGATGGAGTGTGACTCGATTCATAGTGTAATAGAAACACGTTTGAAAAATAAAGATATATACTTACCAAGTGATAACCTAAAAATCACACAAGAAGCTAGGCGAATTCAGCCATATGAAGCAAGAAATAGAAACTTTGACTTTTTTCGAAATTTTGGAAAGAAGAGTTTAATGAAGTATAAGTCTATAAGATCTTCAAGAACAAGTAATTCGAATTATCTAGTTACTAGTAGTTACAAATATTCGTGCGATTCAGTACAAAGATGGTAAAATTTCATACAGTGGACTTTTGTGAAGAGTTTCAGGAAATATCAATCCGTCCTGATAAAGTTGACTTTAAATCTGTGATATTTCCTACTCTATACAATTCCAGAAATCCAATAACGAAAACTAAATTTGATCACCTTCAGGCGAGAAAAAAATGTCTTCCACGTGACTGTTGGTATTTTTATGATTCATTACCTTATAATAACAAAGAAAAATAGTTAAATCTTTAACCTAGTTTTATGAAAAAATAAAACTTCTTCCAGAATTTATTTGATACTTTTGAATTAAGACGACATTAATATATTATTATTTTTCTAATAAATGATTCAAAGACATAAAGTTGTTTCTCTTATTTTAAATGTGAGCATTACCTCGTAAGTGAACACTTAGATAAAACATTACCTCGTAACTAAATTTACTATAAAACTATTTTACGGAGTTATTATCAGATGTCGCTATTGCGTCCGTTTCGAAGCCATTTTAGTGTTGCTTCTTAAAGACAGGAAAGATTTATTTTTCACGTTGAGAACACCTATGAATATCTGTTCTGATGAGCCTTATTAAGGCGAAATACGTATAAACAGATACATATACGCTTTGTACGTGAAATCAAATCTTGACTGTCTTTTTCATTTTATTCGGATCTACTCTGTATAAGTACAAGAAACCAATTCGCTAATGATTTCTGCTTAGTTGAGGAGACATGTCGTGGAATGCAAATTTTAGATTCCCCATGTCTCTATTAACATCTTTACCAGCGTCTGCTTTGCCTTGCAATTTTTAGAAGGCTCAGATTAAGGCAGAAATCTGAATTGTGTTTCGAAACTATTTTACGAATTTAATAAGAATTTGTTTTGTTGTATAATCCACTTTTGCAATAGTTATGTGACCTATTTGATTTAAAATGGATTCAGGATTTTTTTATACTTTGGCAACTATGTCAATTTCGATCTCTGTCAATGATAATGACGTGCAACGGTAAGTAAATTAGATGGACTGTAAGAGAATATACGAAAGGCTAGAGGAGGATATTAGCGAGACGCAGTTCGGGTTCCGAAATGGAATGGGTACTCGAGAAGGACTATTTGCCATCAACATATTGATTCAGCCATGTCGGGATGTAAACGTTGATCGTCTTCTTCTTATAGTGCCGTGCACCTATAGTGCGTTATTATCTTAAGGCCAGACGTCTGTCTTTTGCGGCATGCAAAAGATACTCCTCTCTTGCCTTCAATCTTTCCCTGGATGATTAGTTGAGGGATTGCGTATTTGTTTCCTCTCAGAATATGGCCGAGGTATCGAATTTTTCGTACCTTGATCAAATTGAGTAGTTCTCTTTCAGTATTTGCCTTTCTTAAGACTTCCTCGTTTCTTAAGACTTGAAACGTTGATCTACACTTGTGCTTTGTTGACTACGAAAAAGCTTTCGATAAAGTAAGTCATGAAAAACTAATATCAATACTTATGAACAAGCTCATTAACAGTAAAATTATAAATATAGTGCACACATTATATTGGAACCAAAGTGCCTTAGTTCAAATTGATGGGCAACACTCAGAAGAAATGAAGATCTGTAGAGGAGTTAGACAGGGATGTGTTTTATCGCCACTTTTGTTTAACTTATATTCTGAAGAAATTTTCCAAAACACGCTCAATAATATCAAAGCGGGAGTTACCGTTAACGGAAAATTAATTAACAACTTACAATATGCAGACGACACTGTGATCATAGCAACGAGTATAGAAGATCTACAACATCTTATCGAAAGCTTAAGTATAAATAGTGCTGAGATGGGAATTACTATAAACGCTAAAAAAACGAAGTACATGCTAATTACAAAAAGACCACAAAATATACATCACCTATTGACAATCAATGGTAACGTGATACGACAAGTAGAAAAATATCGGTATGTACTTCGAAACTTTGATCAATGAAACCAATGATCATACTGCAGAAATAAACAGGCGAATAGAGATTGCCAGATCAGCATTTATACGAATGAAGCCACTCCTAACGTGCAAAAATCCAAATTTGGAGATCAGACTACGTACCATTCGTTGTTATATATTTTCAATATTATTATATGGAACTGAGACTTGTACATTAAAAAAATGCAATTTAAAAAGAATCGAGGCTTTCGAACTCTGGTTATACCGCAGAGTATTAAAAATATCTATAGATCTATTGGTCAAAGAAGAAGGGGAAGACCCAGAACAAGATTCCTAGATAACATAGACCAAGATATGAGAAATATGGAAATACGTGCTTGGCGGAGGAAGGCGATGGATAGGGACGACTGGAGAAAAATTCTTGGGGAGGCTAGGACCCACACAGGGTTGTAAAGCCAAAATGATGATGATTAAAAATATCATGGACTCATAGAATTACATATAAAGAAGTACTGGAGAGAGTTGGTAAAGAAACAGAACTAATCACCACTATACAAACCAGAAAACTGGAATATCTAGGCCACGTGATGAGGGGACCAAAATATGGAATTTTTAGATTCATAATACAGGGAAAGATTCAAGAAAGAAGATCTGTTGGCCGAAGGCAGAACTCATGGTTGAAAAATCTACGTGATTGGTATCAATGCAAATCGATGGATTTGTTGAGAGCAGCAAGTTCAAAAATAAAAATAGCCATTATGATTGCCAACCTCCGTAGGGAGACGGCACTCTAAGAAGAAGAAAAGACAAACTAGTGTGTCGATGCGGTAACGACTTACGAATTGACGCCGAAAGTAATTTAAGTGTAATAAACTTGTCTCAAGACAGAAAAATACATCCAAAAGGTGTGGATTTACTCTATCGGAAAAGAGAGGAACGTTTTCGAAGGCGAGTAAATTGCCGGTAGAGAAAATATTTTTATATTGGTGGCAACTTTATTACATTTAAAGCCACCTAGGCAAGAATTCGTAAATGACGAGTTCAGGATTTCTTCTAAGACGATGGTTGGCTGGTTCTCGTTTTGCACCTGGTTATTAAGATTGTATCCACCTGTTTATTAAGGTAAGTAATTTTCATGAAATTTCTAGATTTTTTAAAAGTTAAAACTGACAACAATGTCGAATGTTCATAAAATTTAACTTCTAGTCCATGTTTAGTGATATTGATTATGGTTTAGTTACGTAGACATATATATATATATATATATATATATATATATATATATATATATATATATATATATATATATATATATATATATAGTGATTCTTGGGGATGCAGTCAGTCTATTTGGCCTACAAGACAAAGAAAACTCTTTGACTTACTGTCAACTGATATATATATATATATATATATATATATATATATATATACTTTTCTTTGCTTTTTAAGTAATTTTTTTTTATTTTTTCTGTATTTTTTGATTATTTGGGCACTTTTACTAGTTTCCAGCAAAGAAAACATTAAAATTTGAGTTTTTTTTCATTTTTTCGGCAATGTCCACAAAAAATTGGGCATTTTTGAGGCGTTCCGTCTTACTAAATAATATACAATTACACTAGAAATATCTAAAAAATAATGACAAACAGAATATATGGCAACACGACGTAAACGTGACGTCATATTATTCCATTACACAGGAGATATGGCAACACTGCTGAGAATGATGAAATTTTTCATCGCTACAATAGCACTTAAGTGCAAATATAAAAAAGCAAACTTAAATCTCCTCTGCTGTAATGTTGTTACATTTTAGGGTTGACACGATTTCTAAACGTCGTACATATAGGTAAGTTAAGCTCATATCGCACATACAAAAAGGTAAATAAATAACATGTAACTGCACAGGATTTAAAAATTTAGCTACTTCCGGACGATTTTCATATTTGGTCCCAGTGAAGATAGCCTCAAATGGGTTTGACAGAATAAAATATTGGTGTTTAGCAGTGTTGAAATTTACATTACAAATGAAGATATTAAAAAACTAATACTTAACAATTACCAAAAAAAAAGAAAAAGTAAATAATTTTAAAACAGTTTTTAAAAGTAAAAAGTAAAATGTCAGTATAAATAATAAAGTTAAAAAGACATCTGTTGCAATCTGGCAACTGGTGGTTTGAGGGTGCTGACTCTATTGCCAAATCTATCCGCTAACCTATCAAAGGGTAATTGCCAAAAAATTTTCTAATAATTATTGCAATTAATATCAAACGAAACAAATATTCATTCATTAATGTTTTATATAAGGTACAAAATTGCAGAATCCATAAAATAATATAATAAAAATGTACATTTTAAAAGCTTTATCTTTGTATTTGAAGCATATAACATATACATTATAAAGACATGGCAACACTGCCAACGGAATATTTCGTTCTGTGAAACTTAATTGACAGCTAATTTGAGGCTATCTTCACTAGGGCTAAATGTGAAAAACGTCGGCTACTTCCTGCTTCATCTAAATTTATATTTTTTTGAAATAATCTACCTTATGCTTGGAATAATCTACCTCATGCTTGGAATATTCTACCTCATGCTTGGAATAATCTACCTCATGCTTGGAATAATCTACCTCATGCATGTTCTTAAAAATTTCTAAAGCAACCTAAGAGGTTAAAAGATGAAATATATAAAAATTTTACATACTTCAACTCCAGTTGTCAACAATATTAACTCCTTCATTTTTTTATGTCCTACATCATCACAATTAAACACTAAAACTAGGTCCTTTTGTGATAAACAAAGTCTGCATTTGGCTGCGCTGATATCCATAATCGACTTTATTAAATAAAATATAATTTCTTGTAAATTCCCGAGCCAGTTCCTTAACCAATAATTGTACTCCGTACTGTCCGTACAAGTTAAGATGGCTACAACAAATCAACAAATACAGCGCGGCAATATAGCTTTTCTCTCTCCACAAAAAAAAAACAAAGTAGGGATAAAGATGAATTTCAGTAAAATGCGCAATTGCGTTGCGTAGAATGCATGCACTCTCGCTTAATAATAGTTTTCTCGGGATATCATCGAAGTCAACGATTTGTATTCTGATCGCGGTCACAGGTATAATAAATACCTGTTGTTATTCACTCAGAGGTTGAATTTCGACTGACTGAAGATTTTCAAAGCCGATGGTTTTTAAAGCGCTGCCTGGTAATAAAAACTCGCTCTGGTAATAAACGTACGTAATAAAAATCTGTCCTAAATAAAATTTTATGATTGGAGTGGAGGATATACAGTGTGTCCGTAAAGTATGGAATAAATTCGATATTTCCTATATGAAAAGCCTTTTAAAAAAATCTAAAACACGTCGATTTTTAAGATTAATGTTCTACATTTTAGAGTAAAACTTCATTATACAAGGTGATCCACATTGTGATGTGGTGACGTCATCGGCTCTTTTTTTAAATGTAACACCCTATATTTTATGACATTTTTAGATAGGAAAAAATGAGCTGATTCCAAAAAAATTTAATACTGTGGGTCTAACGGATATAATTTGAAAGATATGCGCTTAGAAAATTAATTTTTATTGATTTCTAATATTAATAAATTATAATAAATAACTTGAAAGTAATCCAGTAATTATTAATACATGAGTTTATCTTAAATGTTAGAATTGTAGCCCTTGTTGTATTTGACAGTAACCCAAACATTGTACAAATTCTTGTAGAACCTTGTTTATGGTTTCTTGAGAAATATTGTTTATTTCTTCACCAATTCTTGTTTTTAAGTCTTCAATATTTGCAGGTTTCGTTTTATAAACAACATTCTTCAAATGGCCCCACATAAAATAATCCAAAGCATTGAGGTCTGGCGACCTCGCTGGCCATTCAATATGTCCACGTCTTCCAATCCATCTGTTCGGAAAAATTTCGTTTAGGTACCTTCTAACATCTGCAGCATAATACTGAAGATATGCTGGCCCGTTTAAATTACCTTCGAAAAAGTAGGGTCCGATGATTCTATTTCTTACAATGCCAGCCCACACGTTTACCTTTTGCGGGTATTGTGTATGATGTTCCCGCATCCAGTTGGGGTTTTCTTTTGACCAGTATCTACAATTCTGACGGTTGACCTCGCCATTTAATGTGAATGTAGCCTCATCAGAAAAAATAATATTTTGAACCAAGAGAGAGTTTCGGTGGAAGTTATCCATCATTGTTTCGCAAAATTGTATTCTTTTATCTGGATCATCCTCGTTCAATTCCTGTACAAGTGTGCATCTAAAGGGGTGCCCTTTTTCAAGTTTTAGTATTTATCATCTTCTTCAAAAGCAAGTAGAACATCATTAATTGTTACATCATCGTTGTATCATAATTTACAGAGGGACGACCTGATTTGCGTGCATTTTCAACCCTACCAGTTTCTCTAAATTTCTTTTCAACTCAATTCTTTTCAAACTTACTTACTGTTGACTGCGTTATGGGTCTTTCTGGATATTTATCATTAAATAAATTACAATCCCAATATCCCAATAAATACCCAATCATCATGAGTATTTCAATTCTTTGCTTGACACTCAAATTCATTTCTACTTCAAATTAATTCCAGGCAATAATACAGAAGATTCACGAATTAATACAATTATTGTACTACTTAATTGTTATTGAACGTTACTAAAAATAATTATATTTCACTAAAAACTAGTGGTAGGCTACTTTTTGCAATTGATAATAAATAATTTGTATAAATTTGTAATAAATAATAACAAAACATTGCTAAGGCCGGTCCTCACATATGGTGCAGAAACATGGACTTTAACGCAGAAAGATGAAAGACTTTTGGGAATATTTGAGCGTAAAATACTCCGCAAAATATTTGGAGCTATAAACGACCAAGGGCAGTGGCGCAGAAGATATAATTTTGAATTGTATCAGCTCTTTGATGAGCCAGATGTCATAACGTTCATTAAAACACAGCGACTTAGATGGGTTGGACACATAATACTAATGCCAGAAAATACGATTGCTAAAAAGCTAACCACAGGAACACCTGTAGGAAGAAGAAGCAAAGGCCGACCGCGAATTAGGTGGTTAGATGGAGTTGAAACCGACTTACGGATATTAAAAATCAGAAGATGGCAACATGTTGCCAGAAACCGAACAGAATGGCGACGAATCTTAGAGCAGGCCAAGATCCACAGAGGATTCTCGAGCCAAAGATGATGATGAATAAATAATTTATTTTCTAAGCGCCTCTCTTTTAAATTATATCCATTAGACCCCGAGTGTTGGAATCAACTAATTTTTATCTATCTAAAAATTTCATAAAATATAGGGGTTTAAATATTTCGATTTCTAATTTTAACACAATATACTTTAAATATTTCTATAACAAAAGAGATGCATCCGAACTCTTGATTTTGATTATAAATAAAATGGCGATTGTTTTAAAAATTCTTATGCTGTTTGTCGCATATTTTTTTTAATTAAAAATTTATGTTACAAAAATATTTGATCTTCCAAATACAAATATTGATTTGATGAATATCTTCCTTTTCAAGCAGTTCTACATTAAAATTTTATATCTAATGAAGTTTTATGGAAAGTTTCACAATTCCAAATTTAATGATTAAAAAGTAGTCTGGCAAATATTAAATGAAATTAATCATCCGAAATCACGCGCCGTAAATGGTGAAATTTAGCCGAAATCACGTGCCCATCATGAATTCTAGGAAATTGTAAATTCGATCATTGGCGGCTAGTAAAAAGTATGTTTCCTTGCTGATCACTTTACATTGTAACAATAGAATATTATATTTCTGGTTATAATAATAAAAATAATAAATTAAATCCAGTTGATAAAATAAGTTTTAATTAAAATTAAGGAATCCGAACCTGGAAATCCATTAGTTTTATCACTATCTGAATTTTGGATCCCTTCACAGAAGAGAAGCATACAGATAAAAAAATTTAGATTTTAAGTTTAGTCTTAATTCTCATTTGTATTGTAATAGATGTTCTACTAATTATAAAAATAAACTTTTTAAAAAAGTAAATTTCCATACAAATTATTTAATGGCGCTGCGAACAGGATAAGTCAGAGGTGAACAGTTTATCACCGTGTATTATAATACTTTACTGACTTGTGAGGAAAAATCACAGAAGTAACCAGAGATTTCTGCCTATTTCCTGACATGAAACTAACAGAAGTATTCAAGACAAGATTTAGAATATCGCGAATTTCTTGCTTGTAAAAATGCTAGGGAAAATAAACATGAAAATTTTTCAATAGAGGCCTCCCGGAAAACTTACCCACGATACAATTGAATAATCTGCACAATGTTAAATTACCCTATATATTTTTACCTATATTATAACTTAAAATCCTAATAGATTCAGGAGCATCCGACTCAATTATAAATCCCGAAATTGTAAACAACTTCTAAAGAGTTTCTATTTCAAGAAAATTTTACAATCAAATCGGTATTTGAGTACACGTAAACTCATCACCAATTACCATAAATACCCTCGTACATAGTACAAACTCATCACCGCCATAAAAGTAAGTATTTTCAAATAGACCCCGAGAGATTGGTAAACTCATCACTGGCCTACCTGCACCCCGTGGCAGGTATACACCATAAACTCCTTGCAAACTACTAAGATTGGATAATTTGGACAGAATAAATCTAAAATAGATGTATTAAAAATGCAAATGCAATTCATTTGTTTTTACTTGGGAATTCCTCAAAATTCTATTGATAGATCTATATATACCTAAAACTATACGCCTAGAAAAATTTAGTGAGCACGATAGTGAGCTGCTCATTACGTTTTGAGCCAACGCGGACGAAAAATGATAGATATCAATAATTTCAAATTTCAATTGCGAAAGACTCCTGCAAGATGAAAGCTCAAAAGAGGCCATTAAACAAAAATCATTCACCAAAAGATTACAACTTCTTGTTTCAAATAACACATGACAACAACGGACATCTCTTGTATTCGGAGGAATATGAGCAACGATCGTTTTCCTTTTATGTCACCTGTACATAAGACAATGGAAAAGCGCATCCAGCAATCCAACAGATGAAACTAAAGACGGACCGCGATTTGTGTTGGATAACGATTCGCAACAAAATAATATTATTTTTGGCATTTTTGAAAATTTACGATACTTGCGAAAGCAGAGGCATATTACTTGGATGGTACATTTCAATAAGTTCCAAAATTTTTCTTGCAGTTATTTACCATCCACAGCTTATTAAATGGGCATTACTCAATTAATTCGTTGCTTCGAAGAAGTTGGTGTCATTTTAAGTCCATTAAGACTTGTGGCTGATTTCGTAATTGCCGTTCGACGTCTGTGAACCGAATTGGGTGTTTATTTCACTTAACTCAAAGTTGGTTTCGCAAAATCCAAAAACTTGGTTTTGTAACCACTTACAAGAGGGAAGATTCCAACGGCAAGTGGCAGCATTACTTATTTGGCAGGTCATTTTTGGACCCAGAACGAGTCGGCGATTGTTTTGTCAACGATTTCATGCGGATATCCCTAACTTGCCTTCATTTATGAAAATGGCCGATTATATGTTAGAGAACTACGTATGTAAGTAATGAGTCTCTTTTCCCACTAACTGTTTGGGCATACCAGTCTAGCCATATACATTTCACCACAAATCCATGCGAATCCGTTCGTCCCCATTTTAAAACCATTTTTACCATTCTCATCCCAATATCCCCACTTTTGTATCTACACTTCTACAGTATTAAACAATAGTGTACATAAAACTGCAAAGTTTACATGTACCTGTCCTGTTTTCACAGGATAATGTTTATTAGGCTTTAACCGTTTATAAAAGCCAGGAGGCTGTACTTATGCATTCTGATTCCTTCTGTCATAATAAATAGATTTCTAATTAGTTAATAAGTTGAGGACTATTTCCGATATCAACGGAAACAGCACATGTTCATAAATATTTTCATTATAAAGTTCACTAACGAAACTATGCAACTGAATTTTCAGATCTCAAAACCGCTTAGATTGGCAGATACGTCCAATAGGCCATACCGTAAAAAAATCGATATTAATATCTATTTTAAAGTAATTTGCTTAAAATAATTTCTGAATTTAATAAATTACCACAAAAACGAGAAGTGTAACAGGTAACTGGCCATCTTCCGCATTAGAAACCAGCGCCTTGGGGCAAAAATACTAGTGATCAGTTTACCTATCTGCGGTGATGAGTTTACCTATCTCCAAAGGATGCCGGTGATCAGTTTACTATATCTCGGAGGGTCTAATAATTTTATGGGTGGCTATAAAGTGATAAGTTCGTACACGTCCTCGGTATTTAGAACATTTCATAGTAATCAAAATATTAAAATCCCCATATTTACGGAATAAAATGTAGAAAATCCGGTAAATTTTCGAATTTTCAAATGGCATGATAGATTCGACGCTTTAATTGGTTCTAATGACTTAGAAAAATTGCGAGAACAAATAAGCTACATAAATAATACAAATTAAGTTAAATAATAATGAAATGAAATTTATTTATGTCTTTATTTAATTTATAATGTCTTTATTAAAAGGTTTTTATTTTAATTTATTAAAAAGCACAATAATTTATATCAATTTAAGAATAATACATAATTTATATAGCCGAGCGTAACAATTAAAATCGCGGGCGCGGTCTTCAGATATTAACTGCCCCTTCAATGAAAAATCCATTATTATATATGAAAACACAACTGGCCTAGAATTCAGGAGAATCCCTCTGATTTATACTAGAAGGTAAATCTGGGTCATCGTCTGACCGGTTTTTCTTTCAGGTAAATTTCTGGTAAAATTAACTCGTACAATCTACAACATATTAGTGAATAAAAAACATGTTTACAGGTTTTTAAATATGACTCATATTTTTACGTAACAATAATATTATTCCTTTCCAACTGGGAGAGACAAATAGTAATGTTAGTCCAGTAAATCAAATAGATGGTTATGCTTATTTACCTGAAACAAAAATACAAGACGATATATTTTTACCACCATCATTGAGGTAGTAAATGGTCACGTAGAAATACCAAATTTTATTTTAGAGACACCTCTTAAAGAGCTCTTATTTGTACAAAATTTAAATAATTTTGATGTTAAACAGTGCATAAAGGATAAAACAAGAAGAAATTTTGATGAAAACATGATACGCAATAATCACCTAAATAACGAAGAAAAAGAAAAGTAAAATATACTCTTATCTATTTCATGACAATAAAGAACAATTATCACCAACAACACAAATTCAACATTTTATTAGGACTTTAGACGAAGATCCTGTATATACTAAAAGTTTTAGACATCCTCAAATGATGCAACAGGAAAAAACAAATAGATAAATTACTAGATCAAGAAATTATATGTCCAAGTATCTCACCTTACTCTAGTCCAGTGTGGATAGTTCCAAAAAAGTTGATGCATCAGGGAAAAAAAATTTCGAATCGTAATTGATTTTTGCAAACTAAATGAAAAAACCATTGAAGACAAATTTTCTCTTCCACGAATTGATGAAATACTTGACAATTTAGCTAAAGCCACTTATTTTACCTGTTTGGATTTATCTCAGGGTTTTCACCAAATTAGGATTTAATAGAGAAGACAGCATTTACGGTCCCGCAAGGACATGATGAATATTTGCGAATGCAGTTTGGGCTCAAGAATGCACCAAGCACATTTCAACGTCTAATGAACGAAATTGTAGCTCCCCATATACATAAAAGGTGTTTTGTCTATATGGACGATATCATAGATTTTTCTAAAAGCCTACATGATCACCTTATAGACCCGAAATTAATCTTTGACTATCTTGCTAAAGCAAACCTAAAAGTACAAATAGATAAAAGTGAATTTCTAACAAAAAAAGTAGAATTTTTAGGACACTCAACAACAGCGCCCCAATGTTTTTTCTCCATTTCATATAATTTTTGATGTGTAGAGTCAACTGTTAATCCTTTTTTTAATGCTCTAGTTAGTTCAAAAAGTTTTTGAGAATATTTTATGTAAGCTGCACCGGATTCACGCTTTTTTAAAATAATAGCTAAATGTTGCCAGTCACTTACCCCATTAATTCCACTAAGTAATTGTCGGCTGCTTTCATTAAAAAAAATCAACATCAACAAAATCATGAATCATCAAAAAAACAGTTTACAAGGTGCACAAAAAACACTATTTAGTGATAATGAGTAAAGTAACCACGGGCGATGAATTTGGTCTTGATTAGGTAATGTGCGATAATAATAAGTTTCTGAAAATTTCCTATTATTTGTATCTCTAGGGAGTTAATTTTTGTAATTTGTTAAGGAAACTTTTTAACAACAAATTGAACTTCACTTGGATTCATATTTGCATGCCATTTTCTGGGATCATCTGAAACCAAGTATATGCTCTAGCTTTCTACACTGCAATCCAGATTAACTGGAACATTAATTCTTCTGTCTTGGTTGGTGGTTTCAGGTTATGGCGTTTCAGCATCAGCACTCGCAATATCGCTATTATATTCATCAAATCCTCCATCTCTATCCGCAGGAATATTCAATTGTTTGGTACTTTTTTCTATGGTTTGGACTTCGCTTGAAGTTGAAGGTCCTAAATTTATATCCGAGTCTTCTACATTTTCATGTATGTTTTTCATCAAAAATGATTCCAGTGTACCGCTAAGTTTTTTCTCCTCCTCAGTTTTTGCCTCTTTTATTTTTCTATATTGAAAGCCTGTAAGTCGTTTTTTTTTTCTTTCGGACATTTTGAAATTATCACTTAAGAACGAAGCCGGGTGAATTTAACAAAATAAATCCAAAAACACTTCAAATAAGTTGTCCAAATAATGTGTCTCCAAATAATATGTAGCCGTAACGCGTATACGATTAAAATTGGTCTGATCTCGACGTTACTTCGAAATACAGTACCTACTATACACAAGAAACGGGTACACTACTATATTTTACAAACAAAATTCTTTAACAAAAGCGTATCTAAATTCATCGAATTCTCAACTAAGACTGAACATAAAACATAATAACCCATCTATAAACATAACCATAGGAACAATATTATAACAGCAACTTTACAACCACTTTCCTAAATTCTTGTAAAGTATCTACGCGTGAAATCCCAAATAACTGAAGTCCGAAAGCCGCCCGTCGCTTTGAATTAAAAAGTATTACCGAAACTGCTTTATGACTGTACCTGCAAAAAGGCGGCATTTCATACAATAAATAATATTTTCTGATATTTTTTTTAGATTAGGATGAAAAAAAAAGCATACATGATAAATGAAACGCATTTGAGTATTATCACGTACTGAATAATTATTATTGTTTGGAATATTAGAGCTCACAGAATTATCTAAATCATAACTATTTAATTATTTGAATTTATTTTCGTTTTAAAAAAGTATTATCATCAGTGGACTGCTTTTGGCCGCCCCTATTGTTGGCCGCCCGTGTGCGATGGACACCTGGCACACATGGTAGCGGCGGCCCTGGTATTACTTTAACAAAAACGTGGTTTGAAAACTTTCAATTAGGGAGTTGAGTGGTTTTAAACCTAATATTATATTAATTTGAACTACATACCTGCATTTGACCCAATGTTACAGTTGTCCATCTGAGTGTGACCTTTTTCGAGATATTTACTCTCTATACTTATTTTGTGTTTAACGGCCACATGTAAAAGGGCGTTACTCATAACTCACTTCGGTTTTGATAATTACATCCATCACTAAATATTACAATCTTCGTTGCATTGTTCCGCAGGGGAAGTTGCGATTCAACAAAATGTGTTAAAATGCTGGCAAATTCATTTGCTGAAAGTTTTCCTTCCGTCTGGTTCCAGGGGTAGCAAAACCCTTCCGTTGTCTTCAGGTCAAACATAGAAAGGTTGTGTACCGAAAGTTTACGCCTGTAGTAAAGGCCTGAAGCGTTTGATTTCATAGTAACAATGATTGAAGATTAACTGTGTATACGTGCTCTTCATTCATTTTATCTTTTGACTTTTCTTCTAGCTTCATCTTTCCTTGTTCTGTGGGTTTCAAAATCTTCTATAGTATTGCGATTTAGCTTGTATGCATTGATCCTTTTTTGTCCTGTATAAAGATAAATTCAGATCCTCGAAGGTCTTGTAAAATCTGCAAGAAGAAAGTGACTTATAATATTTTGCTTCGCACCAGTTTTCTGCATCGAACTGATACAGTTGAGCTTTTAATAACCAATTCGACTCCAAGTTTTTTTGAGCTCGGCAATAGTGTGATTCCACGTTCGGTAAAGTCAATAAAAATGCGTTCAATAATTCCAGAGTTTTGTTTAAATCATGTTGCCTTGACATTATTTTTGCATTTTGTTTCTTTGCTGTATTCTCATTTTTCTTTGTTGGATTCTCATTCGTATTTGGCTTATCTATTAAGTCATCATCTTTTTCTGTGCTATTTTCAAGCCAGTTTTTGACCATGCACTCACCTAAATCCAAGGTTGAGAGTAATGTTTTCTTGCACACACGGACTTTAGTCATTTGATCAATAAATAAGTTATACCTAAAGGAGTAAGATCGTCTTTATTTTGATCTATCTCGAGCTCTTTGTGTCAAATCAACATCGGTTGAAGTTTTCACTAACATTTTTCTCTCTTTCCATGTTAACGCCCAAAAGTTTGTGTCAAATATCTTTTTTCTCTCCTGTTCTGAAATGTTATGACATTTAAAAGTCCTTTCTTTACACTTGCAAGTGATTTTTTTATTGTTCTGTTTGGTCTAGGAATGTATCATGTTACTTTCTCAGAAGTTAATTTCTTTCCCATGTATTCCCTCCCTTGCTCACGTAAAATCTTCGCCTGATTCCACTATTTCTTGATGGTCAATTTCTGTAAGTGGTTCATCAATTTCAATCAGGTTTTCCGTGATGTTTTCTTAACTTGTTCATGTAATTCTCTACCACGGGGCTTTACATAATTCTCACCCAATGAGTCTTCTACAACTGTCTGTATTGGAAATAAGGCGCCGTCATCTTTTACAATGAAAAATCTAGATTGAGTTCAGACCTAGTCTGGAGTTGAGTTCGATATTCCCTCTGCTGGAAAAGATTTGTTCTCTTCAAATGATTTTGTGAGATTATC
Organism: Diabrotica undecimpunctata; assembly: GCF_040954645.1. Taxonomy (NCBI): domain Eukaryota; kingdom Metazoa; phylum Arthropoda; class Insecta; order Coleoptera; family Chrysomelidae; genus Diabrotica; species Diabrotica undecimpunctata. Next base: position 51,267,611 of record NC_092810.1, on the reverse strand, counting down.
TATTAAAATTTTTTATTCTGAATCATTGCTGTCAACTGCTGTGTTAGCATCGGGAGTTAAGTTGATTTGTTTCTCTGTTCGTATAGATGTAGATGTAGAATTCTAAAATTTTTCTTGTTCTCGAAAACATTTTTTTCCTGCAAACAAAACAAAATCCTGTTAGTGGTCTACTTTATTTGAAAATCTGACCACTTAACTCCCAGAATTTATACCATTCTTATGTAAATCACCATTGTAAAAACACGTAACTTGGTTATCATTCATCGATAAAACTCGTAACTCCAAAAAAGGTTTGTTACAAAACACGTAACTCCTAATACTAAAAATATTTAGACTTTGTCGTAAACCCTTATGGTATAATATAGTTAATAATTATTTGACATGAAACGTATTAAAACTTTATTATATCTACATATTTCAATGGTAAATTATTTAACAAACGAAGAGTAAATAACAAAATATGTAACTCCACTGAATAGGAAACTAACCAAACATTTTTATTTGTAAGCAAACCAAGTAACTATAATGCCCTTGAAATTTATTGATTTGCTAATCTATTTGAGTTTAAACAGGCGAGAATAAGCTGAGGTTAGAACATTAAAGTAACTTACCATCAAATTTGAGAGTCATTGGATGAACTGGAAACATATATTTACACGGGTAGAATGAATCAGCCAAGTACCACACAACTCACATGCTACACTATGGAAACAGGCTGCCACAGCCAGGAGTTACGAGGTTTGCATTAACAAATTTCCCACCAAAAAAGATACGTATTTTGTTTTTCCATTTCTAAAATTAGCTAAATTTTTTTCGAGTTTAGTGCTTAGGCAACAACCTAGAACTACCCATAGATCATTAAAATCCAAACATTAAAATTATATAAATAAACATTAAAATCCAAAATTCGATTTGTTTGGAGTTACGTGGTTTGTTAATTAGGCCGTCGATATATATATATATATATATATATATATATATATATATATATATATATATATATATATATATATATTAAATGGCCAAATATATAGCCTAGGAGGACAAATTCGTTAAACTTCCCGTGCTCGAATCGGTATCAATAAAGTGTTATGATCATTTCGGCCTAGCCCAGCCTCATCAGACACTTTGAGCTGATACAAATTCAAACTCGGAAAGTCCAACGAATGTCTCCCAAAACTTCACTACAACAGTAGTTAGCTACAAAGGCGCCACCTGCTTTGGCGGCCGTGAACGAAAACGATATGATAATATCGTTTTCTGTATCCTCTGCGCTATGCGAAATGTGTAAAAGATATAATCTTTTAGCGAAAGCCGCTATCGCTTTATTAAATTAAATGGCCAAATATATGGCCTAGGAGGACAAATTCGTTAAACGTCCCGTGCTCGAATCGGTATCAATAAAGTGTTATGATCATTTCGGCCTAGCCCAGCCTCATCAGACACTTTGGGCTGATACAAATTCAAACTCGGAAAGTCCAACGAATGTCTCCCAAAACTTCACTACAACAGTAGTTAGCTACAAAGGCGCCACCTGCTTTGGCGGCCGTGAACGAAAACGATATTATCATATGACAATTTTCATTTAACGAATTTGTCCTCCTAGGACATATATTTGGCCATTTAATTTAATAAAGCGATAGCGGCTTTCGCTAAAAGATTATATCTTTTACATATTCCCCCCTCACTCCTGAACAAACCACTAAATATGCTTCGCTCCCGTACTTCCCACAAATCACTACCAAGCTTAACAAACTTTTCAAAAACTTACCTGTTAAAATAGCCCTAAAAAATACCAGAACCTTAGGTAAGTTATTTTCTAAGGCAAAAACTCCATTGGCCCCTCTAGAACAAACTAATGTCGTCTATCAAGTATGCTGTGCAGAGTGCAACTCCTACTACATTGGCCAGACCAGCCGCTCCCTTAAAGGTCGACTAACGTCCCACAAAAGCGACATTAGGATTTCTAAACCATCTTCTGCCCTTGCACAGCATGCCATTTCAACCAAACACAGTATCAACTTCACGAATACCAAAATACTGTGCAAACAACAAAATCATCATAAGCGATCCATCCTTGAAATGCGTCAAATTCTTAAACATCCATCCTCCCTAAATAAGAGAACCGACATCGACAACTTGAGTCAGATATATCACTCCCTCATCATACAAAATAAATAAAAAAAACCCTTACAAGACAGTAACTTCAATCCCATTTTTCTTTCCAAATTTCTTCCTTTTTTTTTTAATAAAAAAAAGGTCCGTCCCTGTTCCGCTTCATAATTCCCTTAAGAATCGTAATCCGCACCATGCATTCCAAAGAAACACATGGACGACAACAAGCCACATGTGAAAATTATGACGATCTGATCCAAAACAATCGAAAAGATTAGTGTGGTTTGACCCTCGAAAGAGCTTAAACCAACGTTCAAATGAAGCCATCGGTTAAAATTAAATGAACTAATGTTCTTACAGTTTTACTTGTATTTTTTTGTTTCGTTTCTCTCGTTTAGTTTGTAATCTTTAATGTTAAGTTATCGTAGAGTTTTTATAACATCTATAAAAAAAAACCCTAAAAATTGTTTTTGTAAGTATGAACCCTGTTGGTTTGTTTACTTATATTCTAAAATCTTTTTTATTTGTAGTGAACTGATGATGCTTTTAAAAATAAAAGCGAAACGTATTCGAATAAATCAATAACGTAGTTGACGACTTTTATTTGCCAATTATTGACCGATAAAACCTCTGCTATTCAACCATTGAATATATTCCAAATTTAAACAACGGTCGTATTTTTTACTATATATACATATATATATATATATATATATATATATATATATATATATATATATATATATATATATATTGATACGATTGGGGTTTATAGAAAATAGTTTATAAGTTATATACTAGAGAATTTTAGATATAACAAGTATTTGGTTATTTTAAGAAGTTATATACTAGAGAATTTTATAAAAATATATTTATGTGAGGGCATTTTTAAGAAATTAGCATATAATAATTGTAAAAAGTTGTATTTTAATGTTGTAAATATATTTAAGTGAGCCATGTGACTAGGCAACCAACTATACAGTAAATTGACAGATAGAAATTAATCATAATATGAATATAAGTGGGGTTATAATAATAATGTTAGTTTAAAATGTTTAATATATATATATTTAATGATTTAAATGTTTATTCTGATCTGAAAAGCCTAAATGTCAACAAAATTATCAATGGAACATTAACGAATTCTCCAGAGTGCAGAGTGTTGTTACGTTCCAAATTTAAAGTAAAAAGTCCCACCTCTATTTTATCAAAAAGCTATTCACATTTTTATCAGTTTTCATACATTCAAGTTCGGAGACAAGTTTTTTTTTGTATTGCTCCATTATCGCCAAAAGGCAGATAAACAAAGTGTTAAAATCAATATATTTATTTCCAAATAATTATTTTAGACACAGATGGTAATTAATGTTTTCTTGCTTCAGGGTTGGTTGGTTTGTTTGTTTTTTCTGCTTCTTCTTCTTCGTATTTTTCCGTCTGGCTGTAATTTTCAACTTTTCAACATTGTCACACAAGTCTATGTACATCGGCAATCGTATGGGATTTTGGATTGAAGACACGCTGAACTATAACTGGAATTCCACGCGGTGAAGTATATGAAAATTCGAGGTATGGATCGATAATAATTAATTTTCAACGGAAGATTTAAGCACCGTCTAATTTGGTTTGCGGAATACAATAGTTTTTTTTTAAAGATTATTTGCTGTTAGTTTTTATTTTCATATTTACAAATACTTTACAGATTTTTTTTTAAAGATAATTTGCGGTTTATTTTATTAATTCAATATTTACACATACCTATTTTAATTTTGTAAACTGCGTCTAAGGGGGGGTTATATATTTGAGATTTATTTTTTTTATATTATTTTCTGCGCACGCACTTGAGCTCACGTGGTGTCCTATTTGCGTTAGTTATTTTTTTTTTTGGTTGGTATTGAACCGCACACCCCTTAGCGTCCGGTACTTTTGATACGTCTTACCTTTCATTTTGTTCTGTTAAATAGAAATAACTTATGAATTTTTGTTAGGCAAGTAGAAGCCGCATTTTTATATTATTTTTTTATTAAGCCTATGGTAAAGTTAAATAATATTGTAATATGTAATATGTATGTATTTATTTTCAACTATCTTGGGAATCTATTTATTAAAATTGACTAAATTCTAATCTGACAATTTCATTTATTTTTTTATTTAATCAGGTTGTATACTGTTACTTAGTATTTTAGTAGTAAACCTATTGGTAAGTTGGTGGTTTATTGAATAGCAACGTAGGGAAGGCTGTGGGCCAATTTACCTGGCGCCCCTGATATAACTTCGGATTTTTTTTGTTTTGTGGACCGCACGACCATCTCCACTGTTTTGTCTAGCCGCGAGCCATTCCCAGACTGTCACCGTATAGTACTTTTCTTTCCGGGTGTACGTCTGATTTATATTTGGTACATTTTATAATTTTTTTTATATAGATTCGGTTTTGTACGCCACATATTTTGGCGCCCAACGTGGGGCCCTTAATTAATTAACCTTTTTTTGTCAACCCCTTGTGTAGATTCCTTTTAATTAGTTAACCTAACGTGTTTGGGCTTTAATTGACTAACTTTGATTTATTTACTTTACCACTGGTTTTGCACTTAGTAGTAGTCTTAGAACTTCGTGTTTAGTGGAAGTGTATGCCAAGAAGTGCTTACTAGTTTTTTTTTTGTGTGACGTGAAGTTGGAAGAAGCCAAAAATGGAACTTAAAAGAAGATACTTTGAAGTGGTGTTGTGGAACTTAGAAGAATTATGGATATATTAGGACTTTGAAATATTTCTATTTCAGTTGGAGTTCAAATTTATTTTTTTGAGAAGTTGGACTTCGAAATTCTACATTGTGGTTTAACTTACTTATGTTAGGGAATGTAAAATCTTTTTTTGAGATTATGTTGTGACTTGTAATTTGTTCTGAAACAATGAAATTTTGAAAATCTTTTGTAAAATTTTATAGATTGAATAAAGCGACTATTACTTTTATTTTGCTTTTGGTTTGCTCCCATTAATAAAGTAAACTGTACCTGTGTGTTAATATTTTTACTTATATCTTGATTTTGTTTGAATATTTGCTCCTTTCGGTTGATACATTTTTTTTAAATTTTGAACTTTGGCAAGATGGTGCGAAAACTTGTACCCAACTACTTAAGGAAAGAGGAACTGGAATATGAACTCAAAATTCGTGGAGTGTCTACTGGCACTGTTGAGTCTATGAGGTCTAGTCTGTCTGATGCACTTAGTCGTGAGGCAGCAAATGAAAGCTTTAGATATCCTGAGCACCCATTCACCTTTTCACAGGATAAAACTGCAATCGAGACTAAACTTGCGGAGCTGAATACGGCTGTTGGAAAGTTTGCCGGAACTCCTACTTGTGCTGAGTCCTTGAGATTGCGGACACAGATTAACCATGTCTTGGGGAGAATTGATCTTATGGTATTGCCAACAGGTGATGATGCAGACGCAGCCCAGGTTGTTAAGTCAGACTTTCTTGCTGAGATTTTGAAGTTGTCACAGGATTTACATGATAAGCAGCATCCAATCGGATCTGGTTCGGTACCAGTAGCGCTCGATGTGATTTCGGTTTTAAATCAGTCTTTTCAGGCAGGGGTAGGACAAGTTCATGCTTCTTCTCCTGGAGCGATGTCACAAGCTGGTAATAATGTTCTTTCAGGGTCTGTCTCTAGTTTTTCTTCTGGGATGATACTTCCTCATAAATGGGGACTAGAAAAGTTTTCAGGTTCTGCTAGGGGTATGTCTATTTCTGCATTTTTTGAGATGGTGAATGAATTGAGTCTCGCTCGTCATGTACCAGATAGTATACTTTTGGAATCAGGTATAGATTTATTTTCGGATAAAGCCTATCAGTTTTATAAAGATGTTCGTCTACGTGTAGGGAGTTGGGCTGAATTAGTTGAAGAGTTTCGTAGGGAGTACCTGTCAGCTCACCATGGGGAAGCGCTTTTTGAAGAGCTTCGGAGGAGAACTCAGCATTCGTCTGAGACTATTGGAGTTTACTTGGCAATAATGAATAGTTACTTTAATCGCTTGCGTTGTCATGTTCCAGAGGAAGTTAAATTGTCTATAGTTATTAGGAATTTGCATCCGTTCTATCAAGATAGATTACGTGATCCTTTGCCAGCTACCTTGGAGGAACTTCGTGTTCTATGTCGCAGTATGGAGGAAAGACGTGATTGTATTAGGAACTATGTTGAACCGAATAGTAGGAAAATGAATACTTTGGAAAAGGACCTAGCTTATATCAGTGTGGATGCTGAAAGTTGTAGTAGTGTTAGTGAGGGTCCTGTTGCTTCATCCGAATCGGAGTCCGCTAGAGGAAAGTTTAGGACTTTAATCTGTTATCGTTGTAATCAGTCAGGCCATAAGGCAGTGGGGTGTCTAATGAAGAAGGAGGCTGTTCACTGTTTTAAGTGTAAGAAAGAAGGGTTTACAGTCAGAACTTGTCCTTCGTGTAATTCGGGAAACGGAAGGAAGCGCACCTAACTGGTCGAAGAGGTGTTGCCGACGTTGACTCGACCAACCTACGTCCTATTTTAGACTTTATTTTACATCATTCCGAAGGAGATGAACGTCCATATTTGAAAGTTAAAGTCTTAGGAAAGGAAATTTTGGGATTATTGGATTCTGGTGCTTCAAAGACCATTGTAGGAAGAACTGGTTGGAAATTTTTACAAAACTTGGGTTTAGAGTTGGGTACTTCGAAGAAGACCGTTTGTAGAGTGGCTAATGGTCAGATGTGTGAATCGTTGGGGGAATGTTTAGTACCTTTCATGGTTAGGGATCGCTTGCGTGTCTTGCCAGTATTAGTTATTTTGGACGTACCGCACATTCTGATTTTAGGATCTGATTTTTGGCGTGTTATGGGTATCGTTCCAGATTTGAGGCATAACGAATGGTATTTTTCGGACGCTCCAGCAATGGTAGGTTCAGTGGATCATCTCCGAGGTCAAACTATTTTGACCGATGCAGAGAAGTCGCAATTGGATGAAGTTATTAATAGAAGTCGTGAACTAATGGGCACTTCTCTTGGTTGTACTGATGTCACTGAGCATGTGATTGTTTGTAAATCTGCACCCATAAAACAACGTTACTATCCTGTATCCCCAGTAATCCAAAGCCATATTGATAAAGAGCTAGAAGATATGTTGGCGAAAGGAGTAGTGGAGCGATCGAATAGTGCTTGGTCGTCCCCGATTCTCTTGGTGAAGAAAAAGGTTCCAGAAGGTGAAGAACCAAAATGGAGGTTCTGCGTAGACTATCGAAAGCTTAATGCCGTAACAGAGAGGGATGGCTACCCATTACCGTACATCTCTAATATTTTAAATAAATTGAAGAACGCGCATTATCTTTCCACCATAGACATTAAGTCGGCATATTGGCAGGTACCTGTTGCTAAGGCTTCCAGGCCTTATACTGCTTTTACGGTTCCTGGTCGAGGTCTTTTTCAGTTTTGCAGAATGCCTTTTGGATTACATAATGCCCCGGCTACATGGCAGAGGTTGATAGATCGTGTCCTCGGTCCGGAGTTGGAACCCTATGTTTTTACTTACTTGGATGACGTGGTCATCGTGACAAAGTCTATTGAAGAACATGTAAGGATCTTAGAGGAAGTCTTTAGACGCTTGAGAGAAGCTAAGTTAACCGTTAGCTGGGATAAATGTCAATTTTGTAGACCGGAACTAAAGTATTTGGGTCATGTGGTTGATAGGAATGGACTACATGTTGATGGTGATAAGGTCAAGGCTATGCTACGTATCCCAACACCCACATCCGTCAAGGAAGTTCGTAGCATCATAGGCACATTTTCCTGGTATCGAAGATTTATTCCTTCCTTTGCGACACTACTAGCTCCAATTACAGCGATATTGAAGAAAGGAAGAAAATTCAATTGGACCCCGAGTTGTGAAGAATCTTTTCAGAAAATAAAAGAATGTCTAGTTTCTGCTCCGATACTTAATTGTCCTGACTACAATTTGCCTTTTGTTGTCCAATGTGATGCCTCAGGATATGGAGTGGGCGCCGTGTTATTGCAGCCAGGCCCGGATGGTGACGAAGTAATTAGTTTCCTGAGCAGATCACTAACGCGTCAAGAAAGGAATTTTTCCACGACGGAACGGGAATGTTTAGCTGTGTTATGGGCAGTCGAAAAACTGCGTCCTTATTTGGAGGGTGTTTCGTTTACGGTCGTGACTGATCACGCATCCCTCGTATGGCTTCAAAATTTGAAGGATCCTACTGGAAGATTAGCTCGATGGGCGGTAAGATTGCAACAATATGACTTTAAGATTGTGCATCGGAAAGGAAAAGAACATGTTGTCCCCGATTTGTTATCTCGGTCAGTTCCCGTGCTTGATATGGTTGAAGAGGTTGTACCGCTTCCTAGTGGTGATAGTTGGTATGATAAACTTTGTAGAAAAATCGAGTCTAATCCCTTGAAGTATCCTCAGTGGAGAATGTCTGGTGGCAAACTTTATAAATACATCCGTCCCAGTCATGGATTTTTGGTCGAGGAAGTGGACAATTGGAAGGAAGTCGTTCCTAAGGGTCAACGATTGGAAGTGCTGAAGTTGTGTCGTGATAGTCCTTTAGCAGGTCATATGGGGATCCTGAAAACTTATAAGCGTATTAACGAGAAGTATTTTTGGCCGAAACTGCGGAGTGATGTGTCTCGTTACGTTGGACGTTGCTCACTGTGTGCCATGCATAAGGTGGAACAAGGTAAGCCCAAAGGCTTTATGACTCCTCAACCTAAAGCTACTCAACCATGGGAGATAGTAGCAACCGATCTTATGGGACCTTTCCCAAGATCAACTCAAGGCTATAAGTTTATCTTAGTGGTAATGGATGTGTTTAGTAAATTTTCTTTGGTATTTCCGTTGCGATCCTCAAAAGCCGTGCATGTCGTTAAGAAAATAGAAGAAGAAGTTTTCCTCGTATTTGGAGTTCCACGTCTGTTACTATGTGATAATGGTGTCCAGTATACTTCGGGTATTTTCAAGAAAATGATGGAAACCTATGGTGTCTCAGTTCGTTATAATGCGTTGTATCATCCACAGTGCAATCCATCTGAACGCTATAACCGAACCCTTAAAACAATGATGGCAACTTATATAGCTGACAACCATAGGAAGTGGGATGAAAATTTGGCCAAACTAGCATGTGCTACGCGCACTGCATACCACGAGTCGACTGGTCAAGATCCCTACTTCATAAATTTCGGTCGGAAGATGGTAGTGGATGGACGAGATTTTTCCCGAAAGGACAAACTCGGAGACCCGGAGGACGAAGTAGCTAAAATGGGATATAATCGATCGCGTGGACTCCAGGAATTATTTGTTGATGTTAGAAAACGTTTAGATAAAGCTTCGGCTAAGTGTGAGAAGACCTATAATCTACGGAGACGTCCAGAGGAATTTCAGCCCCATCAGTCAGTATGGCGGAGAAATTTTGTGTTGTCAGATGCCGCTAAATATTTCACGAAAAAGTTAGCTCCTAGATGGATAGGACCCTACTTCGTGAAGAAGAAAGTTTCCCCCTGGACATATAGTTTAGAGGATGAAAATGGCAAGGATCAAGGTATTTGGAATATTAAGGATTTAAGGATTAGTAACCCGACTGGTGATCCCGATAGGATTTAGGTCGGAGTAGAACGGACTAGCAAAGTTTTGTCTAGTCTAAGTAAATTTAGTTAGTCTTCTGAAATTGGTTGTATTTATTTTTTTTTGTTGTGTCCGTAAAGGATGACTGAGTGTTGGCTATGATCGGTTCTTAGGATGTATTTGGATGGTCAACCGATTCGTTTTTTTTTGTGTTAGGTAGCCAATACGAAGTCGTAGGGTTGCGGTAGCCTTAATTTCTTTTGATTTATGGAATTGAATGTCACTTAGGTTTGGTCAGAAATATGTTGTCTTCGATGATATGGCGTTGGGATTTGTTTTGATGTTAGTAAGCCATTCTATTTAATTGGGATTTTTTCGAAGCCACATAATTATGTTTTGGTGAATCTTGTTTTATAATAGCTTAGTTTTGGATGATTCACTAAATTTCGTTGTATACGGATTTAAATTCTGGAAGACCTATCTCATTTTTATTTTAATGAACAATTGGAATTACACTACTGTTTCGGTAGATGTTTCTCGCAGTATCAGTAAGAGTGGAATGGTGGAGAGTTTCTTATGGACTCATGTTATGCGAGGTATAGTGAAGTACTAGCGATGCCCCAGAGCTGGGAGGTCGCGAATAAGGGCAACATCCAGTAACCGACCTAATCAGTGTTGTCAGATTGACGTTGGAATTTGAAACTATTCTACTTGATCTCATACGATGAGAGATGACTGTTGTGTGGAAGTGGAGTAAGTGTTGTAAGTAAGTTGTTGCTTTGTGCGTGTGGTTTGAGATTGGTATGTCTTTCGTTGTCCAAGTACTTGCGCATGGTGAAGACGGTGTGGATGATGATTGTGTTGTGGACTTCGCTCGGAGTTTAGGTAGTGTGTCGCTAGCGCGAGGGAAAATTTTCTTCGTCTAGTTTTTCCTCGTAAATTTTCCTCTGGGAAAGGGAGGTGTTGTTACGTTCCAAATTTAAAGTAAAAAGTCCCACCTCTATTTTATCAAAAAGCTATTCACATTTTTATCAGTTTTCATACATTCAGGTTCGGAGACAAGTTTTTTTTTGTATTGCTCCATTATCGCCAAAAGGCAGATAAACAAAGTGTTAAAATCAATATATTTATTTCCAAATAATTATTTTAGACACAGATGGTAATTAATGTTTTCTTGCTTCAGGGTTGGTTGGTTTGTTTGTTTTTTCTGCTTCTTCTTCTTCGTATTTTTCCGTCTGGCTGTAATTTTCAACTTTTCAACATTGTCACACAAGTCTATGTACATCGGCAATCGTATGGGATTTTGGATTGAAGACACGCTGAACTATAACTGGAATTCCACGCGGTGAAGTATATGAAAATTCGAGGTATGGATCGATAATAATTAATTTTCAACGGAAGATTTAAGCGCCGTCTAATTTGGTTTGCGGAATACAATAGTTTTTTTTTAAAGATTATTTGCTGTTAGTTTTTATTTTCATATTTACAAATACTTTACAGATTTTTTTTTAAAGATAATTTGCGGTTTATTTTATTAATTCAATATTTACACATACCTATTTTAATTTTGTAAACTGCGTCTAAGGGGGGGTTATATATTTGAGATTTATTTTTTTTATATTATTTTCTGCGCACGCACTTGAGCTCACGTGGTGTCCTATTTGCGTTAGTTATTTTTTTTTTTTGGTTGGTATTGAACCGCACACCCCTTAGCGTCCGGTACTTTTGATACGTCTTACCTTTCATTTTGTTCTGTTAAATAGAAATAACTTATGAATTTTTGTTAGGCAAGTAGAAGCCGCATTTTTATATTATTTTTTTATTAAGCCTATGGTAAAGTTAAATAATATTGTAATATGTAATATGTATGTATTTATTTTCAACTATCTTGGGAATCTATTTATTAAAATTGACTAAATTCTAATCTGACAATTTCATTTATTTTTTTATTTAATCAGGTTGTATACTGTTACTTAGTATTTTAGTAGTAAACCTATTGGTAAGTTGGTGGTTTATTGAATAGCAACGTAGGGAAGGCTGTGGGCCAATTTACCTGGCGCCCCTGATATAACTTCGGATTTTTTTTGTTTTGTGGACCGCACGACCATCTCCACTGTTTTGTCTAGCCGCGAGCCATTCCCAGACTGTCACCGTATAGTACTTTTCTTTCCGGGTGTACGTCTGATTTATATTTGGTACATTTTATAATTTTTTTTATATAGATTCGGTTTTGTACGCCACAGTGTGACCATTGTTTACGGTCGAACATTCTGGAATAATGATTATGTCGGTGGATGGAACAGATATTTTTTTTCGAGAACATCCATATCGAAGAAATAGAACGGGATGGAACATGATCTCTTACCAGATGATTCTGGAATATCCAAAAAGATATAAATACCGTGATTTGGATTCAAGATGGCAGTTTTTAGTCAGAAGTCAGGCCAGTTCATTATGAAAGTTAGTAGACACATTTAGTTAGTGTAGTAAATTGTTCAGAATTTTCAAGAAGTCAGTCAGAAAAGTTTAGTAAGAAATATGAAAGTTAGTTGGAGTCAGTGAATCAAGTACAAATAGTCCAATTGTTTAATATAATTAAAAAAGGTATATTGGAAGAAATTAAATTATGTTATGGTTGGAGATTAGTATAAATCAACTTATAATAATTGGATATTGGTATATTGAAAAGAAGAATAAATATAAATGCTGTTTGCTGGTTTGCTTGGTGGTATATAAATGCTGGTGAAGAAAAATATATCTTAAATTGGTAGAAGCTGATAATTGGAAAAAGAAATTTCACAAAAACAAGGATAACCGAAGTACGAAGACATTCAGTGGTGATTAGAATATATATAGTGGAAAACAGTTCATTTAGGCATTCAGTGAAAGAAAGGTACAAAATTTTGTTAATATAATTTAGTTAGTGTTATAACAATTTCAATTTTGAAGATAGTTTGTTTAAATTTAACATTGTCTATAGAATTTAATTAGTTTTATAAGAACATCAATTTAAAGATAGTTTATTTTAAATTTACATTGGCTAGGTTAGATATATATGTGTGTTTCATAATAGATATAATAAAGATAATTTAAAAAAGTACTTACAAGCTAATTCTTTGAGAACCGCGATAAAAACCCTATATATTATATTATTAAAAATACTCATTGCTCATCATTCAAACAAAAAACACATCATAACAATATATATATATATATATATATATATATATATATATATATATATATATATATATATATATATATACATGTATTATTAATAAGTGAGACATTTTACAGACAAATCGTATTTTAAAATACCACTTATCTAACATATCATGCTAGCGACCCAAACAAGACTGCTCATGGAGGTACAGCAATCTTAATCAAACAATCAATTAAACATTTCATGATGTAAAGTTATGTAAAATACTGTATCCACGCTACACTAATTAAAGTGTGCTCATTTCCTTACGAAATAACAATTGCAGCAGTTTATTGCCCCCCAAAGCACAACATTAAAAAAACAGATTTCTGATCGTTCTTCAATACGCTAGGCTCAAAATTTATCACATCTGATGACTTTAATAGTAAACACGCTTACTGAGGATCAAGATTAATAACAAGAAAGGGGAGAAAGCTCTATAGCTTGTTGCAAGAAAATAAATACTCATATTTATTAACACAAACCCCAACGTACGGACCCAGCGGTCAAGGGACCCCAAAATAGACCAGATCTCTTATGCCCGTATTTATAGTCGGTACTCAAGCTCATGCTTAAGCACGTGCTCCGCCAAGTCGAACTTACGTCAAAGTCATGCTCAAGCTCAAGTATTTGTTGTGTTCTATAAACGATACTTCGGATATTCTCGTACAAGATTGATCTCAAGCACGAAAATTAGGGATTTTAAGTAAATTTCATTGATGACATCCAATAAAAAGAAGATTCTGTCAATTATTATCATTGTCACTAAACTTTATTTAAATATTTTTAGCGCCAAATTTAGCTTTATAACGTTGTTTCGTGTCACCCTACTGTTTGATCAGAAGTTATGATGTCTTCTATAGTTTCCAGCAACGCTATCATATTGACATTTGTGGACATCTTTGTAGACACCGGATTATTGAGTTTATTATTAAAAGCTGTTACTCTTATTTTGTCTCCATTCTTGTAGTTTGCTTTTTGTTTTTCTGTATGCAGTGCGTTACGTAAGGCTGTTTATAAAAGAGGTATCATTTAGACCCGCCCCTTCTTTAATAGAAGAGTTAAGTAATAATTGGAAAGTGTGCATATATGTGTCAAACTTTTTGATATGACGTGTATGTAAAGACTTCAGCGACCATGTATTGTCCATGTCAACGATTACTACTCATCTGAATAGATAAGAGGTTGGTAGGTCATTTTAAGTAATAAAATACGTGTGGTTCAAAGATTTTTATAGCATTGCATCAATACAAAAACTTATAGTAGGCTGGTTCGTGCCGTTTATATAGTTATTACATGTTTGACAAAATACGATATCACATGACTCATCGCACTGTAGATTTAAGAAGCTATCTATCAACCATATGTCCAGATCAGCTATTAGATCATGGGTGTCAATTAGCCAATATGCTTTATCAGCCATAAGGTTGCTAAAATAAGGAGGACTAATAAAAACACAATGTATTAAAAGTCGATATATATTGTTATATAATTACAAGATGTAGTAAAAGCGATACAATTTCAAAATGTAGTAAAAGCGTAAAGAAATCTAATCTACAATACTATATATCGAATCTACGACAAAAGGACGCGGAAAACAGGACGCGAGACCAAAGGACGCGGAAAAAAGGACGCGCGAAAAAAGGACGCGCGAAAAAAGGACGCGTGGAAAAAAGGACGCATATTATTAATGAATTACTATAAATAGTTTATTTTAATTGACATTAGCCATTACCCCCTTTTTATCCCCATATGTTATTACAGAAAATGATTCTACCTAACCTAAAATCGGTTACGGTAAGAGTCAAAAGTGAAAAATAATTATATGAAAAAAACTTGCCCTCACATTTTATCGAGGCTTAGGACTAAAATATCTTAAGTAAAATAATAAATACTAATATAATGTTGATTCAAGATTTCTGGTATGGAAACAGGTTAGATTCCATATTATCAGAATTATGTATGGGATTAGAAAAACCCAAGTACCAGCCCAGTAAGGGGTCTAATGAGGGTTTAACGCGAATCGGAAGGTTGGTAAATTCCGCAGGTAATGTTAAGAATGTAAATAGAAACGATTAGTAAGAAAATAAAACTTTCTAATTGTTTGATAATTGTTTTTAAGAAATGAATATTACAAAAGGTCCGATATAACAAAACATCATTAACCAAATTGTTTATATAGGGAAAACTTGTCGCGGTAGGTAATTTATTCTGTTCTTAACAAGAAAACATTTTACAAATTGATATCAGTCTGTTAAGATGGTGTTAGCGTTTGTGAAAAGCCAAAAAGGCAACAACTTGTTACTTTATAATGGATTTCTCCATAAAAAAGAGCGAGTGATTGGTGAAAAGACAATTTGGAAGTGTGCTACTTATAATAAGTGCAAATGTACATGAAGAGTGCATACCGTTGTGGATGAAATTACAAAATCCACAGAACATAATCACGTTGCAGACACGGCAAAGATTGAAGCAAAAGAAGCTTGTAACCGGATGAAAGAAGTTGCACAACAACTGGAACACTCCACCCAAGGTGTAGTAAGTGAAATTTCTCAAGGACTTTCCTTAGCTGCTACGGCCCAACTTCCATCAGTGTCGTCGTTAAAAAAAACTGTGCAAAGAGTTCGGAACGAGCTAGGAGTTACGCCCGCAAATCCGAGAAATTTAGAAGAACTTGTGCTTCCTGAAGAATATAAAACAACTACAGGCGGTGAGCTATTTCTATTATTTGATAGCGGGCCAGAAGAAGAACGTATTTTGTTATTTTCAACACAAAGAAATTTAAGATTTATGGAACAATGCGATCATTGGTATGCCAATGGAACATTTAACTCAGCACCACCATTGTTTTCTCAAATATACACAATTCATGGAGTGCGATACAGTAATGTAATCCCGACTGTATTTGCACTTCTAACGAACAAAACACAAGAGACTTATACACGTGTTTTTCAGCAACTAAAGGTGTTGAATCCGGCCTTGCGCCCTCTAACAATAATGATGGACTTTGAAAGAGCGGCAATGAATGCTGCACAAACTGAGTTCCCAAATGTGAGAATCCGCGGATGTTTTTTTCATTTCTCGCAGTGTATGTGGCGCCATATTCAAAGTGCCGGATTGCAACGTAGATATATTGAGAATCCTGACTTCGCCCTTCACCTAAGACAATTGACAGCTCTTGCGTTTGTTCCAGACAACCATGTAGTCAGAGTGTACGAGGAGTTGCTCAATAGCGATTTTTATACACAAAATGAAGAACTACTAGTGCCGCTGATTAATTACTTTGAAGACACTTGGATAGGGAGATTAGCTAGAAGAGGAAATCGAAGAGAACCCCTTTTTCCAGCAAATGTATGGAATTGTTACGATTTGGCAGACCAAGATATACCTCGAACTAATAATGCTGTCGAAGGATGGCACAACAGCTTTTCTTCTCTTCTTAATAGTGCACATCCGAATATTTGGAAATTTATTAATTCTCTAAAAAAAGAATATGATTTAAATGTTTTGAAAATAGAGCAGTACATTTCGGGCAATGTACCTCCACGCAAAAGAAAATATCAAGATACAGCAAACAGGATAAGGGCTATTGTTGCCGATTATGCTGACAGGCCAACTTTAGAATATTTGAGAGGCATTGCTCACAATTTTCAGTTGCAAACATAAAAAAAATACAAAAAAAATTAATATCAAAAATAAAACAAAAAAAAAATAAAATGACAAAAAAATTCCAAAAAAAGCAAAAAATTAAAAAAAAAATAAAAAAAAACTTGTAAACACGCCAGCTTCTGCTGCCAGTCCTAAGCCTGGATAAAGTGTGAAGGCAAGTTTTTTTCATATAAATATTTTTCACTTTTTACTTTTACCGTAACCGATTTTAGGTTAGGTAGAATAATTTTCTGTAATTATATATAGGGGATAAACGGGGGTAATTGCTATTGTCAATTAAAATAAACTATTTATAGTATTTCATTAATAATATGCGTCCTTTTTTCCACGCCTCCTTTTTTCCACGCGTCCTTTTTTCGCGCGTCCTTTTTTCCGCGTCCTTTTTTATGCGTCCTTTTTTCCGCGTCCTTTTGTCGGTATACCCTATATATCATATGAGCCTAAAGGACTAAGCTACAAAACTAATCTACAATGCTATATATCAAAAGGCCCTAAAAGCTACAAAAAACTAATCTACAATACTATATCATAACGAAGGCTAAAAATGTGTAAAGTCTAGAAGAAAGCGTTTAGGGGGAAGCTTGTGGAAACAGGTTCCGATGACCTAAGTGTTCGCTCTCCCTAAACGCTTTTTTGCTGGCTTTAGACATTTTAATCAACCGATAGTTCCATATGATATTTTTATCTCTAGCATTGTATATAATATGGGGTAATGGCGATTTGTAACATTCATTATCCCAACATTCATCATCATCAGACATGCCTGTGTATGAAGAATGTTGGGATAATGAATAATTATTACAACTATTCTCCAGGGTAGCGGTATCTTTACTCTCCAAGATAGAGGTATCTCTACTCACCAGTGTAGAGGTATCTCTACCCTCGGTTGTTAATAATTGTTGGGGCGATGAGTCATCGTCCACCCGCCACTCATTTTTATGAATATACATGTACCGCCTCTTTATGTACCGTAGGGAGTGATACACACCACTCATCGTCCCAACATTCGTCGTCCCTGAGCTGTGACGTCTGAGGTTCATGAGCCATGATCTACAACAATACAACTCATTACATATACTATACAAAAAATCCATAGGTGATAAAATCGACAATTATTGACTAACTACAAATACTAATATCCCCAAGGTAATGTATCAATAATATCATCGTGGTCCGGTAATATACGCCGCTTCGTATAATTCATACAAAAAGTCTTAAATACTCTTTGTTTAGTAATAATATCTTTGGTGAGAGTATTTCTACATATTTGATCATAATATAAAACCGTTTTATGAGTACTATTGTGAATTGCCTCGCTAATAGTGGCTGAATTCAACGATAAGAAGTTCTCATAGTTTAAAGCAGTGATTCCCAACCTGGGGGCGATCGCCCCCCGGGGGGCGATTTGAGATATTCAGGGGGGCGATAGAGCGAAGAGGGCGATAAGGGGGGCGTTTAGCATCCGAAAAACGAGAAATGGGTAAATGAGAAAAATAATAAAAGTGAAAAAAAATACAATACTTTCGATCGGATATCCATAGGATAATAAAAAGTAAATATATGTATACCAATGCAGGTAATAATAACACAAACATCTCGTCTAGTCACAGAGAGCTATGAATCATAATACAATTTAATTCTATACATTATCGTTATAATTATACATTATAACGAATTCTGCATTTTCCTTTGATCGAGCTTTCGTATTGTGCGATCATCCGCACAAAAGAGAAAGAGAGAGAAGTGGGATAAGAATGATGAGAAGTAGGTACCGCTCCTGCCAATCTGAATCGAACAAAAAGCGAACGGCCGAGGTTGTCGTCGCTTCAAATGCGGAGTCTTTCGTTCCCGAGTTTTGTATTGTGGTATATAAAGTTGTTTTGTTTCAACTGACAGTCATTGTGTTCAGTGAGTCAAAAAGTGCCAAGCCGCACACAATTGGAGAAGAACTCATCCTCCCAGCTGTCAAAGAGATAGTTGATACTATGTTGGGAACCAGTCAGGCCGGCCAAGTAACAGATGCAGTTCCTCTCAGCAATAATACTGTCTCCAGAAGGATTGATGAAATGGGAGCGAATGTCGAAGATGTTTTCTGCAACAAATTGAAAAGCAGAGAGTTTACTGTGCAACTTGACGAGAGTACCCTGAGTTACAGCACAGCTTTGCTGCTGTCATATGTCCGATTCATTGACGACAATGGAGAAATGGCCAAGGAAATGCTGTTTGTTAGAAGTCTGATTACTGATACAAAAGGATCTTCCATATTTGAGGTCGTTAAGAGATTTTTTGAGGAAAAAGAGATTCCCTTATTAAATATGATCGCCTGTGCTACTGACGGTGCAGCAGCAATGATAGGACGCCATCGGGGATTTATTGCACATCTGAAACAAGCAGTACCTGGAATTTTGTGTGTTCACTGCGTCATTCACAGAGAGCATTTGGCTGCCAAGAATTTGAGTGGGAGGTTGCACGATTCTCTTCCACTTGTCATAGATGCGGTAAATAAAATTAATAACCAAAGAATGATCGAATATTTCGTACACTTTGTGAAGAAAATGATGAGATATTTAATACATTGCTACTACATATGGAAGTCCGCTGGCTTTCTAAAGGCAATTGCTTAAGGCGGCTCTTCAGCCTCATGGATACTGTTATTGAATTTCTTAATACTACTGACCCCACACTGAGTACAGAACTACAAGAGAAACGAAATGACATCGCTTACTTATCAGATATTTTTCAAAAATTAAATGAAATGAACCTGCAACTACAGGGAAAGAACATAAATATGGCCAAAGCGAAGGGAGTAGTCGGAGCATTCATTGACAAACTATCTATTTTTGAAGAAAATATGCAGAGAAGAGATCTGACCAAATTCCCCAACTTGAAATCTTCTTGTGTTGATTCTGAGGATCTTCAAACATACTGCCTTCACCTTCAAACACTGAAAGAAGATCTGCAGTCCCGATTCCAAGATTTGACTAGTCTGAAAGTGCCAACTTGGTTTATCAATCCTTTCAGCGTGGAAGTTTCAACGGTATGTCCTTCTCTTCAAGAAAACTTGATTAATTTGAGACATGATGTTGAAATTGAAAGTTTGTTTCGGGAGTGTGGTACGAAAGATTTTGGCCGCGGATAAAAGAAGTGTATCCAATCTTGTGGAATGCAATCAAATTATTATTATTGGCATTCCTCACAACATATCTAGTGGAGAAAGGTTTTAGTTCTATGTGTATATTGAAAAACAGACAAAGAAATAGGCTCGACATAATAGAAAGAGGGGATTTGAGGTTGTTATTAACCAACATTGAGCCAGATATAAAGAAATTATGTGAGGGACACCAGGCCCAAGGAAGCCATTAACAATTCTTTTACACATATATAACCATTTATCATTTTACGAAATGTAAAAATAAATAAATACGGATACTTACCTTTTGTATAGATTCATTATTTGTTTCAATTTAATTGGGGGGGGGGGCGATTGTAGTATTCATAACTAGTGAAACCTGTCTAAGGGGGCGATCATGGGAAAAAGGTTGGGAACCACTGGTTTAAAGTGAACCCCTTAATTTTCATCACTTCTCGACCCTTGTTAGTTCGAAAAAAGTAGCTTTTAGGTGCTGACGATAACCAACCGATAATATATTCATCTTACCAAGTTCGTCACTCCATTCACCTAGTAAAGAGCCTGTAGGAACAGTATTTACACTTTTATCGACATAGAGAATGCTATCAGTCTCAAAATATACTGTATCTACCCCTAATTTATCAATAATATCGTACAGGCGTAACCGTGCGTGTGACGTTGTAAAAGCAGCGATATATACATTATGTGTTCCGCTGTAACACTATGTTGCAGTCTTTACATTTGTATACAGACTCGCATACTGGTTTATGATTCTGCATACACTCTTCGTTAAAACAGTACCTATTACAGCTGCCACAATAAATTATGTTGCGGTTCTTATGCGCAGGATGATTACACATATCACATATTACAGATTTTTTACACTTATGACGTCGTTTGTTTTTGTAGCAAGTGTCACATCTATGACAATAATAACTAGTTCCATAAAAGCCTCTCATACTATTAATGACATCAAAATGATTGCTATGCTGATATAAGTATAATATTGTAGGTTTTACAGCCCCTGCATATATAATAGTGTTAAACTGTTCAGCTGAGACTATTTTAATTTGAATATCTAAAAGTTGTTCAGCACGACGAATATGTTCCAGAGAGCAGCCTATAGAACAATTTATGCTAAATGCCTCACATAGTTCGTTAGCTATCTGTTCTTGAACGGCTTGACTCTTACGTATTTGTACAATATCCTGCGATGTTAAAGTGTGATGTAGTATGGTTGTTCTGTGATATGTTAAAGCAACTACGATTGCACGGAGAGCGCATAAATTACCGTTGTTATGAATAGCCGTTATACTACGCTTGGTATGACGGTTTGTTGCCAAATTTATGACCCTGGTTCGTCCAGTGCCTCTAGGTAATTTTAACACTTGTATGTCGAACACTGTTTCGTTAATATTAACAGACTGATCAGATGTCAAGACATCTTCAATTAGATCCAATAAAACATCGAATGTATTAAATTAGATAAAGGGGTAGAAAGGGGTTGATTAAAGCGGGGGTTTATTGCGATAAGACGAGTTTTATCATCTATGACATAGTTTGATTGTTCTTTTACAACATCTAAACAATTATTTAAAGAATCGAGTTAACGATTAGCTGTGTGACTATTATCAGCGGTGCCAGCAGTGTCTGAGGTAGTACATGTATCTTTCTTCTTTAGGTACCGTCTCCTCTAAGGAGGTTAGTAATCATCACAGCTATTTTCACTATTGAGATTGCAGCTCTGAACAAGTCGACGGAACTGCAATTATACCACTTTCTCAGATTGTTGAGCCAGGAGATGCGTCTTCTTCCAATACTTCGTTTTCCCTGTATTTTTCCTGCACTATGGTTTGTAGCAACACATATTTATCCCCTCTCATATCGTGGCCGAGATACTGTAACTTTCTTATCTTAATCGTATTCATGATTTCCATTTCCTTTTTCATCTTTCTGAGGACCTCAACATTTATTATTCGGTCTACCCAACTTATTTTTAATATTCTTCAGTAGGTCCACATCTCGAATGCTTCAAGTCGATCACTCACCTCTTTCTTTAAGGTCCAGGCCTCCATCCCATACAGCAGCACCGAAAACACATATGAACGTAATATTCTTATTTTGAGTTGCAAACTAAGGTCTCTACTGCATAATACTTTTCTCATCTTATTAAATGTTGCTCTAGCTTGTCCAATTCTCATTTTTATTTCTTCTGTATACTCGTTATTTTCATTAATAATTGTACCAAGATATCTGTATTTTTTTACTTTTTCTATTGGAACACCTCTTATGTTTAAAATGTCTTGTTGTTGTGTTTTGGAAATTGTCATAAATTTTGTTTTATTAGCATTAAGCGTTAGTCCGCTTTCCTCACTAGCATTTACTACATTATCTAAAAGTGTCTGTAGATCTTGTATATTCTCTGCAATTAGTATAGTATCTTCGGCATATCTGATCTTGTATATTCTCTGCAATTAGTATAGTATCTTCGGCATATCTGATATTGTTGATGGGTCTGCCGTTGACTTTTATACCAATTGTTACATTTTCCAGTGATTTTTTAATTATTTCTTCCGAATATAGATTGAACAATAAGGGGGAGAGTATGCAACCTTGCCTTACACCTCTTTTTATCTCTACTCATCCAAAAGTTCTTTGCCTACTCTGACTTTTGTTGTTTGGTTAAAGTAGAGATGAGTTATTATTCTTAAGTCTTTTTTGTCAATGTGTTTATCTTTAAGTAACTGTATAAGCCGGTTGTGTCAGACCTTATCGAACACCTTATTGTAATCAATAAAACAAACATATAGTGGTTGGTTTACATCCATACATCTTTGTATGAGGATGTTAAATCCAAATAATGCCTCTCGTGTACCCATGGCATTCCTAAATCCAAATTGAGTTTTAGTGATGTCTTGTTCCACTTTTCTGAAAATTCTTAAATGGATAATTTTTAAGAATATTTTTAGTGTGTGACTCATTAGACTAATTTATACGGTGGTCATTACATTCCCTTGCATTAGGTTTTTTTGGTAATGTAATAAATGTTGATTTGAGCCAATCTCTCGGAATAATACCCGTATTATATATAGTATTATATAACTCTACTAATACATTGATCTGATCTTCTGATATTAATTTAATTATTTCAGTTGGAATTGTGTCAGGCCCCGCAGTTTTATTAGATTTTGCCAGATTTATTGCATGTATTATTTCATCCTTAGTTATATTTGGACCTATATCATGTTCCTCGCAATCGTTCATGCTATCTTGTTGTGTCTTGTCATCCTCAAACAATTCTTGGACGTATTATCTCCATCTGTTTAGTTTGCCTTTGATATAAGATATTATTCTATCATTCGTATCAACCAGGGTGTTACTATTGTTGGACCGTCTTATACCTGCTAATTCTTTAATTTTTTAGGAGATTTCTCTGGAGTTCTTCTATCTCTAAACATTTGTCGTTGTACCACTTCTCTTTAGCTGCCCGTATTTTTATCCTGATCTCCTTGTGTGTGGCTTTGTATTCGTTTACATTTTTGATTTTATATGATCTTCTTTTGTCCATTAGTTGCCGGATCTCATCTGTCATCCATGGAGTCTTAGCTTCATCGATTTTGTGACTACTCAGCGAATCTTTAATTGGCATCATTAATGTGTTCTTAAATGTTTCCCATTTTTCGTTGGAATCTTCATTATCATTGATTATTGTTTTGCTTAACTCTTCGTTAATTTTCAACGTTAGTTCTCCTTTTATATTTGGGTGTTTTAGCAGAGTGTTTATTTGTTGTGTCTTTTGTTGAGTTTTTATTTTCTTAAGTGGATTTCGAATTTTACGATTACTGTATGGTCTGATGACACATTTGTTCCTGGATATGTCTTTGCCGATTTGATGGAGTTACGGTATCTCTTATTGATAAGGATATAATCTATCTGGTTTCTGATAATTTTTTCTTTGCTATCCATAGGTGATTTCCATGTATATAATCTACGTGGTCGTAACTGAAAGAATGTATTTGTCGCTATCATTTCAAACTCCTGACAAAATTTCGTCAGTCTTTCCCCTCTTTCGTTCCTTATTCCTAGTCCGAATTCACCTAATGTCTTGGAATTTACCTTTTCCTAATTTGGCATTAAAATTACCCATTGTTATTATTATATCTCTATTATTGGTACTGTCTAGTGCTTTTTTAATGTCATTGTAGAACTCTTCTATTTCATTTTCATCTTTATCTGCAGTGGGGGCGTACACCTGTAAGATATTAAGAGTTCTATGCGCTGTTTGGGCTGTGATCATTCTATCCGATATAGGAACAAAACAAGTTACAGCCTGACAAAAAATGCGATCAACCACTATCGCGACGCCATTGTAGTGGTGAATATCTTCATTTCCTGAGTAGCATATTTTGGCACCGTCGACTTGGATTTCGCCAGATCTAGGCCATTTGGTCTCGCTTAGTCCCATTATATTGACTTTAAGTCGCCTCATCTCATGTATTACATTGTGGATCTTCCCTGCTTCATATATAGACTTCACATTCCAGGTCCCTATCTGCAGTTCGTTTATATTTTTGTACCTGGCGCGGGGTTTTCGCATGTTGGCGGCCTGGGAGACCCCGCGGTCTAACTGAGAATTGCCTCCCCTGCCGGATATTGGTATCCAATGTCCATGATCAGTAGTTGTGAAATTGTCATTTATAATAGCCATGATAATTGACAAGAGATATATATTTAAAGATCTTTAATGTAGTGGTTTCTCGTTGACTTCTACATCCTTCTGCCGTTGACCACTTCTTTGGTTCATCCGCCTTTGGAGTCGATTTCTCAACTCCAGGACGAAAGAGTGCCCTATCACTTACCAACTAATCCGCCCGTAGCCGTTGGTCAGTAAGTGAGAGATTGCTTATACCGGCAATCACTCGGTCCTATCTGCATTGGCCATCTATAGATAGATATTGCCCATCTTCTACCACGTGGAGGTTGCAGATTTGGATTTTTCTTTCATTGGGATTAAGACCTTTCGGAATTTCCTAATCCCTCCAGAGCTTTAGAAGATACATGTATACATGTATTTTTAAGTACATGTATACGCATATTTTCTATTTTACGCCAACTTTTCGAAACCATCAAGAAAAGGAAAACGGCGTATCTAGGTCACATCATGCGAAATGAAAAATACCAGTTCCTCCAACTTATAATCGAGGGTAAAATTGAAGGCAAGAGAGGAATGGGACGCAAGAAAATGTCCTGGCTCCAAAACATAAGGCAATGGACAGGGATTAACGACATACAATCTCTGATACATATTGCAAGAAATAGAGAATAGTAGATATGGGTCACTTAGCACCAGGGGTCACTTGGCACCACTTGCACTCGTGTGGTGGTTGTCGGGTCGTGGCACCGCAGGGTGTTGCGATTAATAAGCACATGCGTCTAATGGTAAAATGGTTGTGGCACCTAACAGTCTATGTTGTTCGTGTGTTGAGATAAGGCTTTGTCACTCCCACTCTGACGTCACAAGATATCGGCTAACGTCGAAATGGCTCAACGTACAACAACGTGTGAGGTATCAATGGAAAGGGGAGGTGGTAACGAATATGTTAAGACAAAAATAAAACCCAAAGACTGTGCCAAAACGGCATTACGTCATATCTCCATTGTTATTGGTCCGATCGTGACGTACGAGGGCTCGTTGGAACGGAGAGAGGGTAGCGAATACATTAACACAAAAACAAAAGCAAAATACAATGCCAGAGGGCACTAATCTTGAAACGTCTAAACGGCTCAACGTATAACAATGTGTAAGGTATCGATGGAAAGAGGAGGAGGTAACGAATATGTTAATATAAAAATAAAACACAAAAGCATTGCCAAAACGGCACTAAGCTTGTAACGTCCAAACGGCGCAGCGTACAACAACGTGTGAGGTATCGATGGAAAGGGGAGGTGGTAACGAATATGTTAAGATAAAAATCAATCTTATATTAAAGAGAATTTGATAGATCTGAAATATGTAAGCACGCATGGGATCCATAGGGTTCACTGGAATAATTCAAATGTTGTCTTAAAAGAAACGGATGGTAAAAAGAAAAATCAAAGAAGCGGCTCTAATTATGCTAAATGAGACCAATTGTGTCGCAAATTCCTCGGCAGAATGTAGTAGGATCTGAAGTCAGTAACATATAGAGGATACATTATGTTTTTTAAATAACAACAAAGTATATTGTTTAAAAGTATATTACATTAAAAAAATAACAGCATATATTAAGCAGTTTTCATAATTTGTATATCAAAAGTTGTTTTATGTAAGCCAACAGTTTGGTCAGAAGTAATGATATCTTCTATTTTGTCCAGTAAAGCGCACATATCAGTGCTACTGGACATAGTTGTGGATACAGGCGTGTTAAATTTATCATTAAAAGCCACTATACGTATTTTGTCACCAGGTTTATCATTAGCCAGCTTTTTGGCATCTTGTAAAGCATCGCTCAAGGTGGTTTGCAAAGAGTCATGTACATCGTTTAACCCACCACCTTCTTTAACATTGTGAAGTTGATAAGTGGTAATGTAGGTATTAAACTTTTTAACGTGACGTGTATGCAGGGTATGCAGCAGCCAAGGACCATTCACGGTGTCCTGAAACACAAGTGTGACTGTCTGTAAATAAAACACATGCATAAATAGGTGCTCTTAGCCTTTATATATATATATATATATATATATATATATATATATATATATATATATATATATATATATATATATATTGAGATGATTGGTGTTTAAAGAAAATAATTTATAAATTATATACTAGATAATATTAGATATTAAAAGTATTTGGTTATTTTAATAAGTTATATACTAGAAAATTTTATAAAAATTATTTATCTGGGGACATTTTTAAGAAATTAGCATGTAATAAGTGTAAAAAAAAGTTTTATTGTAGTAATTATAATGTTGTAGATATATTTAAGTGAGCCATGTGACTAGGCAACCAACTATACAGTAAGTGACAGATAGAAATTAATAATTATTACGAATATAAAGTGTGGTTATAATAATATGTTGTTTAAAATGTGTATTTTATTAAATTAGGGTGTTAGTTACTAATTTAAGTGTATATTCTGATCTGAAAAGCCTAAATGTCAACAAAATTATCAATAGAAAATTAAGGAATTCTCCAGAATACAGAATTTGACCTTTGTTTGCGGTGGAACATTCTCGAATAATGGTTATGTCTGTGGATCGAACATATACTTTTTTCGAGAACATCCATATAGAAGAAATAGAACAAAATCGAATAGGATTTCTTACCAGATGATTCTGGAAGATGGAAAAAGATATAAATACCCGGTGATTTGGATTCAAGGCATCAGTTATGAGTTACAGTTACTACAAGATGTCCAGTTTTAGTATGAAAGTTAGTTAGAGTCAGTCAATCAGTAAGTCAGAAGGTCCAATTGTTCAATATAGTGAGTTAAATGAAGATTAAGAAACAGTATAAAGAAAATATTATTGAAGATTAAAAATTATGTTATGTATAAATGGTGATTGTATAATGGAAGAAGTATTAATTGAATATTAAAATTATATAATATATTTGGTGATTGGATATTGGTATATTGAAAAGAAGAATAAATATAAATGCTGTTTGCTGGTTTGCTTGGTGGTTTATAAATGCTAAAGAAGAAATATATTTTAAATTGGTGGAAGCTGATAATTGGAAAAAGAAATTTCACAAAAACAAGGATAACCGAAGCACGAAGACATTGAGTGGTGATTAGAATCTATATAGTGGAAAACAGTTCATTTAGGCATTCAGTGACAGAAAGGTACAAAATTTTGTTAATATAATTTAGTTGGTGTCATAACAATTTCAATTTTGAAGATAGTTTGTTTAAATTTTACATTGTCTATAGAATTTAATTAGTTTCATAAGAATTTCAATTTAAAGATAGTTTATTTTAAATTTACATTGGCTAGGTTAGATATATATATGTGTGTTTCATAATAGATATAATAAAGATAATTTAAAAAAGTACTTACAAACTAATTCTTTGAGAACCGCGATAAAAACCCTATATTATTAAAAAACACTCATTGCTCATCATTCACAAACAATACATCATAACAATATATATATATATATATATATATATATATATATATATATATATATATATATATATCCTAAAGACGTCATGTCTTTACGTAAAATCCTAAGCGTTATTCGTTAAGAGGAAAGTCTGATGGTAGGTATGTATATAAACAACGTGAATAAGGTTCAAACATTTTTATTTCATTACAACTAATACAAAAACAGGAAACGGGTTTGGTAGTACCCAGAATATAGTTGTTACAGCTACAACAAAATACAATATTACATGTTTCAGTACATATTAGCAACTCCCGTAATATGCTATTTTCTAGTTCTTGAGCCAATATCTCTAAATCATCCACCAATAAATCGTAGTCGTCAATACAATAATCATCAGACATAGCTCTGTGTTCTAAAATATGTATGAGAGTACTAAGTACAAACAAGAATAGGAGTTAAGGTTATAATGTAAAAATAAGAATGTCGTGTGTATCGAGATGGGTTGACATGTCAAAACGTCTTAATAACGCATGGGTGGAAGCTACAAAAGGGCTTACCTATACATGAATGAAAGACTACTTCAGGTACCAAATAACTATATTAAAAAACAAAAAATACAACTACAATTAACTTTAAAACCTAGAACTACAAACTATTAAACTACACCAAAACTAAAATTAACGTACAACTATCTATATATACAACCTGGTTAAGCCGTGGCATTATTTAGGAACATATTTTGTGGCGTTCACGCTCAGCCACGCGAAAGCGCTTCTTCTATGCCTTCGACATTTTCGGTGGCTGCTCCCGAATAATGTTCTTAAATAATGCACCGACTTTAATGTATGGCAAGGGTGACACATGCCATTCATTGTCCCAGTTCTCATCCACAGACGGCTCGGGATGGCACGAATCTCCACTGCCGCCCGTCTGTTGGGTGTCATCACCTAAGTGTAGAGACAAGTATCTACGTCTGATGTGGTGCAGTGGAGATTCGTGCCATTCATTGTCCCAGTTCTCATCCACAGACGGCTCGGGATGGCACGAATCTCCACTGCCGCCCGTCTGTTGGGTGTCGTCACCTAAGTGTAGAGACAAGTATCTACGTCTGATGTGGTGCAGTGGAGATTCGTGCCATTCATCGTCCCAGCACTCATCCACAACAGCTGTGTACAGGGGTGTACACCTCACGCCTCTACACGTATCTGTTGTATACCACAAAACCATGATCTACAATAAAAAAAGAGATAACTAGGTATGATGAGTATACATACAAAAGACTAGGTGATAAAACCAGAATGTTATTAGAAATCCCAGGGTAGCGTGTCTATTATTTTGTTATTTTCGGGTAGCACTCTACGTTTGTTATAGCCCATGCGGTATGTTTTTGAAACTCTCTCTTTAGTTACAATATTTTTTGTATGTACGTCTCTACATATTTGATCATAATATAAAACAGTATCTTCTAGTTTGGCGGTAATTATATCAACCATAACATTGTGATTTAAATATAAACAATTTTCATAGTTGAGTGTAAACCCTTTAATTTTAGTCACTTGACGGCCAAGCATAGTCTTATAATGGTAAGATTTAGGACCTGTTGACAAAAATTCTGTGATATAGTCATCAGGAGGTAATTCGTCAGACCATTCACCCAACATGTCACCCGTGTTGACCGTGTTAACACCATCATCAATGTAAACAATTGAGTCTGTATCGAAATAGACAACAGCTTCGTCCAGTTTATCAAGCATGTCGTACAACCGTAAGCGAGCATTGGAAAAAAGACACAATAGATAGACACAATAGATAGTAATATCTATTGTGTCGTCCAACAGAATCTCATACCATCGTTTGCAGTTAGTGATATATTCGGTCTGGGACAAATTCACTCGTTGGCCGAATTTACCCCATAGACTGTTTAGACAGAGTTTAGCGACCTCTCCTCTACCCACATTTGTTGCTATTTTCGCTAAATCGAGCTCTATACCCATTTGGTCTTTTACAGCCCGAGCGTATTCTTCGCATGAGGCATACGTATGTGGACTACTTTCTAATTTTATTTTTATAAAGTCCTTCACATATCCTTTAAACAGATCCCTAGACGTTTTCTCGAAATGCCACACCTCGCTAATATTGATGATTTTATACCCTTTTTCCAAAGCTTTCTGCATCTCCAACGTTGTCCATGTTCCCGAAAACACTCTCTGAGCCTCTGTATGAAGACACGTATCAGGCATGTCTTCTATGCATTGTTTGCAGAGAGGAAACAATAGCTTTATTGTTCTTAGCGGTAATACAGGATGATACAGTTGTCTAGGAGGAAGAACAGTGCACTGAATAAGACCAAACCACGAAGAATCATAAGCATCAGGCTTGTATATCTTAATAGTCCCATTGGATAAGCGTCATAGTATTGGACGGTTGGATACAAAGATACTACATCGATATACCGAAGTTTTTTACCATATACCATTAATTTTGTAGCATTTGTTCGACCGCCGTAAAAAGCATTACGGGGGTTTAAGGGTTCAACAATTTGAGGCATATTTTTACATTCTTTTATCCATTCACATTCCCACATTTCTACTAGGTTGTAACCGTCGTCTCGTAATTGATTAGAGCGCCTCATTGTTTTCTCGTACAAATCACCCATAGTTTCATTATTGACATGGTTTTATTGTGTCGTTCTTAAAGCAATCTGGGTGACCGTGCCAAAAACAATCATGAAACTGGTACACAGTGTGTGACTCTTTACAGAAACCATCAACTTTTGCACCACAAATTGTTACTTCACCACCGTTGAGGGCGTGTTGTACATCAGGAAACTGCGATAGCCACGAAATGGCCGCAGAGCTGTATATATCTGTTTTTTCAACAACGGCTATTTGATTTTGGGGTAAATATTTTGATCGGTAAATGGCTAAACATGTGCTAGCTATTGTAACGTACTGAAAACAATCAATATTAACTACAGCTAAAAATTCTTTACGAAGCTCTAAACAACCACGGCGCAAAATATCAACATCAGAGTCACAGTATGCAAGAATTTCCTTTTGGAAATCAAAGATGTAGTTCTCAGACACTTTATCAGCATGCCATTGTAAAAAGATTTCTCTTTGTTTGGGTTTCATGGTATTTGGACCGTAATAAGAGGTATCAGGGAGTGGACCAATGTACGAATGGTGCTCTGTCGTGTTAAAATAATGTGGGAAATATCCCTTTTTCAACTCAGTCAACCCAAAAGTTTAAGGGAAATCCGTTAATGGACCACTCACAAAATTAGAGCTATCTATAATTTTTAAAGCAATGTGTGGTATTGTTAACAGCATCAGTTTTGAGCCGCTGTAAATAGTATAGGGTTTTATGGTAATACATACGCAGTACTTCAAGATAAAATACGAGTCGTAACCCTTAGCGTTGTGAGCGATCGCTGTATATGCTCTGTGATTCTCAGAAATTAACCATTGACAAAACTCGTTGTTATCTTTAAAAACAAATTTATTTCCATCGAAATCATGTGCTATTATTAAAGTAGATACATGTACTCCATCAACAAGCATTGTTTCGTAGTCAAAAAATAGGTATTTTTCTGTATAAGTACATGTACGTACAACAACGTCTGTAAGACCGTTACAGACACACGGTACGGTACAGGTGATTGGTTGCTTGTAATGTGCTTTGCAACCTCTGTTTAAGTTGTCTGAACGTTTGTTGCAGGTGCATGGTACAGGACAAATACCTCCTTTGGCTGTCTTTCTCTGCATGTAGCACTTATGTGTAGAGATTTCCACCCACAGGACACAGTTCGTACATACGCTAAACCCGCAGTGATGCCATTTATTCCTCTGTATCACTTTGTTACAACCTGTACATTTATGTACAAGTGCACACACGGCCCCATGGTTCTGCCAGCACTCCTCATTAAAACAGTACCTATTACAGTTGTCGCAATAAATTTTGTTTTGTTCTTTATGTGCGGGGCGGTTACACATGTCACATATTACAGATTTTTTACATCGATGTTTATTTTTGTTTCTGTAACAAGTGTCACATATTTGACAATAATAAACAGACCCATAAAAAGCGTTCATACTATTAATGACATCATAATGGTCTTTTATTTTATACAAGCATAATATTGTTGGTTTGGGTGGTCCTGCATAAATAACCGAATTGAAGTTCTCTGCACAAACAATTTTAATTTGTACATCAAGCAGTTGTTCAGCTCGCTGAATATCCTGCAGAGAACAGCCAATTGTGGGAGCTAATCCCAAAATTTCACATAGTTCACGAGCTATATAGCACTCCTTGAAGTTGACGACCTTGGCGTATGTTTGCTATTTGTCTAGATGTTAAAGTGTATTTTAGGAAGGATGTCGTATGGTATGTTAGAGCAACGACTACGGCTCTTAAGGCACACAAATTATCACTGTTACGTATCACAGTTATACTACGCTTGGTGTGACGGTTTCTCGACAAATTTAAGATACTGGACCGTCCATAGCCTCTAGGTAATTTAAGTACTTGTATGTCAAACGTTGTTTCGTTAATAGAGACAGACTCGTCAGATGTCAAGACATCTTCCACTAGATCTAATAAATAGGCAAATGTAGTAGAAGTATGCGCTGGTGTTGAAAGTGGTTGATTAAAGCGCGGGTTACTAGCAATAATTCTAATTTTATCACCTATTACATAGTTTGATTTTATTTTTACATCTTCTAAACAACTATTTAATGTAGTGAGCAAGTCCTCTGTAGCATTGTTTGTGCGTGGTGTGGTGCAAGAGTATGTATGTAAATACGCGTCAAACTTTCGTACATATCGGCGATTCAAAAGTGTTACAGTACAAGCCATGTTACTAGAACAAAAGATTCCGATTTAGGTGTCTGTTTTTGTAACAATATAAATACTACAAAGGACTAATAAGCCGCATTGAAACATAAACAGAAAAATACTGATATTACGGTTGTATAACATTCGGTTGTATAACAAGTCATGTCGTGAAAGCTAAGGGGAGGGCATGCGAAAATCTTACATGATACACAGGTTAGCGAATACTAACAACCAATCATTACATGAGTCACAATCACAACAATGAGTCGACATTAGATATATTATATATAAAGTCTTGGTGTGCATTCTACGGGTGTTCTACATAGACAACAGATGTTGTTAATTAAACGAGAACAGTCTAGATAAGATGTGGCATGTCCACAAGGTAGTGCGACTGTGTTAATTTCCTTACTTAAACAAATTTTACATATAATACGTTGATTCACCTCTGTGTTTACCTCAGGTGTTTCCACGTCTTCCACATTTTTGGAGATATCAATGATAATACAAAGATCTGTGCGTATAGTTCGTTTAAATGGGCCTGTATGTATAAAATTGCTTGTAGCAGCTCTGATTTCACTATAAGCACGTAGAGGAGTAGGCGAACCGTTGTCGTGAAATGTTGTTAATCGAACACTCATCAAAGTAATGTCTTTATTCGTTATATAATAAGTCTTACCATTTTCATAAAAAAAAACCAGCTTCTGCGTGTTTTTTAGCAGAAATATTCCTATTTGTAAATGTTTTTAGACGTTCTTCGACTGTCCACAGTTTTTGAGCTTGTTTATAGGCAATCAGAAAACAACAATCGTGTTTGTGTTTATCTAACGGTATGTCATCTGCAAGGCATTTATTATAAACAACACCGCAAAAAGCACATAAGACTTTATCATTTACACCTGTATAATAGAAACCTGCAACAGCTAGTACTATCGGTTTGATGGGGTGGCTGGGCATCCATTCCTCAAAAGACTTCAAGCGCTTGATGATTACAGGGTACAGTAGATGTGTGGTTATCATTTTTTCTACAATAAAAAATCAACTATTTCAGCCATCAGTCGTGAAGTATGTAAGAGCAACTTTATTGTCTGGTTAGCACATTTTAGATGAAAAGATTTAAATAAAAAATAAGAAAAACGACACATCGTTATTAATGTATGGTTGCTAGGCTTTTATGTTTTTTTTTGTAGAAGATACTGTGCTAACATGTTTGCGGCGTGCGTCTCTAACGGCCATTTTATAGAAGGTTTTATTACTAGACGGTACACCTGTACGACACTTATGACACCGAAAAGATACAAAACTTGTTGATAGAGGTTGACTAACCACACGCTTGGTATGTTTGACACACGCTACACCTGATCAGACTAGTAAAAATATTTTCATGATTTCGCCTAGACATCTAAAAAAGTAGATCTATATTAATGTTTATATCAATGCTTTGAATGTCAATAGTCAAGATTATGTCAGACAAAAAAGGAGTGGAAAAAAACATTGTATGAATGCTTAGAAAAACATACCTATGAATACTCTTATTGTTTACAATTATTTGTTTTAACACGTTTACGTCGAGCATCTCTGACAGTCATTTTATAGAAACCGTTACGATTGGTATCTTCACCTGTACGACAAGCATGACAACGAAACGCTGCTACATTGATCGTACCTGGTTGACTTATACAGGGTTGATACGTCTTACATGTGCTACACAAAAGCATGCATGCATACTTGTGCACCATCACAACACGACGGTTCATCTAAAAAATATCTACATTTTTATACGTGTTTTTATCAATATGAGGCTCAAAAGTATAAACTGTCTAGACTTGCTGTTTTAGTCGTTAAAGCATTATTTTTTCAAAAAATTACAAAAAACAAACGACTACGCATTGTAGGAAAACAACCGACTACAAAATTGTAAGGGTACACATATTTTACATGATAAAAAACTCTGTGGCACATTAGTAATTATAGAGGCATGTCACTTAGTAGATATAGAGGCTTAAAAATTCGCTACGCACGCTACAAGATGCCTACAAGGCATAAACACTATTTGAAGTTCTGCGTTCAAACAGTTCAAAACCAAACTAATGCTCTGTAAAAATATATAGCAAATCACAAATAACCTTTTTTTATTTTCAACATTCTCTTGTGTGTCTTTGAAATTAAATGGTTAACAAACCAAGATCTTGAGAACTCTTTGTGATTTTTGCTAAAACCAGATTTTAACACAGTCGACAAGATGCAGGACGAGGCTGAAAGATGTCATCAATGACACACTAACAGAGTGTAAGAGAGGGTTGCAGAGACGTACAGAGGGTAGGAGAGGCGTACAGAGGATAGCAGAGACGTACAGAGGGTAGCAGAGACAGGAGCTGTGGGTATCTGAGACATGCTGTGACGAGGTGTGACATGATAAGAGGATAGACTAAGAGATAGATAAAAAGAGGTTAGTCTTTGTATGTGGGTATATTTTATAAAATATACCCACATACAAAGACTAACCTCTTTTTGTTATACGTGGTATACAGCCAGCTACAGGAATTATTTTCCTTGTGGATTTTAAGATATATATATATATATATATATATATATATATATATATATATATATATATATATATATATATATATAGAGAGAGAGAGAGAGAGAGAGATAGATATAAAGAGAGAGTTTGATGTGTGCTAACGCATAGGTTGTTTTTTAGCAGACGTTGTTGTACGTTTATTACCCCGGTTTGTAAATTTTTTAAAATGATTTAATCCTGTCACACCCATTCGGCAAAAATAACACCGAAAATGAACGAGGTTGTGTGTATAGGGTTGACCCATACATGCTTTATATTCACCACAATTTATACATAGTAACAATTTCATGTGTACACCTTCACCATTCCATATACCATCTGAAACAACAACGCCTTTGTAATTTTACGCAAATTCTGCAGTATCACATAAAAATTCTTAGACGATCGGTTATCACGCATCGACACATAGCGCATTTATGTACAATGTAACCACAGTCTGTGCATGTGACAAGATGCCTACAAGGCATAAATACTATTTGAAGTTCAGCGTTTAAACAGATTCTGCAACACTTATCAGTGTTAGCACGAACCTCTGCGCTCATTAATAATATACACATATCTGTGTGCACTATGTACTTAAAACCCGAATAAAAAAAGCCTTCCTTTGCTAAATCTTCAGCATCTCGTCGTGGTTGTGACTTAAAAGTCTTTAATCTTACTTCGTACGAAGATACATCTGTCATGGCTACAAATCGCAAAGCTGACCCATTAAAGAAATAACCAGCCTTCGCGTACTGACATGCATCGTCGCCGGACCATTTAGCAAAGGTGTTTAACCGTTCCTCATAGGAAACTAATTTTTTTATTTCACTAAAAAGCTTTCTAAAACAACATGTTGCTTTATGTTTTTTCATCGGGATGTCTGTAGCCAACCACTTATTTACTGATGTGTCACAGAATTTACATCGTACTTTATCATTATGACCTGTGTAACTAAAGCCTGCTATGCTCAAATGTATAGGTTTTATTGGGTGGGAGATGGGCCAGTTTTTATAAGAAGTCAGTCGTTTAGATAGTGAACGATATTCCAACATAGTGAACGATATTCCAACAGCTTAGCTGACATGACTAAAAAAATGACACAATTTTACAAAACGCCTAAAAATAGTCTATTGATTAAAATGACGAGGATGATGGAAAAACCAGATTCAGCAAAGCCTTTACTACACAATCTATTCATATTACACTGAAATATTTGCAAACTCCTTGTTGGCGAACCATTACATTCGTGGCCTCCTTGTGTGATGAAATTAAGACAAAACAGCTAGGTGATCAGCAGAAAGACAAGAGACACAGCTGGCCAGTGAAACAACCGGATAGAGATACCATCAGAGACGTTGTCATGGTCAATTTGTAGTCAGCGCTATCATCGTACAGTCATCCAGTACACAGCATCAAGTCTGCCCCATCAATACATACGACCGATAGCCTGTCATTGTAGTCATCGACCTGTGAGGACCAAGTCATCCTGTACTCAGCATTCAGTCAGTGTCCTGTCAGTGTCCTGTCAGTGTACTCATCGTCCTGTGAGGACCAAGTAAGCCTGTAGTCAGCGTCTAGTCAGCGTTGAGTCAGCGTTGAGTCAGCGTCACGTCAGCGTCAAGTAAGCCTGTAGTCAGCCTATTGTCAGCCTCTAGTAACCGACTATAAATAGTGCTTTTAACTAGAGAATCAGCATTCCGTCGTATGATGTCGAACAGAGAATAACGTATTACGCAGCTTGCTAAAATTATTAGACAAACGTACCAAGCTCTAAAAAGAATGTAGAGTGATCAGCAAGAACAGCTCGAAACAATTTTAACACCTGAACCTCTTACAGAAATCAACAATTATCTGAACACTACACATCAATCGGAGAAGCATGAAGACACCTGCGAACATCAAAACAATACGCCTCAGTCGGTCAGCGATCACCTTCAAAAATATTGGCAACATTCAGCGGATATCGATAGAGCTTACGGGCCGCAGTATATTTGGGAGACTGATAAATGGGTATTGAACAATATGGAAATAAAGTTTACTCTTAAACATATAATGCTTAACGATAACCAGTACAAAGCTACTCCTGGCTTATATAATTTGCTATTCTACAAGAAACCGCAAGACTTTACACCAAACGATTGCATTAACTATAAAAAAATATTAGAAGTCACAGGTATTCATCGAGATTCCCGAGGATATTTGAGACATCAATCATTCCCAGATAAATTCAATAAAATCATGAAACCCCTGTATGTTGAAGAAGAAAGAAGAAGAAAGCCATCTTCAAAACATTTGCCGGACGGACGAGTTCAAATGGTGAAGCAAAAAGAAAACACACACAGGTGGAGCAGCTAAAGACCAAACATGAAGCTTCAAATGAAACGTCAAAGCGAAAAGAAAAAACATTTGGAAAGCAGCACACCTGTTGACAAGTCAAAAACTAATCAGAGCCCAGAAAGTGGACAGCTATACGAGGAATTGAGTAAAATATGGCACCTCTATAATGAAAACAATGATCCGAATTTCCTAGTAGAGGGACTTAAAACTATTTCAAAAGCCAATGCCTTAAATGGAAAAGAAGCAGAATTATTAGTAGACGAATTGCACCATCTAGATATTATTGAATAAAACAACCGTTGGAAGATTGATTTGCACTTACATTTTGTATATGATTTATATATTAAAATATATTATATGAAAATTGGTATTTTATTTGCAATTCCTCCTCCGCAATTATTGTTTTTTTCTAAAAGCCTGGTAAAATACTAACGTCGTCTACGTGCTACACAGGTAGACCATTTTAAGCATCCAATAATTAAAATGTATTGTGTGATACTATTTTTAAAACACAGCTGTTTATCACGGGCGTAACCGCAGTTTACTGATTATCTTACAGGCATAAACACTACTAACCTTGAAAATATCTTAGACATCCGATTTTACGAAAAACAATAAAAACCATAATTGTACTGTACATACATAACAGACTGTAGGACAAAATTGAAAATACAGGACACACGCACATGCTATTTTGTTTTACCTTTATGATTTAGACGATGGACAACCGTTTTGTATGTTCGGCCACAAACCCTACATTTTAAATGCTCATTCATGTGCTTCTTTGAAGAAGGTCTGTTGCAATATTTACACATATATACACGACCTCTTTTCTTAAGAATTAATAAAGAATCCATCTGAAAAAAATAACCCTGAATAATAAAAAAGACACCAAGTCTATTTTCTATAAATGATCAAAATTGCTGGTTGCCATATACAACGACAATATTCTAGAAAAGTTACGAAGAATATGTATTCAGAGAGAAGTTAAAATATCTCCAGAAGACACATATATTTAAATGTATACGGATAGCAAGCAGGAAAAACTACAAAAAGACCACTCCCTAGAAATCAAGAAGGCTAGATTTTTCATCATTTCACAAATTCAAATAACAAAGAACTGTTATGTAGTGATACACAAAATGGAACAGCACAAACTTTTGTCTATACACATACTATGTGTCTGTCAGATACAAACTATAGAAAAAACACGCAAATTTAACGATTAGACAGCCATAAAAACAAGAAAGGGTATGTAACAGAAAAACTTTTGTCTATACAAATACTAATTATGTGCCTATCAAATACAAACTATAGAAAAAACACGCAAATTTAACGATTAGACAGCCATAGAAAACAAACAAGGGGATGTAACAGAAAAAACTTTTGTCTATACAAATACTAATTATGTGCCTATCAGATACAAACGACAAAAGCAAGAACACTAGAAAATTCAAAAATGCAGAAGAACAGACGCAGCCATTTCGTACATAAAAATGACTGAATATCAAAGGTACAGAAGTAAAATGCAGAAGAAAAAACTACTTGTCTACGAACACGCCTAGCCAAAACAGCACTATTTTAAAACACTGCCTGTAAAAATTATCTGCCTGCTCTCGATCATAAAATGCCAAAAATGCCAAAAATAAAAACGTAAAAGAAAGTAGAAACACACAAAAAACAAACATATTGTCTACGAAAAAATTAGAGAGCATTTGAAATGTGACATAATCGACAAAATCGTGGAACAAACCTCTCAAAATCGTAGAAAACACAAGTACTACAATATTATGTATTTTGCTGTTTTTTTTTTGTATGTTGTAAACATATGGAGACAAACTCTAGAAACAGAACTGGAGAAAAACTTTTGTCTATACAAATACTAATTATGCGCCTATCAAATACAAACTATAGACAAAACAGCAAAACACGCAAATTTAACGATTAGACCGCCATAGAAAACAAACAAGGGGTGTAACAGAAAAAACTTTTGTCTATACAAATACTAATTATGTGCCTATCAGATACAAACGACAAAAGCAAGAACACTAGAAAATTCAAAAATGCAGAAGAACAGACGCAGCCATTTCGTACATAAAAATGACTATGTGCCTATCAGATACAAACGACAAAAGCAAGAACACTAGAAAATTCAAAAATGCAGAAGAACAGACGCAGCCATATCGTACATAAAAATGACTGAATATCAAAGGTACAGAAGTAAAATGCAGAAGAAAAAACTAATTGTCTACGAACACGCCTAGCCAAGACAGCAATATTTTAGCAGCCATTTCGTACATAAAAATGACTGAATATCAAAGGTACAAAAGTAAAATGCAGAAGAAAAAACTACTTGTCTACGAACACGCCTAGCCAAAACAGCACTATTTTAAAACACTGCCTGTAAAAATTATCTGCCTGCTCTCGATCATAAAAATGCCAAAAATAAAAACGTAAAAGAAAGTAGAAACACACAAAAAACAAACATATTGTTTACGAAAAAATTAGAGAGCATTTGAAATGTGACATAATCGACAAAATCGTGGAACAAACCTCTTAAAATCGTAGAAAAAACAAGTACTACAATGTTATGTATTTGCTGTTTTTTTTTGTATGTTGTAAACATATGGAGACAAACTCTAGAAACAGAACTGGAATACAGATTAGCCGCATACTAGATTGGATACATAAGCAGCTAGAGCCTGTATAGAGCAACTATTCTGTATGTTTTCTGCACGAACAGTTACAGATTTTTACAAAAAACTTTTTCACGTTGGGAACTTAGACAAAATTCGAAGTATTTTGACATTTTTTGTTTTTTTTTCAAATTGAATTAATAAACGACTCCTGCATTTCCTTTGTATTTATGACTGTTTTTAGCCAAGTTACAGATTTTTACACAAAACTTTTTCACATTGGGAACTTAGACAAAATTCGAAGTATTTTTACATTTTTTGTTTTTCAAATTGAATTAATAAACGACTCTCGCATTTCCTTTGCATTTATGACTGTTTTTAGCCAAGTTACAGATTTTTACACAAAACTTTTTCACATTGGGAACTTAGACAAAATTCGAAGTATTTTTACATTTTTTGTTTTTTCAAATTGAATTAATAAACGACTCCCGCATTTCCTTTGTATTTATGACTGTTTTTAGCCAAGTTACAGATTTTTAAACAAAACTTTTTCACATTGGGAACTTTTTCATATTGTCTACGAAATATTACACGCCCAGCCAAAACAGCAATATTTTAGAACCTAGAGCACTTCCTGTAAAA
Source organism: Diabrotica undecimpunctata (assembly GCF_040954645.1). Classification (NCBI taxonomy): domain Eukaryota; kingdom Metazoa; phylum Arthropoda; class Insecta; order Coleoptera; family Chrysomelidae; genus Diabrotica; species Diabrotica undecimpunctata. Next base: position 51,226,778 of record NC_092810.1, on the reverse strand, counting down.
TTATTAGCTGGCTCAATCATAAAAATGCCTGAATATAAAAAATAATAAAAAAACGTGAAGAAGGTAGAAACACGTAAAAGAAAATGTAAAAGAAAACATATTGTCTACGAAAAAATTTAAGCACTGACAAAAACTGGAATATTTTAGAAAAAACATGCAAAATTTTAGGTACTGGTCCCTCAGAAAAAAGGTTTATTGTAACTCTTAGTAAAATTAAGATTGGACAGAAGAGGAAAAAACGAAAAGAATGCAAGAAAAACTAGAGAATTCAAGAAAATCATGGCTCTTAAAATACAGAATAAAATACGCCTAATTAGCCGTTTCGTACATAAAAATGACTGAATATCAAAGGTAAGGTACAGACAAAAATGCAGAAGAAAAAAAAAACATATTGTCTACACGAAATATTATTCGCCTAGCCACAACAGCAGCAATATTTTAGAACCTAGAGCACTTCCTGTAAAATTATTAGCTGGCTCAATCATAAAAATGCCTGAATATAAAAAATAATAAAAAAACGTGAAGAAGGTAGAAACACACAAAATAAAATGTAACAGAAAACATATTGTCTACGAAAAAATTTAAGCACTGACCAAACTAGAATATTTTAGAAAAAACGTGCAAAATTTTAGGTACTGGTCCCTCAGAAAAATGGTTTATTGTAACTCTTAGTAAAATTAAGATTGGACAGAAGAGGAAAAAACGAAAAGAATGCAAGAAAAACTAGAGAATTCAAGAAAATCATGGCTCTTAAAATACAGAATAAAATACGCCTAATTAACCGTTTCGTACACAAAAAGACTGAATATCAAAGGTAAGGTACAGAAGTAAAAATGCAGAAGAAAAAAAACATATTGTCTACACGAAATATTACACGCCTAGCCAAAACAGCAGCAATATTTTAGATTCTAGAGCACTGCCTGTAAAATTATTAGCTGGCTTGATCATAAAAATGCCTGAATATAAAAAATAATAAAAAAACGTGAAGAAGGTAGAAACACACAAAAGAAAATGTAACAGAAAACATATTGTCTACGAAAAAATTTAAGCACTGACCAAAACTGGAATATTTTAGAAAAAACGTGCAAAATTTTAGGTACTGGTCCCTCAGAAAAAAGGTTTCTGTAACTCTCAGTAAAATTAAGATTGGACCGAAGAGGAAAAAACGAAAAGAATGCAAGAAAAACTGGAGAATTCAAAAAAATCATGGCTCTTAAAATACAGAATAACAGACGCCTAATTAGCCGTTTCGTACATAAAATGACCGAATATCAAAGGTAAGGTACAGAAGTAAAAAATGCAGAAGAAAAAAAAAATCATATTGTTTACGAAATATTACACGCCTAGCCAAAAAAAGCAATATTTAGAACCTAGAGCACTTCCTGTAAAATTATTAGCTGGCTCAATCATAAAAATGCCTGAATATAAAAAATAATAAAAAAACGTGAAGAAGGTAGAAACACACAAAAGAAAATGTAACAGAAAACATATTGTCTACGAAAAAATTTAAGCACTGACCAAAACTGTAATATTTGTAGAAAAAACGTGCAAAATTTTAGGTACTGGTCCCTCAGAAAAAAGGTTTCTGTAACTCTCAGTAAAATTAAGATTGGACAGAAGAGGAAAAAACGAAAAGAATGCAAGAAAAACTGGAGAATTCAAGAAAATCATGGCTCTTAAAATACAGAATAACAGACGCCTAATTAGCCGTTTCGTACATAAAAATGACCGAATATCAAAGGTAAGGTACAGAAGTAAAAAATGCAGAGGAAAAAAAATCATATTGTTTACGAAATATTACACGCCTAGCCACAACAGCAGCAATATTTTAGAACCTAGAGCACTTCCTGTAAAATTATTAGCTGGCTCAATCATAAAAATGCCTGAATATAAAAAATAATAAAAAAACGTGAAGAAGGTAGAAACACACAAAAGAAAATGTAACAGAAAACATATTGTCTACGAAAAAATTTAAGCACTGACCAAAACTGTAATATTTTAGGAAAAACGTGCAAAATTTTAGGTACTGGTCCCTCAGAAAAAAGGTTTCTGTAACTCTCAGTAAAATTAAGATTGGACAGAAGAGGAAAAAACGAAAAGAATGCAAGAAAAACTGGAGAATTCAAGAAAATCATGGCTCTTAAAATACAGAATAACAGACGCCTAATTAGCCGTTTCGTACATAAAAATGACCGAATATCAAAGGTAAGGCACAGAAGTAAAAAATGCAGAAGAAAAAAAAAACATATTGTCTACGAAATATTACACGCCTAGCCAAAACAGCAATATTTTAGAACCTAGAGCACTGCCCGTAAAATTATTAGCTGGCTTGATCATAAAAATGACTGAATATAAAAAATAATAAAAAAACGTGAAGAAGACGTGGATATAAAAAATAATAAAAAAACGTGAAGAAGGTAGAAACACACAAAAGAAAATGTAACAGAAAACATATTGTCTACGAAAAAATTTAAGCACTGACCAAAACTGGAATATTTTAGAAAAAACGTGCAAAATTTTAGGTACTGGTCCCTCAGAAAAAAGGTTTCTGTAACTCTCAGTAAAATTAAGATTGGACAGAAGAGGAAAAAACGAAAGAATGCAAGAAAAACTGGAGAATTCAAGAAATCATGGCTTTTAAAATACAGAATACCAGACGCCTAATTAGCCGTTTCGTACATAAAAATGACCGAATATCAAAGGTAAGGCACAGAAGTAAAAAATGCAGAAGAAAAAAAAAACATATTGTCTACGAAATATTACACGCCTAGCCAAAACAGCAATATTTTAGAACCTAGAGCACTGCCCGTAAAATTATTAGCTGGCTTGATCATAAAAATGACTGAATATAAAAAATAATAAAAAAACGTGAAGAAGACGTGGATATAAAAAATAATAAAAAAACGTGAAGAAGGTAGAAACACACAAAAGAAAATGTAACAGAAAACATATTGTCTACGAAAAAATTTAAGCACTGACCAAAACTGGAATATTTTAGAAAAAACATGCAAAATTTTACGGTACTGGTCCTTCAGAAAAAAGGTTTATTGTAACTCTCAGTAAAATTAAGATTGGACAGAAGAGGAAAAAACGAAAAGAATGCAAGAAAAACTAGAGAATTCAATACAATCATGGCTCTTAAAATACAGAATAACAGACGCCTAATTAGCCGTTTCGTACATAAAAATGACTGAATATCAAAGGTAAGGCACAGAAGTAAAAATGCAGAAGAAAAAACATATTGTCTACACGAAATATTATTCGCCTAGCCACAACAGCAGCAATATTTTAGAACCTAGAGCACTGCCTGTAAAATTATTAGCTGGCTTGATCATAAAAATGCCTGAATATAAAAAATAATAAAAAAACGTGAAGAAGGTAGAAACACACAAAAGAAAATGTAACATTAAACATATTGTCTACAAAAAAATTTAAGCACTGACCAAAACTGGAATATTTTAGAAAAAACATGCAAAATTTTACGGTACTGGTCCCTCAGAAAAAGGTTTATTGTAACTCTCAGTAAAATTAAGATTGGACAGAAGAGGAAAAAACGAAAAGAATGCAAGAAAAACTAGAGAATTCAAGACAATCATGGCTCTTAAAATACAGAATAACAGACGCCTAATTAGCCGTTTCGTACATAAAAATGACTGAATATCAAAGGTAAGGCACAGAAGTAAAAATGCAGAAGAAAAAACATATTGTCTACACGAAATATTATTCGCCTAGCCACAACAGCAGCAATATTTTAGAACCTAGAGCACTGCCTGTAAAATTATTAGCTGGCTTGATCATAAAAATGCCTGAATATAAAAAATAATAAAAAAACGTGAAGAAGGTAGAAACACACAAAAGAAAATGTAACAGAAAACATATTGTCTACAAAAAAATTTAAGCACTGACCAAAACTGGAATATTTTAGAAAAAACATGCAAAATTTTACGGTACTGGTCCCTCAGAAAAAAGGTTTATTGTAACTCTCAGTAAAATTAAGATTGGACAGAAGAGGAAAAAACGAAAAGAATGCAAGAAAAACTAGAGAATTCAAGAAAATCATGGCTCTTAGAATACAGAATAACAGACACCTAATTAGCGGTTTCGTACATAAAAATGACCGAATATAAAAGGTAAGGTACAGAAGTAAAAAATGCAGAAGCAAAAAAAAACATATTGTCTACGCAATATTATACTGTCTGTAAAATTATTAGCTGGCTCGATCATAAAAATATCTGAATATAAAAAATAATAAAAAACGTGATGAAGGTAGAAACACACAAAGGAAAATGTAACAAAAAACATATTGTCTACGAAAAAAATTTGAGAGCACTTGAAATGTGACATACCATAAAAAACGACAAAATCTTGAAAAAACCTTTCAAAATTGTAGAAAAAACAAGTACTACAATGTTATGTATTTGCTTTTTTTGTATGTTGTAAAGACATGGAGACAAACTCTAGAACAAACCAGAAGAACTGGAATAAGCAATACAGATTAGCCACATACTAGATTGGATACATGAGCCGCTAAAACCTGTAGAGCTATATCACTAATCTGTATATTCGTAGCTGCATGTATACGAACCAGCAGAAAGGAAAACTCAGAAAATAGATCGAACACAAATTAACGTATGTACTCCGTGAATTCAGGAAAAGGACCAGCGCACAACAAGGTAAGAGACACAAAAGGAGCCCTAACACTATAGAATATAAACTAGAAAAAATATAGAATAGAACAATATAGAAAAAAATATATCTCTGCTTTATAGACATGGAAAACCCATTTGGAAAATCTCACGGTATTAGACAATGGATGTCACAACCCTGTACTATTCATGAGGACAACAAAATACAAAAAAAAACTATTAACGCTTACCTTATATTCCTTTGACGTTTCTTCTTCCTCTTTTTTTTTACGTCTCTTCCTACGGTTTCGCTGTTTGTAACTACTGTAACCAAAAACAAAAGATCTATAAGTAAGAACGTACAAAAGACACGTACAAGGAAAATTCAGAACCTTGTTTGTAAATAGTAACACATCACCCCACAGACAGACAACAAAATACAAAAAAAATGGAATATTAACGCTTACCTTATATTCCTTTGACGTTTCTTCATCTTTTTTTGGACGTCTCTTCCTACGGTTTCACTGTTTGTAACTACTGTAACCAAAACAAAAGATCTATAAGTAAGAGCGCACAAAAGACACGTACAAGGAAAATTCAGAACCTTGTTTGTAAATAATAACACATCACCTCACAGACAGACAACAAAATACAAAAAAAAAATGAATTATTAACGCTTACCTTATATTCACAGGGTACTTGATGAACTTGCCTCGGGTGTATCTTATTAGCTAACACAAAAAACTAGAAGAGATGCTGCTCCAGAAAAATTCGCAAACTGTTTGAAAAAAAAAAAACTTAAGACCGATCTTTTATAGAGACGTTTTGTGGTACGCCATCGTTGCTGTGGAAAATCTTTATTTAACAAAGGCACCAATATGACCATAAACTTTTGTTTTATCATTATATGGTTTTGTATACGACCAAATTTGACTTCCGGTTCTTACAAATATGCTGTATTATCTAATATGCTGTACCGAGATATTAGATAAAATAGATATTTTTAATATTAGAGCGTTTTATCTACTATGAGTAATGACTAAAACCAAAATGTTTTTTCCATTTTTTCGTTAAAATAATTATTTTATTTTCGAGAGACTTGGCATTTACAAAACACTATACCTGTACATTTTTTCGAACGCTTCTAATGAGTTAACCGGTTGGTTACTATTAATTATTGTATTATGTTTATTAGTTCTATGTAAAAATATGCGAGGTGTGAATTTCCTTAGTATTTATGACTTTTTAGCCAAGTTACAGATTTTTTACAAAATTTTTTGATTTTGTGGAAGTTCGAAGTATTCTGACATTTTTTTTTCCAATTTAATTAATGAACGACTCTCGCATTACTTTAGTATTATTTTATGACTGTTTTCAGCCAAGTTACAAATTTTTACAAACATTTTTTCATATTGTAGACAAAATTTTTTCATTCCCTTTCACGCTTTACACACCCTCGCTCCCCTCTACCCAGCGGCACACACCAACGCGATGACTCACCGACAGTCACGCTACAACCGACGCCTCCCCGACGCTACGACTCACCATCCGTCGCTCATCACAGGAACGCTTTACCCGACGCGATGCCACACATCATATGCCACATATGTGGCATAAATTTGCACTTAACTTTTTTGCTCTTTGAGTTACCAGTATTTGTGATAAAAAATATTAAAGATACATTATTTTAACAAAAAAAAGATATACCTGTTAATAACTTCAAAACTCAACAGTTTTCGAGATAATCGCATTTTACAAATCAGCTGCATAATTCTGATTTAAGGCAATTACTCCAGGCAACGAAGGAAAAATAGACAAAAACATTCATCATCATCATCATCATCATCATCATCTTGGTGCTACAGCCCTTAGAGGGCCTACACCTTCTCAAGTTTTCTACGCCATTCTATTCTGTCCCTCGCTTGCATTTTCCAGTTGCCGACTCCGATCTTCTCGGCATCTTGTGTTACCCCGTCCATCCACCTCAGCTTTGGTCTACCCCGTCTTCTCATTCCCACGAGTTGCGCTGTTAGAATCTTTTTTATCATGTTTAACTCAGGGGCCCGGGCTACATGTCCTGCCCACTGCAGGTGGTTTCGCTTAATTATAGTGGTAATATCTTTACCACCAAACGTATGCTTGTAGATATTCTGCAGTTCAAAGTTATATCTACGCCTCCATATTCCGTTCTCACAGACTGCTCCGAATATCTTGCGTAGCACCTTTCTTTCAAAAATGGATAGAGCGGATTCATCTGTTTTCGTTAGCGTCCATGCCTCTGATCCATATGTGAGAACGGGGACTATCAGTGTTCTATACAGCCTTATACGAGTTTTTTGAGACAGACGTTTGTTAGCTAAGTACTTTGATAGACCATGATAACACCTGTTTGCAATTATTATTCGCCTTTTTATTTCCTCAGATGTGTTATTATTGGGGTTAACCGATGTCCCTAGATATATGAACTCTTTGACTGCTTCGAAGTTTTGGTCATTGATGATTAAATTTGTGTCAACATTTCCAGCTCTTGTGTTTGTGTTAGTCGCCATGAATTTGGTTTTATTTTGATTTATCTGTAACCCCATTCGTTCTGCTGCTGCTACTAGCTCGGTTAGGATTTCCGCAGTTCTCGTCCTAGTTCTTGTTATAATGTCCACGTCGTCTGCATATGCTAGAATTTGGACTGATCTATTAAATATTGTTCCCCTGCTATCTAAATTAGCGTCTCGTACAACTTTTTCTAAGGCGAGTCGTTTTGAATTTTTACTGCTGATAGCATCTTCGCCATTGTCACTTTTATCAAACATATGAGTTTTTTTGGAATTCCTAACTCATTCATAGCGTTGTAAAGACTTGGTCTTAAGACACTGTCATATGCCGCTTTAAAATCGACAAAAATATGATACATATCTATGTTAAACTCTTGCGCTTTTTCGTGGATCTGTCGTAGTGTAAAGATCTGGTTAATGGTTGAACGTCCACGCCTGAATCCCGCCTGATATTCTCCTAGAAACATTTCAGTATAAGGCTTTAATCTCTCGTGCAAAATATTTGACAATATCTTGTATGCTGTATTTAGGAGAGTTATTCCGCGGTAGTTATTGCATTCCAGTTGGTTTCCCTTTTTGTGTAATGGGCAAATTAAGCCTAAGCTCCATTCTTCAGGCATTTGCTCCTCAGACCAAATTCTACAAACAATTTCTCGCATCACCTTTGTGAGCTGCTCTCCACCGTGCTTAAATAACTCTGCTGGGATGCCATCTCTACCTGGGGACCTATGGTTCCTTAGTTTTTCTATAGATATTTTCACTTCATCTACCGAGGGGGGTTCCACGAGTTCCTCATTTCGGTATTCCAGCTCTATATTGTTAGTAGGTTCCCCTTCCAGCAACTCTCGAAAGTGCTCTACCCATCGTAAAAGGATATCCTCTTTGTTGGTAAGTAAGTTACCTTCCTTATCATTACAATAGTTGATTCTTGGTTTGAATTCTTTTCTAATAATATTTATTTGATGATAGAACTTTCTTGTTTCTCCGTGACTCATATGGCTTTCGAGTTGTTCTAATATGTCATTTTCCAAGTCTCGTTTCTTTTTTCGGTGTATGCGTTTTTCCTCTCTCCTTAAGTTTTTGTATCTATCTATTGTTGTTCTAGTTTTTCGTTGTTGCATGGTCCTAAATGCCTCGTTCTTCTCATCTGTTATTTTTTTGCAGTCTTGGTCGAACCAGTCGTTTCTTTCTTGGGTTCGGGATATTCCCAATGACAAAAACATTAATAAATCTAAAATTTGGTATAAAATACCTTTAACTAAAGTTAATATTTAACGAAATATTAAATAAAATAAATATATCAGCAGGATAATTAATAATAGGATTTGACAAAACACAGAATAATAGGATTTTACATTAAACATTTTATGTTTTATGTTAAATTAAAATCATAATCAAAACATTTTGTTTACAAACCAAATTAGGAAATAGTTAAACTAAATAACAAAACTTTTTGTTAAAGTAATTGTTCGATATGTCCACCATTTTCATTAATTCATTTGTCAATATATTCCATAAAAATCATCTCATATTAAATAGCATCATTGGTTCTACAGAAACTGCTGCAGTATTTATTTCTTTTATAGTTGGTTGCGAATGTTTATGGAATTCTTATAGACACGTTTTTTAATACGCCCCATACACCAAAATCAAGCGGATTAAATTCTGGGCTAGGTGGTGGCTATAATGTATATTGGATGAATATGTTCTTTTGGATACATATCCAAATCTTATGATATATTATGGAACTACATCTTATTTATCGCAGAGGTTAAATAATGTATTAAACTGTGATGTATCTCATTCATTGGTTACTTATATACACACAGAATAACCTATCGATGACATTACTTATTTATATGATTACGTTACAGCTTACGAGTAACTATAATTACATCTCGAACAAATGGAATATTATGATTTACTAACGAACTAATATTATGCTGAACTAAATTGCCTGTGTGTTTACTATATTTATAACAATATCGGTTAAAAGGTCAACGATGATGGTTTCGTAAAAATGCTGAGTCTTTAAGGTTAGATTTGTAGCAAAAGTATTATGAAACAAGACACATATGTGTCCTCAATACCTGTGCTTTAGTTTCTAATTGTCCTAATAAAAATGGGTAAACAATTTACGTAATGAATAATAAGTATTCCTTTGGGATTTTTTATAAATTAAATAATCTGCATCTTTCTTAATATAAACATTTTATTAAAGCAAGTTAGCTTAAATCGTAATATTTCAAAGTGCAGAATCTACGGTTTTTGTTTGTACAATTACTTAAGGACACCCTGTATATATAACCTAACCTAACTATATCTAAAACAATGAGCGCCTTCTCTAGTCGAAATATTTAAATTGTTAATAGGTAAAAATTTAGCGGGTTTGATAAAATATATGTACTTTATGTTAGATTTAGTACAAAATTTAGTTTAATACAAAAGCCTGAAAAATAAATATTTTAAAACAGCGACTTGAACGCCGATAAATGATATGAAAACCACAAGCCGTTATCTACTGTAAAAGAATAGAAAATTCTATTTGTTTGAAAATAATTCTGTCGGAGAGAACCGCAAACTCGGCGTAGGGCCGATAAAGAATGCAAAAGACAAACAACGAAAATTATACGCTTGAAATGACAGGAAATACGGAAAACCGCAAACTCGGTGTAGTTGTCAATAAGGTATACAAATAGTTTACAATATTACGATTTACATATTATATTCGGTATGTGAAAATTTTATTTATTTATGAAAAAGTAGAAAATTGTATATATAAGTAAAGATAATTCATAATGTCGTGGACCTGACGTAATCATTTAGTGACGTCAATCTACGAACGAAACAATGATATCAGGCATTGCTAAAAGCACGCAGTTCTCTTCAGTGCGTTATCGTAGACAGAGACGAGCTAGTTTTTGCGTTAGCTTTAATATTTTTATTTTTTTTTGTGAACAATCGTTTTTTTTAATATTTTATTATTTTTTGGATCATTCTGAATAAAAAAGGTTAATTGTAATTTTTCTCTAAAGTTGATCGTTTTCAACCCATAAACAATTTAAAACTGAAAAAAAAACAACGAAAAATGATGATTGAAGACTCAAAAACGCACAATTATTTTTGAATTCACCAAACCTTGTTCTATCAGTTTCTGATACTTTAGTTTGGGCTTATTTTAATTTAAAAACATGGTTTTTAGTTGTTTGAGGCCCTTATCACAACCTAAAAATGGATTTATACAAAACTTTTTAATAAATTAGGACCACTTTTTATATGAGCGACCTCTTGAACATTATTTTGCGGTATTTTATGAAAGTGATTATGCAAAAAATCTCATGGGAATATTTTTCCCAAGGAATTCGAGGTTCTCGTCTCGTTTCGCTGAATTTAAAACCCAAATCCTATTATTTTTCTATCATACATTGATTTTTTTTTGTTTAAATTAATGTGTCTCGGGTGCAATGACCATTGACACAAACAATATTGTGTACAATAATTACAATAAGCATATGTAACTAATTGCTACAGTTAATCTGTAAGCGTAGAACCTATGACTAAATAATATAAGTAAAGTACATGGAAAACAAGGGGTCATATTCTGTTGAACAACTGAATGTCTTTTTCAAGAAACCAATTAGGTTAAAGACTTGATCGCGTGAGTTTAAAACGTCTTTGATATTAGACTAAAGTTTATGTTGCACTCTGTGTTTTGCGTACTGGGGACACTCGATCAGGATGTGTTTCACACTTAATGCACTTGAGCAGATTTGGCAATTGGGCATACATTGATTTGTTATTTGTTTATTTGTCCTCTAGATTTTTTCAGTTCTTAAAAGGTTTATTTATAAGCCAAATTAGTGCAATGTAAATATTTTACATTTTTACACAGCAATTCTTAACGACAGTGAAGACGGGAAGTCGTAAATTTTTATTACATCTTTCAATGTGAGATTAAATAAAAATACGATGACTAACTGGAATGTTTAAGATTGGAGAAACATAATATGTCATTTTTATTGGAAATACTCGACATCATTAGCACTTGCAAATCCTACCCTGTCGCCTAATTTCCTATGAAATTAAAATGGTAAATGTTTTTAGGGTCCAATTATTTTTTCGGGCATGCGTATTTACGAGGTCCACGAGGTCTTGAAACTTCTTTAACCTGTTATTTAATAAATAGTCTTAAAGCGTAATAAATAAAAAAAACACTATACTGGATAGTAAAAAACATGTAGGTTACTTACCGTACTTCTGTGAGTACAACACTATTATATCACAAAGCAAAGGAGCCATGAGTAACCAGAGATGTGAGCCTTTTTAGTACCTAAAACTGAAGCGTCTTGTGAGTAAGACTCAGTATGTATACTCTAAACAAAATAATATTTCTCAAAATGTTTAATCAGAAAAGAAGGAAATAGGAGAATGGTAAAGGAACAGGAAAAACAGGTATTCCCACCAACCTACCCTGCCAGTCAATAAGCCGACAATGCAGTATATCGTGAAAAAATTAGGTTAAATATACGATTAACAAGCACCTAACAAAAAACAAAAAGCGTACAAATATTTGGCGATAAACCGTATTCATGGCAAAGACGAAAGTAACAATGTCAAAAAGACCTTTGTTCAATATATTATAAAAAATATTGTTCAACATAGACAGGCTATAGCGAGGCTTGAGATGAGTTTCTAGAAATGTATTAAACAAAAAAACCAGAACGTTTTTGGAGAACGCCAAGAGCCTTAGGAAAAGAGACTGAAGAAGTTACTATATAATTTAGTCATATAGAAAAAAAAAACACAGAACCTGCCCATCAAGGAGTAAAGCTGTGGTGGTGAAACACCGGCCAGATATAGAAGTTATACTTCTATACGCGAAAGCGCGTATAGAAGTATAACTTCAAAAAATGTTTTTGAAAGATAAAAATAAAAACCAACAACTCGGATTATGTTGTAAATTTTCATTTTATTTTAAAATTTAGCATTTTTGCGTGTATTACATATATTTAATAAGACTAACGTGGTGTTTTTAAGTATTTCAAAAATAAAAAGGAAATTCATATTGGGATTCGAACTCACATATACCAGCGTATAAACCAAACACGTAAGAAAAATGTATATACAAAAGGAACATTTTTATTCCTGATAGAGAAAGAGAGAAAATATATCGTCTCTCTCTATATGGTCTCTCTCTTATTCATATCTTACATATGTAATGATTTCCCCGATTCACTTCAGTGCAAATTTCATCAACAAAGTTATATTAAGGTATAGTTAAAGTAAATGCACTATAACAATTTTTACTGAACAGTTAAATTGCACGAGATAAGTTATTGCACAATTTATTATTGAATACATCAAAAGATATCTTTCTAAAAAATAATTATAAATAATGTAGTATTCTCAAGAATAGGAAAAAAGCAAGGAATATTATAGTTGTATCTAAGTCAATATTTGATAACTTGAAATAAAACAACGCCTTGAGAATACGTAAACATGAAGTTACTAAATGTTTCGTCGTGATCGCCTCAAATATGTGTATAAAATTTATTATAAATACTCGACATATCATAGGTATTCTATTGTCGAGACTTCTCATAGGTACTCGACAATAGAAACTGATTTGTTTGTTAAGAGGAAGGATTTATATTTAACAAATGAAAGATAAAAAAGCAGGGAACATTTGGCGAACTACTTCGTTGTTAAAAAAAAGCATGACAAATCGCTCGTTGTTTTTGGGTAATTTTTAAAGTTCCTAGGAAAATATATAGACATAGGTGGCGTGAAAGTAATTTTCTAAGGGAAATAATTTAAAGAAATTTTAAACATGCTTCAGTGGTAATCGTTATGGTTTTTTTCTGGGAAGGTAGGATGCACCTATCCCACAAGGTAATACGTGTTGGAGGTCGACTACAACATTCTAATTCTGATTTTAGTAAAAGACACCCAATTATTCTCCCTTCAAAATGTCACTTTACAACCATCATAGCACGTTTTGGACACAGACTTTTTTCATACCGGACCTCAAGCTCTCTTATCAGCTTTGAGAGAGAGATTTTGGCCTCTAGGGGGACGCAACCTAGTAAAACGTGTTATTCGCGAATGCATACAATGTTTTAAGGTAAATCCCAGACCTGAGTCACACATCATAGGAAATCTTCCTGCTTCTCGTGTCACTCCTTCTCGGCCTTTTTCGATAACTGGATTAGACTATGCTGCCCCATTCCCCACTACGTGATCGAAAGAGTAGAAATTTCAAAATAACTAAAGCTGACGTTTCACTTTTCGTGTGCTTCGCCACGAAGGCTATACATTTAGAGGTAGTCAGCGATCTCACAACTGAGTGCTTCATAGTATGTCTACGTCGTTTCACTTCGAGACTTGGCAAATGCAATGAAATACATTCTGACAATGCGACTATATTCGTAGGAGCTAACAACGAATTAAACGCATTTCTTTCTTCTCACGCGAATAGCATCGCAAATGGTTTGTCTCACAAGATGGTATTCAGTGGAAGTTTATACCTCCCAAATTTCCCCATTTTAGGTGTCTTTGAAAGTCTGGAATTAAATCCACAAAACAACATTTAAAAAGGGTAATGGGCAACGCTTCACTAACTTCTGAAGAATTTAATACAGTATTGTGTCAGATAGAGGCCTGCCTTAATTCTCGTCCTCTTTGTCCTCTTTCACATGATCCCAATGATCTAACTCCTCTGACACCTGTACACTTTCTGATTGGAGACAACCTGATGGCGCCACCTGATAGCCAGGTACTTGATGTGACTGAAAACCGACGCTCAAGGTTTCAACGACTACAGTCAATGGTGGCATTGAATGGAGCATTTTTGGACTAGGTGGTCCAAGAAATATGTATACCCCTTACAAGTCCATATGAAGTGGAAGACCAATTTTCCACAATTAATTAACTTTGGCGCTATGGTCCTCATTAAAGAAGATAGAATCCCACCACCAAAATGGAAATTAAGACGAATTTCCCCAACTACATACTAGTGATGATCAAGTTATTCGTGCCGTCACTGTAAGGACTTCTACCAGTGAATTGAAACGTTCCGTGACCAAAATTTGTGTCTTGCTGAATTAGTTTATTTTCTTTCGAACCCCTACAGTGCTTCAAAACGGACCTGTTACTATTTCTGGACGGCGGGAGGAGGAGTGCGGGTGGCTCGCCGCGCACCGAAAAAAGAGACAGTCCAGAATCCACTACAAGTTGGCCGGTAACAAAAAACAAAGACAAACATTGAAATATATACATGTATATCGCGTGTGTTAAAAATTTTATAATAAACGTGAAATGCTCACAATTGCAGTAATTTATTAACAGGAACCGTTGTATATTATGGTGTTGAAATTTTCTGCCCATATAATTTTTATCTGTAAATCTAATAGTTGATCGGTCTGTTTAAAATGCCTAAAACATATTTTTATTATAGGGGCTTTCTGTTTCTATGTTGTTTTAAAATATAATATCGTTAAAACTACTCAAGCAAAGCATGCCTCGTCATCATTGTTGGGAAGGTCGTATAGTTCTTCTTTTCCTTCAAAATGTATACGTTGATTGACATATTATTATAATTTTCAAAATTGGGAATGTTTGATGGTCATAGGTCCAGTGGCGGATCCAAGGGGGGGGGTCACGGGGGTACCATGACCAGCCCCAAACAAAAATAAATATCAATCAAATAATCCTAAAAAAAATAATTTATAACCTATCAACCCTATAAGCAGGAAGTCAAGAGTTAAAATGATTCAAACCCATTTATTCTAGGGGTAAGTGTAGAAGTATGTGAAAGCCTTTTTAAATTGCTCTTTAAAAAAATCAACAATTTTGAATACAGTAATACCTCGACTAAAGCTACCCGACTTCCGCTAATCAGAGTAACGTGATTTCAAATTTTGTCAATTCGTCATTTGAGTGCCAGAGAATCGTTCGATTATCGATGAGATAAAATTACCGCCCACAAATTATTGCTCATTCAATGTACATGGCATGACTTTTCGCACGAAATCAGCACATTTTTATTAGGTATTTCTAATCTTCAGTTTTGTCTACGAATTGGTTGTTTGTAATTTGAATATGTATTATAATTATTGAGACTGTTTGCTACATTTTATAATTTATCTATAATAAATATCAAAGTGAATATTGTTGTTGCATTAGCTCTGTCTGAAACGTTAGTGAATACAAATAAAGAAACTGGGGGCTGCTGTCCAACAGTGGTAATTAATACTCTACTCCCTTTTTAACAAGTTATTAAAAGAAAAAAGAATCCTAAGAAAGAATTATCCTACACAAGAAAGATATAAAAACTACCGTCCTATAACACTCCTCAATGTAGTGTATAAACTCCTAACAAAAATTTTAACCAATAGATTGACGACAAAATTTGGCGGATACCAGTCGAATGAACAAGCTGGTTTTAGAAAGGGATTCAGCACAAGTAACCATTTACTAAGTATGAAAATACTTAAAGAACGAGCAAATGAATACCACATTCCTCTATATATAGCATTCATAGATTTCGAAATGGCTTTCGACAGTATCGAACATTGGGCAGTGAAAAGTTCTTTGATTAACAGCAGAATTGGCCACAGATATACAGAACTAATAGCCAATATATATATATATATATATATATATATATATATATATATAATATATATATATATATATATATATATATATATATATATATATAAGGAAGCCAAAACAACAACTAAAGTATATAAAGGAACAAAATCAATACAAATAAATAGAGGCGTGAGACAGGGTGACACAATATCACCGAAACTTTTCAATCAGGCTCTGGAAGATATTTTTAAAAGATTAGAATATGAAGAAAAAGGTGTAAAAATTTGTGGACAACGCTTGAATCATCTAAGGCACGCTGATGATATCGCATTGATAACCGATAAAAAAGAAGAATTATTTTAAATGATTAAAGAAATGGACGTATAAGCTGGAAAGATAGGCCTGAATTACAGCAAGACCAAAATCATAACAAATACAGATGAACACATCACAATGAGGATCGGACAAGATGAAATATAACAAGTTCAGGATTATATATATATATATATATATATATATATATATATATATATATATATATATATATATATATATATATACCTATATATATATATCTGAGTCAAACTATAAAACTTAACAAAGATAACCAAACAGCAAAGATAAAAAGACGAGTTAGACTGGCATGGGCGGCATTTGGCAAACTAAGCTACATTCTTAAAAACAAAAGATATCCACAGCATCTTAAGACCAAAGTATACAATCAATGCGTACTCCCTGTTCTCACTTTTGGTTCCAAACGTGGACATTTACAAAGCAAACATGGACAAAACCATAAAAACCCAAAGAGCAATGGAAAGAAAACTGTTACACATAAGGCTAATGGATAAAAATAGAAACGAGTGGATAAGAGAAAAACAAAAGTAGAAGTTGCAAAATTGAAATGGAGATTTGCCAGACACAATATAAGACAAAAATAAGATCGATGGAACAAAATTCTTATAAGTTGGAGACCGTGGAAATATAAACGAAGCAGAGAAAGGCCCCAAATGAGATGGGCAGATGATATCAAGAAGCACGTGGGCTATAGGTGGATGACTGTAGCGACAGATAGAGAAGAATGGAAAATGATTGGAGAAGCCTATGTCCAAAGATGGACCGAAGAAGGCTAATTCGATATTCATATGTATTCAAATATCAGAATATTTCTGCAAATATTACTTGCACTAAAGACTTGGCTTAGAAATAGAACTTGGGAGGAAAGGTTAACTCGTTTAGCACCCATCGGATAAGCGAAAACAATACATTTTATGAAATTATATAATACTTACTTATCTTATTCTTATAGTATTTTTAATCACTGAACTCTTATTTACCACTCGTTGCCAGCTGTTTCAATACCGAGTAAAAAAATATTTCACTCATTTGTAGCCTAATATGCCTAATTATAGAAATATCTCTTCTTAAATTACATTTTTTTTTGTTGAATAAATTAATTTAAATAAAATTCTGTTTACACTTCTTCTTAAGGTCCTTCTTCATTACGGAAGTGTGGCTATAACTACAGCAAATTGCTCTCTACCTTGAGCTGTTCTTAGTATTAAATGTGTGTCCATGCCTGTCCAGTCTCTTACATTCTTCAACCAGGAGCATTTTCTTCTTAATGGACCTCGTTTTCCTTCTACTTTCCCTTTCATTATGAGTCGTAGAAAGTTATATTTTGCTCCCCTGTAAATATGTCTTAGATAACTCGTTTTTCTGTTGGTTTACAGAATTTAGGAGTTCTCTCTCAGTCCTCATTCTTCTCAGCACCTCGTTGTTGGTCACGTGCTCTGTGCACGAAATCTTCAGCATCCTTCAAAAAACACACATTTCAAAGGCTTCTATACGCCTCATACTTATAATTCCAAGAGTCCATGTTTCCACTCCGTATAGCAATAAGTTTAATAATGTTTATTACATTCATTAATGTTTACACTTACATTGAGTTATTGCATTTAAATTACTTAACTTTGATTTATACTCATTTACCCTTGGTTTGTTCTTGATTTAAATTAATTGTCTTAAAAATACCTAGTTTAAATTGACAGTCCTTGATTTTTCAGTATTTATATTTTAATAACTTTCCTTTTGTTTAATAGTCTTGTACACTTGATTTCATAGAGTATGTGGGTTTAATTTTTTTTTGGTTTAAGTTTAAGACCCCGTAATGTTGTACCCTTCTTTGCACCCGTAGGGTATTTGGGTTTTAATAACTTCTCATTGATTTGGTACATGATCCCCCGATAAAAATTTCTGAATTTTCCACTGTATAGGTCACTGAATACCTTTGAGTTTTAATATGCTCGAGTACTGCGGGTAAGATGTCATTAAATCCGTATGTTTAGTTGTCGGTTATAATGCCGATATAACACTCCTCGTAAAGCATGTCTCGTCATCATTCTTGACGTTACTGTTGCAATTCAGGAATTCCAGCACCCTCACTAGGAATAACAACATTCTCATATTGCATTAATAACAACTATTTTCGCACCTTGCCTACGTCTTTACGCACTTTTACGTAACTTTACTTACGTAATCCTTGACGGTCAGGTTCTATTATGACTAAAAACCAGATACACCGTCTCCAGCTGTTACAAAGAATACAGCCAATAATGACGGCCACAAAGGTACTACATAAAGCACGGTATCCTATCTTCCCAGAAAAAAACCATAACGAGGACCACAAAGACTTCAGCTACACAAACTACAAAACGGGATACACCCCCCTATAATGGTGGTTACAAAGACTACAGGAACACAAACTACGAAACCGGATACACCTCCCCCAGATACGCTATTGTAAGACCAATCGACACATGAAAATCTGGAGTCACTGACGTATGATGAACATATTGTGGACGAGTATGTAACTGAGTATGTTTGTAGAAGAAGAAAATGAGTATTTTACTTGAGACCGTATTTTTATCGTTTTCACACCTAATGTCTATAATATTGTAATAATACTATAGGCCATTTTTTACGGTCATGTCATTTTTTTGCTTGTTATAAAATACAAAAAACTGCATTAATTGCAATACTTTCGCACCTTGCCTACGTCTTTACGTACTATTACGATTAATGTGAGTCAAACCGGGTCGTCGCATATACCTGCTATTGGAACTTTCGAGATGAGGATCGAATAATATCGTTGGCGTCCCGACCAAAGGTTAAAGAAACCGGCAGATATTTCTAGACAAACGAATCAGGTATTAAACGGACGATTGGAGATTTAACAGGACAGTCAAAACAAGTACCGATTAATAAATTGTTCGCGCGGCTATTTAAATTGTAACCGGTGTGAATGTTTTAAATAAATTATTTAAGTGTATATAAATTAATATTTAAGTGTTTTCTATGTAGATTAAATAAATAAAGGTATGTAAATAAGCTCATGAAGTGTTGTAAAGTGTCGAACATTTTATAAGAAAATAAAGTCAATAAATTAGATTTATAAATACAGTTCAGTACTTTTACGTAATTTTACTCCTGATGGGCAGGTTCTGTGTTTTGTTTTCTATATGACTAAATTATATAGTAACCTCCTCAGTATCTTTTCCTATGGCTCTTGGCGTTCTCCAAAAACGTTGTGCTTTTTTGTTAAATAAATTTCCAGAAAGCATCTCAAGCCTCGCTATAGCTGTCTATATTGAACAATATTTTTTATTATATATTGAACAAAGGTCTTTTTGACATACTTTCGTCTTTTGGCTACTTTCATCTTTGCCATGAATACGGTTTATCGCCAAATATTTGTACGCTTTTTGTTAGGTGCTTGTTAATCCTATATTTAACAAAATTTTTGCACAAGATGCTGCACTGTCGGCTTATTGACTAACAGGGGAGGTTGGTGGGAATACCTGTTTTCCTATTCCTTTACCATTCTCCTTTTTTCCTCCTTCTGAAGTTTTTTTTTTGAGAAATATAATTTGGTTTAGAATATACATACTGAGTCTTGCTCACAAGACGCTTCAGTTTTAGGTACCTACTCAAAAGGTACACATCTCTGGTTACTCATGGCTCCTTGGCTTTGTGATATAACAGTCTTGTATACACAGAAGTACGGTAAGTAAAATGCATGTTTTTACTATACAGTATAGCTGTTTTTTTTATTTATTAGGCTTTGAGACTATTTCTTAAATAACAGGTTACCTGTATATACAATTCTCTACTTATTCATAAACAAATAAAAGTATCACATACCGAATATAATATGTAAATCGTAATAGTGTGAACTATTTGTATACCTTATTGTTAACTACAGGGGGTTTGCGGTTTTCCGTACTTCCTGTCATATCAAGTGGATAATTTTCGTTGTTTGTCTTTTAAAATTTTTATCGGCACCTACGCCGAGTTTGCGCTTATCTCCGGCAGAATTATTTTCAAAAAAATAAAATTGTCAATTCTTTTACAACAAATAACGGCTTGTGGTTTTCATATCACATATCGGCTTTCAAGTCGCTGTTTTAAAATATTTATTTTTCACACGGTAATTCGTTTTATCTTTCTCTGGATCCTTTGCGGTATTATAACTAAATCTAACATAAAGTACATAATATATTTTATCAATCCCGCAAATTTTTTTCTTATTAACAAATTAAATATTTCGACTCTGCTCGAGAAAGCGCTCATTGTTTTTATACCTGTTATCGACAACCAATATCGAGGACGTCGGCATGCTCCTCATAAGGAGAAACTTTTTGTTTAGTTGTTATTAACTTGTAATTTATATAAAATTTAAATAGGCCATATATACAAGTACATATATTTCGACTCTGCTCGAGATTCTGATACGCGTAATCCTCATTGTTGTTTTTATACCGATTATTGAGAACAAAAATATCGATTGAGTGCGTAGTCTAGCAATATGTACGTTGCTTCGGAAGTGCTGGATCTCGGTTCGAGGCCTCGCTAGGAGAAACTTTTTGTTTAATTGTTATTAACTTTAAATGTATTTAGAATTTATATCATTAAATAAAAATGATACGATTAACACCCCTCCACATGTCGGCTTCGAGGTTGCAATCATGAGTGTTGCGGTGTTAGGGGCTGCGATTTAGGGGTTGTATCGCGGTGGGTCCAAAGGTCAAAGTGTTATACAGTGGTACCCTTTCTACTGCTTGGTTGAAAACGACGACGATCAAGATTTAAATGAAATATTTATAGAGCATCCAGATCCAAATGTACTAACTGACGAGGACTCTTGTGATGAGGAAGGAGGACTAGTTGATAACCTAACCGGTAGTTGTGATGCATTCATATAATGAGACTCAGGATTAGTTAGAATATGAGGGGGATGAATAGCAAATAAATGACTCGGTTCATGAAGTAGTTGAAACCATACGGAATTCTATCAAAAATCTGCCAGCTTATCTAGACACTGAATTAATAGCAGGTGATATACTATCACCCTTTTCCGATTTTCTTTCTCCTCCTTATACAAAATACAAAGATTCAAGTCTATATGATATACTTCGCTTGATTATAGATGGCAACATTTTGCGACTTTTTTGTGAAGAACGTAAGAAGTATGCTGCTTAAAAAATTGTTCAGATTTCAATGTGATTCCTAAAGAGATTCAAGTTTTCTTAGCCATACTAATTTTGTCTGGTTACAATACAGTACCTTCAAAGAGAAACTATTGGAACTGACAAGGGTATCTGCGCAATGAATTTGTTTACAATTCTGAGAAGGGATCGTTTTATTGCAATTTCACGATATTTACACCTTGCAGATAATAATTTTCCGTCAACGGATAAAATGTTGAAACTATGTTGAAACTAAAACCCTTGGCAAATATATTACATAATAAATTTGCAGAACTGTATGATCCCGAACAACATATTAGTTTTGATGAGTCATTGATAGAATATTTTGGTAAGCACGGTTGCAAGCAGTGAATTTGAAATAAACCTATTCGATTTGGATATAAAGTATGGAGTCTAAATACTTCTGATGGCTATCTTATCAATTTTGACATTTACCAAGGTAAAAACCCTCATAGCAATAATGACTACGAAAATAAATTTGGAAAGTGTGCTGCATCCTTGGTACAAATGCTTGACACTTCCAAATCAATTTAAAAGTTTACCTATGCATATTAATATCGATAATTTAACAGAAAAAAAATTCAGTCAGGCGTCCATCACTATTTACTTACTACAACAAGCATATGGGCGGTATAGATAAAATGGTAATGATAAATGATAAAACGGTATAGATAAAAACAACGAGGTGCTAAGAAGAATGGGTACTGAGAGAGAACTCCTAGATATTGTAAAAAACAGAAAAACGAGTTATCTAGGACATATTTACATATGAGAAAAATACAACTTCCTACGACTTATAATGGAAGGGGAAGTGAAAGGAAGAAGAGATCCAGGGAGAAGAAAATGCTCCTGGTTGAAGAATGTATGAGACTGGACAGGCATGGACACACATTCGATACTAAAAACAGCTCAAGATAGAGAGCAATTTGCTGTAGTTATAGTCAACCTTCAGTAACGGAGAAGGCACCTTAAGAAGAAGATAAAATGGACCAAAATACTTCATGTTACCGATTATCTATTCGTGGTAAAAGTGGTGGTGGCCAATATTTACATGGTTTTTGGATGCATCCATTCCGGAGGTTAAAAAGCCTGGGTGTTAAAAAGAAAATCTGGTTGTGATATGCCTCAACTGGATTTTAGAAGAAGCATCGTTCTGGTTATTTTGCAGAAATATGGTGTTGCTTCCAAAGGTGCTGATCGTCCGCGTGGTTTCAAATCTGAACTAGATAGCAAAGTTTGCAGAGAGGTAAGACTTGATGAAAGAAATCATTTGGTGGAGCCTTGTAACAGAAGACGGTGATGTAGATTGGACTGCAAAAAAACTTTTCGAACACAATGTGGCAAGTGTAATGTCTGACTCTGTACCGATTGTTTCGAAACTTTTCATAAAATATAATCAAAAATAAATTTTTATCAGAAAGAGTATTTTTGTGAGTCATGCCTAGCGTGATCATATTAACACGGGGTCCTGTAAGGGCCCCCTTTCAAAAAATAACGAAATTTTTACTAAGTTTATATAAATATACATATAACTTTAAAATAAAAGAAATAATGACTATTTAAATGGGAATAAGCCACAATTAAAGGTTAAAGTACGTTTATTGACGTTTCAATTTCCACTTCGGAAATCGTATTCAAAATACAAACATTAGTAAATTAAACAAATTTTGTTTTTTGTTACTTAGTGAAAAAATTTTCTAATTTAATTTTATCTGACTCATCTATATTGACAATTCAGACATACATTATACATTTTAAAGTAGACGACTTTAAAATGATATTGCCAATATTGTTGAGTTGCGTTCCTGGGGCGATTTTACTTATAAGATAGTTCATTCGATTATATGAAATCAACTTTAACTTGAGAATATCCGTCAGAAAAGATCATAACATGTAATTCGTCTTTAAAAAGACAAATACATGCCACGATGACAGTAAAATTCTCCTGTTAGTGATTCCATAGTAAATTATGAGGGAAAAACCAGGAAAAAAACCTCATAATACTATCCCGACATGGTAAGTATTTGATTGTGCATTTAGTTTACCTTCAATAAACACCAAATTCCGATTTTATATGTTTGTTATTTAAAAAACATAAATGATGTATCCTCTATATGTTACTGACTTACCAATACTGGTATTTTCCTTTTAATAACTTCCTCTTCCAATATGGGTAACCAGATCCTACTACATTCTGCCGAGGAATTCGCGACACAATTGGTCTCATTTAGCATAAATAAATATTCTCAAGTTAAAGTTGATTTCATGTAATCGAATGAACTATCTTATAAGTAAAGTCGTCCCATGAACGCAATATTCTAATGACGAATAGTCTCAAGTTAAAGTTGATTTCATGTAATCGAATGAACTATCTTACAAGTAAAGTCGTCCCAGGAACGCAACAATATTGGCAATATAATTTTAAAGTCTTCTACTTTAAAATGCATAATGTATGTCTGAATTGTCAATATAAATGAGTCAGATAAAATTAAATTATTAGAAGAATTTTTCACCAAGTAACAAAAAAACAAAATTTGTTTAATTTACTAATAATTGATTGATGGATTCGACCGTTACTTGACGGAAATTCATTTTATGTAACAATAAAACGCCGAAAACTTTGTTTTCAAAACTTCCACAAAATGTATTTTAACCTCTTATTACTACAGCTGTTTCGGCTGATTTACTAATGTTTGTATTTTGTACAAATTTTATACAAATATTTAACAAAAAAATAATTCAGGCGCTAATGGGTTAAAACCTAAATCAATTCCGCCAATAGTGCGAAAACCACAAACACACAGAACCAATGGGCAAGAAGCGATAAAGAAAAATCAGAATTATTTGCTGAACATTTAGCAACAGTATTCCAACCACACAACAATGAAGAAGATCTAAAAAATTATTAATTATTTAAATTCAGAATAATCATCAACAAAGCTATAAGACTAACAACGCCAAAAGAATTTAAAGAAAATCTTGAGACTAAATATCAAAAAGTCACCACGAATTGACCTAATAACAGCAAAAAATGCTAAAGGAATTGCCCAAAAGGGGTATAGTAATCCTTAAATATATATTTATTGCAATATTAATGTGTAATTATTGGCCTAACAATATAAAAATTGCACAAATACTTTTATTGCCAAAACCAGGAAAGGATCCTAGTGAAATTTCATCTTATCGACCTTTCAGTCTGTTATCAACAATCTCCAAATTACTAGAAAAACTTTTAATAAAAAGAATACTGGCACTGGCGCAGAGTGGATACCAAATGATCAGTTTAGATTTCGACGAGAACACTCAACTATCCAGCAATGTCACCGAATAACCAATATAAGCAATTCCGCATTAGAAGAAAAGGAATATTGCCCAACGATATCACTAGGTGTAAATTAAGCCTTTGATAAGGTTTAAAATAAAAGACTTCTTTATAAAATTAAACAAATAACACCACCATTCTTTCGAATACTTTAAAATATATATCAAAATACCTTTGGTCTAATCACTGGACTGCATACTCTCAATAGCTTTGGTATTAATTACTGAACTACACGTGTTTAAACCTTTTGTTTTGCTGAAAACTCGGAAGTGATTTAGTGCCAATTTGTTTCAAGGTTATATTTGATACAGTGTCTGCAGAAAGTAAAGTCTTGGATGTATTTTATTCAAATTTGGACATACCAGCAACTTGTCAAGTATTTTCCAATTTTACTGCATGCAAAACCATTCGTATAATTTTCACTCTACGCAAAATAGAGACTTATAGAGACCTTTATGAACATTTGATGTCGACAAATCCGATACAGTAAAATCCAATATTATTACTGAAAATAAAATATTTTTACTTTTCAAGCGATCGGAATTAAATATTAACGCCCCATTGATCATATCTTAATTGCATATCGGCCGTCATAGGGTAAAAGGAGATTATCAATGCAAACCTACCCTTATACCTTGTCTTTCAGAAAGGGTGTCTCACAGTTAACATAAGAAAAAAAATTTTTTCCACTCGGTATAAGCCCAAAAGAGAAGTTTAAATAAACCTTTGCCCAACAGTGTAAATACCAAAGAAACATAAAACAAAAATTGGCGGAATCCGCTTATCCATTCATGAGAAAATCAACTATCATAATGAGCATAAGTTTTGGTGGTGCAACTTTTGCGATTAAATTTATTTCCCATTCAAAAAACTGATATTTACTAGATCAGGGCTTCCCAAACTGTGCGTCGCGTGTCAGCGCGGACTTTTAATACAGAAAATATGTTTATTTTACTTTAAATGAGTATAAAATATATGTATTAATAAATAAATCAAATAAAAAATAAAACAAAGTCGATAGACCCTTGAATTATCCAAAATTATTCCAAAAATTGTTCAATTCGAAAATTATCCGGTCGGCTCCCCTTCCCCGTGTTTCCTACTGTTGCGCATTTTATGTCAGTTAGTCAAGCTTTTGTTTTGTTTTATTACGCGCGGGGATTTTTTGCTATCAACAATGGATACTTATATTCAAAAGAGTAGAAAATCAAAACCAAGGCTTCAAGTGTAAAATGGACACATTGTCATACATAGAGAGACCTTAGCAGCAAAGAACGTTACACCTGAATTAAGTATTGTGATGGATAGCATTATTAAAGTGGTGAACTACATGAAAACACGACCCGTGAAATCAAGACTTTTCCATAAAGTTTGTGAAGAAATGAAGGCCAAGGACACCTCTTTAATTTATTATTGCAACTCTCGTTGGCTGTCTAAACGCAACGTACTCGCACGTGTATACGAATTAAGAAACGAATTTTACACGTATCTACATACAGAACAACTGACAGAATTGTCCTGTGATTCCAGCCTAAAGCTTCAATACGACAAGGACAAACTGTTTGCATTTTGGAGCTCACTTTCTCACGAATATCATGCCATCAGCACTGCTGCAATAAAGGTTTTATTACCATTTGCGACTTCCTACTTGTGCGTAACGAGCTTTTCTGCAATTAAAAACAAGTACAAGTTAAACATAAACTTAAAAAAGAAATGGGAGTTTCAATTTCTAAACTGGAGGTCCGGTTGCATAAGCTGTGCTCAAAAAAGCAAGCACATCCTTCACATTAACCAGTCAGTTACATAAATAATTATCCCTTTTCATTTTTGTGCCTATGTTTTGATTTCGTTCTTAAATTTTAATAAAAAATATAAATGTTCAAATAAGTTCTTGTAGCTGGCTGTATACCATGTATCACAAAGTGGTTAATTACTTTCACGTTACACTGATGATGGAATTTACATTCCGAAA
This sequence comes from Diabrotica undecimpunctata, assembly GCF_040954645.1. Taxonomy (NCBI): domain Eukaryota; kingdom Metazoa; phylum Arthropoda; class Insecta; order Coleoptera; family Chrysomelidae; genus Diabrotica; species Diabrotica undecimpunctata. The sequence continues at coordinate 51,200,169 of NC_092810.1, read as the reverse complement.
ACGTTCTGTATTTGTGATATAGCCCGTTTGGGTATTTTATTTATACCTTTTACTAAAGGTTCAAATAGTGTTTTTGTTATAACTATAACCTGTTACTAGGCTAGTACTAAAATTGGTAAGTATTATTGGGGGTTGGGTTGTGGGGGCGTTGCAAAAAAATACAAAAGTCCCAAGGCCGTCACAGTACGAATAAGTTTAGGAAGCCATGTACTAGATATTACTCACCCACGAGATGACCTTTCGACCATTTAATAATAAATTATATCTTATCTGGACGGAATCTGGATATCTTAGAGGTAATAAAAAAACTACGCAGTAATAATTTATTATTATAAATATAATATAATATAAAAATATAAAAATCCATTTAATGACAATAATTTATTTTAATTCACATATATTTTTAACTCTAATGATGGGTTTGGAAAAAGTGAAATTATTAGGTGCAACAGAAGTTTCATAGGGAGCATTAGACGTACTATAATTATTATTTGTACTATTATTTGACATAACACTTGTTGTGTTCAATATATTCTGTTGAATATTATTGCTTGTAATTGCATTCGGAGTTGTACTAGCATTTGCGACTGTAGCATTAAGTATGACACACTGGTTATTTAACATAGGTGCAGTAATCTGTCGATTATTACTATTGGAATATGCAAATTGCACATTGTTTTGGTTAGGTGGAGTACTCAAACGATTGTAGGTGGTAATATTATGATCAGTTACTACAGGATTTGAAGCTGTTCTTAAAAGTGATCGACTATTTGTCACAACGACACCGCCATGTGGTTTAAAAACTTGAGAAATACCATTAGTTGAACTAATTGATGTACTTGGCAGGGATACAAATTCTAGTCGAGAATTATTTGTAGCGTTATTAACTATTGCGCTGTTTAGATTATGAGGAACTAGTTGTGGAGAAGTGGCATTACTATTCAGTGGTGAATTATTATTCGTAGAATTGAGTGCGTGTGCGTTTGAAGTAATAAGAAAATTGGGGGTAAAACGTTGGGAAAAAACGGTTCGAACACCATTAGGAGATGTTACCGTTACGGAAGATTGTGAAGGTATATTAGGACTAGATACTATTGTTTGATTTGGATATGCACAATTCGTTTTGGAATACTGGGTATTGGGAGTTAACATATTTCCTAGCGTTTGATGAATTCTTGATACTGTACCGTTCAAAATAATCGGGACTGAAACACTATGTTGCAACGTCGCCGGATTATTTTTCTTTACAGTACTTATGGGTACAGTTTGACTTGGTCTCAATGTTATATTAGTGATATCCATATTTGTCTTTTTATTAAGTAAGGGCAATGGTTTTATGTCATTCCACATTGTTACCCCTTTGTTTATGCCAGGTTCTGGTTCAGAGATGGTTACACAATGTTCACCATGTCGAATATTTATTGGAACTTTATACACGCCTAATTGCAAAAACATATTTTTCATCGTCCCATTTCTAGTTATATCCTCAGTAGTTGGTTTTTTTAAAAACATTTTATTGTCTCGTTTTGCGTGCCGTACTAATTCTTGTAGTAAAGTAATATCGGAACTATTTAAATTATTGGTATTTAGTAAATTGTCGTTTTTTATTCTAATTTCGGGCCTCACTATTGCTGTGCTTGAATATTGAACTGGCAACACATCTGCATTAAGAGGGTTTGATACCTCGGTTTGAGGTAAAATTACGTTGTTTTCGACTGTAGCAGGGGACTGTGGAAATGTGTTCGATTTAGCTGAGGAATATGTTGTAAATTTGTTCAATTCCGTTTCACATTCATTAATCACTTTCTCAATATTACTGGATTCAGATGCAACTGCTGTTACCGGCATATTAACTTTACTTTGAATATTATGGGCGTCAGTTATACCTACTGATAAACCAGAATTAGATTTCGATATGAAAGAATTAGATACGCTAGTAGACTTAATAACTGGTTCATCATCGTCGGATAATACTATAACTTCGTTACAATGTGTACTATTTTCGTTAATGACAGAATTACAAGTAAGATATTTGTTTCTAATATTTGAATCCAAATCAACTCTAGTTAATTCGACGTATAGTTTACTATTTAAAGCGTGACCTACGGTACATTTCTTTTCATGGCTTACTCTACGTTCGATTAGTCTAAATCTTGCTTTACAAAAACTGCAACAAAAATGTTCCTGATAATGAAGCTTAAGAGTCTTTGCGTTTTTGTGAATTGTTAAGCAAATATTGCATTTATGAGCCTTTGTTTGTTTCGTTGAAGGTTGACTGGGTTTTAATTTTAAAGTTTCAAATAATGTTGGATTAGTTTGGTCTGTATCGGATGTAAAGTCACTCGAAGATAATCTTCTTCTTTTAATTTTGCTTTCTTTTTTGGCAGCAATGGTCTCTTCACTCTCACTACCTTCCCTTTTGCGTTTAGATGAGTCTTTAGAAATAATTGTAAACTTTACGTTATCATCAGTGTGTTTGATACTAACAGGAGTTACTTTAAAATTATACCGATCATCTACGAGCTTAATACTAATGGGACTCACTTTCAACTGATCTTTATCGCTTTTCAGATTATTCGGACTAATTATTTTGTCTTCTGAAATATTTGTTTCTGAAGAACTATTCGAATTCGAGATATTTTTGTTATGTAACGGTCTAGTCTTTTTACGGGCAGTATTTACTTCCATTGCTCTTTTAGTAGCTAATTTTAAATTTATATTATTAGCATTACAGTATTTTTCTACTTCGTCTAATTTTAAGCTAACAAAAGGATTGACATCGAAAACCAGAACATCAGTACGTAATTTAATGTTCGGATGACGAGAAAAAAGTTCTGACACTGATTTATGAACCGACACTTTCCTAGGTATACTTGAATTATGGGAATAACTATTATTCTCATCTTGTTTCGATTCATCTAACTCATTTTTGCAGATATTGTGATTATTATGATTGGAATCGTCTACTTTTTCGTTTTTTAGTAGTTTTCTTGTTGTAATCGTGACATTGGTGTTGGGAATTTTCATTTCCGTCGCTCTTAAGTGCTCGATACATTTTTCCTGAAAACAAAAATGATTCAATGATTATTTTTTATAGTTTAACGATTATTGATCATTACATCTTTTAAATACAAATTTGAAAACAAAATCGTCAGACGTATGTCTAGTACACATTGTTGCAGTTTCGCAACTGTGTCTAAACATTTGTAATATATTAAGAGACTTTTTGTTAGTTTTGATTCTCCCCGTGGTATATTTAAACAAGATTTCGTGTAAGAAAAATGGAACTTTGTTAAAAACTACACAAGGCGAGCCATCTGCAAAATGACACAGATGTGTGTTAGAGATAAGAGACGAATTCCACATGCAAAAACACAGTCGAGTTTTATCTCACAATCGACACAGATGTGTGTGTGTGGGTTAATAGCAGCGCTTCCTAGGTGACTTCGCTTCGGTCTCGTGACAGAGACAATTATTATGTTGCGTTCTGCACATACATGACCTCTATATAACAACTGAGGTCATCAGAAAGGGAAGAGAAGATATTATGTTCAATCTACAACTCGCTGGTTTCTCCCTTTCGCATTGGGTATGTATATTCCTATAGAAAAATAATACAGTGATGAATGTCTTACCACACGGCTTTTTAAAGTAAGAGATAGAAAACACAGTTACCTTGTGAAATAAAAAGAGATAAAACTCGTAGAGGTGGGAAATAATCGATAGAAATCTATAATTTACATTACATTACCACTATCGATAGTCTCACACCTTTAGATGTTAGCTTCGAGCTAAATCACCTCGGTCATAATTATTATGTGTAACGTCGTATGTGTGACGTATTTCCATTTTTTAATTTCGCATAAAGTAAAAACTGATTAATAATATGAATAATTAATAGTGATTATTTAATCTAAAGTTTTAAATTATTAACCAAGAATAATTTCTACTATGAGTTGAGGAGTTTTATACACTCTTGTCACGGAATAATTATCAATCCTTCGTGGATTAGTGGTAAGAATTCGACACTGCGACACAGACGATTAGAGTTCAAAACCCACATGTGGTTTTCTTTTGAAAGTTCGAACGTTTGAATGAGATCGTTTTGCTTTGAATCACTAAACATTTATGTCAGTCGTTACTAGTATTAGAAGTGTTTAAAGTTAAACATAAATATCTTATTAAAAAAACAGTATCGTCCTACTTTCGAAAATAAAGTAAAAATTCTTCAAAATTAAAAGAACGTTTAAAGAATGTTTAAATAAATAAAAATTCTACAAAAATAAAAAAAATATTGTAAATAAACGAACATATTTACAATATGTTCAAATAAGCCTTCATTAGCAGCAGAACAATAACCCAAACTGTCACTAAAGAATTATAAAAGTCTGATGGATCAGAGTTCAAGGCACGATGTTCTCATGCAGGCGCTCAGGGTTCGAATCCCACACGAAGGTTTTACTTTTTTAAAAATTAAATTTGAAATTATGCAGATATATCATTTTGCTTTAAATCACTAAACATTTATTTCAGTCTTTATTAGAAGTGTTTATAGTAAAACATGAAAATCTTATTGAAAAAACAATGTCGTACTTTCGAAAATAAAGTAAAAATTCTTCAAACATAAAAAAACGTTCTAAATAAATGTACTTACAAAAAATGTTTAAATAAGTAGAAATTCTACAAAAATATTCTAAATAAACGTATTTTATTCTAATGAAATGTATTTACAAAAAATGTTCGAATAAGCCTCCATTAGCAGCAGAACAATAACCCAATCTATTATAAAAGTTTCGTCTAACATTAGTTAATGTTTCTAGACTAATACCTCTCATTGAATCAGAGATTTTTTCTCTTAATTCTTGGAGAGAATTAGGCCTATCGTCTTCAATTCCATATAGTTTGGACTTGATATATCCCCACATAAAATCACAAGGTGCAAGATCAGGTGATCTTGTAGGCCAAAAAATATCTCCGTGGCCACTAATCAATCGATTAGGAAAAGTCACACTGAGATATTCACTGACGATGCGAGAATTATATGCAGGACAACCATCGTATTGAAACCATATGGAATCGAAAGGTATTGGTAAATTAAGAAGGGCTGGGACAATTTGATTTTGCAGAAGTTCCAAGTATTTCCGCCCAGTCAACATACCGTCTATAAAAAATGGACCAATGACATGATTCCCTATTATGCCTCCCCAAACATTTACTTTTCGAGGACGCTGGATACGAGCGACATAAATCTGACGAGGATTTCCTCGAGACCAATACCGTGCATTCATTGAATTGTGACGACTATGCAATGAAAACGTACATTCATCGGTGAACAAAACGTTCTCTAAAAAATGTTCATCTTGATGTGACATTTCCATTGCAGTTTGACAAAATTCTAAACGTCTATATTGATCCCCAGGGAATTGTTCGTTGGATTTATGAAGTTTATAGGGACGGTATCCATGTCTTTTCAAAATTTTACCTACTCTAAATCTTGAAATTCCATATATCTCCGAGACGAGATGTTGATTGGGTAGGATTTTGCTCAATACTTGCACAAATCAAAGTGTCCCTTAGTTTCAAATCTGGATTTACCTCCCTTCGTCTACGAACTCCTCTTAGAGCGAACACGGATCCATAAGTAAAAAAATATAATAGACTGAATTGTTGATCGTGCTGGAGCCGGCCTATTTGGAAACATATTTACAAATTGTTGTCTAATCATGTTGTCTGATAATTCATTCACATGCCAAACAACAATTTGCACTTTTTCCTCGACCGTTAAAACCATTTTCACGAATTGTTTTTTCAATAACAAGTTTCTGTTTACCGTGCAAAAACACTTGATATGTTATTATTTGATGGCTTGATGATTTGGTTAGCTGTAAAGCAGGCAGCTGTTCGCGCGCATCCATTCCAATGTTGTCAATTGTTTTGAAAATCATTACCTGTACAGAGGAATTGATATTAACACTGAGAATTTAGTGACGGATTTGACATTAAACAGTCTTCGCCGGATTATTTTGCATTCACAACTGAAGACTGTAAAACTGGAATTGAATTTGAATTATTTTGTATTTCTATTTTATAACATTGGAATAAGAATAAATTGTAAATAATGAGTTTTTCGAAAACTTGTTACCAAATATGTATCATAGTTTCTATTATTTTTTGATTAAGTAAAACAAAAATTTTTTGTGTGAATTGAACCCCAATCTTCTTGTCAATAGACCACGCCTCTAACTATTACACCAATTCCACATACAATAATTGTTTTCGGACTTAACATACCTACCTATAGTTTAGTAAAATATTTCAGTTGAGTTATTTTTATTATTAAATAAACTTAAAGATTTATAATTTAAAATCGCTACTAATTAATGTTTTTTACTATAATATATCTTAATTTATTCAATCATTTATTCTAACATCAGAAATTATTAAAATAAAATATTTTCGAGGTCATCCGTATAATTATGACTGAAGTCAAATAGCCACGTCTAAGAACTAGCTTTATCTCGTACTATCTCACAACTTAATTCTGTCTTCTATCCTTTCAGCTATTTTACCGGGTTTTAAAGCAACTTTAAACACTTCTAATACTAGTTAGCTCGAAGCTAACGTCTAAAGGTGTGAGACTATCGATAGTGGTAATGTAATATAATGTAAATTAAGGTTTCTATCGATTATTTCCCACCTCTATGAGTTTCATCTCTTTTTATTTCACAAGGTAAATGTGTTTTCTATCTCTTACGTTAAAAAGCCGGGTGGTAAGACACTTATCACTGTATACAAGTAGACTATTTATAAACTCTATTTGAAATCAAATAAAAGCCAAAGAGGAGATGTCGAGACTGATAAAGAGAGTAGAAACCGAAAGCAACAAGTGTGGGCTCAAGATTAATAATCAGAAAACAAAAATCATGATTGTGGACCACGCGAATATCCTCCAAACAACAGGCGCCCTAAATCAATTCGAGAAAGTAGACGAGTTCACGTATCTAGGATCTTCCTTAAGCAATGCAGCCTCCTCCCATACGGAAATTCGCATAAGAATAGGGATGGCCAAGAACGCGATGAGTCGACTGTCAAAAATATGGAAGGACCGCTCTTTATCCAAAAAACTCAAAATGAGACTGGTACGGACACTCATTTTTTCAATCTTCAGTTACGGTGCCGAAACATGGACAATAAAATCAGAGGATAGGAAAAGGATTGACGCATTCGAAATGTGGTGCTGGAGACGAATGCTACGCGTCTCGTGGACGGAGCACAGATCCAATCAGTCGATTCTCGAAGAGCTAAACATTCAGACCAGACTCTCCTCTCAGTGTCTTGCAAATGTTTTAAAGTTTTTTTTTACATTGCGAGAAGAGACAATGATAACTTAGAAAGACTAATTGTGTGCGGAAACGTAGAAGGACGTAGAGGCAGAGGACGCTCACCTATCCGATGGTCAGATCAAGTACAGAAAGCCACTGGAGAGACGTTTTCCGAGTCCATGAGAGCAGCCCAAAATCGCAAGAGATGGAGAGAATTGACAGCCCGCATTGTAGGAAATCACGATCCTCAGCAATGAGGAAACGACAAGAGAGAGAGAAAAGCCAAAGACAAATATACATACGTTCAAATATAATAAAAATATAAAGAGCTACAAATTAATTGCGACGTGACAAATATGTTAAAATCAATATTTATTTGTAGCCAAGAATAAATTTACAAAACAAAAGTGTACAGGCGACAATCACTCAAAAGACAAAAATCTCAGAACTGGTAAAAAAACGTCGATACATGTAATGATATCATTAATCAGTGGTAAAATAAATCAGCCTTGTTAATAAAGACACACAAAATGCAATCCAAAACAATTCGATGAAATATATATAAGTATTAATAAAGCAGTACAAAAGGAAAATAAGTAAAACACTACACAATTAATTAATAGTAAAATTAATACAATTTAGTAAAATCAGCACGTAAATATTACGCAACAATAGTGATATTAATACAATAAAATAAGTCGCCAATTAATAATAAATCAATAAAATTATTAATACAAACAAATGAATAATAATTACCGATACAGTAAAAAATCTTTAAGCAAACGTAAAATATTCTCAACGGGTGACACAATGTAAAATAAAGTACAGCACAATAAAATGAATTCGCAACAAATGTAATATGTTCAGAATGCATAAAAACAAGAAAGTAAAATGTTCAACATAAATTTCAAAAGGTTCAAAATCGCGACACAATATGTAATAATTTGGCACCAAGTAAACGTACTTGATCCATGCAGCAACAAGATAAATGGTGTATTGCACTTTAACCCAATGAAATGATAGCACCAACCGTTATCGAAAAAGACGTCTTTAAGGACACACAGGAACCACAAGGCATTGATAATGGACAAGCCTCCACCCTTCTTGCATACAACGAATGTCTCTCTCACAAGACCGAAGCCAAGAACGAAACGAGGTCCCCTAGGAAGCGCTGCTATTAACCCACACACACATTTGTGTCGATTGGGAGATAAAACTCGACTGTGTTTTTGCATATGGAATTCGTCTCTTATCTCTATCACACGTCTGTGTCATTTTGCAGATGGCTCGTCTTGTAATGTGTAGTTTTTAACACAGCTGTATTTTTGTACACGGAATCTTGTTTAAATATACTTCGGGAAGAATCAAAACTAACAAAAAGTATGTTAATATATTACAAATGTTTAGACACAGTTGCGAAACTGCAACACACATATTGATACAAAGTATTTGAATAAGCATCTTAGCAAGATTCTAGTTTACGGAACAAAAATTTTATAACATGCATTAAAAGTATGTCACTAGCCTCAAATTTATGATTCAAAAAGAGTTAAAAAAATCTAGACTATTCTTTTTATACTTGATATTAGGCAAATGAATTAAAATAAAATAATTATAGTTTACCTTAAGAAACTTGTCAGTCCTAATAGATCTCTCTCTGAATTCGTGCATTTTAATAACCACTTTACTGCAATTGGTACATATTTTCCTAGAGATTACATCTTTCTCCAAAATCTGCAACAAAAAATATACCCTGAAATTTTTTGTTTTTTGTTAGCATGTTTTTGAAAGTACACAGAAATTAAAACATGTAAAACAAAAATTGCATATTCCCATCAACATCAACAATTTATCGAGGCCTGATTTAATATAATTGAATATGATTTATCGCCTCGAACAAGCATGATTATCATTTTACAGGTCCAAACTGCTCAGTCTGATTATATTCAAATTTTAATATGTTGGTTTGTATATTTTGTTACATTATAAGTTAATAGATTTTGTGTTTTTGTCACGTTATTCTCAAGTTATTTACTGGTCGTCTTATTTATAAGTTTTATAATGTTTAGTAAACTTTTAGTACCCCAAAACAAAGTATTTAATCATCAAAGTAAAAATAGCTTGTGGTAATCCCTTGGGTAAGAGAAACCAATATTTTAATTTATTGATGTTTTGAAAAGTTTGATTTTCTTTTCTGGACTCGAAGAAGTATACAGAATGCAGTTTCATTTTGATGACCTAGTTTTATCATCTCTTAATCAACTTATTTGGGATAAATAGGACAATAAAAATATCAAGCTCTGATACAGCAGACGAACTCCTTGAGATTGATGTAACCCCCAGTCCAGCTAAAACATGCCAGTAAAGGGATATTTTGACGTTAAAACGAATTAAATGGTCATAAATCTATTTAAAATGGAAATGCAGGAGAAGCCTACAAAGTCGTATTTCTGTAACCGTTTCAAAATTTTCAAATTATTTTTCAAAATTTCAAAAATTTATTATGATTTCTGGTAAATATTCAAATTAATGTTGCTCACGCCATCTATCCGCCGAGTGCGGAAGCACCTATCTATTTCTGTAACCGTTTCAAAAGTTTCAAATTATTTTTCAAAGTTTAAAAAAATTATTACATATTATGATTTCTAGTAAATGTTCAAATTAATGTTCCTCACGCCATCTATCCGCCGAGTGCGGAAGCACCTAAATTACCTCAAGGATCCAACTGCATTTCATAATATTTCCGACTTTGGCCCCAAAAGCGACGGTTACCGAGCGCTGCTAAAGTTAGCGCAATTTATCTTTCCTTTCTCTCTTTGAACATCCAGCATACAGGATGAAATCTTGCTTTCATCTCTTGACTAGGTAAGCCGAAAAATTCCTTTTTTCTTTTATATTTCAAATCTTCTTCTTACGATGACTATCCGTTCCGGATGTTGGCGATCAACATGGCTATCCTAACTTTGCTTGCTGCTATTCTGAATAGTCCGGTTGTCGATGTATTAAACCACTTTCTCGGGTTTTGAAGCGAAGATATTCTTCTTCTCCCTGGTCCTCTCTTTCCAAATACTTTGCCCTGAAGAATGAGTTGAATGAGATATTTCAAATAAATATTTATTTTCGACCCTTACCGGAAGGCCCAATAGTTGACAGAACTATGTTTATTGGCCCGATGTTATCTTAATAGCTATGGATTTATGATATGTGTTCTGAAACCAGAATGTATAGTTGTCCGCCATTACATGACACCCTCAACAATTCGCAGGATTACCTGTATTTGGTATAAGTGCCTTTTGTAGAATATCCCGTTTTCTTGGCCACCTCATCCTATAGATTTTTATGGTCGATATTATGTTCTGCTGCCGATGGATTCAACGTTCCGAAATCCCCGCCTGAGTACCTATTTGGTAAAAATTATATCCTTTTTACAAGCCACACAAGCATTTGGATAATTCAGCTTGTACCAATTTTATATTTTTTTATTGAACAGTGAAGATTATCTCAGAACTAAATAACAGTGATGTGATTTATTAATGGTCTTTTAATTACATAAATATTTACATAATAATATAAATATCTCCTATATAATAGAATTTTTTTATGAGAACTAATTTCGAAATTTGAGATAAAGCATGATTTTAGTTTAGTATAAGCACTTCTCATTTGTAATTTAATATCTAAACAAAGACTGTTTATTTCTTTTCCGAGATGATGTAATTCTGATAGAATCTTTTAATAACTTTTTGTTCATTATAAAATAATAAAGCTTACCTTCGTTTTAAATTTTTCATTTTATTTCTTTGTCTAAGCTCGTTGCCTTAAGAGGGTAAACTATTAAATTATGGTGCCCAATTCAATTTAATTTTAAAGACAATATAAACAGCTTGTATATGAATTTTAAAGAACCACACCCAATCTTTTCCCGGTACGAGCAAAAGAGCCTAAAATGTTTATGTATGTAAATAGTTTGATTACGTTATATTTCTATTAGAGTAGCAGATAAAACAGGTACTGATAATGTTTCTCTAATATTTTAGAATGCGCGTTTTCACTTTATTTAATAAGTATTGTTACTTTCTATATATTTTAGGCGTGTATAGCCGTAGTGTACCAAAATATATTAAGAATATGAAAATATGGGAACATTGTCGACCCCAAAAGAAATGAACATTGTAAAAATATTATTAACTCGCTTGATGAATTTGACAGAGAAGATATAAGAAGAATAATTCACGAATTCTTTTTTCGAAATGAAATACCCACAATAGATAAAGTTTTGGGGATTGTTATTATAAATCCGGTTTTGCCTAATTTCAAAAGAACTATGTTTTTTAAATTATTGAAAAAAATAAATTTCAAGTTTCAACGTCGTCAGCGAAACAGCATTTTGATGGACAGAGATGGAATTGTCTTGCAGAGACAAGTAAGCAAAGCACAAGTAGTTCCTCGGACTCTGAATTGTTTAAATGGTATGTTTTTATGTTTTGAAAAACTTATGATGCTACTTCAAAATACTTGTTATGTATATCTTAGTTAATAAATATTTTATTTTATACCTTTTTCTTCAATGGAATATTAAATTTTAGGCACAGTTTAACTTAAAAAAGAAATTCTTACTTTCTTAGTTTCAAGTAGTAAATATTTTTAAAAATTATATGATACATCTCAGTACGACCCTGTTTGACTTTCACATGCAACTGTTTACTATTGGGAATCTCTATTATGAATATGAATGAACTTTTAAAAACATTAAAAATGTTAAAAACCTGATATTTTCTGAACCGATTATCGAAATACATCGATTAAAACTAGAGGCCGGGACATAATATTATGCAAGAGAACACAGGGCCAATATGCGCAATATCCACAAAATTCATAATATAATAACAATAATCTAAAATGGCTTCTATATATATATATATATATATATATATATATATATATATATATATATATATATATATATATATATATATATATATATATATATACACAAAATACTAATATTTTAATAAATAAAGTAACTATACATATACTTTATGCGATTTTACAGCCATATAGGCAATTTTACAAACTAGTGTTATCGTTATCAAACCAATTGACAATAATTAGTTTTTCAAAATTTGCAATTAAAATGTTTAAAAATCGAAAAACTTCGTTATTGGTGCATTTTTAAACTTCGTTTATGTTTTAAGTTGTTGTTTAGAACATATTGCAATTTGTTTCCTACAGATATGCCTGCGTTTCCTTAACCATACGGAAAGATTCTTTAACGTTCTGTATCAAATCGACTGAGTTACAAAGAGTCAAATTTTGTTTTCCAAGTTTTTTTATGCCATCAACAAGAAATTTAAACTTATGTATGGTAGATTCTGAGGTAAATTAGGTAATTAAACAAGACGTTTATATTCCTCCAGAGCTACTGAAATGGAATCTGTTAGTTCTCTAATAAAACTTTCTATTAATGAAAATACTCATAAAAAAATGCTGCTTGTAACCAAGTGTCCTATCTCGTGGTAACAGGCCGTTACGGGACAGTTTTTAAAAACGCTTTAGTTTAATAAAAATTACTTCGTACTATTAAAACTTCGTATTATAAGAATTGAAGTATTTATTTGACTTTCTTATACAAAGGTTAAAAGCAGACTGATATACAAGAATCAAAACTAGACTTAAAACATCAAAATGTTACAGCTCGTAAAATTATATATACGCAGTGTCTATAGTAGAAGTCAGAGTTAGAATGCAGTGCAGGTAAGACAGGCAATGTATTTCTTAAGGGAAAACGTCCGGCAACGTTGCCGGTTTGCCGCGAGCAAATGTTTGCTCAGAGCAAAATGATTGTCCACGCAAAGTAAATATATCTCTTTGTCGATTTGGGTACTGGCCATTAGACCAGAAAATTGCTGGCAAAAACTATAAAAACTCACTTCTATCTAATTTTCGCAAGCAGATGAAAGTACCCACATCATGGAGCCGTTGCCAGTATCTGTCGTGAATTTCAAACAGGGTATGACTCTTAGTGTGCAAGTACAACGTGTGGTGTTCAATGTATGGAACTATCAGCTGAACTTAAAAAATGGTGACAACTTGACTAGTACTGTGGAAAAAGTTTCGAAAATGTGCGGTATGAGTGTTCGCAAAATTTATGAGATCCGCGAAGAGGCCCAGCAAGGCGAACTGAAACCGGTACAAAAAAGGCAGAAAAACAGTTTCCTATCCAATTCACGTGAGAATATTTACGATGAGGGAGTGAAATCTCGAATAAGGAAAATGGTCCAAGATTTATTTTTTAAAAAACATACCACCAACCGTCGACAGCATAATGAACAGATTGAAAGATGATGAGGACCTATTAGCTTTTTCTCAAACAATATTTCGTAGGCCACTATGACATAGGTTTTGAATATTGTAAAAGACGTCGAGATTCGATAATGATGGAAAGAAAATATATCATATCCTGGAGACACAAGTACCTCAGACAAATAAAAACATTGAGGAAGAAGGATAATGTAAACCATGGGTATTGGATTAACGTCAGTGCTTCAGTCAAAAAGGAAAGGAAGGACACAACGATCAAGAATCCACGAGATACCTTCATAGAAGGACTCTCTACAGGACTGAAAGCTCCAACCCAAAGAGGTCCTCGGTTTATTCTTTTTCTTGGGAGCGGAATTTTGTGGCATGGGCCGAATTAACTTTCTTGGTCAAGAAGGAAATCGCTGATTACCACGAAGAAATGGACGAAGATCTATATGAAGAATGGTTTGAGAAGACGTTAATTCCAAACTTGCCGAAAGGCAAAGAAAACGTTGTCGTTTTGCGCAAATTTGATTTCCCGGAAAAATTGTGAAACAAAAGTTTCAAAAATTTAAATATCATTAAGCAAATAGCAGTAAACAATGGATACAACGAACAAACAATTAATAAAATGTTAAATCAAAAACTACACAAGAAAGCCCTGAACTTAGTATTTCCACCACCAGAGAAAAAACCCAGTACCTTCTGCTCGATTACATATACAGGCAAAATATCAACAAAAATAGCCAAACACATAAAAAAGAAAGGAATAACACCAGCTTTCAGAACAAATAACAACCTAGGCAAATATATTAAAAACAACAAGAGCCAACATAAAAAACACTTACACAGTGGTGTGTACAAACTTAAATGTGGCGACTGCCCAAAAACTTACATTGGTCAAACAGGTAGAAATTTTAATAAACGAATAGCAGAACATAAAAGGGCTTTCAATAATAGAAAAACAGATTCTACATACGTACTTCACCTTCTAGATCATAATCATTCTTTTAATGACGAATTTAAAATTCTCCACATTCAAAATAAAGGCCTTAAGCTATCTTTGTTAGAAGCTATGGAAATCAACAAATTAAAAAACACAGATATAATTCTGAATGACCAGCTTGAGACAAACAGTTCTCCCCTCCTCAACCTATTTCATTAGAGACTATAAAGTGTAAACCCATACCAAAAACAGATCACTTGAGAAAGGCAATCAGCCGAAACAGCTGTAGTGATAAGAATTTAAAATAAATTTTGTGGAAGTTTGAAAACAAAGTTTTCAGTGTTTTATTGTTACATAAAATGAATTTCCATCAAGTAACGGTCGAATCCATCAATTACAAAAATATAAAGTAAACTGAGATATTTAAGAAACGATAAATAATAAAGCAAATAATAAACTGAAAGATAATTACCACGAACAAATTGTGATAATAAATATAATAAATTGTGTACTCTGGTGACGTAACTCAAGCATCCCCACCCCAGTCAGAAGAGGCAACCGTAGTAAGTCTACGAACCGTGGTTGGAACTAGCCACATGAGAGAGAGAGAGAGAGAGAGAGAAAGAGAAAGAAAGAGAGAGAGAGAGAAAGAGAGCGAGAGAGAGAGCGAGAGAACAAAACACAACAATTTGCCTACTCGAATAATAATAATAATGTCCAACTTGAGATTTGTTAAAAATATTAAAAAAATCGGATTTATTTTATAACTTTACAACCCCGTTTTTCTGGGTGGTCTTTCGCATAGCCAAATCGACTTATTTTCTCCCTAATAATAGTGGTTTAATTTATGACCAATCTTTTTGTAACACTCTGTATATTTGATATGTACCTACTTATTTTTGTATTCAAACTAAACTCTTCTGTATCTATAGGATAACACTGAATTAACTGAATATAATAAAACAAATTGTAGGACCAAAATTATTTTTTTACACGCAACATCAATATTTTAGAAAATGGCAGCGAATTAATAACTTCTTATAAGAAAGATATCTTAACTCCAGTCGTAATAAATATCACATCTTGTATATCCTTTTTTTTCTCGAATTATTTTGAAAAACACAATTTAGTTCTTTTTCCGATAAGCACAGCCGAATACTACACACAACTTTATTATACGTCATTTTCAAACTATATAAACCAACTGTGCACGGATCAAAAAATGATAAATAAGTTATTTTTAGCAACGCTGGCGATGCAATAAATAAATAAAACTATAATGATACAGTCCTTCCCTTGAAATAGAAATTGGACTCGTCCGTCGAACAAAGGAAAAGATAAGAGTCTGATGCGCTGACTAATATGAACGGCTCATGGACATTATTTATTTATACGCCCATGGAACTGGGGCCTAATTTTATCTTAGTAGGTACAAATTCACACGAAATTGTTGTGAATTAATTATTAAATAGCATAAAATAGGGAAAAATAATGGTAGGATCCGAAATTTTTTTAAAACTTGCCGATAATTATAATCATTTGGTACACAAAGGCAACATTCTATAAGACGACTGGCAATTACCAATTTTTTATAGAAAACATACCTTAACTTCATATGCTCTCTCATATATGCTCTCCTTCAAGCCATCCTGCAAGGAAAAATATTTGGAAAACGATGTCCAGAAAGAAGAAGAACATCTTGGTTAAAGAACCTCAGAAACTGGTTCAATATAACATCTGTGTAGCTTTTCCGCGCTGCTGCAGATAAGATAAAGATTGCCATGATGATCGCCAACATTCGTAACGGATAGGCACATCAAGAAGAAGAAGAAGAACTGCAGTTATATCTTAAAATATACTTTGCAGTATTCTCAAACAATCCTTTTTCTGATAAGCACAACCGGCGCAAGCACACTTTTAGTGTGCGCCATTTTCCAAACGTTAAGAGTTTTTAATAATGCTCGGAGTAGGTAACTACACTCAGTAACTAACTTTCCTCCCCTCTAAATAAAAAGTCGACTCGCCTATTGAACAAAGAAAAGTGGCAAGCGCTATTGCACATTGCACTTGTGGCTGAAAAATACAAACAGCTATTCGCGGTTGGATAAAAATATGAACAACTGCTATCGGTTAGTTACAACGAACACAATGTTAGATTAGATAAAGCTTAATTTAAACTAAAAGTGACTTCAACGTTGGTGCAAAACAATAATATAGAATGTACCTACTAAAAGATTCTTAAGTAACTAATTAAACATAATTATTGACAATTTAAATAGTCTGGAAAGTGATTATTAATTTTTTATTATTTAATTATTAAAATTCACATGCCTACAGGAGTGTTACATGCTGAAACTAATAAATTACAGTTGCCAATAAGTGCGCTATTGTAGCCGTGTGACTTTTCACATCCAGATCTCCATCTTTTCTTCTCCCTTCTTGTTATGTCTTAGATGCAAAGACCGGTCGAATTATTGTTTCATATGTCACAATTTTGACTGCCCTAGATATATTATTTCCCTTCAGTAGTATGTTTAATTGCTCTATTGCTCTGCTACCTTCTCTCGCTTTTTAATTTCCTCTCTTCGTTTCCTTCATTTGTTACCTTGGATTCCTAAATACTTGCATCATAAAAGTAGTAAATAATATTAGAAATCGAAAATAGCCTTAAAAACGATATTAAAAAGTCAAGGTTTTGACCACACATCACAGCAGTTTGTAAACATGCATATTTATGTTTTTAGCTTATTTATATTTTAAGTGGATTATTATTAGCACACATAATGAATGCAAATAACTGACGTCAACATGTTTATATCGAAATAAAAGGAGAAAGCGTGCGGTATTGCAGTATACTATTTTCTTTTCTTAGTTTAGTTGTCTCCCATGCGGGTTAGGTTCCTATACATACAGGGTGTGTCACGACGAGGTGACACTACCTATATATCGAAAACTACTAGACGATATTTATGAAAATTGGTTTATGGGGGTTTTAAGTTATGGCGAACTTAAAGAAAATATTTTGACAGACATGCCAAATAATGGCATGTCTGAGATATTATATATCAGATTATTCCGGAACAAGCAACTTTGTTATGTTAAATGGAACACTCTGTATATTATTACATTTTCAGATTCTAGATAAAATTTGTATAAAGTACCATAGATCAAAACTTCATATTTTTGAGTTTTGACTCATCTTTTTTCAAAAATTTTGACAGGTAGAGACAAACTTTTCAAAGTTAATATCTCATCAATTTAGAAACATAATGTGTTAAAAACCTTTGCACAAAAAGAGTAGGTAATGTGCTTTCAGGAATTTATATCGAAATCGAATTGCTAAGTACAGGGTGTTCACAAATGATACACCATTTCTTCAAACGATAGCGAGTCAATAATTTTAAATGAAACATGCTGTATATTATAATTTTAATAAAAAAAAGAAATCAGTGGTCTTTCAAATAGTATTAGGATTCCCTATATCTAAAGCTAATACTTTTGGAGATGGTTTAATTGTCGTTTAATGAGATAAGATATTTATAGTTTTATTCTATGATAGTAGGCCGTGTATGAATATGTCGTAGTTGTCATTATTTGTGGTTGTTGGCAAAGTGATTAAAGAATTAAATAATAGAATACATAAATTTACTTTTAATACATGGAGAATGTGACAGTTATTACTAGAACATGTACGACTACGAACTAACCGTGATACTGTGAACAGATCATTTAAAAATTTAATACATTTTGGTTGTTTTCAACAAAAAGTTAACAAAGCGAAGTTTATTATTGATAATAATGATCATACAGTTAATGTTCTTGGTAGCTATGCTGCTTATCCCCAAGAGTTTTTAAAAGCGAATTAAAAAAACCAAAAATTTCATCCCTATTCTTACACCACAGCTCATAGTTTAAAGAAAACAGACTATAATAAAAGAATAGAATTAACTTTTTAGTTACTTATATTAGAGATATTTTTAGTTTTCTTAAAATTTCGGGAATAGATATTGTGATTTTCTAAGCGGCTATAACCTTGAAAATACCTGCGCGTCGGCTCGTCCAACATTATTAAAATTTCTACGGTCGAGGCGTAAATTTGTTCTTTGCGCATGTATGACTCATAGCCGTTTAGAAAATCCACACCTCTACATTTAATTTTTAGAAAGTAACTAGAAATAACTTAGCCTTGTGTAATAATATAACAAACTTCCTCTTACTCAATAAATACCTAATACAAAATAAAAACCGTAACAATATGCAATGAATGTAACAATTTATGTGATATTAAGGAAATAAGTCTAAAGTAAATGTTCAAAATGTGAACCTCCAAAGTCTATGCAAGTTTGTAACAGACATTTAAATCACCGAGCCACATTTGTAAGTCAACATTATTAAAATATTCTATTATTTTATTTTTTATATCATCTGGTGTTGTTGGAGGCTTATGGCTTATAGGTTTTTTATATAGCCCCACATAAAAAAAAAAAAAACTTTTTGAGAATTCTGGTGCTCGTGGTGGCCAAACAGTTGGCCCTCCTCTGACTATCTAGCCGGAAGGTTATTATTTAAATGATTGTTAATAAGAGCAGTATGATAAACTGGAACACCGTCGTGTAAAAATCACATTTATTGTCGAATATCAAGTAGAACATTGTGTAATAGTAATGGCAAATGATTATATACAGTGGGTGATCAAATTAATAGAGCCACCCCATCCAAAATTTTACTTTTTGTTTAATAATGGTAAGTAATTGAACTGTAAAACATATTTTGTAGTTAATTCTGTTTTACTGTGATTTAGAACCTAATAAAGTTTACTAATTTTAAAAAAGAAACGAGTTATTACATAAAAACACTTCAAATTATGCCTTACGCCTAATAGGTACTTGGTAGTGTCACTCTTTACAGCAATGACTGCTTGGCATCTTCTTGGCATACTTTCTATCCATCTCTGGCAATTTTGGTGAATTGTTCCACTTCTGTGCCGTACTGATATTAAACGTTCGATCAATTGACGCTTCGTGGTTATAATTTCATTAAAAATTTTTTTTCTTCATAAGCTTCCAAAGATTTTCTATTGGATTCAGATCTGGCGAATTGCCAGGCCAGTCAAGCACCTTTATCTGGTTGTCAGCAAGAAATTTTGTAGTTTTTACGTAGTGACAAGGTGCCGAGTCATACATAAACGTGAAACTCTTATTCAGGAATCACTCCCGGATCTGGGAAGCATTTTTTTTGCAGTATTCCCAAATACTGGTCGCATTGTTTCTTTGACAATATCAAGTCTACCAATTCCTTGACTGCTTATGATAGACCACACCATGATGCTCAGGGGGTGCTTTACCGTCCTTATAATACAAACCGCTTTAGCTCTATCCAAGAGGATCTGCGGGAGAGATTCGTCCGAAAAACAAACCTGGAATATTAATTTTATTTTAGAATCTTGAACAAATTTATCAACTGTAAACTACATAAAAGAAAAACAATGTTAAGTAATGTTATTTACCTGATTCCAATCATCAATAGTCCAATCTTTAGCCCATTGAAGCCTTTTTTTCGTCATGGTTGGTGTGCGCTTTTTGCAGGGCGACAGATCCCCAGATCCTTTATTCGCCGACGAGCTGTCATTGGTGAAATTTTGATGCCAGACTCTTGCATCATTTTCGTTAAAATCATTCGAGGTTGTTTTCTGTTTGCCAAGACAATATCTCGAATTTTTCTTACATTTAATGGTATTATAATTTTTTTTCGACCACATTTTTATTTGCGTCGTGGGGTTAAATCCAAATTTTTGTCAAGTTTTTTCTTTATACGGTTCACAGTTGCTATTGAAACTTTAGAAATTAATGTTATTTTTCTCTTGGAGTGGTAAGTGTTCAATAGTTTTTATTTCCGCTATTTTCCTTGGTAAGATGTCTTTGGCTTTTCCCATGATGTTCTGTTACCACTGGTGTAACGAACATGCAATATTTGCTAAATTCACAAAACATAGTATACCACTGTCATAATATCACTAAAGAGCAATGGAAACGATTTATTATAACTCTTAACACAAAGAATACAAAATAATATGCACACGAATTGCAAGCTAGGCTGGACAGCACTGACAAAAAATGGCATCTGAGTCATGTATTGACATGCCCGCTGTGGTGATACTGTTGTCACATTATTTATTGTACTTTCATAAAGTCTTACAAGATAATAAAATGGGAACAAACGAATTAATATATTATACAGCTCAATTATATGCCCTTTTTGTAAAAAAATTTGAATTTTACTAAATGGCTCTAATAATTTGATCACCACTGTATAGCACCATTCACAAGGGTGTTAAAAAATGTGAGCCAATCACATAGCCCCTAAGAATACCACCCCAAACATTTATAGACCACCTAGTTTGACTATGCCTGTTAATAAAGTAGAGATTGCTTGATACATAGTAGTAAAAATAATGCCGATTCAGTGCTCCAGTTTTGTGCAATCTTGTCTCATATCCAAAAAGGACATAATCGAAAAAAAAAAGAAACCTAAAAATGTCTCGGAAAGCAAGGAGCTTAGGTATAGGAAACGCTTCATAAAACATGGGAAGAGTATCATAAATGCAATATTTTGAAAAAACAAAATATACATAAGGTTGTACATCTAAAAATATGAGATAATCGTAATTTTCTTTGTAGTTCACCCTGTATACGAATATTTTATTTCTTATTTATATGCAGTGCGTTTTACAGTTTCTGGTGTGACTTTGGTCTGTGGTGGAAACGCTGTTTCCACTACTTTTCTCCATTCCGCTCTCTTTGATTATCCTTTCTATTTTTCACTTCTTCCACTTGTTGTCTCCATCTCAGTTTAGGTCTGCCTCTGATTCTTTTACCTGGTGGTATCCATTCCGTTATAACTCTTAACGAATTGAGCCGTCTGTTAGGACCATTTCTAAGAGAAACAGGTAAAGGAGCATTTTACAGTTTCTGGTGTGACTTCGCTGTGTCCGCTACTTTTCTCCATTCTTCGCTCTCTTTGATTGTCCTTTCTATATATCTAATTTCAGATTGCTCTTCTCTCTTCTCATTATATGTCCATACCATCTAATTCTTTGTACTTTTATTGCTTTATGTTCTCTTGGCAAATCCATTCTTGTATTTCGTGATTAATCCATTGTCTTGCAACCTCTTCGTTTTCCCCTTTTTGGTCCCAGTATTTTTCTGATAATCTTCCTCTCAAAAACTTTCAACTGCTCTTCTTCTCTTCCTGTTAATGTAAACCTTTCTGCAGCATATACTACTATTGGTCTTATTCCTATTGTTTCAGCTTATCTTCTTATCTCCAAAAATTTTTTTATTTCTATAAAATGCATTATTTCCCGCTTGAATTCTTTTTTTATATCTACATTCATTTCTTCTGTTGACTAGTACTCTCAAATATTTGAATGTTTCAACCTCTTCAAAACTGTGTGCATCTATTGTAAGTTTTTTCATTTGTGTCTTCTTTTTCTTGCTTACGTTCATGTATTTTCTTTTATTTTCATTTATTTCCAGTCCTCTCAGTTTGGCTTCGTTTTCTATTTCTTGGAAGGTTTTCTTTAATGTCTTTTTATTTGTTGCTACTATGGTGATATCGTCCGCATATCCTATTATTTGTACTGCATTCTTGTTAATAGTTCCTGCGTTTGACAGCTTCTTTGTTATCTTGTCTAGTGATAGAATAAATAGTACCGTTGAGAGTGCATCTCCTTGTCTTACTCCATTTTTTTTATTATTTCTGTTCTTTCTCTTCCGGTGTCTATTATTGCTTGAGAATCTCGCATTGTCATTCTATCATTCTTATAATTTTATTTGGTATTTACAACTCTCTTGTAAGTCTTGGACCATTTTTCTTCTGTTTAGTTTGTCTGTCTAGCCTGTTTAAAGTCTAGGAAAAGTATATGTGTTTTTTCGTCGTATTCGTATGTTTTCTCTATCACTTGTTTTAGCGTATGTATAGTGCCTATCGTGGATCTTTCTTTTCTAGAACCGTACAGGTAATCTCCTATGCTTTGTTCTGTATATATTGTTAGTCTGTATCTAATTATACCAGTCATTACTTTATATGTTATACTCAGTAAATTAATTACTCGGTAGTTTTTGCATATTCTATGGTCTCCTTGTTTTGGGATTGTCACTATAAGTTTCCTTCTTCCATTCTTCGGGCATTATTTCTTTGCTCATATATTCTGTATATCTGTTCATAAATCTGTCTGAATAGTGCCTTCCCACCGTATTTTATAAGTTCTGCACATATTCCGTCACCTCCAGCTGTTTTCCCGTTTTTAAGTTGCCGCTGCTAAATTACATATCTTTCTCCATTATTGCTTGTTGTAGCATTTATTGAGTTTGCAGCTGCAACCTCTTTAAAACAATTTTCCTTCCCATAGAACATGTTGTCAATTACACTAACTAAACAAGTTTTTGCTTATTTATAACAGACAAACAAGTGGTAAGTGCAACAAGGGGAAGGGTTCAAGACTGTATCAGCTCAATGTGCCCGTGTGTATACAAGCATGGCGCTTATATATATATATATATATATATATATATATATATATATATATATATATATATATATATATATATATATATTGATATCACGCTGTACACTATATGTACTATACGTCTCACGTCGTTTGATTTGATGTGTCATATGCTAGGATTCGGCAAGTTGTTTATTCGGCCTTCTTCAGGCCAATAAAGCAAATTTACCTCATAGTGTATCTATTATCATCAATAGCGCCCTGTGATATCTTGTATGTCGCTAAACATTCATTAATAATGCAGATATCGTGTAGTACTCTTCTGGTACTCGCCTTGTTTGTTTTTTTTCCTTAAGGTATTCGACATATCCTCCTCTTTAATTTGCTATGTCGCATGTTACGATTCGATCGTTTTTACGATACGTTTTTATTTTGTGCTCAGCCAGAGGCCTTCTTTAAGTCAATAAATCAAAATTTTATCTTATACTAAATAAATTTTTTCCATAGTGCCCTATGATATCTCGTATGTCGCTAGACGTTCATTAATAACGAATATGCTGTGTAGTATCCTTTTGGTAGTCACCTTGTTTGTTTTTTTTACCTTAATATATTTGTTATATCCTCCCCTTTCATTTTCTATATCGCATGTTAGGATTCGATTGGTTGTTTATTTTGTAATAGTCAGAGGCCTTCTTTAGGTCAATAAATCAAATTTTTTTATATAGTAAATATCTCCTATCATATCTTATATGTCACTATACGTTCATTAATAACGAAGATTTTTTCTAGTGCCTTTTTGATACTTGCCTTGTTTGTTTTATTTATCTTTACATATTCGTTATATCATCTCCTTTTATTTAACACATTACTCGGTCCAATTGGACCAATAACAACGGAGATATGATGTAATGTCCTTTTGGCAATGCCGCCATGTGTGTTTTTCTGTCTCAGAATATTCGCTCCGCCCTCTCCTTCCCAATGATGTATCATACGTCACCATCCGATAAACTATTATCACCACTACAAAAAACTCAAAAAATATTTGAATCATCAGTTTGTAGAATAAATTAGCAATAAATTCTTTCGCAAAATATATATTATAAATTGTACCTCTTTTAACAATCTTTTGGTAATAATAAGTTTAAACTAATATAAGATTTTAGGTCACTAGTCGTCTTATAGTCACCATTTGACTGGTCTGTTAGGTTACACGGTCAGTAGTTGTGTTTGAGTGTTCTCGGTTTGGATTTCATACTAACTTAAAATCTTATTGAGTACGCATGTGTATGACGGTTCGATATAACGAATATATGGCTATTAGTTATATCAACTGATTTTAGTTGAAGTACACCGCAACTTATCAAAGTTACTGTTACTGGATATATGATTTTTTTGGAGTAAATTTTATTTAGCGTGACTCGAAGTATCGAGACGCGTGCAGCTATCTTGCATTATAGAATAATATACATACATATACACTTAATATAAAAATATATTATATAAATATATTGGCATTTACTTAATACATAAAATCGAATCTCAATCGAACAGAATCGAATAAAATAAATTAAATTAAAAACCATCACTTCTTGAGTGCTTTCCCTCCTCTGTCACTACAGAAGTGCCACATCCCGTTTTTTATTTTTTTGGAAGAATAGCTTTCTTATCTTGGCGTATTTATTAATAATATATACTAATATAAAATAAAATGAAATAAATTAAAATAATAAAATAAAATAATATCTAATCGAATCAAATATAAATAGAATCGATAAATAAATAAAAAAAACGGGTGTGGCAGTCCAGTGGTACTGTCGGTAGAAGTTATACTTCTATACACGCGTTCGTCGTTACAAATTTATATGGGAGTCAATCTGCACAATCATTACATATGTAATGCTATAGGTAAGAGAGAGCAGTAAGAGAAAAAGAATTAGGTATACAGGTATATGGTGTATCGTTTGCTGTATATAAAAATTTGACCTGTAATAGGAGTATAGTAAGTAAATGAAGGATTGAATCAATATTTTAATGAAAATATATATTTTTATTTATAATGTATAAAAGGAGTTGAATGCAAAAAAAAATTTTTACACATCTGCAGTAAAATTCATTGTTAATTTTGTTATTAATATAAAAATACAATACAATACACTGCCACATAATTCAATATTATAATACAATACAAATTAAAATGCAATATTCATAAGTATTTAAAAATGACAATATACATAACTTACGCATATGTTTAATTTACCATGATAATAATATTAATAAAAAAATAATAATATTAATAAATATTAAATATGTTTACAAAAGGAACATTTGTATTTTCGAGAGAGAAAGAGAGAGAAAATATATCTTCTGTCTCTCTCTTACCTATATCTTACATATATGTAATGATTTTGCCTATTCACTCAATATATACGAATACACACAAATTTCCAACGTCGAACGCGCGTATAGAAGTACAATCAAAAAGGAAATAAGACCAACAACTCGGATTATGTTGTAAATTTTCATTTTATTTTAAAATTTAGCATTTTTGCGTATATTACATATATTTAATAAAAATAACGTGGGGTTTTTAAATATTTCAAAAATAAAAAAGGGAATTCATATTGGGATTCGAACTCACATACACCAGCGTATGAACCAAACACGTAAAATATTTGCCATTTAGACATGACACAAACGTGTTTCAAAATTGACAGTTCTCGGTCATAATACAATGATTTATTGAGATTATTATTTTGAAATACAAAAGACTAAAATAATTATGAACATTTAATAAATAATACAAAACATATCACATAAATAATAATATTAATTAATATTATATTATATATATAGTATTAAATATATATATATATATATATATATATATATATATATATATATATATATATATATACAAAAGGAACATTTTTATTCTCGAGAGATGAAGAGAGAGAAAATATATCTTCTGCCTCTCTCTCTCTTACTCATTATCTTACATATGTAATGATTTCACTGATTCACTCCCGTACAAATTTCCAACGTGGAGCGCGCGTATAGAAGTATAACTTCAAAAATAAAATAAAATAGAATTGAATAAAATTAAAAACCATCGGTTCGTGCTTAGACGATAAGAATGCTATGCTTCCCCTCATCATTCACTCCAGGTGTGCCACACCCCGTTTATTTTTAAATCCATTTTAATGAAATATTATGATAATCAAAATGAAGTAATTTAAGATGAGCACAAGATAATAATAAAAAAGTAAATGATAAAAAAATTCTATATTAATTATCTTTAACAAATTTTGAAAATTACTAAAATCATTACTTAAATTTTTAAAGAAAAAATTGTTTTTTAAAATGTCCTCATTATATTCTAAAAGTAATCATGAATAATTGCCGGGGATACTAATAAATTTTCAATAAAAACTTTCCATTTATAAGTATTTATTATAAACGACTGTAAAATTTCCAAAATAAACTTTTGCTTATTTTAATTATTTTAATTAATTTTATCTAATTTTATTTAATTTTTTTAATTTTATTTAATTTTGATAAATTTTATAAAATTTTATTTAATTTTTAAAAATTTTATATATAT
This sequence comes from Diabrotica undecimpunctata, assembly GCF_040954645.1. Classification (NCBI taxonomy): domain Eukaryota; kingdom Metazoa; phylum Arthropoda; class Insecta; order Coleoptera; family Chrysomelidae; genus Diabrotica; species Diabrotica undecimpunctata. Next base: position 51,173,494 of record NC_092810.1, on the reverse strand, counting down.
TTTTTTTTAATTTTTTGTATTTTTTTGTTTTATAATTTTATATACTTATTTTAGAATTTTATAAAATTTGTAAAATTTTTTATATTTTTTTATTTTATATAATTTTTTAAAACTTTTATATTTATTTAATTTTAGTTATTTTTTTATTAAATTTGGTTAAATTTTATTTAATGTTTAAAGTTTTTTATATTTTTTTAGAATTATTTATATTTTTTTAAATTTTTTTTTGATTTAATATTTATAATTTTGTAGTATTTTTATAATTTTATTTATTTTTTATAATTTTATCTTTTTCCCACTATTTTACAATTTTTTTTAAAATTTTATATAATTTTTTAAATTTTATTTAAATTTGGTTTATTTTATACAAATATTTAAAGGTCAAGTATCGATTATTTGTCACCCTAAATAGGATATCGTACACGTGAAAAAATCATACTGTACAATAAGAAGCACTTCAAAAATATTAACAATTCAGTAATAATCAGATATAAAATTTCATTAACCCACATATCTATAAAAATAACGCGTTATACGAAGTATTCACTTTTATCGGCACTCCCCATTTTATATTTTTTTAGAATTATATTTTTAACAACTTTATATAAGTACTGTTTTTATAATTTTTTTATAACTTTTTGTATTTTTTTATGCTTTATAATTTTTTAGAATTTTATTAAATTTTTTTATATTTTTTTAATTTTATTTAAGTAGTTTTATTTATAATTTTTTTATTTTTATTTAATTTTTAAAATTTTTTAGTATTTCATTTAAGTTAATATAATTTTATGTAATTTTAATTAATTTTTATAATTTTCTATAATTTTTTATCTTTGTTTATAATTTTTTATGTTCTTATAATTTTAAGTATATAATTTTTTTAGACTTTATTTAATTTTGTTTTATACAAATATTTTAAAGTCAAAATAAACCAAATAGATCCAGTTGTTGAGTTGTTAAAAAAAATATATTATATAAAATTATAATAAGAAGTATACATTTATGTATATTACGGTATACCGCAAGGTTACTACACCTGTATCGATTTTTCGAGTCACCCTAAATAGGACTTTGTACCCGCGACGTCATACCCAGCGATAAAAAGTATTTACTTCAAAAATATTAACAATTCAGTAATAAGCGGATATGAAATCTCATTAACCCACATATCTATAATAATAACGCGCTATACAAGTATTCAATTCTATCGGCACTCCCTAAGTGCAATGTTGAGTTCTTTATACTTTTAGTATTATTATTAAGCATTAAAAATTAAATTTTAAAGTTGATTATAGTAGCAAATTCAGAATTAATTGGTTGAAAAATAAAATTACTATTTTTTTTTTCATTCATAAAAATTAATTCACTAGTTTCTATGATTAGGTACACTTGAACTATCTAAAAAATACTAACAAACAGAATACATGGCAACACGACGCAAGATTGACGTCATAGATACGTTCATTGTAACAGGATATACGCTGAGAATGAGCAACTGCGCATGATTTTAAAAATAAACTACTTCCGCTAATGTCAACATACATTTTTCCGGAGTAATCTACCTAATGATATAGCCTCAAACATTTATAAATCACGCTCTTATGAGAATAAAATAAAAAATATTAAAAAATTTGTGTACCTCAACTCCAGTTGTCAAGAATATTAACTCCTTCATTTTTTTAGCTTTTACATTATCACAGTTAAACACTGAAACTAGTTCCTTTTGTGACAAACAAAGTCTGCATTGATCAGCGCTAGTATCCATAGTGGATTACGTTCACTAAACGATAATTGTTTTTAAATTACCCAGCCAGTTGACTATAACGTAACGTGTTTCTAATTCTAAAATTTACTCCGAACAAGATGGCAACGGAGTTACAGCATGACATTATACATTCTCCCTCTCCACAAACGAACAGAGTAGGGATAAAGATTAATTTCGATTTCGACACAATGGCGGAGGCATGCAATGCACTCCTGTTCACTCACGAACTGAAAGCTCGGTAGTTTTCGCGGAGCATCGAGGTCAACGACTTCTGTTATACCGTTTTCTCACTTAAGATGTTATTCACTCCAAGTTTGTATTTCTACTGACTATATTTTCAACGCGGACGGTTTTTAAAGAGCTGCGCTGCGCTGGTTTATTTTTGAGTGACATTGAAGTAACATTCAGTCTGGTTGTTATGGTAACGAGAATGAAAAATAGCGGAGGAATGCTATGATAATTATACAAAGATGATCAAAAAAACGCTACAGATAAATGTGTTTTTATCAGTCCCAATATAATACGATAATACTATCCTTGTAAAATTATGAAATTAATTAAAATGAACTTCATTAGATAATATAATAATCAAATAAAAGGAACTAGGAAATCAAAAACTTTATAGAAGATAGGATATTATTTTATATTTTAGTTTGTTATAAAAATATTTGTAAACGACTGTTTTAAAATAAACTCATTTTTAATTCGTTTTCTCAATTAAAATATTTATTTATTTAGCATATGGCTTAATATACGAGGGTTTTCATTCCAAAAACTCGCCTTTTCCACTTTAGGTAATATTTCATATTTCAGTTGGTGAAAAACGTTTTACTTGAACTACGGAAATTAGACAACCTGATAATACAGTAGTGGACTGTATTACAACATTGACAGTAATAATTCAGCCCTCATTTAAATTGTGTTTAGATCCATTTTGAGAAATTCAATAGAGATGGACAAGATAAGTTTTGGCATGGCTGCTTGGATAAAACAATTTATGGAATAACATGCATCATTTAATATATATATATATATATATATATATATATATATATATATATATATATATATATATATATATATATAGATATATATATATATATATATATATATATATATATATATATATATATATATATATATATATATATATATATATATATTAATTTTAAAACATTCGTTTTATAAATAAGGAAATATGATTTATTAAGATATTCCAAATTCTTGGCAAAATGTCTTCCTCAAGGCCCCCTTCACAAAACTCATTTGTTTCGGTCTCTTCATCTAATCTTTCAATAATATTGGCTTGTTCCTCGCAGAAACTCATAAAAAAGTTAATCTTCTCGCTCCACCCAATACTACAGAACAAATAACAAATTGCTTTCTTATTCTGTGCCAATGCTCTCCAAAGTGGGAGTCTATTAACGTCATCAACTTCCTTTTGAAGTTATACTTCTATACGCGCGCTTCACGTTGGAAATTTGTATGGGAGTGAATCTGAAATAATTACATATGTAAGATAATGAGTAAGAGAGAGACAGAAGATATATTTTCTCTCTTTCTCTCTCGAATATAAAAATGTTCCTTTTGTATATATAATTTAATATTATATATATTATATAAAGATATATATACATATAATATTACAGGGAAAAAAATTACATAATACAGGGAAAAGTAGAAGGCAAAAGAAATAGAGGTAGATCTCCCACACGATACACGGACCATTGGCGCTCCATTGTCAGAATGTGCTAGAATGGCAGAAGATAGAAAAACGTGGAGGAACATTGGGAAATTTAGCTAATAGCTTCATGATATCACGATACCTGCATCAGGTTAACGACTAAGACGAAGAAGAATATTATACATATAATAAAATATTTATTAATATTATTATTTAGGTGATATGTTTTGTATTATTTATTAAATGTTCATAATTATATTAGACGTGTTTCAAAATAATAATCTCAATAAATCACTGTATGATCCAGAACTGTCGATTTTGAAATACGTTTGTGTCATGTCCTCGGTAGTATAGTACTCCGTATCCCCGCCTGTCACGCGGGAGACCGGGGTTCGATTCCCAGTCGGGGAGGACTTTTTTTATTAATATTATTACATTATTGTAGTGTATTTTTTTATGTATAATATTGTCATTTTTAAATACTTATGAATATTTCAGTTTAATTTGTATTGTATTATTATATTAATAACAAAGTAAACATGGAATTTTACTGCAGAGTAACAGAGTATGTGTAAAAAAATTTTTTCATTTAACTCCTTTCATACATATATGAAAATAAAAATATACATTTTCATCAAAATATTGATTCAATCCTTCATTGTTAGTAAGTTATTATTAATTCTGTTTCTCTTTCTGCTATGTCTTATATATAGAATTACATATGTAATGATTGTGCAGATTGACTCCCAAATACTAACAAAAGGGTCGATGGTCACAAGTTATATCGGCAACTGTTATATGGGCAATCCATTGAAAATTGTGGATTATTGATAGAAGAGAATTGTGTGTAAGGTGTGCTTTAGGTCATGTGGCAACTACAGGGGAATCTCACTGATCGGTACTACATATAAGATATTAGCTTCAGTTGTACTAAAACGATTACTGCCATATACAGAGGAAATTATTGGCGATTACCAATGCGGCTTTAGGCCTGGAAGATCAACAATCGACCAAATATTTACTATCAGACAAATGCTAGAAAAGTATTGGGAATATAATAAAGAAGTACACCAGATCTTCATAGATTTCAAACAAGCATATGATTCCATAGATCGCTTAAAACTGTGGAGTGCAATGATAGAGTTATGCGTACCAAAGAAGCTGACCATGATTGCGCGAATGTGTGTCAACAATTCCTTTGCACAAATTAGAATAGGAGGCAAAACTTCAAAGGCTTTCGGCATAAGCACCGGACTCAGACAGGGAGACCCGCTGTCCCCATTACTATTTAACCTAGCATTGGAATATGCAATGCGAAAAATCTATACCAGAGTCAAACCAGACATAACTGCCAGAGGAGCAAAGATTATTCTCGCATTTGCAGATGATGTAGATGCAGTAGCACAGACAACACTGGAAGTTAAGGATATAGTATCGAACTTTGAAGAAGCAACACTAAGCGTAGGCCTGAAAATAAACGAAGAAAAAACTAAATACATGCCCGTATCAAAAAAGGAACGACAGCGAATAAGACAAAACATTACTATAAACGATCATAATTTTGAGGTGGTCAAAGAATTCAAATACCTAGGAGCAACAATTACCAGTGAAGACACAGGAGAACGGGAGATTGAAATACGAATACTGGCGGGGAATAAATCATTCTTTGCCATTCAACATCTAATGAGGTCAAAGCTTCTCTCAAGGCGTGCCAAAATCCAAATGTACAAAACCATAATACGACCAGCAGTGACATATGGAAGTGAAACATGGACATTGAGAAAGAAAGACATCAATAAGCTATTAGTATGGGAACGCAAAATCCTGCGAATTATATATGGTCCTTGCAGTGACAGCGTGACAAATGAATGGAGGAGCAGATACAACAATGAAATAGAGACTGTCTTCGGGAAAGGAAACATCGTAAGATACATAAAAGCCAATAGATTAAGATGGGCAGGCCACGTGGTACGGAGTGATGACGACAGACTGATTAGCAATGTGTTTTGGGAAAGACCAGATGGTAGAAGATCGACAGGAAGGCCTAGAAAAAGGTGGAAAGACGCAGTCAGGGAAGACCTGGAGAAGATGGAAGTAAGGCCATGGGAAATAATAGCACAGGATCGGGATCAATGGAAGGCCATAGTAAACGCGGCAAAAACTCACGAAGAGTTGTAAAAGCCAATGATGATGATGATGATGTGCTTTAGGTCAAGCTGATGTCGAGTCGGTATTCTCAGAAATTGGTAACCGCCTTATTTCCAGAAATTTCTGTGTCGTGTTTTGTCTACAACTTCCTGTTCCTTTTTATGTTAATCAGTGTGAATTGAACTACCGATTTGTTTGCTGTCGTTCAGATCGTTAAATTATTTGTTTGCTATTGTTCATATCGTCAAATTAAGTTACTGTACGGTAAAATATTTCCTTTTATGTACTGTTTTGTGTATTAATTCGAGTTTATTTGTTTCGGTTTCATAATTAATTTTTCATAAGATGATTTTTGTGAGTGTAAGAGAGCATCTTTCTGTGCAATATGAGTGGAAAGCGGAAGAGAGTAGTTGTATCTTTGGAAACAAAAGTGAATACAATTAAGAATTTGAACAAGGGTGAATCAATAAAGAAGGTTGATTCAGATTTAGGTGTCGGAGAAGTAACCGTTGGAGATTGGAAGCGTAAGCGAAATGAAATCGAACAGTCAGTGGGTCAACCAAAGCGTGAGTGGTGGTAGTGGATTGACCAGGAAGAGTATGAAGAAAGGGGACCATGAACAAACTTCTGAGGCGTTGTTCTTGTGGTTTTCACAAAGGGGAGGATTGGGCAGCCCGAAAAGTGATCCAATACTCCAAGCAAAATCTATCGAATTTCAAAAGAAGTTTATGGATCGAGGAGAAAACTTTTGTGATAGCGAAGGATGGATTGGCTTATGGAAGAAGAAATATGGCATCCGACAATTGAATATTTGCGGCGAAAAACATTCTGCTGACTCAACTGAAATTGGAACATTTTATTTAATTTAAGTCTGACTAACTTCAGACCAAATATTTAACTCTGATGAGACAGCCCTTAACTTTAAAATACTTCCATATAAAACACTAGCTAAAAATGAAGGAACTGCACCAAGTTAAAAAAAGCAAAGAGAGAGTCACAATCATGATTTGCAACAATGCTTCTGGTTCATTAAAATTAAAACCCCTTTAATTGGAAAATCCAAAAATCCAAGGGCATTCAAAAATGTCCAAATAAATAACTTACCTACAATCTATAGCAACCAAAGCAATGTATGGATGGTCTGTAACACTTTTAAGGACTGGTTTTTTAATAACTTCGTGCCAGTCATTGATGCCTACCTAATAAACAAAAATCTTCCCAGGAAACCTTTGTTGGTGTTGAACAACGCACGATCCCACCCAGATGCGAGTGAATTGATTAGTGGTGACATTGGAGCTGTGTTCTTTCTACCCAATGTGACGTCTCCCATCCAACCACTAGACCAAGGCGTTATAGAAGCAATGAAGAGGAATTATCGGCGGAAGCTTCTTCAGGTACGCTTAACTAAGCTGGATGAAGGGCTGACTGTAATTGGGGCATTGAAGAAGATCACGGTTAAAGATGTTTGCTATTGGATTGTATCTGCTTGGGACGACGTTAAAGTGTCCACTATTCAGAAATCGTAGAAAAAATTATTTAAAACAGATAGCAAAACACAAGACGTTCAAAATGAAACTGATAACTGTGAAGTTTATTCTACAGCCAACCTAGCCAATCAATTACCAGTAGAACAAACAATCGGAAACCAAGACATCATCGATTGGATGAATGTAGATGAAGAAATGGAACTGACAGATGATGCAATTGCCAATCTAGTTCTAAACGCCACTCATGAAGAAGAAGAAGAAGATACAGATAAGATAACTCAAAAGATTTCTCATTCCGAAGTAACAAGAAGAATCGACACCATTAGACGTCCTCCATTTTTTTTAGCGCAACATCGCCACCTTAAAAAGAGGAATGAAGTTAAAACAAAAATCAATCAAAGACTTTTTTAAACAGTAACATATATAAGGTAAATGTTTTTATCTTTTATACTACTTTTAATATTAGTTTTTAGTTATTAAAATAAACACATTAATCATTATTTACGTAGGTACACATTTTTCTATCAGTATAACCAATCTCAGTGTTAACCGAATTTTTTCGGTATCCGAGGTAGTCACGGTCCCAATTACCTCGGAAAATTGCGAGTCTACTGTAATGGGTAACGTACAGGCACCAAAACATGGCGGTCGCATCGAAACTGGCTTCACTTTTCGAAGGTTTATTAAATGAGTGTTACCTGCCCTCTCTCTTTCCTTGTCTAAGATATAATGTAATCGACGAATTTTGCTATGTTTTTCTTCCATTTTAAAGAATCACTGTGACGGCGTCCCCCTTTTTCTTGGTACAAGGGTAAACAAAATGATTTATTATTATCCGTACTGTTATTAAATATTTATTATTTTTTGTCAAATAAGTGTTTAAATGTCAACAGAACAAAACGTTTTCAAGTCGTTTGAGTGAGGGATATTATAATAATTGTTTCGTGACACGTGCGAAATACACTCGCGATCATAAAATCCGGGACACCTTGAAAATCACCGATATTTCATTTTTAACGAGCTTTATCGTAAATAATAATAACACAAATATAAACTAATGCATGTTTCTGAGAATTGCTGTCGGTTTAGCGGTTTCCTTTGCAACAAAGAATTCCAATAGTGCCGATTTCGCGGAAAAGTGCACACTTCCCAAAATTAACGGGACCTGTAACTGCCGCTTGTTTTACATGTCTCATTTGTGCTTCGACTTTATGTTCAAACGCAACGAACAAACGTTTATTATTACCACCATTAGTGTGTATTAGTGCCATTATTAGTGTTTATTTTTTGCCAAAAATACCCTTGACTGTTGTTAAAACGGCACAAATTGTTGCGCTTGTGAAAGACGGTCATACTCAACGGCAAGTCGCAAGGGTTTGCTATCCAGAGGACCTGGCTCTGGACGAAAAAGAACGACCACGGTACGAGATGACCGTTTTCTTGCGTTTCAGGCTTTACGAAACCGGACCTCAAGTACGATTATGCATCGAAATCGTCTACAGGAAGTACGAAATCGCAATGTTAGCGTTGCAACAGTCAGGAGAAGACTTCGTTCTTTTGGACTATCATCTCGGGTAATGGCTACAGGACCTCCACTTCGCCTGGCGCATCGAGTTGCACGACTAGCTTTTGCTCGACAATACGCGCATTAGGGAATTAACGATTGGAGCAAACATTTATTCTCAGATGAATCCCGTTTCTGCCTAACTGGATCCGATGGACGTGTAAGAGTTTGGAGGAGATCTGGTGAATGATTTTCACAAGCTTGCATTGCTCCAGGTATGCCATTTGGTGAAGACTCAGTCATGGCTTGGGGAGGTGTATCTTCCGACCTCCGCACAGAATTACCCTTCATCGAAAATGGGTCCTTAACTGCACGAAGGGACATTACGCAGATTCTGGAAGAACATGTTATGCATACCATGGCAAGGCTTGGAGAAGACGTCGTTTTTATGCAGAACAACGCGCGAACGCACGTTGCCACGATCAGTATGCAATACTTGGACGAGGTTGTAATTACGAGGTTACCCTGACCAGCTAGGTCTCCGGACCTGAATCCCATCGAACAGCTCTGGGACGATTTGAAAAAACGTGTTCAACCCCTAACATCTCATCCTAACAACGCACAGGAGGTTAAGGATCTGTTAGTGAGGGAGTGGTATAACATACCACAACATGTAATCCGGACAAAAATTGAGATTATGCCCCGTCGTCTGCAAGAGGTTATTAGAGCAAGGAGAGGCAATACACGATATTAGTCATTAAAATTTCACTGACATTTCACCACGTTCTGTAGTTTCCATTTTTTTTTTCGTATGTCTGTTTTATCAACAATTTGGTTTGTTTTCTGCTTTTTCAATTAAAACAATAAAAAATCGTTTTTTTCTTTTTATAAAAACAAACATTAATGACAAATAAAAAATACGTTAGCCTAAAAAAGGTTATTACTGCATCAGAGGCAAAAATATTCAAGAAACTTGAAATTTTCAAGGTGACCCGGATTTTATGATCGCGAGTGTACAAATTCTGAAGTTTTGAAAGGAAAGACGCGATGGATAAGCCAAGTTATGGAATGATGCTTAGATTTTCTTACGCTTTTAACACAGGATAAAGGGGGTTTGGGCTAGTTTCAAGGGACTTATCGTATAGGAGGATATTAAATCACCCGTATGTTATTTTTTTTAGATAATGGGATAAAACCAGTTTTGGAATACAGGCCCTCATATGGAATAAATAAAATCATATAACATAAAATAAAAACGAACACATAAGATGAAATAAAAAATAATACAAATAAATGCAAGGTTATATTTTTGGATCACGTTCAGCTATTAATTCAAGTCTGAAATTCACATTTTCCCACTATAAGGGTAAAGTGGCTCAACAGTACGCAAGTAACATATTTTTTCCATGAGTATAAAGTAAATGGTTACGTTTTAATCATCAAATAAGTAATGGCTGAAATGTGTAACATATTAGATAGAAAATTGTCAATATTTTTGACTGTAAAGTTGCACAAAACATAAAATATTCAATAATATTCAAATGTGCACATGCGTACTCTTGGGAATACATCGTCTTGAGAGTACGCAATAGGTTTCATAAGAGTGCGCATATTATTCATAATCAAAGTAAAGTAAAAATATAAAATTTAGAATCTTTAATTATTTCAGAAATCACAACAAAACTGTCCAACTGAATAACATGTGCACACTTCATGCCACCAGGCTTTACATTAAAAGCACTGGATCCAGTCTTCATCTGGTGGTTCCGCAAACTGTTCATTACATCTTCTTCTTCCTATGCCGTCCCCATTAACGGAGGTTGGCGACCACATTTTTAAAAGCTTCTCTGTCTTTTGCAACGTGGAATAATTCGTCTACAGTCATGTTTGTCCAGTCTCGAATATTTCGCAGCCATGACTTCCTCTTTCTACCTATTCCCTTTTTGCCATCGACTCTACCCTGCATGATGACCTGCAGAAGACTATATTTATTATTTCTTAGTATGTGTCCAAGGTATGCAGTCTTGCGTACTTTTATCGTTCTCAACAATTATTTGTCTCGACCCATTCTTCTCAGCACTTCCTCATTGGTGACCCTGGCAGTCCATGGGATTCTCAACATTCTCCGGTATATCCAAAGTTCAAAGGCTTCAATCTTTTTAACTATTTGCGCTGTTAGTGTCCATGTTTCTACCCCGTACAATAGTTGCGACCAGACGTAACATTCAGCAAACCTCAGTCTCAGCGCAATATTCAGATTTTTGTCACAGAACAATTGTTTGAATTTTAAGAACGCTGCCCTTGCCATTTCTATTCGTACCCGGATCTCTTGGTCTGGATCTAATTCTGTGTTGATGTAAGCTTCCAGATATTTATATTTTGTCACTCTCTCTATTTGCTGTCCACCAAGAGTTAGTTGTTCATTATTTATTGGACTCATTGATACTATCATAAATTTGGTCTTATCTGTGTTGATGTCAAGTCCCATTTGAATGCATTCACTATTTATTGCATCTAGTAAAGTTTGTAGATCTTCTATACTCTCAGCCATAATTACCGTGTCATCTGCAAATCTCATGGTGTTTATGATTTTTCCACCAATTCTTATTCCCTCTTTTCTTTCCCATAAGGCTTTTCTGAATATGACCTGTGAGTACACGTTGAAAAGCGTCTGAGACAAGACGCATCCTTGCCTAACCCCTCTCGCAATCGGTATATTATTTGTTTCTATATCTTTCACCTTTATCACTGCTTTCTGGTTCCAGTATATAGCCTTAATAAACTCAATGTCTTTTTTGTCTAAATTGATGTTTTTTAATTCATCTATTAACTTCATCTATTAACTTTAACTTTAATTCATCTATTAACTTCATATGCATTATATCATTCATTACATGCAGGACAAAGTATATCTTTCTCTAATATTTGATTCAATACCGATTTATTTTTCTTACCCTCAATACTTATTTTAGCGGATTACTTTTTCGACAACACCTTTCTTTTTACCTTTTCAGAATTCAAACTTTTCACTACGGTGTTGTGATTTTCATTTTCACTGTTGTTTCCATTTATTTGCCTTTTAACAGCCTTTTTTTGTTGGAATTTTTTCTTTGAGCTTCTGCTTCTAATGTCTCAAGAGTGTAAAAAATTTCTGCTTTTTGAGCTCTTCTTTTTTGATCTTCAGTGTTGCAGTTTCGCAACTGTGTCTAAACATTAGTAATGTATTAACAGACTTTTTGATAGTTTCGATTCTCCCCGTATATTTAAACTGAGATTTGCCTGTACGAAAAACACAGCGGCTTTAAGAACTAATTTACAAGACCAGCCATCTGGGAAATAATAACATAGGGGATGCATTCCATATACAAAAAGAGTCGAGTTTTATCTCTCAAACCACACACATGTGTATGGGCGTTTGGGTAAAAGGTACCTAAGGTACTTGGCATCGGTCCTTTGTCCGAGAAAGTCGTTTGATGCAGAAAAGTTGCATTAGGAATTTAGTGGTTCCTGTTGTTTGTCGGTGAAGACATCTTTTGCGATAGCCAGGGTGCTATCTTTTCATTGGGTAAGGAACAATACACCATTAATCTATGTTGCTGGATATATCAAGTACGTGCATTTGGTATATTTATTTGATATTTGTTTGGAACTTTATCGCATTTGTGCCGCGATCGCGATTTAACGTTGTCAATTGAACATTTTGCATTTGTTTTGTTTTATGTAATAGTTACTGTATTCTTATTTTTTTGTATTTTGTCATTCCCGATTATAATTTGAATTGAGTTTATTAATATTTGTATTTGTATTTGAATATATACTTTGAATTGAGTTTAATATAATACATATATGTTATCTTTGATTGCATTTTGTGTAACTTTATTAACAAGGTTTGTTCATTTTACCACGGATTAAGATTATTATTATATGTGCGCATATTTTTCACTCGTTAACGTTTAATATCGATTTATGCTTTATTTCTATTTATACTCAACCATAGCAATCGAAATCTTAAATTTCTTTGTTGTTAATGTGTTCTTAAAACCTATTCATCAACATCTTTGTTCTGATTTGTAAATGGTTATCTTTTTGGTGTTGTTTCATATTAACTAATATTTAAGTTTGTACTACATATATTCTTCTTCTTTTAAGTTTATATCCTTCTTTAGTTATAATTGTATATTGGGTTATGTATATTTATGTTTAATTTCACCTCTTTTTAAAATAGAGTTTTATACACTCCGCTGGCTTTCATTTCTTTTCTTTATTTGAATATACATACCCAATCCGAAAGGGGGAAACCAGCGAGTTCTAGATTGAACAGAATATCATTCCCTCCCCCTTCAGGATGACCCCAATTGTTATATTGAGGTCATCGTATGTGCAGAACGCAACCAGAACATTCCGGTTTTGGTATTGGCCTAATTTCGGATCGAGACCGAATAGAAGTTGATGGCTCAACATTGTCAATAGAAAAGTTAGTTGATATTGCCGGAACTTGTTTAGCTTGATTGTCTTCTTGACTATCTTTATTAATCATTAACAATGTTGAATCAGGAACATCTATTATTTCAACTTGATCTATACTGATTAAAACTAGTATGTTCAAAACATCAAATTTTAATTGGGCTACTAATTTTTATCATTATTTAGACCTAAGGAAATTTCACAATCCACCACTAATTCACCATCAGAGAAATTTTTTTCACTTCCACAAATTTCCACCCATATATTATTTATTTTTATGCACAACAGGCCGCTAAGGCCTAGGGCATTTTTATAAAACATAATCCTAATATTAACTAATTACAATTATTTTAAACAAAACTTTAACTTAAATATGTACATACAACATTCTTAACTGCTCTGAAGGATCTGGTGGATAATATTTCTCCATTCGCTTCTATTTTGTGCTTTTCTTTTCCAGTCCCTCACCTTCACGTGTTTAAGGTCTCCCTCCACTTTACTAATCCACTCCGTTTTGGGTCTACCTCTTCTTTTGGGGCCGATTAGTTTTCTGGTTATAACTAGTTTAGGCATTCTGTTTGCTGCCATTCTTTCCACATGTCGCAACCATCTGATTCTTTGTGACTTGACGAACATAGTAATGGTAGCTTCTTTGTATAAAGCCATTAATTCATTGTTGGTTCTTCTCTCCCAACCATCTTCTGTCTTTCGAATATGCGTCTCAATATTTTCCTTTCCCATCTTTCCAGAGTATCCTCTTCCTTCTTATTTAATGTCCATGTCTCACCGGCATATGTTACTATGGGTCAAATTACTGTTTTATATATTCTGAGTTTACTTTGTGTAGAAACGTATTTTGAGTTCAGTAGGGCTCTTAAACTACCTAATTTTTTATTCCCTTTTGCTATTCTGGCTTCGAGCTCCCATTTCTCTTTTCCATTTTCATCGAAAACTACACCCAGGTATTCAAATTTGTACAACCTTTTAAAACTATAGCTTTTACTACTTATAGACCTCACACTAAAGTCTTCTTTTTTCCTTCTGTTCCTCCCATGATCATATATTTGGTTTTGTCTTCATTTAGTTCCAATCCGAATTTCTGTGCTTCTTCAATGATTTTCTTCACAACTCTTCTTAATTCTTTCTCGGTTTTTGCTACGATCGTTAGATCGTCAGCAAATGCCAAGCACTGGTGCTCATTTTTCATGATCGTTTCTTCCACCTCCACGCTGCATTTTCTGATTACAGTTTCTAACACTAAGTTGAATAATGTAGTGAATAAAGGATGTCCCTGTCTCAAGCCTTTTGCAACCGTAAATTGATCTGATATGTGACCCTGCCAAGCAATTTCACACTTAGAGTTATTTAGTGTCATTTTAACTAGCCGGATCAGTTTCTTTGGTATACCCAAATGTTCCATTGCTCGATACATTTTGACTCTATCGACTCTATCCTATGCTTGTCTAAAATCTACAAACAAAACATGCAGGGGAACTTTACCTTCATAACAAGTCGTTTGTTTCTCCTTTAATAAGAAGATTTGGTCTACAGTAGATCTGTCCTTTCTAAAGCCGGCCTGATACTCATGTAGGATTGATTCCGTATAGCAATTTAGTTTATTTCTCAATATTCTTGCCAAGATTTTGTATACCGTGTCTAGTAAGGCTATATCTCTATAGTTGTCACACTTCAGTTTGTCTCCTTTTTTATGAAGATGGCGTATTCGGGCCTCATACCACTCCGATGGCATTATTTCCTTTTCCCATACTTGCAATAGTAGCTGGTATATTTTTCTTTGTAGTTGTTCTCCACCAAACTTGATAATTTCTATGCATATGTCATTTTTACCAGGACTTCTGTTATTTTTCATTTCTTGTATTGTCATCACCTCCTCCTCTGTAGGCTGCCTTTCAACTATCGCATCTTCTCCAACCGTCCAGTTGTCTACTGCTTCGTGCTCCACCTCACCATTTAATAATTCTTCAAAATGTTTTTTTTCATTCCGTAATTATTTCTGCTGGATCGCTAATTAAATTTCCGTCTTTACGTTTTATATAACTACAGTGGCTTTGATAACCTTTTCCCATCTTTTTAACTTCTTGATAGAACGACCTCACCTCTTTGTTTTTAAACTTCTCTTCTATCTCTTTTAATTTCAACTCATTGTGCTATCTCTTTTTCCTTCGACACAGAGCTTTCAATCTTCCTCGAATTATTCTATATTCTTGTTTTTTACACTCTCTATTATCTGTTAATATTTGTTGTCTGATCTTCTTCTTTTTCTTTGCTATCGCCTGACACTCTTCAAAAAACCAATATTTGTTTGCACTTCTCTTGGAGTCGCACTTAACTATTTTCTCGCTAGCTTCTCTTACAGCAGATTTAATTTGTTTCCAGGCTTGATCTGTCTGTAAATTTTGGTCACACTGTTGTAGAATTTTATTTATTTCTTCTTCATATTTACTTTTTATTTCTACTTCCTTTAGTTTTTCAATATTGTACTTTCTCTTCGTTTTATTGTTCGATTTCTCTTTTTCTTTCAGCCTCTTTAACGAGGTAGTGGTCCGAGTCATTTTCAGCTCCTCTCATACTTACCTTCTGAACGATATTCATATATTTACTTTCAACCATATATTAACAGATTCTATTTCCTCTTATTTGCCTCCATCGTCAATATTTCTTGTTCAGGTTGCTTTTGCGTGTATGGTATTTCCTTTCCAACACTTCTTTTTTCTTTATTTTTTATAATTTTTGACAGTTTATTGTGGACCGTACTGATCCCAGTCTCATCCATGTTATAAAGACAGTTGGAAGGAAAATTAAACTTTTCATATAAGCATTTAAGGTTGTCAAAAAATATATTAATTTGAGGTTTATTAAAACCCATTATCCTTCCCATGGAACAGTTTTCGGGTTATCGAAGCGTTAATTTCTATCTTAGACAAAAGTTCCTAACCCACTTATATCTGCAGCTTTCTTAGTTGAATTGAAAGGATGTTAAATACCATTCATGACAGCGTATTCGAATGCAAACTGCTTAAAGTCTTTTCTTGTCAATCCATAAACCCTTATATCCAGTTGCCTTAGGTGTTCTGCTAGCTATATTGCCATATCATTAGAAAGAATACATTTGAATCTAGCTAAAGATGTAGTTACCGTACCATATTTTAAGCACTTGCGAATAGTGGCCTCAGGAATATTCAGTTCTCTAGATATTTGCCTTTTCGAGTTTTCATTTTCAATATCAGTCTGTATTTGTTCCATCAGTAAACCTCCTCCATCCTCGGTAAAAATCAGCTTCCTCTGGAATATTCTCTTGTAGGCGTGAGCACTCATTTTCTAAAAAAAAACAATACTAACTGTTAACGCAGCAGAGCGATTTCTTTGGATTATAATATACACCTATTTTTCTTCTTAACAGTACGTATACGCCCTTTTAATGTAGTTTAATAGTATACACTGCGCAATCTTGCGAACTTTTAAAAATGCGTAGGTACTCCTGGAGCAGCATACCAACTGGCACATAAAATCTTTTTTTTTTATTTTCCAAACAAAAAACCTATTATAGGTTATGGATTTTGACAAGAGCTATGACCTTATACATAACAGGTACCTAAACTTGTGTACTACATCGGCATGACTCATAGCTCTTGTCAAAATCCATTGCCTCTAAAACAAGGTAAAATAAATAAAGGCAAACATAATCTGTATCAAATGTAATAAATGTGCGTTTTTACCACACAACACGTTATTTTCAGCAAGAGCAAAACTATACAGAAATTATATTGCAAGAACGTTTTTACACAATGGCCTCTACACAAAGATGTAACTTGTCAATTTTCCAGCAGAAGAAATATTTAAATAAAAACAGATGTGCGTACCCTTGGGCGCATGCGTACTCTTGTTTACAAGATTACACAATCTGAACATTTTAGTCTATAAACACCACTACAGTTCATATAATTGATGGGATCTTTGGAATTAGATATGTATTGACCCAAATTATTGGGTACTTTTAAAGAAACATGGATATTTTCAACCGAACGTTTGATGAGATTTCGAATATCTCCAGAAAGACTCTCGTGATGGTATGGAAGTGAAACGTAATTGGGTTTCGTGGCAAGGTCTCTGGGGAACGCAGTCTCCTGCAGGGTTTTAAGGCGTCTTCTATGGATGAGTTTGTTGATGATGTTGTGATCGTATATATCAATATATGGTATACAGCCAGCTACAGGAACTTAGTTTCCTTGTGGATTAAAATGATTCTCACCATTAATAGTTGTTAAATCCAAATCACCTGAACACTTTACTTTGGCTGTAATCTTGTTAGCAACTATAATGTCACCTGTATCAATACTCTATTATTATTAATCCAGTTTTCATTTGGCGGTAAATGAACACTAGCTCCTGAGTCCACATACCACTCAGTTTTTAGTCTCCATTAAGAAAGGCAACAAAAAACGTATGTTTTTTGGATGTTATCAACTTCAGACATTTATTTTTATAGTAGCCGATTTGTTTACAATGATAACATCTGATTCTCGACAGATCTCTGTCTTTCTTGTCATTTACGCCGGCATCACTTCTGTGATTGGTGTTACTTTTAAACCGTCTGTTGTGATTGGTTCTGGTTCTCTTAATACTATGACTTGCAAACGCACTACCAGTGTCACCAAAAAAATCACTTTCCATGTCCAGCAGTTTTGTTTTAATTGAATCGAGAGGAATCACAATTCTCGAATGTTCGATCGCCATTATCATTGATGAAAAACGATTAGGTAATCCCGCCAAAAGTAGCGAACCCATCCACTCATCGTCAAATTCAAAACCCAGTTCCACTTATTTTTTGCCCCTTTTCAACTTTTTGGTTCACATACCTAACTTGCCATTGAACTGCAATCTTCCAATCGCGTATCACAATCAAACTTCTTAATAAAATGATTTTTCTCACGTACTCCGAGTTATCAAACAACTTTTTTAAAAAGTCCCAAATTTCTTTCGCGGTTATTGCTTTTTTTATATGTATATATAACGATGGATCAAGCAAAAGAAGTAACTTGGCTTAAGCTTTTTCTTGTTTGTCTACATTGTTCAGTCGAAACACGTGGACAAACCTTCTAGAACAAGATAATTTTGCACTGCGAAAGCCTAATCATCGTAATTTTCGCGGCCTAATAACTTTTGCACCGTAGACATGTAATTCACGGCCATTTTGACTCTCAACACTCACTAGTATACAACGTTTATCTATTTACAACGTTTTACTATATAGTGTAACAATCCTTTCTGTAAATGACATATTGTGGCGCTAATATTTAAATTTTGTTTAGCTGATATCAATATTTTAACAAGTATATCAATGACTTCAAGTTAACGGTTACAATCGAACTTATGTGCAATGTTTCCCCTTGGTTGGTCCAACACTATCAAGGTTCTATCATATGTACATACAATATTATCTATGCGCCTATATTCTTTGGTATTATACTACAAAAGAAAGCTCTTATAAATCATTTAGAAAAGTTGAAAACATTAACCGAATGATAATAAAACAAGGTATGAAATAAATGGAAATTTAACACTTTAAAATAAAATAAGAACAATTCTACAAAATTCTTTTTTCATCCCTCTTTTTTCTTTCGATAGCTTTCTCAACAAAAAGAGAAGAAAGAAAACGGTAAACAGAATATGATTGTGAGTAGAGATACAATTAAGAGACAAATAATTAAACATATTTTTATGCATTTTAAATTATAGTTAAAAAACTATAATATTTGTGATAAAGTACAAAATTTAAAAATGTCTATATTATATTTAAGTTATACTTAAGTAAAAATTGCCTAAAGACAATGGATAACTTTTATCAGTTTAAGTTTTATATGTATTTTGTTAAGATACTGTTTATTTTAAATTTGTATTTTATCGACAGTTTGTGGTTTGGAAGTATTCATATCATTTTCACATCCTGTTTACAAAAAAATTCTTAGATTACACTAATTGCTAAGGTTAGTTACCTAAATATATGCAACCAGTTATATACCAGAATCGGCTAGACAAAATAATACGGACGTCAAACGTCAAAAAATAGAAGTTGTGAGTAAATATTTTGAAGTGGCAAATATAAATTTTATATTTATATTTTTTATTTTTACATTATTGTATTCTTGAAGGGTGAAAAATGGATGAAATTTGTCGATTGTGCCTTCGTAATGATGATAATAAGAAAAATATATTTGACGAGTTATTATTATCTAAATCTTTGTATTGGACATTTGGAGTACAGGTAAAAATTCTACTTTATGTTATTTACCCATTTTTAACATTGCTTGTGCTTTTATAACAAATTAAAAAAGCGGTAATGACTATAAAAATTACACAAATAAAATTGCAGTTTAACATTTATTTTTTATTTTATATAACAATTTATTTATTTACTATGAATCAACAAACATACAAAATATGTAAATTCCAAATATTATTAGGACTCTCTCAATGTAGTTTGGTTGGTTGAATGCAGATAATCAAATATATGCCAGTAACCAATGTTTAAAAGATGGGTTTAAATACAAAAAAATAATTTGCATTTTTTTTGATTGGAGACATGTAGCATTATTATTGAAGTACATTTAGATATTTTGTTTTTAGATAAAAGTATCAGACAAGTTTTCAAAATTAATCTGTGAGCAATGTGTAAACCAATTAGAATATGTCAGACAATTGAAGACCTTTTACCAAAAGAATCAGCAGTACCTTCACCAACAAAAATTTCCACTTGAATTTGATAGTGAGGTAAGAGATGAGGAATCAATAAAAGTGCTGCAGTTTTTGTTTTATTTGCTTAATTTTTTTTTAATAATTTGTCTCTACAAAAAAATACCCAAAACAATGAAATCTATGTCAATAGATTACCTAGACTAATAATTAATGATATGGAGTTAGACAGTGTGGACACCTTTATAAACTTAGGTTCATTACCAAGTTCAATAATGTCAGTCAGGAAATTAAAAGAATAGGCCTTGTTAAGAAGAATAATTCTTGCCAAGTCTTACTCCAGCCTGTGTAGACAAATGGCCTCAAAACTTAAACTAACTGTATAGAACACTAATGGGACAAGTTTTTTAATGAGTTGTTTAAATGTTTCAAGCTAAAGATTCTAAGAAGAATATACAGAGTACGAGAAGGGCATAGGTGCTACAACTTTGAATTATATAGAACTTAGGGGAAGCTGATATTGTGAAATTCATTAAGGTAGCACGCCTCAGATGGATTGGGTAAGCAATCAGAAAGAAGGAAGATGCGACAGTCACATTATTGCTCCCTCCTTAAGCTTCCCTCCCTTCTTGTTCTTAGCCTTCTTCCATTTGTCAGGGTTTGTTTTGTTTCCTTCTTTTGCAATATGCTCTTATTTTTAGGAGGATTATTAACATAATGATGATAATTAAAGCTGTATTGGTCCAGTTGTGGTGTCCTCCTGTAGTTTTGGTAATTCTGTATTTTCTGCTATATTTTGGAATTGCCTGATTTCTTTGTTGTCTAATGTCTTCAACTGAAATAATGGTAGATTGAATATTGTTTCTTAATAATTGAACTTCATCATCATCATTGGTGCTACAGACCTATAAAAGAGCCTCGACCTTCCCAAGTCTATTATGCCAGTCAGTTCTATCCATTGCAAACTGTTGCAAGTTTGCTGCGCCTATTTTTCTACCATCCTCATCTACACCATTCCCCCTCTCTGAGTTTTGGCATACCCCTACTTCTACTTCCCACAGGTTGTGACATAAGGATTCTTCTAGGATCTAGCATCTTAGTCTTCCTTTTTGTATAAGGGATACTACATCTTTACCATCAAATATATGTTTATATCTGTGATATATCTCGTAGTTGTACCACCTTCTCCAAACACCATTTTCTCAGATGCCACAGAATATTCTTCTCAGGATCCTTCATTCAAATATAAGCAGGAGGTTTTCATCTGCCTTGGAAATGGTCCATCTCTCTGACCCATATGTCAACACTGGTTGTATAAGGGTTTTGTATATGGTTATTTTTGTATCGCATCTCCCTGTCGCAGCCCAACATGCATTTCAAATGCCTGTGATTGTTCGCCCTGTATTTTGACTTTGCAGACAACTTTATGCATTGTAGTATTAACCAATCTTATCAGTTTATCGGGGATGTGGAATTCATCCATCGCTTCATACAATTTATTTCTTAGGACACTATCATAGGCCGATTTAAAATCTAAGAAAAGATGGTATGTGTCGATATTGAATTAATTGGTTTTTTCCAGTATGGTCTTAGCACAAAAATTTGGTCTGTTGTTGACCGACCAGGCCTAAAACCACTTTGATATTCGCCAAGAAGCTTCTCTGAATATGCACTCAGGCGACCATAAAAAATATTCGAAAATATTTTGTATGCTGTATTAAGGAGGGTTATTCCCCTATAGTTTCTACATTCCAATTGATCACCCTTTTCGTGTAGCGGGCAAACGATCCCAATACACCACTCTTCCGGGATTTGTTCCTCATTTCAGATTCTCAGTATGGTTATATATATATATATATATATATATATATATATATATATATATATATATATATATATATATGATTAGTCAGAGTAGCACCTCCACATTTAATAAGTTTCGCGGGTATACTATCACTTCCTGGAGATTTATTATTTTTTAGGTGTTTTATTGCATCATGTACTTCTTGAATTGATGGATGCTCCAATGGTGTATTGTTGCTTGCTCCTGGGGGTGGTTGATAATTGAACTTAGGTAGATCAAATACATATTCTTTGTGTACAGTTTTTTCTCTTTCATATGTTTTTTGTTGATTATTACTTTGAATTTATCCAAAGTAATAATGGATGGTTTGTTTATTTCATAAATACCAATTTTGTCACATCTGGTATTGAGTTTCATGGAATTATGGGGTATGAGATACATTTATCGATATTACTGTGGTATTAATCAAGTGGATACTTGTACTTTTACATACATTGTTGCCAGTCTGAATGAGTGTATTTATAAATGGTTGTAAATTTTCATGTAGGAATTCTGCTGAGCAATAATAACAGTCTTTGACTTCTGGGCATTGTTCTGCTTTCACCCAGCTGTCTTCATTACTGAGAAGTAGGAAAGGTTGGTTGGAAATAATGGTTAGGTTATTCAAAAGATATAGGGTGGATTTTGAAATATCTAAAGGGATTACTAGTTAATGGTGTTTGAATTTTGAAAATTACTAAATTTTTATGAATACCGATTTG
The DNA here is from genome assembly GCF_040954645.1 of Diabrotica undecimpunctata. Lineage (NCBI taxonomy): Eukaryota > Metazoa > Arthropoda > Insecta > Coleoptera > Chrysomelidae > Diabrotica > Diabrotica undecimpunctata. Next base: position 51,151,166 of record NC_092810.1, on the reverse strand, counting down.
AATAGAAAATAAGTTATAATAGTTTATAAAATTTCGAAGTTTTGGCACATTTTCGGTTCCATAGATTTTATTTAGCTTTTTTATTATTATGTACTTCAAACTGTATAGGGTTAATAATATGACTATGAATTATATTTAATTTTGCTAATGATATGGCAGTTTGAATATTATCGACTAGTGTTTGTAAATTATTTACATAATCTATCAGGTTATCCATTACTGTATTTAAAAAGAATGCCTTTTCCATATTAATCAGTTCTTTAATTTCTGCTGAGATTTTTGTCATTCTTTTGCTAGGTTGAAGTTTTCTGAATATTATTTTGACATTTCTACTAGTAAAGTATGATGTATAAGCTTGAATGTATCTTATTCTGATTTTCATTAAGAACGTTAAGATAGTAATAATTATAGTATCTTTTATCATCGGAGTCTAAAGTACCAAAAAGCCATTTGGAAACTTTTCCTACAGCATTTATTAATGCTCGTTTTGTTAGTGAACCTTTTGAATATGCGCTCAGCTGACTATTTATAGATTTACTTATTTCTACAGCGTGATTTACCTTATTCATAACTAGTATAGAAAAATGAATATTTATCCTAATAGAATCCTTTGTTTGCTAATTCTACTGATATTTTATTACTTATCTCTAGAGGTTGGGTTAAGTTAATGTGATGCTTTGGTTTTATGGTTTCTGCTTGTCAGATCTAAACAGGTAAGATAGGGTTATGTATTTCATTTACTTCTTCTGTTTGGTAGTTCGTAGATAGTGGAGCAATATCATTGCTAGTATCTTCATTTTTTCTCTTTTTCTCGTATATGCAACAATACGAGTTGTTTATTTGGACTCAGCCTGAGCTTCTTTAAGTCAATAAATCAAATAAATCAAATAACGTTCATTAATAATGAAGATACTATGTAGTGCCCTTTTGGTAGTCACCTCTTTGTTTGTTCTATCTGAATATATTCGTTACTTTCATTTGCTATGTCGCATGTTAGGATTCGATCAGTTGTTTATTTTGTATTTAGCCAGAGGCCTTCCTTAAGTCAATAAACTAAGATTTGTCTTATGGTAAACCTATTTTTATCCATAGTGCCCTATGATAGCTCGTATGTCGCTATATGTTCATTAATAATGAAGATACTGTGTAGTACTCTTTTGTAGTCGTCTTGTTTGTTTTTTCTTACTTAATTTATTCGTTATTTCCTCCCCTTTCAGTTTCTATATCGCATGTTAGGATTCGTTCAGTTGTTTATTTTATACTCAGCTAGAGGCCAGAAGTCAATAAATCAAAATTTGTCTTTTAGTTAAACTATTTTTATCTATAGTGCCCTATGACATCTCGTATGTAACTATATGTTCATTAATAATGAAGACACTGTGTAGTGCCCTTTTGGTAGTTGCCTTGTTTGTTTGTTCTATCTTAATATATTGGTTGTATCCTTCCCTTTCATTTAACGCATAACACGCTCCAATCGGACCAATAACAAAGGAGCTATAATGTAATGCCCTCTGAGCAATGCCGCAATGTGTGTTTTTTATGTCTCAACATATTCGCTACCCACTCTCATTTCTAATGATGTATTATACGTTACGATCCGACAAACTATGAAGTAGAAACGGTATAGCAGCGTTTTTACAGGTATAGCTTTTACTTAATTTTATTTAATTTCACTACTGTCCCTTTCTCTAGATGGCGCCTAGAGAAAAGCGCCCTAAAATATCTTAGAACGCACTTCATGTAGAAGTCATTTGCTACTTTAAACGAAGTATAAAATAATGTGCATGTAATATCCGAAATTTTAGCAGTAACGCCAATGGTTGTTAGTTTTTTCTATTGTATAATTTTTTTAAAAAACTTCATGCCTGCTGCGTCATATTGTGGAGACTAAACCGCAACTATCGATACAGCGGTTACGGTGACACTGTAGTGTTTATATCGTTACATATTTTTAAATAAACTCAATAGATCCCACGAGTAATTTAAAACTATATTTAAAAAGGAACACTTAATTTCAATGTGTTCAATGTGTTCGTTGTTCTCTGATTTCAATTCCCATGATAAAACCGGAAACCACCCACATTCCAACAATCTACATTCGAGAATGACGTAACAGGAAAAACCTGCATGTCGATGTAGTAAAAAAGATATTTATGTGCTTAAAAAACATTTCCACTGAAAACTTAAAATATATGAAAGTTTTGAAAATTATCTTGCGGATAATAATATGAAATTGGTACGTTGTTTATTATATAACAGGATGTAGCAAATTTAAGTAATTATTCATCAATAGAAATCATTACATAAACAGCAACACAGTAAGAAGATTTCCAACTACCATTAACTGCATTTCATGTTTTATACATATACATTATAATATGGATTAAGAGGAATTATGTTAAATGTTAATATATAAATTCAAATCGACAAAATAAAAAAAAGGGAGCTCCTGGGAAGTGCCGAGAGAAGTGAATGCTTCTTATAGTGTTAAATAGAATATAATTATAAATTAGAATTTATTTTAATTTATTTTAATTTGTTTAAATTTATTTTAATTCATTTTAATTTAATTACTACTGGAGTGACAGAGGTGGAAAAACATAGTTTCCTTATCGTCTACACACGTAGCAATGGTTTTCAATTTAATTTGATTTTGTTTTAATTTATTTTTATTTATTTTAATTTATTGAATTTATTTTTATTATTTTCATTTAATTTATTTTAGTTTATTACAATTTATTTTAATTTATTTTAATTTATTTTAATTTATTTTAATATATTTTAATTTTTTTAATTTATTTTAATTCATTTTAATTCATTTTAATTTATTTGAATTTATTTGAATTTATTTGAATTTATTTGAATTTATTTGAATTTATTTGAATTTATTTTAATTCATTTGAATTTATTTGAATTTATTTGAACTTATTTGAATTTATTTGAATTTATTTGAATTTATTTTAATTTATTTTAATTTATTTGAATTTATTTTAATTTATTTGAATTTATTTTAATATATTTTAATTAATTTTAATTAATTTAATTTATTTTAATTTATTTTAATTTATTTTAATTTATTTTAATTTATTTTAATTTATTTTAATTTATTTTAAATTATTTTAATTTATTTCAATTTATTTTAATTTATTTCTATTTATTTTGTTTATTTTAATTGATTTTAATTTATTTTGATTGATTTTAATTTATTTTACTTTATTTTAATTAATTTTATTTTATTTTAATGTATTTTTATAATCAAAACTGCAAAGGTGCCAAGAAATCTTAACCTGAGATTTATAAAGGACTGAACTTACGTTATAAAATATATCAAATTATTATATAAACCAAACTATTAAAATGAACGTGCTTACCTATATAGTGCAAAAAAAATACTCCATAAAATAAAGTAAGAAAAATAATAACTTTCAAAGAAAACTGTATTGATTAATTACTGTTAAAATATGTACCTATATACAGAAAATAATATTTAAATAAATTTCGGTCACGAGATCTCATAAAATGGCGATTTTTCCAAAAAAAGTAAATTAATTATTTTTAAAGAATTCAAAAATGAGGAATCAGGGGTACGGACCACAGTTTTTCGACCGAAAGACCTTTTTGTTTTGTAAATTATACACGTAATATACATAGTAGATAAATGAAATTTATGATTATATGTAGTTAAATGAAATAAATGAAAAGGCCATAGCGGAATAAGATGGTCACAAGTGCCCCCGCACTGTTTAGCACCGCGACTTGTGCTTTTAATAAAGCATATAAAATCATGACTTCATATATATTTTTAGCTTCCCAGAGTCCATAGAACCTCTTAAATCTAAAAAAGAAGCTTTTTTCGACTTTATTTTTTTCCGGACGCAATTTTGCTTTAAAAAATCTGAAAAAATTCATGAGGATGTATCTTTCGAATATAAAATAGCCTGATTTTTTTCAAATTTTTATATTGAAAGTTGAGTCTAGGAAAAATCATTGAAATTTTCAATAATTCAATAATTTCCTAGGTTATGTTAATAAGTTATGACTAACTTTTAAATAGTAATTTTGTATGTATTTTTTTTTGTTCTTTTGAACAGCTAAGGCAGAATTTTCAATTTCTGAACGGAAAGCATCGAAAAATCAAAAAAACCGTTTTTTTACTCATTTATTTGCACATAACCTCAAAACTCAGTTGGTAATTTAACATTTTTTCTTCCACATTATAAAATTCTATTGTAAAAGTCCCCATTTAACCCTTTCATAAATATAAAATTCGAAAATACCACGTTTTTTATCCTTGTCGCACTTTTTTTTACCTTACCCCAAAATAAGGTAGTTAGATGTAAGCCTTTTTATCTATTTTCTTACGGGCTATGAATCATTAAAATAATCATTTTTTACTTACAAATTCTTAAATTGCGAAAAAATCGTGTTTTTCTAATATTTTCCCACTTTATTGGCTCATAACCTTAAAATCCAGTAGCTAAATGATCGAATTTCCGCGTATTTTTGATCGTACCCTTCAATTTTGTTATACCACCTGTCTTTTTTTCTTATATAGTCAAAACTTGAAAAAAACTGTTTCTAAGCAATATTTCTATTTTTGACTCGTTAATTGCATAATTATTGATATATCTCTAGAACACCTCAATAGGAGAAGAATAATATTATTATTATTTTTTAAATATTTTTTTAACATTGTAAAAATTGTTTTATAAATTCATTTGTATATAAGCGAGGACATATATTATATGAAATATTTGGTTACAAAAATATTTATTATTATGAAATTGTTATACAACAGGTTATTTAAATTAACAGTTTAAACATTCAATTACATTTTAGTCCTCATCACTATCCTCATCTATGACTGGTTCAACATCAGATGTAAAAATTCTATGTGATAACTTTAATATACTTGATTCTTTCTATACTTTTCCATGTGATTGATAGTTTTCAAGATCCTTGATAATATTGCAACGGATTTTAGAAGAAGAGGATTATTTGATAATAAGGCTAAGACAGTCAAAGCGATACGAAGGCGACGGCGGCACGAAGGCGATATGAAGGCGAGGAATATGATGTCTGTAACGCGCATACTCCCATTGCCGTTGTCATGGTTACGGATCATGCGCATAGCAAACATTGTTGTTGTCGCCACTGCTTTCGTCTTAGTGTCGCCTTCGTATCGCTTTCGTGTCGCCGTCGCCTTCTTATGGTTTTGACTGTGTTAGCCCATAGAGTACGATACGCGTGTCTATAGGATATATGGCAATTATAATATTCAACTCTAAACTTCGATTTGACCAACTACTTCGAGAATTTCAATACGACTCGAGATTTTCGATATTAACTTGCAACGGATTTTAAGACAAAGGGATGATATATCCCATAGGCGTGCTCTATCATTATCTCGTAACTTATTTATTTTGATAAACATTTGGCACTAGACTATATGTACTCAATATGCATTATCAGAAAAGGCTTGCGCACAAAAAGTGATATGCGATTAAAAGCGATAAAAACAATTGTTGAGGAAGAGTCAATCTTAAATCTAATTTTTTCCCGAGTTTTGACTATCTAAGAAAAAAAGACAAGTGGTATAACAAAATATATATAACAATAAACAAAACAATTCGATCATTTAGCTACTAGATTTTAAGGTAATGAGCCAATAAAGTGGGAGAATATTAGAAAAACACGATTTTTCGTAATTTGACGATTTGTAAGTAAAAAATTATTATTTTAGCAATGATGATTTATAGCCCGTAAGAAAATAGATGGTAAAGCATACATCTAACTATCTGATTCAGAGGTAAGATAAAAAAAGTGCGAAAAGGATAAAAAAAACGTGGTATTTTCGAATTTTATCTTTATGAAAGAGTTAAATGGGGACTTTTACAATAGAATTTGATAATGTGAAAAAAAAATTTTAAAAAATGTTCAATTACCAACTGAGTTTTGAGGTTATGTGCAAATAAATGAATAAAAAAACGGTTTTTTTTGATTTTTCGATGCTTTCCGCTCAGAAATTAAAAATTCTACCTTGGCCATTCAAAACAACGAAAAAAAAATACATAAAAAGTTATTATTTAAAAGTTTGCCAAAAATTATTAACATAACCTAAGAAATTATTGAAAAGTTTAATGATTTTTCCTAAGCTCAATTTTCAATATAAAAATTTGAAAATATCAGGCTATATTGTTTTCGAAAAATACACCTTAATGAATTTTTTCAGATTTTTAAAAGTAAAATTGCGTCCAGAAAAAAACAAAGTCGAAAAAAGTTTTTTTTTTAGATTTAAGAGGTTCTGGAGCCCCTGGGAAGCTAAAAATTTATATGAAGTCATGTTTTTATATGCTTTATTGAAAGCACAAGTCGCGTTGCTGATCGGCGCGGGGGCACTTTTGACCATCTTATCCCGCTATAGCCTTTAGTCATAAAATAAATCATGACATATATCCCTTATTCAACTATAAAAATCTATCGTGAAATGTCTTTTCACTTTTAATTCGAAATTACCAGGTCAATAATCGCAAGCTAGTTCATCCTTAGGCTTAGACAATGTTTCTTGAAGTGAGCCTCTTACAAAAAAAAGGTACCAGTAGGGCGTTATGTAAATATTTGGTAACCAAATATGATAAATGGGGAAATTAGATCATGTAGATACGTCGTACATATTGGTTATTAGCAATACAAAAATCAACGATTGTATTTTTTAGTATTAAATAAGATTTCATTTTATTCATATAAAGAAACGAATGTTTTGCAATTTGCAACCGGATAAGCCTACATTCCAAATGTAATATCATACTTTAATGCATGCATTTTTAGAATTCGGAGAAAATGTAGTAATAAACATATGCAGAAAATACAATGACGCTTTCTTATAGGAAATTCTAATTAAGATGCACATGTTAGTTTATATTCTATTCATATTTTATCATTACGAATAGGTCAGGACTAAGGAAAATTTCAAACTAATATAAAATTAATATATATATATATATATATATATATATATATATATATAATATATATATATATATATATATATATATATATATTCTTTAAGTTAGATAATATATATATATATATATATATATATATATATATATATATATATATATATATATATATATATATATATATATATATATATATATATATATATATATATATATTCTTTAAGTTAGACGTTCTTTATTTAATCAATGTCTTCCGTGCAGTGATATCTTCTACGGAGAATTACTCCTACAAAATGGTATTAGCTTCCAACATATTAGTATTCGTAGCAATCATAAAGGGAACGTTCTTTATGCTTACACCTGAAATGCCACAATATATGTTGGTGTGTTTCGACACAACTGGAGAGAAGCATGAATGTAATAGAACTAAATGGCAAATCGATCGAGAACGATCAAGTACAACGGAAGGTTAGAGAGAAGAAACAAGTATGACAGGTCTAAAAAATAGGAAGATAAGGATATATCCAAGGTAGCAAAGAGGGAAGCAAAGCACGCTATAGTTACTGCTAAAGACAGGTCTGCACAGCTGTATCAAGAGTTGGAAACACCTGTGGGGATGAAAAGGTTATACAGTATAGCTAAAGCAAGGGACAAGTCATCAAAGGACTCGACTTGCGACAAATTAAGAGTTTGGATGGAAGAGTGTTAAGAACTGATGTTGAAATAAAGCAAAGATGGTATGTGTACTTTAGAAAGTTGCTAAGTAAAGAACACCAGAGGAGACACAGAGGATGTGGGATCCCAGAATGGTAAGGCGGTAGTACCTGATAAAATACCTGTGGAGGTTTGGAAGGCTCTAGGAGAGGAAGATGTTGATATTTTGTGGCAAATGATGAGTATGACATATGAGGAAGGAAGAATGTCCAATGCATGGAGAGAGTGTGATGGTAACTTTGTACAAAGATAAAGCGGACATTTAGGGTTGTAATAACTAAAATGGATAAAGTTAATGTCGCTCACAATGAAAATTTGGTAGAGAACTGTAGAGCGAAGGTTAAGTAGAGAAACATGTAGATATATAAGATAGATCCCGACCACATCCTTAGCGCAGTGTCTTGAAATTGTCAAAGAGATCCCGGACACATCCTTATCGCAGCGTCCTGGAATTGTCAGAGATATCCCGACCACATCCTTATTGCAGTGTCTTGGAATTGTCAGAGAGCTCCCGACCACATCCTTATTCCAGTGTCTTGGAATTGTCAGAGAGATCCCGGACACATCCTTATCGCAGTGTCCTGGAACTGTCAGAGGGTTCTAGGCCAACGTGGTCTGGAATTGTCAGAGGGTTATGTGCCAACGTATCATGACGTAGGTTTTCGTTGGCCCCCATAGTGATCCAGAATCGGCATACCGATTCCCGCTCAGGTGACGTAAAACCGCTGTTTCATCGATGTATACTAACGCCCCCGCCCCCACGGAGCCAAATGCAGTATCTTTGCTGCACGTGGCAACGTCCACTGATAAACATAGACCTGCTGTGCTTGCCGCTAGACACATACCTCCAACAAATGTACAAACTTATGACGTCTGACATTTATGTGACATTCGACGTACGACGTTTTATGTGTCGCTTGACGTTTTTTACGATGTTTTATGCGTCGTTCGATGTTTTTTACGACGTTTTATGTGATATTCGACATTTTATGAGATATTTTATATGACGTTTAAAATAAAACGCGGCATTCGACATAGGACATATTCAGTACTAATATGAATCCCATCGAGTACATACACTCTGGCAGTTCCAGGACACTACGATAAGGATGTGGCCGGGATCTCTCTGACAATTCCAGGACACTGCGATAAGGATGTGTCCGGGATCTCTCTGACAATTCCAAGACACTGCGATAAGGATGTGGTCGGCATCTCTCTGACAATTCCAAGATACTGCGATAAGGATGTGGTCGGGATCTCTCTGACAATTCCAGGACACTGCGATGAGGATGTGGTCGGGATTTCTCCTCATATATCACTAACATCGATAGGAGAAGAACAGTTTGAGATTATGCCAGAAAAGAGGGCAACTAATGCCTTGTTTTCTTTTAGATAGTTAATAGAGAAATATAGTGAGAAGAAAAGAGCTACATTTGGTATTTATATATCTTGAGAAGTCGTATGACATATCGTGTTAGTAGAGGAGAGCAAAGAAATGTTGGAAAAGAAGTTGGAGGATTGAAGAAAGGCTATTAAAGAGGGAGCACTTAGTTATCAGGTCGAAAACGGAGTATCTGTGGTTGGGAGGAAGAGAAATGGTTGGGGACATATAATTGCTTGGAGAAAAACTTTATCTCTATATGGAGAAAATCTTTGACTAAATACTTTGGCTCCCACATAACGGAAAATGGGATACTAGATCGAGAAATTGCCCACAGGATACAGGTTGGTTGGTTTAACTGGAAGCCAATGAGCGGAATATTCTATGATTGAAACATCGGGTAAAGGCTGAAAGGAAAGATATACAACAGTCTGGTGAGACCTGCGTTGGTGTACGGGGGTGAAGTATGGCCTGTAAAGAAGATTCAGGAAAAGAATGGAGGTAGATGAAATGAAAATGTTATGGAGTATGATGGGTAATACTAGAAGGAACAGGATAAGGAAAGACTTGATTAGGAAAAGAGCCGGGGATACTACAATGGTTTGTTCATTTCAGACGTAGAAATGAAAACTATGTGAGACGAAGGATATAGCTGTTAGAAGTTGATGGAAGGAGAGGTAGAGGATAACACAGGAGAAGATGGATGGACTGTGTGGCAGAGGACTTGAGAGAGAAAGGTTTAGGTGAAGAAGACACGATGGACAAAAATAAGTGGTGACGAAGAGTAAGGAGCCTCTGAAAAGGGAAAAGCTGAGGAGGAAGTAGAATCAGTAAATAAAAAATTATATAATTATTTAATTGCAAAAATTAGTGTTGAATGTAAATAATATAATTTTTAGTTACCAAAAAATATTAGCAGTAGTTGTGAAAAAAATATTAGTTCTAAAAACTAGCTTAACTAAAAAAATGGTGTTAATTGTAAATAGTATAATTATTTCTAAGATAAAGGAGAAAATCGAAAAAAAAATAAAAAACAAAAAATGTTAGTAGTGAATTAAAAAAAAGTTTAAAATTAAAAAAATAGTGTTTTTAATTATAAATAATATAATTACTAAGTAAAAAAAACAAAAAGAACAAAAAACAGAAGCGAAAAATATTAGCTGAACGTGATAAAAATTGTTGTAAAAAATAGATATAATAAAGCAGGCCGCTGATATAACAGTTGGAGCTCAGCGTTGCAAGAAGAGATCAGAAGGCGAAACATAATGGATTTAAAAAGTATTATAAAAATTCCTATTAAAAGAAAATGATTATCTGCTAAATATTAAAAAACTCAATTTTTATACCATTGTTGCTACATTTAGAAATAAGAGTCCCAAGTTTGTAAATAGAAGTTCGAGGGAAAATTGTAATTTTTTTTCTTTTACTTGCAGAACCAAGTATTTCGTTAATCATCGGTGTAAAGAAAATACACCCAAATATACTTATCCAAATCAAAAGTATTTAAGTATTATAAATGGTATTTCATTATCGTTATACGAGCTCCTTCCCATATCAGTTGGCTCACCTATAGAATTTGCAGTTTAAGTCGATTACCATAAACAAATTATTGTTCTGAAGCTATTTTCTTGTGGCATTTTAAAGTAATTCCTATTTAAATGGGAATAAGCCACAATTACAGGTTAAAGTAAGTTTATTGACGTTTTAATTTCCACTTCGGAAATCGTTCTAAAAATACAAACATTAGTAAATTAAACAAATTTTGTTCTTTCGTTACTTGGTGAAAAAATGTTCTAATAATTTAATTTTATCTGACTCATTTATATTGACAATTTAGACATACATTATACATTTTAAAGTAGACGATTTTAAAATGATATTGCCAATATTGTTGAGTTGCATTCCTGGGACGACTTCACTTGTAAGATAGTTCATTCGATTACGTGAAATTAACTTTAACCTGAGTATATCCTTCAGAAAAAATCATAACATGTAATTCGTCTTTAAAAAGACAAACACATGCCATGACGACAGTAAAAATCTCCTGCTAGTGATTCCATGGTAAATTATGAGTGAAAACCCAGGAAAAAACCTCATAATATTTTATGGAGTACCGAAAGTTCATAAAATGAATATACGACTTAGACCCATTGGTAGTACTATGAATTCTGCTTGTAGTGAACTATCAAAATTTTTATTAAGTATTATACAACCAATTTTTAAATATACACAACATTTTTTAAATAAATTATCAAATATTGAATTTAATTCAAATAATACTTTGGTAAGTTTTGACATATTCTTATGACTCATTGGAGGATATTGCTTGATATATTCATCTATAACCTCTTTCGAAACATTATTAGGATCAAAAATTTCATGTTCGTTAACTTGATCAGTTGATACTGCATCGGAAAATACATCGATCTACCGCAGCTTCGTCTCAGATAATCCATTTCCGGATTGATACATTGATACATCCGTGGATCCGTTGATACATCATCAAAAATGAAAATAGAATTTGGTTTAGCTTTACTGGGACTTATTACATCGTCATTATCTTTAAATGGAAAATAGCCCACTTCTTTCACAGATTCCAACACTTTCTTCAAAAATTGATACTTGGGTTGAAACAACGACTTTGAATAAACGTAAACATTTTTTAATTTAGCGCCATTCGGGTCAAACAGTAATGCCAACATAACATTAGTTTTTCCACATACACTTGGACCACATATGATAGCACGAAAAGAATGTGGTAGCAATAGCGTCATGTTTACTGTTTCTTGTCACGTTATCGACAAAATCCAAGTTTTCCACTGATAGTGTCTTGTCTTGTTGAACTACATTTATCTTGTGATTGAGATGTATGTTATACATTTGGTTATATAAAGGAATTTTTGTAAGAAACAATTCATTTCAATGTTGATCGTTCAAGGTGAAGGAGTGCTGAATTCTCTCATCAATAGTCTACCGTTTGAATTGCATGCTCCTGGTTACCAATATCTAGGACCTGGGACAAAATTACAGAAACGTCTATCACGTGGAGATCCATGGATAAATCCGTTAGATCGAGCTGCGAGGGGTCACGATATCGCATATTCTCAAAGTATGTAATTCATTGAAAGATCGACATAAAGCAGATTGGGTATTAGAAAACAAAGCGTGGGAACGAGTTAAAGCAAAAGACGCATCTTTGGATGAAAAAGCCACTGCCTGGTTGACTACTACATCAATGTAGGCTAAACGAAAACTGGTTATGGGTATGAAACGTAAAGGTAAAGGTGTTGGTTCGTTTAAGCGACATGTGATACAACCAATTATCAAAACGTTGAAACGTACTCCTCCGTCACCAAATTTGCGTAAATCAGCACTTGCAGCAACTAGAACGGCCGTTAAGAATGTAGATGGGAAAAGAAATGTACGAGTTCCAAGAATAATTCCATTTGAACCAAAATCTGGTCGTATTTTACCTTTAACCCCAATATTTGCAGGTCTATCAGCTCTTGGTAGTTTGGCTGGGGGTGCAAGCGCAATCGCGAAGATTATAATTGATTCCAATAATGCTCAAATGAAACTAGAAGAGGATAAACGTCATATTAAAGCAATGGAACATCTAGTCAAAGGATTATACCTACGAAAAAACGCTAAAGGTGGCTTTGGATTATACTTGAAAAAGTCAAAAAACTCCCGCTGAAGCTACCTAATAGACCTTTAACCAACGTGGACTTGAATAAATTTGCTAAACAATTAAAAATACCAAATTTTCGTGGCGTGTTTATGCGAGATAATTTAGCACATATCCCTCATAAACATGAATGTGCTATTATTAATCTTGATATTTCCAAGAATCCCGGTACACATCGGGTAGCTTACCGAAAGATAAACAGCGACATAGAATACTTTGATTCATATGGTTGCTTGAAACCACCGCGAGAACTAGTATCATACTTGAGTGGTGGACGAATTTTCTATAATAACGATCAATATCAAAGTTATTACCAAATTAACTGTGGACATCTTTGTTTAAAGTTTCTCTACAATGGAACTCTCTAACGACATCTTGAGAAGTGCCATTTGCATTTTTATGGAAAATATAACGAGCGTTGTTTGGTATGAACTACCTCAAGATATTCGGCGCGCACTAGAAGATCATTTATCCTGCAAGAAAGACTATGATCAACATGAATGGAGTGATGTTTCCGGAATGTATATGGAAAGTAAATGTGTATTTTGTGAAGTGCCACATTATGAGAACAATAAAACAAAAACATGTAACAGTATAAGAAAAATAAAGAAATTTTTAACAAATTTTGGTATTTAACTTACTACACCTTTTGCCACATATCAGTCATGTCTCGATTGTTGACCCTGACGAATACTACAAACGAGTTTTCGTTTACTCCTCAAGTGCCTCTTGTGCTTGATCCGTTTCGACAGTATTATGTATCAGTGTTGGGATTTCATACATTTAATTCAATTCCAAACATCGATGGTGAAAAGTTTTATTTCTATGACCAAAATGATCGTACAAAGCTGCGTAATATTGAAATTTTATCCGGATGCTATGAAATTACTGATATCGAAGCGTACATTCGAAATGAATTAATGCGTAAATACAATTCGGTTCGGGAGTTTACTTTAAGACCGAACAACAATACGCTTAAATGTGAAATTTTCTGTCAAGATCATACCATTACTTTCGAGAAAGACGATAGTCTTGGAAAATTATTGGGTTTCTCCTGAAATAAAGTATTGACACCAGGAAAAATGCATTCTTCAGATCAACCTGTAAACATTATAAAAGTATCGAGTCTACTTTTTGAATGCAACATTACCGAAGGGGCTTTCTACGAGGACAGATCTGCGCACACCATTCTACATTTTCCGATAAGTGTTGATCCCGGTTTTTTATTGACGAACCTCCTCATAATCCTATATACATACCAGTAAGCAACAGTATACGTGAAATTACCAAAATTATCGTTAGTGTAGTCGATCAAGAATTAAGACCCGTCAACTTTAGGGGAGAAAAGTATGCTGCATTTGGATTTTAAGGAAACGATATAGATATAGAGGGTTTAATCATAAAACAAAATTCTACATATCAATATCCCTTAATCTCACACAGACCCTACGTACAACGTGACGTGTCTACTGTTGTTTTCATTGGATTAAAGTTGAAAGATGTCAAAACGTCAATACATTCGACGTGGGGAGGTTCAACAGCAGGAACCTCAGCCACCTACTTTCGATCTTTACCAAAAACCTCTGTTCGACGATACTATTAGAAAAGAAGAATTTCGTACATATACACCTTGCATCGAGTCATTTAACAATAGCGACGTTGTCGAGTTTATCATAAATCAATCAGATGCATTTTTTGCTATACACGGAAATTAAAGGAAGTATAAAGAAAGTGGGTAATGGAACTGTTTCTCTTGCACCGAATGCTGGAGCCTTCTTGTGTGATGCTTGTACATATATATATATATATATATATATATATATATATATATATATATATATATATATATATATATCCAAAGTTCACATGACATGGAAATGGTTCGAGATCCAGGCATAGTTAGCACTATTCGCAGTTTTTTGTGTTATTCACCTGAAGATTCAAAGTTTTTCAGTACTGCAGGATGGAACTATCCGAATAATACCCATTTATAGGGGGACAATTTTAGTTTATTGATTCCGATAAAACATATTTTCAACATCTTCAACGATTACAATAAATTAACCTATGGCCGTCAAGTGTTTCGATTTGTTCGAGCACGTAATGATAGAGATTGCATTTTTGTACAAGAACCAAATGCTATGACAACAACAACAGTATCTTTAACTGTTGCCAGTATGGAACTCAAGATCAAACATGTCTTTCCTAATGATGATGTGAAAATTGAATTAATGACCCAGATTAAGAATAATATACCGATAATTATACTTTTCCGTAAATGGGAGCTCAATGAACTACCTCCCCTTACGGTAGGATCTCGACGTGAGATATAGAGTGTAAAGACAACCTCAGCTGTTGCCTCAGCCTAAACGATATGACATTCACGCTGATCCAACATTATTCGACCACATTAGAATGTCCAGCGTACGAGTGGTTATTAATGGGGACTATGGGCCTAACGAGAGAATGCAATTGGATTTTGCAAAAAATGACTAAGCTCACTACAACTGAATTCTTTCCCAGTTATGCTCGTTCTGCAACAAAACATCCCGTCTTAGGTTATGATGCATTAAAAAAATATGCCATTTAGATCAGGAACAGTTGATGTTAAGTTGGAAATCGAAGCAGATGAAGGTTTTCCGGCAAGCACTCGAGCGTACTGTTTAATTGTTCACGACAGTCTACTTGAATACTTTCCTCTAACTGAAGTTGTCAAAAATATCATTTAAAAAGATTAAATCAGTTGAATGAAGTGTTAGTAGCAGACAAGCAGTTATCATGAGAATAGCGTGTTCGTCGACATTCAAGGATTCATTGTTGATGGATGGTTTGTTCCTAAGGAACTTAGTATCGAAATTGGCTTTAAACATTGGCATTATATATTTAAACCTCCACAACCGCATGCATGGTCTTCGGTATTCTAATGGTGATGCCGAATATTTCAAAATTAATAAAATACTAGAATCCAAGTTGTTGTATGCTGCCGACTACATTTACGTTCGAGGAGAACAAAAAGCAGATTTTTTAAATCAGAAGTGTCACATGATTGGCGTATTTCCCGTAATTATTGATGTTTGCAAGTTTGATGGTTCACCTTACGCTAGTGGAAACTTACTGCTCCTCATGCAGACTGCTGCCACGTCGCTGGACTATTTTCCTGCTCCTCGATAAATGTGGACCAGCTTCGTCAATTGTTTTGTGAAAAGATATTACCTATGTAATTTGGATTTTTTAAATAAAAGATTAAAAGTTTATTTTAGTTTTATTTCAACAGTTTTCCTTTTTACATATTTAATTTAATGCAAGATGATTCGTATTTGCGATTTTCAAAAAATTTTATAATGATATTAATCGTCAGAAATACATTTATTACTAATTCGATAGTTAAAAGTATAATCAATGAACCATATTGAGCGATGACATCATTATTAGTTTTGTACTATTTTAAATCACTTTCGGTGTTATTTGGGGATATTAGGATGATTTTGTAGAATGCTCCTCCTGACTTTGGTATCCTTTTGAAAAATACTGGAAGCTGTCCATAATTCACTACATCATGATCCATTAGAGTCCGTTCAGAGCGATTACAATCTGTTTTTACGTCATTAAAACATATCGCTA
This sequence comes from Diabrotica undecimpunctata, assembly GCF_040954645.1. NCBI lineage: Eukaryota > Metazoa > Arthropoda > Insecta > Coleoptera > Chrysomelidae > Diabrotica > Diabrotica undecimpunctata. The sequence goes on along the minus strand of NC_092810.1, from coordinate 51,134,800 downwards.
TGTTTTCAACATTGTTTGGAACGTTTGTATAAAGGACATTGTTAGAAATAGCGGTGAGAATGATGAATGGTGTTAGTTGAGAAATCTTGTTGGTTGAATTCTTTTTAACGGATATTGTGTTTTTGTTAGTTTTCTATCAGACAAATGAAACTCTGCAAATTGTTTTTCAATTTTCGTTCTATCTTCGTACCACTGAATATCCGCTTTCAACTTTTCAAACGCAAAACTCTACCAATCTGCACGGCATGGAAGTCACTAATGAAATAAACAATCAGTATTTAAAATCAATATATAAATAATTGTTTTAACCCCCCTTCAGAATATAATGTTGACGATAATTGTTTGATAATAACAAAACCATTGTTTGAAATAATATTGAGATATTTTTAATTAATGAAAATATGTTAAAAGATCATGCAACTTAAATGATTTCACGGGAAGTAGCTGACATTTGACATTCCAATCGTTATTTTCGTTCCCACGTCGAAAAGAAATTGCACGTGTACCGGAAACTTATCGACGTGGGAACGAAAATAACGATTGGAATGTAATAACATCCGGCGATGTGATCATACGTTCTCGTTAGCAATATTTGGCGTTATATTTTTTATTTTCTGTCGATGGTAGAATGTATACGTAAGTTTAATTATATACGAGATTACTCGTAAAATATAAATTGAAAATAAACGAATTTTTGCTATTACCAAATCGAGTCTAAGTTCTTTTTTGCCGTTCCCATGGTAAATAATGGTATATTATTAAAATTTTCTAGAGTAAGACAATTATATTTTTTTTATTTTAGGTTGGGAACTACGATTGGCTTTTAGAAAGAACAACAAAACTTCCAGAAATTCCTCCAATTTTAAGATCTATCCCAAAAGATGTGTGTTCTGCCAAAAAACCTAAAATAGATTGTACAACGGGCGTCTTACAATATGTAAGTAACCAAAATTAACTTAAATGGTAATATTTGAAATGATGTACAATAATAATTGACTACTGCAATGGACGATATGGCAACATCTTCGTAATGTATCATAACCAAATTTGAACATAGTTAACTTCTCTGCATATTCGCCTTATTAAGGATGAGTGGCAGTGCGTAGTGAGTTGTGTACGAAGTATATTAACCCTTTCAGTCACACTTTACCTCAAGAGGTACATTTATTATGTATGATTTCAAACATCAATGGGAATTGACTTATATCCAAGAAAATATTTTGCAGGTCAAATATCATGTCTAATTCGTAGACGCCGGCATTCTGCACGCGATTTTGTTTATGCTTGACTTATGAGCTGATTTGAAATTAGTTCGTTTGAGTTACATTCCAATGCTCCTGCTCTCCTCTTGTTTCTTAGAATTATTTTTACTCCTGGTAGTCTTAGTATTCTTCTTGTGAGGATTTTCATCCTTTCTTCATTCGTCGTTCCCCACACTTATATGTTTCCATCGGACGCAAACAAGTTTATTTTGGTTGCATCAGCAAATATTACTGACTTCTAAAAGCTCAAATCCTTGGTAATAAGCTCCCTGGCGAACTACAATCTAATACGCATGTTTCTTTGGCTAATAAAAGATTTGTTTCTAGCAGTTCCACCATGTAGAGTGTTCTTTCGTAATATCCGTCTAATTGTTTCGGGGTTACATCTTTTTCCAAACTGTCTTTCCACCTCATATCACAATTTTGGTGCACTTTCTTAAGGATTATTTGGTATTTCTCTGACAATCCATCTTTCTTCACGTTCGGTAAAAATCTTATTTGGGGCTAACCTTGATTTATTGTCAAGTCTACTTTCATTTCGGTAACGTTCAACAATGTGCGGAACTGTTGATGAACATTTATTTACCATTTTGGATATGTCTCTTTGGCTATATCTGTTTCTATGGTGAGTATTAATTAAATTTCTTTTACTAATCGTAGTTCGGCGACCCATTCTTAAATAATTTTGTTATTTGCCGATTAAACACTTTTAAATGTCAAATTAAACAAACTGCAACATGAATTTAATGCAACGCCTACTTCTCAAATTTCAAATTGATAAGTTGTGTAATGCTTCGTCTTATCTGCATCATTTTAGCTGTCACGTCAAAATCAAACATAAAATAATAAAATATTTATTGTTATTTAAGTCTGGTATATTTGAAACCCACAAAATAGCTTATGCTATTCTAGGAGACTTATAGTAATTTAATTTCCGTATGTAATTTTTTTTTCTAATAAATATTGAGCCACTGACACAAGCTAGCTTCATTTAGTAGCGACTGCATCATTTAAACTGTGAGCCACTGTATGTTAAGTTAATTAAATGATTTTATCTATATGTCACAGATTTTATGTAAAATTCTTGTTTTCTTCTTTATGTATTGTGCTGGTATTAACGTCATTATTATGTATCATGTTCCAGCATCCATATAATGTATTACTTGTAGCAATTATAAAATATTTGGTTTTTTAGTTTTAATAAAGATTTTATTCATTCATTTCTTAATGTTAGAGGATATTACGTAGTCACGCCGTAGTAGTGGTTCCGGTCGTCATTAGCTGAATAGTAGAGATTTTTCTATTTTCCCTACTCCCGACAGTTTTCATTTTTGTCTGCAGTTTATGATTAGTTAAATAATTCGAAATATTTTTTTTTCAGAATATTCAAGACAATCTGCAGTCCGAAAAACGTATAGAACACGTGAATGGTTTAGTTCCAGTAGTAGAGCTACCAAGATTAGGGGATATATCCGAGGATGGTTATAGAAAAATAAATAATAATTTGTATAAAAAAACTTCCAAGAAAAATCCTATCCAATATCGAAAGAAAAGTATTCAACACAACTCAAAACTAAAATCAACGTTGCCTTTTTCTGTTGGAAAAAAAGTCACAGCCAACAATGGCAAACACATTAATAATTTTATACAAAGACAAAAGTCGAAACTTTACGAATATGAAGAGGCCACTGCTGTAAACAGACAATGTGATGTGGACGAGATAACCAGTAAGACAACTGATCCTGCAAAAATATGTGATATTAATGGTGATATTAGCAGTAAAGTTAACAAAACAATTATTATGAAACAAGCAGAAAAATCAGATAAAACAGATGATGTTTTGTCGAAAACTAGTAAAATTACAACTGATGAGAACTCTTATGTAAATAACCAAAAACTAGTCATGAGGGATGTATTAAGAGAGTCTCAAAATTTTTTAAATTTTATCGAAAACAAATCCACGGACCAGACAACTACAGTCATTACAATTGACGATGATAAAGTACCAGTAAATGAAAATTTACCACCGAATAACAACCAGAACATGCCAATAAACGTAACGAGAGAAAAAGCGGATATTTCAAGCATTAACCTAATTCCTGAACAATTTTTAGTACCTGGCAATGACGTTCAGATAATTGCAGTGCAACAACCAAATTGGAACCCAAAGTCTTTCGAAGTTTCAGAAACTTCAATGATTTCTGCAAATAATAAAGCAAGTAGTTTCTTGTGTATTTATATTTTAAAACTAAGATGCATGGTAATTTGTCCAATTTGGTCTAATTTTTCTATCTTTCTTTTTAATACCATATGTACAATTAAGGCATATACATTAGGGTGTCCCGTCTTTGCATAAAAATTTTTTTTTGAGCGAGACTATTGCAAGAGGTATCCAAATTTGCGTAATTTTTCAGAGATTATGAAAAATGTAAAATGAAAGACGTTCCGCACATTTAGTTGTCGAGCAAACGCATTAGGATGCACTAGCACTCGTTCACAGTATTTAGCACTAAAACGTTGTATGGCTTCTTTCACGGATTCTAGTGGGATGTCGTGTTGAATCACCTCGTTGGATACATAGTATGGTTGACTATGGTACGCAGCACCTTGTTTTGGAATCTCTGTAAGATATTTCTATTGGAGACGCTAGCAGTGCCCCATAACTGAATCCCATATGTCCATATGGGCTTGAGGATGGACTTTTAGAGTAAAATTTTGTTATCCAAAGATAGTTTTGAATTGCGTCCAATGACCAAATACATATTTCTCAATTTCAGTCCACACTGTTTTCGTTTGTTAAAAATATGTTTTTTCCAAGTTAGACGGCGATCCAAGTGCATGCCAAGATATTTAGCGTCCTCGGATTGAGGAATTAGATTAAACAGGGGGGCATGTTTCTCTACGTAGCCTGACTGATGTATTGACTTAGATCCAGATCTATTCTAGATTTGATGCGCTATACTTTCATCCATTGCTGAATTCTATTTAGGTTTGATTGAAGATTTCTTGATGCTGTTGATGGATCTGTGTGGGATGCCAGGATAGCAGTGTCATCTGCATACGTTGCAACAGTAGTTGTACTAGATATTGGAATGCCCGCTGTGTATAAAAGATATACAATTGGGCCGAGAACGCTGCCTTATGGGATACCTGAGTGAATAGGATATATCTTAGTGTGCTCGGTACCGTGCTTCACAAGGAAGTGTCTATTTTCTATGTCGGATTTTAATTTTATTTGTAGTCCTATGTGCCATACCTTGTCAAAAGCCTGAGATATGTCAAGGAAAGCAGCAGAACAGTATCTTTTGGCGTTAAAATCCTTGTTTATTTGGTTGACTAGCCTATGCACTTGTTCTATGGTTCCGTGTTTGTCTCGGAAACCGAATTGATATTCCGGAATTATTTTATGTTCGTCTATTATCGTTTTTAACCTTTTTACGTACATTTTTTCAAAGACTTTGCTAATCATAGGCAAAAGGCTTATAGGCTGGTATGAAGGTGCATCTTCCGGTCTTTTTCCGGGATGTAATTAAGGATCATTATGATTTATGCCACTTTCCATGAACTAGGGAAGTAGTTTAGGGGCAGGATTGCATTGAATATAAAGGTTATTAGTTTTATGCACTTATCAGAGACTTCTTTTAGAATCGTGCCAGAGATTAGGTCAAATCCAGGGGCTTTTTTGATGTTGACTTCATTTATTGTTTGTTTTAATTGGTTGACTGTAAATTTCGTGTGGGGCAGATCCACTTGAAATGGTGGTGTTAGGAATCTGGTTAGTTCTGTTTCTTCCTCTGAAGATACTGTAGAAGGGTATGGCGTGGATACTTTTTGAAGCTGCTTGCCAAAAAGATCAGCTTTTTCGTTGTCGCTCCTAGCCCAGGGGTTTGCCTCATCTGTGATTGGTGGGTTATGATGTTGTGGCCGTTTGAATTTTTTCGTGGCTTTCCAGAGTGAGTAATCTGTAGCTTCAATCGGTGTTAAATTTTCTGAATATTCTTGAATTCCATGGTTTTCTTCTTCATGGATTAATTGCTTTGTTAAGTTTTTTCTTATCTTCTGTCTGTTGACTGCTTCCAATTTTTACGTAATTGTCGTTTTTCTAAAATTTTTTGTTTAATTGTGGGAGACACATTATTTCTGTTTGAAGATGGTTCGTAGCTGGGAGTCGCATACCATGAAGCAATTTGCATGCTTTTTGTTAGGTTATCTACAGCTGATTCTAGTTGGAGTTCATTTTTCAAGGACATATTTAGTGAGATCAGGTTGTCTAGTTTTTCTCTAAATTGGGACCATTTAGTCTTGGTGTTATGCAAAGTTGGTTGATGTACTTTGTTTAAGATTTTTTTGAAGATTCTTATTATAAACGGTGAGTGGTCTGATGATAAATCGAAGCATGATTCATCTTTACATTTTTTGGTATTGATTCCTTTTGTAATGCAGAAATCAACGGCATCAGGTATTTTGTTTAAGTCAGACGGCCAATTACTTGGTTCGCCAGTAGATATTTGTTGCAGGTTATTTTCTAATATTGCTTTAGCTAATTCTCTGCCTCTTGGTGTTGTTAGTCTAGAGCCCCACATCGGATGTTTTGAATTATAATCTCCACCTGCAATGAATTTGTTCCCTAGAGTGTTGAAATATTCTAGGAAATGTTCTTTTTTAACGACATGCTTAGGTGGGCAGTATAAGGCAGATATTGTTATTGGGCCGTGTGCTTCCTCAATTGTTAAGCTGGTTGCTTGCAGGTAGTCTTTGTTATATTTTTCCCTTTCGGAGGTTTTAATAGAATTACTTATAATTATGGCGCTTCCACCGTGAGATCTACCGCCTGGGTGTCTTGTATGATACAACTTGTAGCTGGGAATGTGCATGTAGTGTTTGTCTGTAAAGTGAGTCTCGGAAATTAAAATTATATCAATATTTTGATTAAGTATGAATGTTTTAAGTTCTTTAGCCCGTTAATAAAGGCCACTTGCGTTCCAGACTACTATTTTATATTTTGGTTCTGAAGCCATTAAGCGATCTTATTAATGACAGTAGTAAGCAAATTGAGCATTGTGCCCATTTGCTCCATGAGTTTTTGCATCATTTCTTCCAGCTTGGCTAAGTTGTTATTAGGTTGGTTAGGTCCTGGTATTGCTTGGTTGTTATAGCTACTTTGTGGTTGATTTTTGTTGACTATTTGAGAATAGGTTAAATCAGGTTGTATTTGTTGAGAATTATTTGTTTGCATAGGTGGTTGCATGATTCTTTTCTCTCTTAGTGTAGGATATAGCTTCTGCTGTAGTTGAATGTGAACTTGGCATCCTCTATAGTTAGCCGGGTAGTCACCGTTACAATTGACACATTTTACTTTGTCATCGCGTGATTTTCGAGGACAATCTTTTGTTTCGTGATTACCTGTACTTTTTACGCATCTGTGTACTTTGCGGCAGTAGGTTTTAGTGTGTCCGCAGTCTTGGCATCTTGTACACTGGGGGATTGTTCTTTTCTTACGGGGATGTTCGCATTTGATGATATTGTTTCCTAATTTTTCTATTTTATAAACTTCTTTGTTTTTTTCCTTCGATACGATATCCATGAAAAACATTGGCAAGGGAGTTTTTGATACATAATGTTTTATATTGTAAATGTTTACTGCTTCGTGTCCTTGTGCTGCTAGATTTGCCTTTATGTCATCAGTATCTGTACCGTGATGCAGCCCTTTTATGACAAACCTGAATGTATTTTCCCTTTTTGGCCTAAAAGTGTGGTATTGCGTATTCCTTTTATCAAGTTCAGTGGTCATTAGAATGTTCGGCCTCCAGGACTTGAAATTTTACTGTTTCATAACTAATGGTTTTAATCGTGTATTTATCTCCTGTGGTTTGCTTAAGTAGGTCATGAATGTGTGTTGGACAACACCTACATTATAGATGGTTATAGGAGGAGGAGGAGGGGGGGGGGCTTGGGTACATCTTTTGTATTGTTTTCTTGATTATTTGCTTCGTCTTTGCTTTCTTCATTTTCTTCTGTGTTCTGTGAGCATACTATACGAGTTTTTTGTTTCTAGTGGCTTTTGCAGCCTTTATCACTTAATTTTGTTTGTTTCCTGGATATTTCAACTTCGGGACTTCTTATTCTTTTTTTATTTGTTACTGTCTCCCATTTATCTTTAGATTCAGAGTTAGGAGCTGCTTGTTCATTCGTGTGGTGGACTACCTGTGGATTTTGTGGATTTTGGGGTACTAAGTGTGGGGGGGGGGAGGATTTGGTTGTGAAAAATATTGTGGGAAAATTGGCTGCATTTGAGTAGATGAGCCTGGCATTTGCTGATATATGGCCTGTTGATTTTGATCATGGTAACCCGTTTGTTGCTGTGACATTGACTTAGGAAAATTGTTATTCACCTGATATCCGGATTGATGAGTTGGCACACCATTTAGTTAGATATCCCTTTTTAATTCTACTCCACTGATATGAATTTTTGAATATTTCCTTATCACTAGTTGCCTTCTATTGCCATGTGTCCAAAGAGTTACTAATGTTGAGGTACTTCGTCGCATGTGTAAACAAAAAGAATTACTAAGAATAATCAAAGAGGAAAATGCAATACTTGGGTCATGTATTGAGAGGCGAAAGATATGAATTACTTCAAGTTATACTGGAAGGAAAAGTCCAGGGCAAAAGATCAGTAGGAAGACGCCAGAACTCGTGGCTGAAAGACCTGAGGAGATGGTTCGACCGCTCATCCGCAGAGATCTTTCGCGCAGCAGTTTAGAAAACTACAGTTGCCATTTGGATCGCCAACCTTCGAAAGGAGACGGCGCAATGAGTAGAAGAAGAATTGCCTTCTGATAACTATTTATCGATTCCAAAACACTTATTTACTGTTAAAATGTAATTAAAAATAAAAACTGAATTTGTTTATGAGAAAAAGTTTACGGAGACGTTCAAATAACTGATATTAGAACATGTACGTAATTAAAATCACATTTAAATAATCACATTTTGTACACAAATCGGAATTAACGTTTACAATATAAAATGTTTTAAAATAACTGCACTGGACCGCCTTGATCGGAGGTTTGTGATCGACTGAGGTTTGCCATGAGTTTTGTTTTGGCGCTGTTTATTTTAAGACCCACACTGGCACACACTAACTGAAGTTTATGCAGCATTGTACATATCTCGTTGAGGTTTAATCTTCTACCGTAAATGTTCAGGACTTTCTCTTCCCAGTTAAGTTTTTTACAAGCATATTCCAGTACTGCGGTAAACAGTTTAAGCGATAAGGTATCACCCTGTCGGACTCCTCTGCCGATTGGGATATGATCCGTGTTTTTATGTAATTTCACCGACATAGTTGCGTTCTTGTATGTATTGTAAATTAACCTTGTATATCGGTAGCCAATGCGGCATGCTTGTAGTGCTTTCAGGATTTTGTCAAATTCTATCGTGTCAAAGGCTTTATGGAAATTTACAAAAGCCAGGACGAGTGGTCGATTGTATTCGATAGTCGATAGTCGTTTACTATGAGAGGCTGAAAAAGCGTCTATTGGTTACGGACACCAAAATCAGATTATCGAACACAGCATCTGTTGTCTACGAGAGCCTACAGTCAATAGAGAGATTTTTCTTTTGTATTGTCTAGGAAACGTCTATGTTTTTGAAAGTGGAGTTGTAGTCGGGAAAACGAATTATTACTAATTAAGAGTTGAGGAGTCTCTCTTGTCTACGGATGTTTGGAGGTTTAATATGATTCAAAACCCGGAGACATGGAGTACCAGACTTAAAGCTGATGTTCTGAAAGTGGTGGCATTTGTATGGATTAAAACGTAGCAGGTTATGTCAGTATGTTGGTTGCGCCTGTTATTGTGTTATGGCGAGGGGCTGGTGCTAAGTCATCAGCCTTTGTATATTTTTTAAAGGAGCTCATTTTGCAACTTTCTTACCTTGCCTCCAAATTTTCCAAAGTTTGTCCCTACTTATTGTGAGTAAATCATCGGTAATGGCTTGTAAAACTTTATCTTAAGTTGGTATTTGTTTGTTAAAAAAAATGAGTGGACCATTCTACGAATTGCATTTTTGAAAAATTCATCTACATTCACTTTCGACAATTTTGGTCTTCCTGTTAACGGTTTGGGTGGGGTTATACCAGCTGATTTTTCCTCTTTTAAAATGTTATATACAGTTGATTTTGAATATCTCATTACTTTAGACGAAATTTCAATTTGCTTAAAATAATTGTAGATATTGAGGATACCTAACACTCTTTTTGTTAGGTGATAAATGATTTAACTTTAATTTTTTAACTGGTGTATAATCACACGTTAATTCCATATTCTATAAACTCACTATTCACTCTTGCAAAAAACATCTGTGTCAGATCTCTTCACTCGCTTATAATCGACTGAACAAAAATATTCTGATATTATTGAATGACTATTTAAAGACAATTTTTTATTAATCATTGGTTTTCCAAACAAAATCAAAATTTATACTATTTAAAATAGCGTTCATATTTATCGGAAACCATATTTCGCTAATCGACTTTTTCTATCTAAACTATAAAAAGACCATTAACTAAATACCTATTTATTTTAAGAGTTTCTTTATTTCTTGTTATTTAATGGGTCATTATTATAACAACAAAAATAACCATAAATAAGGTTACTAAAATAAACAGATTTATATAAATATAATATGCTTTGAAAATGGTTTAAATATCTAATAAACCGAAATAAATAATGTAATTCCCTTAAAGTACATCTATGAACAGCTGAATAATCCCTAGCCTACTGTTTTAACAATAGCAGGTAACTAAATTTTGCGATAGTCCATGTGACGTGGAAAAATTTCTATCTAAATAGTCAAACCCAACGTAAAATAAGCTAAAATATTGACGTTGTACGAAAAACACACGTACTACAATATGCAAAACAATTTAGTTTTTTTTTCTGAGAATTTACTCCAGCTTATTTTACAAATATACTATAGTTAACTAATTTATAATTGTGTTTTTAGGACCTTCAAGCCAACACGCGGAGTGTTTTAATTCCAGTACTGTCAAGATTAGGAGATGTTACCGATGACGGTTATACGAAAAGAAATACATATTTGTATAAGAAGACTTCCAAAGAAAATTCTAAATATCAAAAGAAAAGTATTTTAAATAACGAAACTCAAAAGTCTCATCTCGTTTCTGAGGTCAACTTACAACTCAAATCAAAGCTGCCTTTTTCGGTCACATCCACGGATGCAAACAGAAAACGTGGTGTCGAGAAGATAACTAGTAAGACCAATAAAAAGTTAAAAGTCTGTGATATTAATGGTAAAGTTAATAAAACGATTATATGTAATCAAGCAGTGAAGTCAGAAAACGCAGAAAAAAGAAACTCTAATGTACATAACAAAAAACTAGTCATGAGAAATGTATTGAGAGAGTCTCAAAAAACTTTAAATTTCGTCGAAGACAAATCTATGGACGGAACTACAGTTATTACAATTCACGACGATGAAGTAGAATTAAACAAAAATTTACCAGCAGATAACAACCACAACACACCAATAAACGTAATGAGACAAAAATCTTATATTTCCAGCAGTAATATCATTCCTGAAAAATTTTTACTACCCGATGGTGACGTCCAAATAACTTTAGTGACACAATCACAGAAAACCAATCCAATAGTACCACATGTGCAAACAATTAAAGTTGATGACGGGATGCAGGGCGACACAAATGATACTGCTAGGCAACCAAACTCTTTCGAGCTCCCAGGAACTTTGTTGTTTTCTCCGAATGACAAAGAAAATAGTTTGTTGCGAGAGCGTAAGAAATCTGACATTCAAACATGGAAAAAAATTCAGAAGTATCTCAATAGAGTTATATTTTTAGGAAATTCTGATATAAAAAAGCATTATAAAAGAGTTTTGGAAAATGTCTTGAGTAAGGTGTATATGATAGGGGTAATTAGAGGACGCAAAGGTGATTCTAAAACCTTTATACTTAACTAAGATGCAAGGTGATTTGTCCAAATCTACTTCTTTTTTTCATTCTTTTTGATATTCTGAATTCGACAAAAACTGTTTCAATTAAAAATATAGTGAACTCTTTCTTAAACGGCCATCCGTACGACTATCGACTAAATCACGGTGTATAAAATGTTCTTCGCTTTTAACATTTCTTTCATATTGCGTCGATGTTTTTTAATTTATCTAGTTTTTTATCAATTGTTTTCAGCTTTTTCATGATTTCATCCATCTTCCATGCTTGCTTTTATACAGTTCGTTAAGTTTTGCACCTAGACTCCTAGACAGAAAACGAGAAAACTATTTAGTAACACAACAACGCAAGGGATATGCAACCCCGTCCGTCGATTTTTGTTTTTCTTACTTATACCCGGTTCATTTCTTATAACATAAACTCGATACAAATACACTGACCATTATAAGGCGGTGCATTTGTATCGGTTTTTAATAATGTGTCAAATTTTTTGTGGTTGAATTAAAAATAAAAGCGCATTTTTTTAAAAAGATAAAACAAAAATTATACTCTTATTGAAAATAAAAAATAATTCCTAATAAAATAAGAAATAATTTTTAACGCTTTCAGGACGGCACCTATTTGCCCTTGCAATGCAAAGACGGCATTGCACGTACACAGACGGCAGTTTTTAGCGTGCCTTGTGGACGGATGATTATATCGGACAGAATAAAAAAATTAACACGTTATGTTTAGGTTATGTTTAATTTTTATGGTATATATGGTCTATAGTATGGTATAGTTTGTTGTCCGTTTCTTTTGTATGTGAACACACAACCCATCTTCTGGAGGCAGTTTTTGTCCTTTCGGTTGCTGGAACAAATGAAGGAAAATGCTTTTCCTTTAATCTGGATATATCCGCTGACATGGATCTGGGATTTTTCGCTTGATATTTGCTGAGCCACAACATTTCCAGTGGCACCCAAGCCTTTTTGGTTTTTATGTATTTTTTAAAAAGGAGTCTTCCCTTAAATAATATCATACTCTCATCAATAACGAGGTTTTCAAAGGGATAGAATTGTGACTGAAATTTTTGTTTTATTTTTGTCAAAACCTCCTTTATTTTATACAAGCGATCTCCAGCTTCTGCATATTCATTGTTAGAGAAATGCAAATATTTCATAATTTGTAAGTATCTGTCTCTTGACATCTTTTTGCTAAAAAATGCGGAGTACAAAAGAGGATCTTTTGAGTAATTCTCCTTTACTTCAAGCTTTTTGTTTCTGGACATAACCATAGTCAATCCAAGAAAGGTAAAGAACTCATCTAAATGAAGATGTTTCAATTTTTTATCATTTTTTTGCATAGCATACCTGTTAGTTTCATGAATTATATATTTCGTTGTATCCTCGGTAAAAATTTTCAAAAAATAATCTATTGCCTTTGGTTCTTCCGTTAAGTTCATCATGTCCTGTACTCCGCTCTGACTATCATCAAATTTATGTAACTTGAGGACGAATTAATTTTTTTCCCACTGAATTTGTATGTCACTATAATTTTTTTCAATAATATTTTGATCATTTGCATCTAAGTTGTCACAATTCTCTAAGCTTACATCTTCATCAATTTCTTCTTCAGCACTGCTTTCTTGATCACTTTCTCCAGTTGACAAATATTCACTCCCACTATCAGAAAATAGCTCCTCTTCACTATCAGAAAACAGGTGTGTCCACTATTTTTAGTAAATTAGCCACTTCCTGTTGGGTTGATCCACAATACGAAGAATAATCATTTGTAGTCTTATTATTAACTTTAATTCTTTTGCTCGAAGGCCCGGAGTTCCCGTTGCACGATATTTTAGTTGCTACTGAAACACGTCGCGACGTAGCGACCGGAAAATTCAAATAATCCGTATGCTGCGTGCGCAGTGCGCGTGCGATATATCCGCCAATCGTCTACCTGCCAATGGACAGTGGAAGTGTGACGTCACAACTGTCAATTACTTTCCAAACAAAAGTTGAAATGCCCAATCTCAAGACTTTTTAAATTCTATAAAGTTAACATTTTGCTTCCTCTGCTGCTTTTTTTTAAGTATAGTGTTTCTTACGATAATACCATCATAATTCAGTGTTCTATTTCTATGAATTTAAAAATTTAAATTAAAGACATTCTAACCTTACTTTATTGATACATGCATTTTATTGCTATTTTTATAAAACAACATGCTTTATTATTTACACAACCTTGTAAAATTGTTGTAGTAACTATTAGAATACTTACATATTGCAGAAAGCGGAAATATTCTGTAAAAAAAATGAAAAAATAACGAAAAATACAAATTATCCACACTAAACAAGGTTTGTTTGGAAAGTGAAACTGACAGATGTCAATAAAATCTACGTCATCACTTCCACGGTCCATTTCATTTTAAAATTTTTGCTGATTAATCATACACTGGTCTTTGGACATATGTATATATGACATATGTATCGGTCAGTCGTCCGTGTGCCAGTTTTCTTTCTGTCCGATATATCGGTCAACCGTCCTGAAAGGGTTAATGCCTTACAGAAATGATTCAAATATTTGACCTTCTACGGCTGAACCGTATGCCAATCTCTCATAAAAACTTCTGCGGAAAGATGTAAGAGTTTCTGCTGTAATAGAATTGAAGACTTCTCTTATTCATCCAAATTTTGGGCTCTAGCCTCAGGATGATCGTAGATGATGCTTTTTAAATGTCCCAAAAAGAAAGAAGTCCATGGGCTTAGGATCTGGAGATCGCGCAGGTCACTTAATATCGCCTGTTCCACTGATAACTAGATTCGGGAAAGTATTGTTTAAGAAGTACTCCCTAATTATTCGAGCGTTGTGAACTGAACAGTCTTGATGGAAACAAACATTCTGCAGATTTACATCACGAAGATTGAGAATAGCGGGAAGAATATGATTCTGTAACAAATCGAGGTATACTCTACTATTCAAGTTGCCTTCAATAAAAGATGGACCTATTATGTGGTCTCCTAAAATGCCAGTCCAGACGTTAACTTTTTGAGGACGTTGATTTCGGTAAACAACACTTCTGTGCTGGTTTTCCGGCGCCCAATACATCGTTATGGAAGGATTGTGTCTCCCTACTAACGAAACAGAAGATTCATCAGTAAATAAAATGTTTTTAATAAAATTCGGTTCATCATTAGCCTTCGATTAGAGTTTCACAAAACTCCAATCTTCGAAAGCAGTCGTATGGATAAAGCTGCTGCGTTTTCGAATATTTAAAATTCTTAACCGTGCTTTTTCCACACTTTCGTTACAGAAACATATAACTCTCTAACAACGCTTTTACTTAAACGTGTTTAATCTAGCTCAATTATTGCACAAATTTCTGTATCCCGAAATTCTCTCTCCTCAATTTTTTCTGGTGACTCTTGAGCGTGACATTTTCTGCAATTTTTAAGGCAATAATAACTCTCAAAATTTTTTACAATATTATGAACTGACTGTACACAAGGAATTAGTCTCCCCACAAAAACACAAAAAATAAATCTACACACTGTTGTCGAGAATTACCACCATAAAACCAGTTTATTATTTGGACCTTTTCTGCAGGCGTATAAACAGACATGTTGTTTACAAAAATAAATTAAAAATCTACGCTCTTATTGCTTTAAACAACCACTATATAATGACAAATTATTGGCGACGGGGTAACGGAGGTTCGTGGAAAGTCGACGGCGCGCATTGTTGCCATTTATAGTATGTATATCTAATTTAAAATTTAACGTACGGTATATGAATACGTTTCTGGAAGTGTTTCATTGTTTTAGCGACCTCAAACCGGATCAACTCCTCAGAGACTATGTTCTTATCGCAGTGTTGTTTACTTACCTGAAATATGCTCAAGTATTTATTTCTGTTGTTGTATTTTAGCTGTTGACCCTTTAGATAGGTTTTTCACTGACAGCTGTAAACGGTCAGTATATTCCGTGATTTCGATTTCCCCTTCCCGATTCTCGTTTTGTATGCCATTTGCTTGACAGCTACTTTGATAGGACCCGCCTTAAGAAGCCTTTAACCTCAAGAACCTTGTTGGTTCCTCTTTTTTTCTCATCCGTTTTGTTTACCTGATCACTTTATTTTTCAAGGTTTTCTTTCTCCTCGCATGTATTAAGTGCCTGACTAAATTGTTTAAAAACAAATATTTGGGCACATGATCATTTGAAAGCATCGCTCATTAATATTCAATTTTTGTGCTATTTTATGGTGCCGTTTTTAAAATGGCCACCATTAAATTATAAATATTATTTTTAATCTGACTCAGGGCGAAAGAATAACTCTCTCTTGTTTCTAGAAACATAGTGATACAAGAGCCTTCAAATGGCTCAGTAACAAGATACTGAGTGATTGAAGAGGTTTTAAATAAGGTATTATTTGCCCTGTGATCCGATACAAAATAATTTTACAAAATGGCATTCCTTCGCTATTTTAAGTATTTGTCACTAAAACATCATAAAAATTATCTAGAGATGCCTTAGTTCAGTTACCCAAAAAATTATTAATTTAGGTTTTCTGACTCAGAAAATAGTTTGGGGGATGGGGTGGACTTTAGCACACTATCATCATCACCCAGCCTTTTGCATCCAAAGTTAAACATAGGCCTCCCCTAATTTCTTCAAGTTATGTCGGTCTTGATCTTCCTGCAACCAATTCCCAGCGATTTTTTGACTGTCGGCTGTCCATCGTTCATGGTTATCATCGTTCCATGGTCTACCTCTGCTACTATCTGCTCGTGGTCTCCACACTGTAATTTATTGGGTCTACCGCCAGTCATTCACTCTGGCCACATGACCCGCCAAGTTAAACTTCAGCCATGCTATGCGCTCTATGACATCTGTGACGCCTGTACTTCTTCTTTCTGCGTTTCCAACCCTGTCTCCGAAAGTCAGTCCAAGTTGCGAGCGTTCCATTCTTTTTGGGCTACTCTGAGTTTGATTGCTGTAGCCTGGGTTACGGAAAGTGTTTCGGCGCCGTAAGTCATGACTGAAGCACACATTGGTTGAACATCTTTTTTTTTAAATAATCTGGCATGTTGCTCTTGAAAATGTCTGACATAAGTTGAATAATTTCTTTATATTACCTAAAAGTCTGTCTCCTCCATCTTTGTGGCTTCTATAACGATATTATCTTCTCCTGGGGCTCTATTACTTTTCATTTTCTTCAGTGCGTTCCTTATTTCGTGTGTTGATAAATCAGGCATCAATTCTGCTCCTTTGACTTCTGTATAATTCTGTACAGAAATCTTAGTAATTCATTTCTGTTGGTGATGATATTTTCATCTTTATCGTTTAATTTCATTGTTTCTTTTTTGCCATTTGTCAATTTTCTCCATAGAACTTTAAGGTTCTTGTTATTTTCAATCTAGAGGTGAATTTGTTTACTTTTATACTTTCAGTTGTCTATCCTAATATATTTTTATATTATTTTACTTATCTCTCTAATTTCATGACGTTCTTTGCTCTTATTACTTTGCATTTTTCTTCTCTCTTCCATTAATGCTTGTGTTTGGGGACTTATTCTTTGGTTATATGATTTCTTTTGGCAGTGTGTCTTCTGACTTACTTCTATAGCTTCTATTATAATGTCATTCTGGATGTTGACATTTGGGTCTGTATTCTTATTGCTTTCGATAATACTGTTGATGTTGTCTTCAAATTCATGTATATTATTAGGTTCTGCCCAGGTAGGTGTAGACTTCTTTTTGATCATGCGGTATCTCTATTTCCCAAGATCTAGTTGTGTCGACGCTTTTACCATCCTGTGGTCGCTACCTGTTAAAAACTGGTTCAGGACTATAACATCTTTAAAGATCTGCCTCTTGTCAGTGATCATAAAATCGATCTCGATTCTACTTTTTCAATTGGAGCTCTTCCACGTCCATCTTCGATGTTCTTTTTTTGTAGAAGAAGCTGTTTGTTCATTTGGAATAGATTTTTTCCAGCAGGAAACTAAGTAAAGGTATTTTCCAGTGATGTTTCTATCTCATCTGCCTTTCTCCCCGTATTAGCATTGAAGTCACCGTATATTATTGTAAAGTGTGCTTTTGTATTGTTTAAGGCTTAAGTAATGTCATCGTAGAATTCTTCTATTTCATAGACCGCATGGCCACATATTGGGGCATATACTTGTACGATTTTTAAACTATATCTTTCACTTAGTTTTGAGGTTAAAGAAGCTAGTCTAGTAGGGAAATTTTTCACGACCACAATGCTGTTTTCAGTTTTCTGTGTACGAAGAAGCCAAAGCCTGGCATTGTTTTAGTTTCACTACTGACCTGATAAAACAATTGAACCTCGCTAACGCCTATCACCTCCTATTTAATTTTCTACATTTCTGCTGCATCTTTATGGTTCTTTCTTCTGTTACTAGGGATCTAGCATTATATGTAGCAACGTTCAGTTTTAGGGGTTTTTTCAGTTTGGTATGTTTACAATCTTGCCCTCCCCAGAATCCGTGGAACAGACTGGCAGTTTAGTGCGAAATTCGGGAAATCTTTTGCTACTCGCCTGAGGTAATACATTTTTAGATAATGACATTTTCATTTTATTTAAGGGGCTGTTTGGCGGTAATTTAAAATTTACCGCATTTGCTACGACGTGTTGGCCGGTTTAGGTCAAGAATGTAGGTGGGGATAGTTTGGGAGAAGACAGGAAAGGGTATAACGACCTGATTCCCTCGTAGTATTAAGGGGGGACGTTAGCGGCTAGCATAAGGCAGGGCCGTCAAGCCCTGTAGTAGCCTATCCTCTACCGGGATCGTAGAGGAGTGCTACCTGCTACCTTGCACACACCATAGATATCAGCAAAATGATGGATCAGATCCACTTTTTGTTTTAAACTTATAAGGTTTCTTTTGTTGGTTGACACGGTATTGGTTTATGGTATATATATGGTATAGTTTATGGTTAATAAAGGGAAATATCGAAAGTCTTTAAAAAATTGTCGATTATAATTATTGTTTATATAAGTATAATTTAATATCTAAGCTGGTTGTTGAGAATGTTGATTGAAGGGTATAGGCCTATATATCCGAATTGCTTTTGTCTTAAAAACTGCTAAGTAAGGTGTGCGTGAGGAGAGAGTTCACTATACTTTTGGGCCACTCCAAAAAAATTCCACGAAGGTTAAAAGCTACAAAATTGGTTTGAATATTTTTTAAACTTGTTTGTTTTTAAGTAACTTTAGGAATATATTTGAATAGGTATAATGTTTAATTAATATTGATATGTACTTACTTCTAATTTAGTGCATTATCTTGAAAACAATCAACAAAAATATTTTAAAGTTGGTCTACTGCTTCTCTAAACGTGACAGTACTGACTTGATACAATTGATGAAGATTCTTCAGTGAGGATATTTATTCTACAAGCCAGAGCTATGAGATATTTCCTTCTATTATCAATTTTACATTTTTATTTAAGTTTATGCTTACCATTTTGTAAGATGTAGCCAATATAGTTAATATATTAAAATTTTTATTTTTTTAAGTAAGTAGGTACAACTTTTCATATTTTATGTATGCATTTGCATATTTTTCTTTACCTTTGCCTCTTTTGCTTTTGGAATATTATCATTCATCTATTTTTAGCCTTTTCTCCCCATTGGTGATTTTTCGGGGGCTATTCTATCTTTCTTTTTTCTGTTCAGTACCATTTTTTTTTTCATCTATTGCACCCACTAATTTGTGTCTTCGATCCGTCATGTATTTCTGATCTCACTACTTATTTTTTTTATCATTCTTTTTTCCTTTTATTCTCCTTAGGATTTCATTTAGTTTTATTTTAAGTTTCTTCGTGTTGGGCTAGTTGTAGGTCTTATTTTTTCGGTGTAAGTCATGACAGACTGCATTACAGAGTTGTATATCCACGTTTTTGTTTGTTTATCAATGTTGAGCTGCTAGTCTACTTGCGTTTGACACTTGTTCCTTCAATTCTTCCTGATTATTGTGTCGCTTGATAACTTTATCTAAAAGTATTTAAATTTCATTAATTATTCTTTCTCATATTTTTATTTTCGCTGAATATTTTTAGCCATGTTATTTGCTTACTTCCAATTCCTCCACGGTCCTCGTTTTTACCTTTAATTACAACGTTTATTTACTTATAAAATTTGCTATATTTTGCACTGCTTCATTGGTCCACATCGCTTTCCAGAATATTCGGAGTATTCCTGTATTCAACCACATCTCAAACGCCTTTAGGCAATTGGTCATATCAGCCTTCAGCGTGCAGATCTCGGTCTCATGTAACAACACAGACCGAATATATAATTTTATCTTGCGTTGGCGCAATTTTAGGTTTTAAGTTTATTATTATTAAGTTTTAAGTTAAAAATTTTATCTTTAAGTTAAGTATTACTTATTAATTATAAAGTTAAGAATGATTTAATTCTCAGAAACTTTGTGCGAACAGTTTCAATTCTGCAATTAATCTCATTCTTTTGTATCTAGTTGTTTTGCGATGTATCATCCCAGATATTTAAATTGGGTAACTGTCTCTAATGTTTCATCGATCTACCTATATTAAAGCATCAGCATGAGGTTGACGGTTGAATATAATAAATTTTGTCTCAGTGGCCTTCATCTTTAGACCCATTTCCTGTAATAATGTTATCTCTTCTTTTTTCTCTGAAAGTCGTCTGCTATAAATGGCTCTATGTGGCGATAAAATTCATGATACGCATTCTCGTCGTATCATGAATTTCGTCGGTTAGTCTTCTGCTTTCACTACAAATTTTTAATGATACCCATATTTTCTCTACCATACATTCCCGAGATTTTTAATATGTTCAAAAGTGTTCCATGCTATACCCTATCAAAAGCTTTTTTGTAATCGATTAAGTGCACCTAAAGCCACAGAGGGTGTCATCTAGGCTTCATTCGCATCTAATTATTGTTTTATGTCTCTCTTTTTCTCTCCAATGGCGCTATAGCCCAAATCAAGCCTTGGCCTCTTCCAAACTATGCCTCCAACCTTGCCGGTCCCGCCCCGATCTTCTCCAGGTTCTCACGTCTAGCAAATTTTGCGCATCCGCTGCCACTTCTTCCTTCCACTTTTTCCGTGGCCTTCTTTTTGGTATGGCGCCCTACATTTTACTATCTAGGGCTCTTTTTGGCAATCTTTCAGTCTCCATTTATTTCGTTTACGATTCTTATTAATTATTTCTTGCATTCATGTAATTATTAATATCACCTGTTCATTTTATGTCTTGTTTCCTTTTTTGACATGGTTTTAAGTTGTCTTCGTATTTCTTTATACTTTTTTAGGTTCAGAAAATCTTGTTCATTCTTCTTAAAATCAGTCCTTGCAGACTTTTTTCTTTTTTTTGTTTCTGGTAGTGTCTTCTGCTTTCTCTCTGCAAGCACATGATCTATTTGATTGACTGTTTTGTCATCCAGTGCAGCTTAAGTCGCTTTGTATACCTTTTTACTTTCAAATTGGGTAGTTTGATATCTATTTCTTTTCCGAATCAAAAAATTATTAACCTTTGTCCATTTATATTTGTTTCATCATGCTTACTGTGCTCATCTATTAATGACTGTTGGATCTCTTTCTTCTATGGCTGTTTTTATGATATTAGTAGTATACACTTTTTCATATGTTACGTTAAAAACTTAACTATACCGCTCATGTGGTCTTTATCGATTATTTTTAAGAATTCTGTTCGAGTTTTTTTGGTTCAGTTGCATTTCCGGTTTTGGCAGACTTTAGGGCAAGAAGAAGATCTTGAGTTTTTAAAATGTCTTTGCCTTCGTCTTGATTTACATTACTCTATAGGTTCGACATCGACGTCGTCTTGAATAGTTTGGTTACATATTTACCTATTTTCCTCGTTTGTCAATAATAATTTTTCCAGCAAACATTTTGTCTGCCTGGTTACTATTATTTGTTCAACCATCTGAATATCAATCTCCAATTTGTATCATATTGGTTATAGTAGAGTTTTTTGTGGCAATATTTTCATGTTTAATCCGTTAGCCTTAGTATTGCGGTGATGTAACATTCTTTGTCTATCAGAACTCATATGCATAGCATAGATCTTTATTTTTATTTTCTTGTTTCCCATTTGGTATTTTTCTTTCTCTCTTATTTGTTTTATCAACTCGTCCAATATTTGATTAAATATTCGACATAATGAGCAGAATGAGTCTCTCTGTGTAACTCAGTTGGTATTTTGATGGGTTCTATTTTTCTCTGTAATTTTACTTTGGTTTTGTTTCTTATATCTCGTATTGCATCTTATAGCCGTACTCTGGTGAAGGTTCTTTCTAAGTTCACTAAAAAGGACGATCTTCATGCCCATTTACCCAAACCGTATCTAGCAGCGTTGTTAAGTCTTGCATTGAAGTCTCCAATAACTATGGTATCGTACTTCTTTAAACTGGGATAATATTGGTATTGAACGTTGCTATGATTGCATTGTTGCCCGTCGTGATCTTCTATCTGGAGTTTAATTGGGTCTTAATTATCTTAATTCACTGACTTAAAATTTCTGTTTAACTTTTTCAGTTCACTAATGATGTTAATCGCTTTTCAGACATGGTTCATACTTTGTATGATCTAGGTTGTAATCTTTGTCTGTGTAATCTAGGTTGTGGCATGTTTGAGTAGTTACTATTTAAATGAGAATAAGCCACAATTAAAGGTTAAAGTACGTTTATTGACGTTTCAATTTCCACTTCGGAAGTCGTTCTCAAAATACAAACATTAGTAAATTAAACAAATTTTGTTTTTTTGTTACTTGGTGAAAAATTCTTCTAATAATTTAATTTTATCTGACACATTTATATTGACAATTCAGACATACATTATAAATTTTAAAGTAGATGACTTTAAAATGATATTGCCAATATTGTTGAGTTGCGTTCCTGGGACGCCTTTACTTGTAAGATAGTTCATTCGATTACATGAAAGCAACTTTAACTTGAGAATATCCGCCAGAAACAATCATAGCATATAATTTGTTTTTAAAAAGACAAACACATTCCATGATGACAGTATAAATCTCCTGTTAGTGATTTCATAGTAAATTATGAGGGAAAAACCAGGAAAAAACCTCATAATACTATCCCGACATGGTAAGTATTTGGTCGTGCATTTAGTTTACCTTCAATAAACACCAAATTCTGATTTTATATGTTTGTTATTTAAAAAACATAAATGATGTATCCTCTATATGTTACCGACTTACTAATACTGGTATTTTCCTTTTAACAACTTCCTCTTTTAATATAGGTAACCAGATCCTACTACATTCTGCCGAGGAATTTGCGACACAATTGGTCTCATTTAGCATAATTAGAGCCGCTTCTTTGATTTTTCTCTTTTTACCATCCGTTTCTTTTAGGACTATATTTGAATCATTCCATTGAACCAACCTTATGTTCATTATCCCATGCGCGTTTACATATTTGAGATCTGTTCACTTCACTTTCTTGTTCATTGTTAGGTTTTCTGATAATCCTTTTATGTGGTATTGTTATTTTCCTCGTATTATTCCTTGTGTATGCTGTAGGATCTCGTTCTAAGTTGTTCTGTTCTATTCGGTCGATTGTTGAAAATTCCCTATTTATAAACGATAAAGGATTTCCATTTAAATAGTAATTTCTGTATGATTATTAGCAGCCTCTGGTTACTGAACACAGAGGGGGTCTGATCACTAGGGGTTTAAGTTTTCCAGTCATGCTGATGATTTTTTCTGGGTAGTTTAATGAGGTGGTTACCCATTGCCTTTTTCATCACGGTACTTTAAATATTTAAACATTAAAATTTAAACAATAAAATAGGTTTTGGTTCACTTTTATGAAATTGGACGCCGACATTTTTCTATATCTTGAATCAGAATAACCACTAATGTGATTCGAATGTTAGAACTGTAAGTAATAGAAAATATAAACAAATCACCCTGTATCCTGCATACAAGTTTTATGAGACTGATTAGATACAGATTATTTAAAATCACTAATGTTTTCTTCTACCTCTCAATTTAGCGATTTATTTATTAAATATGTAATAGAACTATTTTTTCATAAATAAAAGTTTGATAAATTTTAGATTTTTTTACTTTTTACCATTTCCGGGTTATTTATGACTAGGCAAACCCCAAATCCCAAGTTTCATGAAAACTGATACATTGTTTTCATTACTTATAAGCCGTGGTCTAAAATTGTTCGTTCCTGATGTTTTGTCTGCAACTGCAGCAGACATTATTAAAAACAAACTATTCCAGACAACTGTACTGCCTAAGGACACCGCAAACGAGGTACCACTATGAAACACCATTGATGAGAGCTATTGAATATTTCAAATATCGCTGATATTATGTAACATGTATTACAAAACTAATGTGATAAACACCTTATTTCGTAAAAACGAGAAAATAACTGTCGCGATATAGGCGTGTTCAGGATTTTTTCGTGTGGGTGCCCAGGTCGTAAGTAGTGAGCACCCCTAGTTTAGTCATTCACTTATTAATTAATGATTTTTTATTATTATTAAATAATTTACTTGATAATTCGTATTTTCGAACTCTATAGGATATACCAGGAACCAGATATCGTAAAACACATAAAGATAGGACGTCTGAGGTGGGTAGGCCATGTAATGCGGATGGAGCAAACCGACCCAGCTAGAAAAACGCTCCTTGGTAGACCTATTGGTCAAAGAAGAAGAGGAAGACCCAGAACAAGATTCCTAGATAACATCGATGAAGACATGAGAAATATGGAAATACGTGCTTGGCGGAGGAAGGCGATGGATAGGGACGACTGGAGAAAAATTATTGGGGAGGCTAGGACCCACACAGGGTTGTAAAGCCAAAATGATGATGATGAATTCGTATTTTCTAAATTTTTAAGAGAATAATTAACGCTGTCACTGATAATTTTTTATGTTATTTTTCTTCTGACTAATATTTTAAAATTTTATCTCAGGCGATAAGAGTTTTAATCAACATTAAAAATCGGTGCAAAATTAATTGTAAATAAACTTTTATTGTAGTTTTATAAGAATTAAAATATCTTCAAACATGACAATAAAACTATAAGACATTCTTCTGTAACGATGGCATCACCAGCACTTGCCACAGGCTTTGCATCTCTCAGTACGGACGTACTACCACCGACAACCTTCCACTATCATCGATGCGCGCTGAAGATGAAACATCGACAACGGTTTAAAACGCCGTTTTATACCGACGACGAGCGGAGTGACCAATCAGAATATCATGGACGAACTGGTCAACAAATATGAAGTGGATGTAGCAATACAGGAATGCTCACGAACAACATTAAAATAAAGTTTCCTGGCTGCGACATATATATAGAAACGACAATACAGGAAGATCAAGTGACACAGCAATCCTAGTAAGGAAAGAAATCAGACACATCAGAATCTTGACTCCACAGCTTAACAACAATGTGAATACAAATGAGGCAAGGAGAATTCAGGATTACCTCAGTCTACGTCAGACCGTAGGATCCACTGATCGAAGACGTCCGGAACGTGTTCCTAAACATAGACGAACCCTCAATTATAATAGGAGACCTAAATGCAAGATCCTTAAATTAGAACGACAGAGCTACGAACAGAAACGGAAGATTATTAAACCACTGTTTAGAGAACAACGACGTCACCATGGTAGTAGGCCCCATCAACCCAACACACTACCCAGGAAACGTACTTCCCACACACATATGTATATATGGTAGTTGCTTGAAACCTAAGACTCCAAACAGAAATCCAAACACTAAATGAAGGAACAGCGGACCACAACCCCATATTACTGGAACTAGGAACACGGGAAGAAGAAAGTACCATAAAAAGGGTTAAAAAGAAAACTATATGGACCATCTTCAAGGGACAAGTGAGCACTGAAATAAACAACGTTCCAGTGATAAACAATCCATAATATATGGAGGATACCATCATCAAACAACAAGTACTCCCAACAGCACTACAGAAGAGGAGGTAGATATGCACATGGGAAGGTTTAAAAACATACCCCAGGAGATAAAGGACATGATAAGGGAAAAGAACAGAGCAAAAGAGACAGCGGTCAGGACAAGGAACAGGTGGACAAAAACAGGGCAAACCGGCCAAATAGAGAGGTCAAAACAGCACTACGACAACACGTTAGTCAAAACTGGGAAAACCACGTCCAAGACATGGAGGAACAAGCCCCAAATATGCAAAATATTTGAAAGCTCTAAAGAATTCTCAGAAGGGATAGAAAACCAACCCCCCCCCCCCAATACATGAAGAGACCGGAATTGTCTACTTTACTGAGAAAAAAGCCGAGGTTATGAAGACTACTCGCGAGAGAGAGTGTACACTAAATTATCACCCAGACGAAGAGATCGAAGAAGTCGAAGAACAAAGAGAAGGGCATGTTAAGTATGCCTCTTCAATGTCTCTGTTCAAGCGCTCTCAGATTCAGTAGAAGTTACTGTAAAACGAGGTGGCTTTATGACAGCCAGGTAAATTTGTGACAGAATGTAGTACCCTCACTAAATCCAATATAGAGGTCCATACTTACCGACTGAACGCGCCGCAGTTGTTCCAAAGGACTTTTAAAAAATCTCTTCAGTGAAGCGGCATTTAAAGAAGCGCTCTCAGATTCAATAGAAGGTAGGTATATCTATCAATGGAAAGGTTTTGAATAACTGGCGTTTTGCGCATGATACAGTAATAATGAGTATAACAAAAATTATTTACAGAACGTAATGCAACGCATTAATTAATGCTGTCATGAATACGGACTAAGGAAAAAGAAAATTTAAGCTTGCCGCATACGTTCAGTTTCCTGATTAGGTTTCCTTATCAGGAATTCAGATCCGTAATTCCGCGTGCCTAGCGCAAACCGTTCGTTTTTTTGTATTAGGAGTTTACACGGTCAGCTCAAATAAAGACGCTTTTGTAACAGCACCAAATGGACGACGACGATGAATTGATGGCTATTGCACTTTTACTGGCGCTAGACAAGAAGAGGAGAAAACGCCGTTACTGGGTACATCCGCTGAACACTCAGAGATTAACGGACAGTCAATACTATCTCAAATGAGCAAAGTTACGAGCACACCCAGAAGAATTCTTCAAATATTACAGGATGTCAATAAAATCCTTTGATGAACTTAATAACGGCATAAGAGATAAAATACCAAATCAAAATACTAGCATGAGATTGTGTTTGGATACAGAAGAAAAGTTGACCATAACATTAAGGTATGTATTTATTTATTTTAATAAAACCAAAATATTGTACAGTCAATACACTTTTAATTTAATTAAATTTTAAAAATTCTTGAATTGTACTCTTTTGTGAACCTTCAGATTGGAGTACTATAAACTGTGCATCCTCACTATCTTCAGCACTAGTCTCTGGTATAGATAACTCAGAATAATCTTGCCCGACTGTGTAGGGTAGTTGATTGGAAAGGTGTCATGTTAGTAGGTAATTGAGTTGATAATAATAGGTTTTCTAGAGGTATTCGTACTGGGGATATTTTGCTGCTGGGAGAATAAATGAAAAGTTGGTTGTGATAGAGATGGACTTTGCAAATATATAGGTGATTGTTTTTGGTGCATATATAATAGGTTTAGACATATTCGTACTGGGGATATTTTGCTGCTGGGAGAATAAATGAAAAGTTGGTTGTGATAGAGATGGACTTTGCAAATATATAGGTGATTGTTTTGGTGCATATATAATAGGTTTAGACATATTCGTACTGGGGATATTTTTGCTGCTGGAAGAATGAGTGAAAAGAAGGTGGTGATATGGAGATGGACTTTGTAAATGTATACGTGAATTTTTCGGAACATGTATATTTGGTAAAGATGGATTGAAAGTCTGTGATGGAGATGAACTGTTTCCATCCGTTGGTAATGACCCTGAAGGATTGTCATGTTGACGGTAATAGGGCATGTATCGAGACTCTGGTGGTGATGGATCATTTCCCATGGTGATTGTTTTGACCAAATTTAGCATACCCACTTTAAAATCAATTTTTTGATGAGCATTCATTGTTTTCATAAGTTCTGAAACTCAGTAGGCATTTGGTGTCGTCATCTTCGTCAGTGTTAGCAGCAATTTGTTTCTGCTTTTGTTGTAACAAATTTAATAACTGAGTCGGAACATCTTTCTTTCTTTTTTGATTAACCAGTGGTAAATTTGGCTCTGGCGACACCATATGAATGATAGCTTTCGGTTCAATATTTTGTTCTTCATTGGGGGTTTGAATAGATTCAGGATCTTCATCTTTTAATTGTAAATAGTATCCTTCAGTAATTCTTTTAGCAAATACGGGTGTTAAAAATAAAGCAATTCACTATAAACATATGTTTTGCACTTTTTAGCTGCACTGCTAGTAGGAATATTTTTGGCTTTTTGTACTTCTTTTCGGTACTAGTCTCTAATGTTGGTCCACCTTTTCTTCAAATCGGCACCTGAAATGTGTTCAAAATTAAATTATTCGCTTTGTTTTTCAGTTTTCTGGCAACTGGTTGCAATTTTGAAGAATTAAAAACCGATTTTTTAGTGGGAAGCCGCACTGCGTCTGCGCTCGTTAAAGAAACTTGTGAAGCTATTTGGAAAGTGTTTTAACGATTAGAAATGAAGCCACCATCATCAAAAGAACGTTGAATAGAAATTGCAGAAAATTTTCATAAATATACCAACTTCCCCAACTGCGTAGGTGCAGTTGACGGGAAGCATATCCGGTTAATCTCTCCCTTGCACAGTGGGTCGGCTTTTTATAATTATAAACATTACTACTCTATTGTATTGATGGCAGTAGTAGATTCAGACTACCGCTTCATAGCTGTAGATGTTGGCGCTTATGGCAAAGACAGCGAGAGCAATATTTTTAATAATTGGGTTTTTGGGAAAAAATTAAAAGAAAACCACCTGTTGCCAGAACCAAAACCTCTGCCAGGAAATAATGGACCACCTCGACCATTTGTGTTTCTAGGTGATGAGGCCTTTCCACTGAATAATAATTTTTGAAACCATATCCAAGATGTAACCTCAACAATCAACTCGCATCTTTAATTACCGACTAAGTCGATCTCGACGTATTTTAGAATGTGCCTTCGGTATCCTTTCAAACAAGTGGAGAATTTTTCATACTAATATGACCATCCCTCCAGATTATGCTGTACTCGTAACAAAGACTGCATGGGTATTGCATAATTTTGTAAGAAGACGGGATGGGTATGATTTCAAAGACACGTTGACACATTACTTTGAGGATTTGCCATTCAATTCTCGACCACAATCTACAAACCGAGGCAGAACTATAAGAGATAACTTTGCCGAGTACTTCATGACACAGCCTGGAGAACTGTCATGTCAATACAGTGCAAGAATTATCAATCCACAATAATAACTTTAATCCCACATTAATATTCAACAATGAAAGGATTATCAAAATAGCGACGTTTTGTTTGCCTTCTTTTTCTTTAAATTAAATGAATATTAAAATACTTACTTTTGTTTGATTTGTCGGTGCACGTTTCCCAATCATTATAAACTTTTTTACATATCTGCTCCAACGCGAGGTCTTTGATGTCTCTGTTATGGTAGTCTGCATGATTAATATCCCATATACAAGGATATTTTTCCACAGACATTATTAAATTTTGGGTTTCACACATTTTTTAATAAGACGTCACTAAACTCGTAAGAACACGTTTTTTCGCCACAATGCTAGCGCGGTTCTGAATACAAAAATCCGTTCGTGTGCGGCGAACGATACGAAATGCATGAGAGAGCTGCGTTCGGGGTGACGCCATTAGGTTTTTTTTTTTCGTTCTGACTACCCGAACGTACGGAATTAAATCCGAAACGAATGCCGGGTTATTTTCCGTTCGGAAATAGTAAGGACGTGTGCGCCTTGTTGTAGATTTTATAATAGAATGGAGCATTCCGTTTTCCGAATCTGAATTCCTGATAAGGAAACCTAATCAGGAAACCGAACGTATGCGGTAAGCCTTAAGAAAACTAAATGTCTAACTAAAATCCTACGAATATCACTCAAAGAATGTCAAACGTAGAAATAACTAGACGAATAGGAAAGGAAGCGGAAATAATATTGACTAGCAAAAAAAGAAAACTTAAGTACTTAGGACATGTGATAACGAGGACAGAAATAATAGTTCTTGCAACTTATTATGCAAGGCAAAAGTCGAGGAAAGCGAATTGTGGGAAGACGAAGAATTTTATGGCCTAAGCTATGGAGCCTATGGAACTCGAGGAAGAAGACGAAAAATATTAAGCAGGTGTATAGACCATGAGAAATAAATTCTTTTATCATTGGCTTACGATTTCCAATCATCTGCTGAACTTATTCTACTTTTTTTGGTTTAGAAATATATATTTAACTATTTATTTAACTTTAAATATATATTTAATATCGCTCTTAAACTTTGTAAATGTAGTCTTATCGATCCATCCGTCTATTATCAATACTCAGTAAATTTTAGGCCTATTATTTGGTTTCTATCTTCTTCTTTAGGTACCATGGTAAGGTAATATGTGATGTTACATAGTCAGGATTAAATTGTTCTATTGTTAACAGCATTGCGAAGCATTTCATAATCATGAATTCTTGTCAAATGCTAAATACTACGCAGCTATGACATCTTTTCACGCCCTAGGCCGCTCTCATCCTCTATTTTTTTGTTCTAATATTAATTCAATGAACGATACATTTAAGAGTATCCCATTTTTTTTTTTGGTTAAGAAACCTATTGTTTTTTTTTTGTAGTTCTGAAAATGTACTATTGCCCACTCCCAACTTATTACCCACTCCAAACTCTTAAAGATATTTTATCTTTAGTTCATGTATCGAATGTATTCATATAATCGATGAAAAAGAGAAAACATCATTTCTTTGGTTTATACAGTTCTATATTATTAATGCGCCAGTAATTCTCGAATTATTGAGAATTACCGACCCATAAGTCTGTTAAATCACATCTACAAGTTATTCACAAGAATAATAACAAATAGACTGGAAAGAAAATTAAATTTCTACCAACCTAGGGAACAGGCAGGTTTTAGGAAAAACTTTGACACTAACGACCACCTCCACTGCATTGGTCCTGGCTTTCGTAGACTTTCGCAAAGCATTCAATACGATAGAAATTAACAGCGTAATGAAAGCGTTAATAACTGATCGCGAATATATACAAGATTGCAATAATGAACGTAAGACTACACAAAGATACAAACTGTATAAAAATCCAAAGAATAATCAGACAAGGAGACACGTTATCTCCCAAACTCTTGACAGCAGTTTTGGACCGTGCTTTCAAAACATTGATGTGGGACGTCAAAAATAAATGTCGACGGCAAAATTTTCTCCCACCTAGGATTTGTATACGACGTAGGTCTGATAACAGATAACTTAAAAGAGATTGGAACTATGCTTACTGAGTCAGATGCCGTGTGTACGGAAGTTGGTTTAAACATAAATTTTGGAAAGACACAATACATGACAAATCTGGTACCAAGCAAAAATCAAAAAGTCGACTGCAACGAAATACGATGCTTATAAATATAAATACTTAGGTCATGAAATTAAAATTGCCAGGCACAGCCAAACTCCTGAACTGTAAAAAAGAATGACTTTAGCATGAGTCGCATATTGAGTTCTATCAGACTTCTTCAAGAGCAACATGCCAAACTATTTGAAAAAGAAGACGTTCAATCAATGTGCGCTTCCAGTCATGACTTACGGCACCGAAACACTTTCCTTAATCCAAATCACAACCAAACTCAGAGTAATTCAAAGAAGAATGGACCGACCGCTACTTGGACTAACTCTTAGAGACAGGAAGAAATATGAAGGACAGGTGTCACATGTCATAGAGCGCCATGGCTGTATAAGTATAAGTGGAACTGGGCGGACCATGTAGCCAGAATGAATGATGGGCGGTAGACCCAAAAAATTACAGTCTGGATACCACGAGCAGATACAAGAAGCAGAGAAAGACACCTACACGGTGGGCAGACGACGTCAAAAGAATCGCTGGGAATTGACTACAGAAGCTAAAGACCAACAGAAATTGAAGAATTAGGGGGCCTATGTTCAACTTTGAACGCAGAAGCAGAAGGCTGGATGATGATATTAATTATATGCTGGTGAGTGTAGAAAAAAGAATTTATAATTCATAATTCTAAATTATGTTTAATTGCTAAAAATAACCTCTCTATATAGATAACAAGTAAATTTTTGAATACTAACTGATTCTAGCCACTGACTTTACGTTTATTAGTAGTTCATGTATCTTATATTCTCAAGAACAATTTTAAAAAATCACTCATTAGGTTTAGCCGGTGGTCTGTGCAGAATTTCTCAGTGCAATTTTGGATAGTGTGATAAACGTAGAGCGAAACCATTTTTTTTTAATCTGTCCCGTTTAAAAGCTTGAAGAACATGAATCTGGTACCCATGCTTGTCATATCTTACGAGTTTGACAGCTTGTACATTCAGTTTTCAAAGCACTTAACTGGTCTCCCAATTGCAGCGAGTATTGCGTCCTAGGTACCTATGGTTTGTTTTTTAACCAAGAGGCTTTTTAACCAAAATATATCGACGATTTTTTGTATTTTCTGCGTTATTCCTTTAATTTTTAGATTTTTCGTCTGCATTTATATAAAAAACAGTTTTTTTCAGAACTATTTAGCGAAGTATTAGTGTTATTATCCATAACAATATGGATTCAATGCCAAGTACTAGTGGTAATTATCCTTCTCCACCTAAAAAACGCCGAGTAGATTTGGGTCATTTATCATCAAATATCATCAAATGAAAAACAATGCATTATAAACATGTACCCATGTACAAACAAATAAAAATTGATAATCCCAGAATGGTAGCAAAACTAAAACAGGCAACAGGTTAGTTTTGCAGAATAGTTATTGTTAAAATCAAGATTTACTAAAGTAATGTAATCTCTCTTCTATGACCTGAAAAAGCAACAATACATTTATGTAGGGTATAAATAATGAACATAAGTATATACCTGTACATTTAAAAAATGGGCAATCCCATAAAAACTGGTTATATTCTTATAAAGTAGCATACAATGTTTTGTTGTTTAAGTTAATGCGCTGATGAAATATTGTAAAATTCCATTGGATTTTAGATATAATTTTATCACGAATATATCGCTTTCGTATACGTTCCGGACAATTTTCTTATACAATGTGATAAACAAAAAAGGTAATCAACTTCTTCATAACAATTCAACATTTTTTTATTGTAACTAGAAAAACAAAAAAATAAATCTAAGTGAATTGGGAAAAATTATTATTCAAAAATAAACAAACAAGTTAGGTTAGAATCGACGTGTGAGGTTGTCCGATACTAATTACTGGATTACCGCAAGGCCGAGGCCGAGATAATGAACCAAAAAAGACGATGTATTTGGTGACTTTTTTAGTAACTTTCTTGGGTGTGAATCTATCTTTTTAGTTTACTCCTCCTGGTTAAAAAACAAACCATAGTATATTCCTTCAGCTTGAGTTGTGTGGTTCCTCTGCCCCATCGTCTGGTGAGTAGATTGTACAAAAAGGCGTGTACGCATATGAGAACTGTATTAAAAAGAGCTGGTTCAGAGTAATTAGGAGAGGTAATAAACGGTTATACAGATAACCAAAGCAAGTTTACTAAAAAGCTTACCAACATCACTGTTACATACACTCGCGGTATTCAGATAAGCAGGCTTCCATTCGCGATTTCACAGTAGAGATGAATTCGCGATATTTTCGTTTCATTGCTACTGGAACAAAACTCAGAGAGAGGTGTCAAAACATACGTTTTTGACAGACACAGAGCGGAGAGAAAAGCGTCTTTTCGGTACGATCGCCACAATCCAAAAAAAAGGAGTGTTTTGACAAACACACGCAGAGTGTGGAGAAAAGCGTCTTGCTATCGGTATTAAATAGTCGAGAAAGAGTTTATTTTTCATTTTATAAGGTATGACTGTATTTCTCGACGGTGGGGTTAGAGTGGAAGTAGGAATTATTATTAATGGCTGGATTAAGGTAATGATTTTTAATATTGAGGTTGAGAATTATAGGAATTAATACAGCGAAAAATATAACATGGCTTTTCGCATGTAAAAAATTAAACAGATGTCCACTTGTAAAGGTACTTTAGGCCTATATTTGGATACCGTATCGTCAGAACTCATCATCCACTCGGTATCTCTGATTTTATTGATGTCAAGATCTAACTATTACATTGCTCAGGTTTTCCCCCAGTCAGTAATATCCGATTAATGCCTCCCTTCTGTAGAACTCCTATATCTTTAAGTGCCCCACCCCCGACTGCCAACGATGATTGGTTGGATTAAAAACTTTAATATGAAGCTTAAAGTGTAGCTAATTTAATAAAGTACCTAACTAGTTTATAGCTCTGACGTGTACTAAAAAATAAAATATTAATTTGTTGGAGGGTGTTATTTACTTTTTATGTAAATGGGTGTATGTCTGTGTTTATTTACATTTAACCCTCCGGCGGTCGCACAAAAAAAAAATTCCATGGTAAGTCGCGTGGCGGCTTTTACATCGCATTAGATAGTTTCGATTTTTAGATCTTTAAATAAGACATTTCATTGCTTTCTTCAGTATTTACAAAAAAAAGTTTTTAGTTTCTAAATTTAATTTATTACCATTACAAACAAGTTACCTATGATTACAAATAAAACATACTCATCACTATTTTCCATTTACCATCAGAATGAATACATTTAACAGAGATGTGGCTATGTTTCTTACATACGTTATTTTTACACTGCTGACAAATTGCTTTCGTGCTATTATTTTTGTATTTACCGCAAATGTAACAAATTCCAGGTTTGACAATGTCTTAAACGGTTTCGTCATTATCTCTATATTTTTCCAAATAAACATAAATTTCTTTAGGAAGATTTTTAGTGTTGCTCTCAATTTTAAGTGGTCATTTATAAGTTCATATGCCAGATCTTTAAGAAATACTCTTCGTCGTTTGTTAATGTCAATGTTATTAAACTTAAAAATAACATAGGCATTTATTGCTGCTATATCTAGATGCCTGACCTAAAAAAAGATGGGAAGACGAAGTCGATGAGAATGCCAGGAACTGTCTGGGAACGCGTTCATGGAAAAGAACAGCGGTAAATCGAGATGATTGGAGACGCCTGTTGAAGGAGGCCAAGGCCCGATTTGGGCTGTAGTGCCATTGGATGGATGGATATCTAGATGTCTATAAAATAATGAATGAGACCATCTCCGGGTAATTCTTAAGCTACTATAGGATGAACACATCTGGTCGACGGTATCTACCCCTCCTTTTGTAGCATTACAATCCAAATTCATAACAAATACATAGTACGACCTACCCTTACGAAGATTATACACGTTGACTTCTCCAAAAGATAACACCAACAATATAATCAGAAACCAAATAGATTTTATAACGATTAAAAAAAGGTTTCGTAATGGAGTACAAAGTTCAAAAACCTATCCAAGCGCAGATGCAGATACGGATCATAATCTATTACTAGCAAACGTCAACATTAAACTCAGGAAACCGAAGAAAAA
Source organism: Diabrotica undecimpunctata (assembly GCF_040954645.1). NCBI lineage: Eukaryota > Metazoa > Arthropoda > Insecta > Coleoptera > Chrysomelidae > Diabrotica > Diabrotica undecimpunctata. The sequence goes on along the minus strand of NC_092810.1, from coordinate 51,099,923 downwards.
AGTTAAAACCACCAAAATTAATATTAAAAACCTAAAAGACGACAACTGCCAACAGCAACTAAACGCAGAGATAAATAAATTAACTGAAGGAAGCGTTGAATGGGCAGATATAAAAAAAGCCATACTAAAAGCGGGAAAGGAGGTCCTAGGCGAAGAAGAGAAAACCACTAAAAAAGACTGGATGACACCGGAAATAGTTGAGCTAATAACTGAAAAAAGAAAATACAAAAATAAAGATGAAAATAAATATAAAACCATCAAGAATAAAATCAAATATGAAATCAGAAAGGCTAAGGAGGAATGGATGAACAAAGAATGCCAGGAATTGGAAGAACTCAGCAACAAACATGACACCTCAAACTTACATAAAAAAATGAAAGAACTTACAGGCAACACCAGACAAAGAAGAACACTCCTAACAAGAGATAATAATGGAGAAATACTGAAGGGAGCAAAATAAAGGAAGTATGGGAACAATATATAATCCATCTGTGTCAGGACGAGAGAGAAAATGAACAAGATATAGGTGAAGAAAAACAATACCTACAAATTTTACCCTCAGAAGTAAAGAATGCCCTACAGAATGCAAAACAAGGAAAAGCACCGGGTCCTGATCAAATTCCAGTTGAACTGTTAAAAGCCTTAGATGACGGTAATATAAAGAGACTCACCCGAATTCTCAACCACATATATGTAGAGGGCAACATCCCGGAAGAATGGCTTAAATCGATAGTTTTACCTCTACCAAAAAACAACAATCCCGAATCATGTAATGACTGTAGATTGATAAGCCTAATGTGCCACCCTTTAAAGATTCTCTTGAAAATTGTTCAAAACCGAATTTATAAGAAATGTGAGGAGCAGATAGATGAAACTCAGTTTGGCTTCAGAGGAGGCATAAGTACAAGAGAGGCATTATTTGCGTTGACGGTACTCTTGCAGAAATGTCGGGAATATAACAAGAGTGCATATGTATGCTTCATAGACTTTAGGAAGGCCTTTGACCGAATGCAGCATATGAAGTTATTAGATGAATTAAAAAACATCAATTTAGACAAAAAAGACATTGAGTTTATTAAGGCTATATACTGGAACCAGAAAGCAGTAGTAAAGGTGAACGATATGTAAACAAATAATATACCGATTGCGAGAGGGGTTAGGTAAGGATGCGTCTTGTCTCCGACGCTTTTCAACGTGTACTCACAGGTCATATTCAGAAAAGCCTTATGGGAAAGAAAAGAGGGAATAAGAATTGGTGGAGAAATCATAAACACCATGAGATTTGCAGATGACAAGGTAATTATGGCTGAGAGTATAGAAGAACTACAAACTTTACTAGATGCAATCAATAGTGAATGCATTCAAATGGGACTTGACATCAACACAGATAAGACCAAATTTATGATAGCAGTTGTTCTGTGACAAAAATCTGAATACTGCGCTGAGACTGAGGTTTGTTGAATGTTACGTCTGGTCGCAACTATTGTACGGGGTAGAAACATGGACACTAAAAGCGCAAATAGTTAAGAAGATTGAAGCCTTTGAACTTTGGATATACCGGAGAATATTGAGAATTCCATGGAGTGCCAGGGTCACCAATGAGGAAGTGCTGAGAAGGATGGGTCGAGACAAAAAATTGTTGAGAACGATAAAAGTACGCAAGACTGCATATCTTGGACATATACTGAGAAATAATAAATATAGTCTTCTGCAGGTCATCATGCAGGGTAGAGTCGATGGCAAAAAGGGAATAGGTAGAAAGAGAAAGTCATGACTGCGAAATATTCGAGACTGGACAAACATGACTGTAGACGAATTATTCCACGTTGCAAAAGACAGAGAAGCTTTTAAAAATGTGGTCGCCAACCTCCGTTAATGGGGACGGCATAGGAAGAAGAAGAAGACAATCCAAATTTACAGCGGATTTTTTGGTTTCTTCGTCCACATGATTGTCATCATGCATCGTGGAAAGAAATAGTACAACCTTGTTATTTTTGGAACCATTGAAACTAGACACTTGTCACATTGCAAACCAAATAGACTTGATTGAAGATTTCGGGATTTAGTTTCTAAAAATTCTCGCGGTATCTCCTTCCTATTTTTTTTTTAAATTCACAAAAAAATGTGAGTCCTTTTTCTAAAAGATATTCCGCTAACGGGAAGTTACTACAATTGTCAGTTGTCATATTTCTATTAGATTTTTCAATTGGTACAACCAATCTTTTTACAACATCAATGGCTTATTTGATTGTAAATATGGCCCAGGAACTTATTTTCCCCAATATATTTCAAAGTTGTATGTATAAAAAGTTTTTGCATCGCATAGTGCGTAAATTTTACTTCCATACCGAGCTGGCTTGTTCGGAATATACTGAATGAATCCGCATCTTCCCCTTAAGGTGTGTAGCATTTCTTCAATTGTAACAAATTCGCTTAAGTTAAAATGAGAGTTACAATTCGTGACAAATTGTTCATGAAATTCTCGTATGGGTGCCAGTTTATCAGTTTTTTTCGCTCGTCTCTAGTACGTAAATCATCAAATCTTATTGCTAGAAGTAAAAATAAAAATCGGTTGTAGCTAAAAAGTGCTCGCAAAAGATTCATTCCCGTTCCGTCTCTGTCCCAGAGCTCGACACAGTTTGTGAGTGCTCCCTTTTTGACACCAATAAGAAGTAAAGCTCCAAAGAGAGCCTTTATTTCAGATTTTGATACTTCTCTACAATCCCTGTCTCTTAATTATTTGTACATTTTTAATTCAATACATTTGTTTGTATTAGATATAATGTTTTCTATCATTTTATCAGTGATGAATAAGCTAAATACTTCCACACCATTTGAAGCGTTTCTAGCCAACAATTTTGGTCCGGGTAATATTTTAACAACATTTTTTGACTTTGTCTTACCTGTAGTAAGAAGTTTGCTTATAAAAACATTTTCATCATCTCGTCCAATAAAAAATCTGTAAACTCCAGGAAGGTCTTGAAGTCTCCAGGAAGGTATACATTCTTTATGATCATCTTTATTAGCAGATTGCTCGGACTCACTATCATGATCTTCTCTCACTATACATTCTACTTCTCTCGCTATACACTCATCATCGTCAGTGTCTATTTCATTTTCACCGTGCTTTTCTTGTTCGTTCAGCCTTTCTTCTTGTAATTCTCGTGAAATTCTTTCCGCTTTCCTTTCCAAATTGTTAGGTTTTAGACTCCTTCGATTCCTGGAACAAAAAATCATTTAGAATATCTTAAAAATTGTAAAAACACTTACATTATCAGTCGCGTAGCGGCAACTGCACCGCAAACGTAACACAGCCACAAAAACGTAATATCAACGGACTTGATGCGATTTAAAATCTGACTGCACTCCACTAGCTGCTCGCGCACACTGAAAGGAAGGAATACCTAGCACTCATGGTACAATGAATACACACTCAATGTGTATTCATTGTACCATGCCTAGCACTAGAGAGTTGGACATTCAGCGCTTCTTGTGTTACACAGTTTGAAACAAATTGTGCGGTGTGTTTGCCCCGGCGCGACCTCCGCAGGGTTAAATTATGTGTCTGTCATACGACAAAAAAATAAACATGCTAAATTTCTGTAAAATTTTACTTAAAATATTAAAATACAAGTGAGCGGAAGTGAAAATGAGCTGGAAATATTTTAGAAATATCATACAGCAGCGCGAAAATTAGCTTTCAAATCCGATTATTTTCAAAGATAAGTCTAATATAAAGTCTACATCAAGCACCCTGTATATCAGTTTTAACCTAATATAATACCTTGTCAATGTCAAATATTTTCTACATAAAATTTTGCCATAATTAATAAAAATTTTCGTAACATGGAATTGGAAGAGCAGTTGGATGAGGACTTTTTGTTTTATTTAAATTTTACAAATACATTCTTAAGAAGAATTCAAAATGAAGAACTAATAAAAAGAGCAAAGGTATTTTTTATTTATTCCATGTATATTTCTTTTACTTCGGATGATTTCTGAGTGCGCAGTGACATAATTTAAAAAGTGTGGAAAGCTTTTGCATAGTAAAATGAAAGTGAAATTTAGCATAAAGCTAAGACACCAAAAAATAACCTGAATCACCAAGAAATCCGTGCCACAAAATCATTAAACGCAGACAAAGATATTGTAAATGTAGCAGCAGACAAGGGAAACGCCACCGTCGTAATGAAGACAACCGATTACAAAACGAAAATTCAAAATCTTCCAGATCCTACGGTACATAAAAAACTTAAAAAAGATCCCACAGCAGTCACCCTATGGAAAATCAATAGACTTATAAAATCTTTGTCTATACCAGAGGATACAAAGCCAAGAATACGCAACAGCGAAGCAGACCCACCAAGCTTGTATGGCTTACCGAAAATAACCAAAGCCAATGTACCTCTACGCCCTATTGTAAGCTCCACAGGGTCTCCGTCTTACAGCCTTGCTAAATATCTGGCCAATATTTTATGACCACACATAGGAAAAAACGATGCCTTTGTAAAATACTCCGCCCATTTCATCGAGAAGATCAAAGGAATAACTTTACAGGAACCTGACATTCTTGTTAGCTTAGATGTTGTTTCCCTATTTATAAGAGTTCCCCTAGAAGTCGTTCTGAATTTAATTGAGAGACTAGTTTCCAAGGATATGGTGGAATTATACCGTATTTGCTCACTACCACCTACTTTTCATTAGAAACCAGATTTATGAACAGGTAGATGGAGTAGCAATGGGAAGCCCACTAAGCCCGGTCGTAGCCAACCTTTTCATGGAGCATCTAGAGAAGAGGGTAATGGAGTCAGCATACAAGCTAAGGGTATGGTATAAATACGTCGATGACACTTTTGTGATTTGGGACCACGGAGTAGAAAAACTTAACCATTTCCTGTTTTATATAAAATATTCCATTTACAATGGATACAGAAAAAATCAACAACTAGAGTTCCTAGATGTATTAGTAAATCGAAAGAAAGGTTACTTAGGACATAAAGTGTATCGAAAACCTACAGACATGGACAGATACTTAAACAAGAACTTAAATAATCATCCAGGCCAAAAACAAGGTATCATCAAAACTCTGGCGGAGAGGGCGAAGAAAATTTGTAAACCACAGCATCTGCAAAGTGAACTTCTTCATATTGAAAAAGCGCTCACCTCTAATGGTTATACCAGAAGAGAAATAAATAAAGCGATTAACAACGTTTTTAGAAGAAAGGACGAAAATACAGCATGTATAGGCAAAGCGTTCTTGCCCTATATATCGGGGGTAACAGACAGAATTGGGCGAATACTTAAAAAAGCCAATGTAAAGACCAATATCAAACCAACAAAGAAAATCAAGGACTGTTTAAGATCGGTGAAGGACAAACGCGACCCGTTAGCAATGGCCGGAGTATACCGAATACCATGCACATGTGGAATGGTATATGTGGGAACATACAAATCTGCCGATGTCGAACACGCTTTGGGAAGCGGAGAACATCGGATACTTTTTGAAGAAACGCAGATGCTGAATAAAACATCACAGTACTGCCCACGGTTATATCGGGAAGTGGTGGAAATATATAAGCATCCAAATAATTTTAATCGGATAGAAGAAGGACTAAAAATTAACAAAACAGGGATACCAATATTAAAATCCACAAACTCCCTTCCCGTAAATCACGAAAAAACAAAAGTTACAAACGACCACACGCCCCTCACGGCGAAACCAGTTTAGGAGAGTCGAGTAGAAAATATAAATAGGGCCCCCGTAGTAGAACGCGGCGTCAGTTTCAGCTTGCAAGCAAAGCAGTAACATCTCCAGAAGATGCCAACACCTAGTGTTGGCGAAACGTCGAGAACTAATCTCAGAAGACAACGGGGCTTAACAGCCTGAACAAACAACTTAACAAGTTAGACGATGGTCATGAAAGCCTAACGCATCTTAGTAGCTTATCCCACAACTTTTCTCAACCACCAAAGTATCATCTGGTTTCACCAAAGTATCTTTTGTTTTTTGACAGTATTTTAACCTCTACGTAAACCATAGTTTATTACTTTATTATTAAAAAAATTGAATAATATTTTAGGTTTGGCTGCAAAAATTAATCGGCGAACCATGCGAAGGCGTACAGAAAAAGAGATGCAGAAATATATATTTATCCAACCTTCTGGTTGGAATGCAAAATGGGCTTCTCGAAAAACCGTTTATGGCACCAGCACGAGATACGGATATATTAAATGCCCATGAAGTGTTTGGACCTATTCCGGATACTGTTGAAGTAGGTTATCGTAAAATAACTCTTGATCTGACATGTAACCTCCTTTAAAATGAAAACATTTTCTTTCTTTTTTTTTATTCGATATATTCCCGTTTTAGCTTCATATTATGATTCCAGCGATTTTCCAACTTTCTTATGCCGTCCGAATAACACAATTCTCGAAGATCTGCAAAATAGTCGTTTATTTCGTCAATTATCTCTTCGTTTGAGCTTAATATTTTATTTACGAGACATTTCTTTATATTTGAAAACATCTAATAATGGTAAACACACAGTTTGCTGCCGAAAATTTTTTTACTGTTTCTAGGTAATTTACAAAAAACTAAATTTTTTATGTAACCTAAGCAGTATCTCAGCACAAATCTGTTATTCGGCGTCACCTAAAAACTTCCTTTTATAGGATTTTCTTGCAAAGGCTTTAAAAGGATGGTCTCTTTGAAGACTCCAGCAGTAATCCGCTGTCATGTGAGTGTCCCATCTTGCCTGATACCTCTCTTCAACCGTTTTGATATATTGGTGGACGCATTCCCGTTGTTCCTCATTAAGGTCATAAGATTTTCTGGGAAACGGTCTAAGTGGCTGTGGAGGCAATGAATTTTAATACTCATATGACAACCGTGTTTGTTAAAATTGTTGAGCATTTCTTCCACTATATTCCGATAATTTTCCGATTTATTGTTTCCAAGAAAATTTTCCACAACTTTCACAAAAGAGCACCATGCATTACATTCAATTTCAGTCATCGATTCTGTAAAATGCGAATCTTTTATAAGTTGTTGTATTTGAGATCCATTAAATATTCCTGCTTTCAATTTTTCTTTACTAAGTGCAGGAAATTTGCGGCACAAGTATTCAAAACAAGGACGATTCTGGTCTAGGACGTTTACAAATTGTTTCATCAACCCTAGTTTAAAATGTAACGGAGGTAATATTATTTTCTCTCGGTTGACCAATGCTTCGTTAACTACGTTAGCTTCTCCTTGAACTAAAGCATCTCTAGAACGTCATTTTCTTCTACTCCAGTGTTGGTCCTTGGCCCTGCTATCCCAAAGACACACGAAACAAGGATATTTTGTATAGCCACCTTGTTGTCCCAGGAGAAAGTTCACCATTTTAAATCAACACAGATGGCCCACTGATGTTGGTCATACGTGATGTTTTTTAGCACCAGCGATATTGTTTTATATTCTTCTTTCATTTTTGTAGAATGCCCAATTAGTATACTTCCATATTTGTTGCCATTAAGTAGAAGGACACACTTTAAACTACGTTGGGAATTGTTGATAAAAAGACGCTAGTGATCTGGTGTATACTACAATACACCCATTTTTTCTAACATTCCTTTAATATTGTTACAAAAAAACCATATCATCTTGCTAAAAAAAAGGCAAAAGATCTTTTTCTCTATTACGGTAGTATGTAATTTTGGTGTCTGGCTGAAGAAGATTCTGTTCCTTTAGTCTAGAGGCAAGCAACTCGGAAGAATCCTTTGGAAGGTTTAAATCTCTGACAAGATCGCTTAGTTCTTCCTGAATAAAGTGCTCAGAACGTGTTGAATCTCCTTCGAAATCGCTGCCGTCTCCACAAATCTATTTGTCTCTAGTTTTTCAGATAACGTTTCAACATTATCCTCTGGTAACGTAGGTAGACTGCTAAATATTGAAATGGGTATCTGCTTCACTTTTCCCAGTGTAACTGTATCGGAAGGCCGTCTAGTATGTAGTTCATCCAATGTAGGTATACGGTCACTACAAAATTCACGGAACCAAAATTTGACAATGTAGTCTGAAGGAGCATTGGTCTACAATCTTTATCCAGCATTTTTTTTGTTTTTCTGTTTTTCTGTTTTCTATTTTTCTTTTGTTTTCATATGAAGAAAAACTCGTTTTTCTTCATATGCTTCATTTTTCCAAACATGTTAAATTCATACAGCTGTCATAAATTTAGTAATGGCTACATTGCGCTAAAATTTGACATATATACTTAAAAAAGATTAGGATTTTTTAGAACTATGATTAACTATTAACTAGAGTGCAGGTTACTTAATGGCCCACAAATAAGCGCTATAGACAGTTTAGACTTTTGGCTTCTGGTTGCTTTACTACTCTGCATTTTGCACTTCTGCTTTTTGTTTCTAACTTTCTACTCTCACCCCTCTTAACTAGGTTGCCGCCGCTTTCAACGATTTCGTTTTAGATCAATCTTTCTTTTTCTTGGTATTATTCATTCGTAATCCATACTCTCTGTCGCTTGTATCTCAATATTTTTAAATATTTTCTTTAGTTCTTCTTCTGATATTTCTCACAGAAACTCTATTATTTGTCACTTTTCCTCCTGTAAATCCATCTTGGTATTTTCCTATCACATTCTTGAAAAAAAGTCTAGCCTAGTTCTTAAGGTACAGTTTAGTACAATCATCATGGTGTTTAAAGTTAACAACGGCGTTATTGATGGTGGCCTTTGGAAGCCAAGATTCAGTAAGGGAGGAAAGGACAAGGTCTCTCAGATCGTTAATTAACGAATTCCTCGCCAGAAGAACGAAGGCGTAATTGAAACCTGGAATGTTCGGAGCATGTTTCAGCCCGGTAAGATGCACAATATTATTCAATAAATGAACAGGTTGAATTTTGATGTATACATCCAACCCAACAGATAAAGCCACAATATATTATTCCGGTAGCGAGGACAACCAACATAGATACGTCGTGGCAGGAATAGTTAATAAAGTATCGAATAGAGCAGTTGAAGGTGTTTTCTCATATCAGAAAGAGTAATGGTATTAAAGTAAGTAACATATGAATTGAATCACGCCAAATTTAACTGAATGCTTAAGAAGAAAACTAGAGAAATTACGATAGTCCTAGGTGATCTCAATATAAAGACTGGAAAGGGACACAGTGGAAAGTGTGTAGAAAGCTATAGTTTGGGAAGTCACAACGAGCTAGGGGATTGTCTATTACAATTTTGCCAAGAGTAGAACTTGATTATTACAAACACTTTATCAAGTTATTAAATAGACGACTGTATATATGGCGTTAGCCCGCAGATACATCGGAAAAAGTGGTTAGGAATCAGATGGACTACATTATGAAAGCCATGAAAGCATTTCCCGGAACAGATGTATCCTCAGATCATAATCCACTTGTCGCCAGAATTACACTCACACTTAAAAACATTAAATGACTTCAAAGAATTAATAGAATATACACAAGGAAGCTAAAAGAGCCCAACTTAAAAGAGTGCGTCCAACACACACTACATATGAAAGACTTCCGCAAGGAGAAAAGAGGAATGGATGAATGACAAGATACTCAATATGATAGAACAACAGAGACAATGTAAGAACAAATATAATAATAAATACAGAGAGTTTAACTACGAGATCATAAAGATAATAAAGCAGGCAAAACAATACTTTAAAGGGAAATGCAAATTGATCGAGAACCTTCAAAAAAGGTATGCTCTATTGAATCTACACAAGAAATGTAAAGAAATGGTAGGATAAAGAAAACACTTCTGGATAGACTTTTTGATGATGGAAGAGGGAAACTGGAACTCAATTTAGAAAATATTGGTCCAGATATTACAAAAGAATAAATATTACAAGCATTAAAAACAATCTTCTTCCTATGCCGTCCTCATTAACGGAGGTTGGCGACCACATTTCTAAAAGTTTCTCTGTCTTTTGCAACGTGGAATAATTCGTCTACAGTCATGTTTGTCCAGTCTCGAATATTTCGCAGCCATGACTTCCTCTTTCTACCTATTCCCTTTTCGCCATCGACTTTACCCTGCATGATGACCTGCAGAAAACTATATTTATCATTGCTCAGTATGTGTCCAAGGTATGCAGTCTTGCGTACTTTTATTGTTCTCAACAATTTTTTGTCTCGACCCATCCTTCTCAGCACTTCCTCATTGGTGACCCTGGGAGTCCATGGAATTCTCAACATTCTCCGGTATATTAAAAGTTCAAAGGCTTCAAGCTTCTTAACTATTTGCGCTTAAAACGTCCATGTTTCTACCCCGTACAATACCCGTACAATAACAAATCTCAGTCTCAGCGCAGTATTCAGATTTTTGTCACAGAACAATTGCTTAAAATTTAAGAACGCTGCCCTCGCCATTTCTATTCGTACTCTAATCTCTTGGTCTGGATCTAATTCTGTGTTGATGTAAGCTCCCAGATATTTATATTTTGCCGCTCTCTCTATTTGCTGTCCACCAAGAGTTAATTATTTATTACTTATTGGACTCCTTGTCTTCTTCTTTGAGTACCGTGCCAAAGTTTTAGGCGTGGGTAGCTTCCATGACGATTTGCCGATATCGTTCTCGATCTTGCGCGACATGTAATAATTCATCAGCTAAGCCAGTCCATGGACGAAGGTTTCGGAGCCATGAGTATTTCTTCCTACCAATTCCTCTTTTTCCGTCGATCTTTCCGTTGAGTTAAGTCAACTGCATTATCCTGTATCTGCTTCCTCTCAATATATGCCCCAGATATTCGAGTTTTCTCTTTTTTATCATCTTTATTAAGTCGCCTTCACCTTGACCTACTCTGTTCAAAACTTCTCTGTTTGAAATGTGTTGAACCCATCTTATTCTGAGCATTTTACGATATAACAACATCTCGAAGGCTTCTAATTTGTTCATCTTGTTAACCTTCATAATCCAGGTTTCACATTCATACAGTAATACAGGATACACATAACATTTTAGGAAGTTCAGCTGAGAATTGCTCAGAATAGATCTAAGTTTCATAAATGCTCCTCTTGCAATTTCTATACGAGTTTTAATTTCTTCACCCGGATTTAGTGTCTCGTTTATCCAACATCCTAGGTATTTAAAATGGTTAATTTTTGTTATCGGTTCATTATTGACAATTAGTTGTATAGCGCCGAGGTCTTGTTTACTAACCACAAGTAACTTTGTCTTTGTTGTATTTATGCTTAGTCCGTTATTGGAGCGTTATCTAGTGACTTGATCTTTAAGGAATTAAAGATCTTCGATACTTTCAGCCATGATCGCGGTGTCATCTGCATATCTGATGTTGTTAATAGTTTCTCCCCCGATTAGAACTCCACATTGCCCTTCCAAGACTTCGTTTAAAATTATTTCTGAGTAAATGTTAAACAAAGTTGGTGACAACACACAACCCTGTCTAACACCTCTTTGAATACAAATTTTGTCTGTTTCTTTTCCGTCTACCAGAATAGAAGCTTCTTGATTCCAATATAGATGTTGTAAAAGTCTCACATCCGTATCATCTATTCCAATCATTTCTAGATATTCGAACAGCCTACCATGTTGAACCCTATCAAACGCCTTCTCAAAATCTATAAAACAGACGTAAATTGGTTTCTGTACTTCACATGATCGTTGAAGTAGTGTTAGCATTGAGAACAAAGCTTCCCTTGTTCCCAATCCTTCTCTGAAACCGAATTGTTTATTTCCCATTGTGTCTTCACATTTCTGCTTGATTCTATTAAGAATTGTCCTAAGAAGTAGCTTCAGAGAGTGACTCATGAGACTAATTAGTCTAAAGACTTTACATGATGATATATTAGGTTTTTTTGGAAGTGGGATAAATGTAGACTCCAACCATATTCGTGGCAGTGTTCCAGTTTAGTATTATGTGGTTATATATGTTTGTTAGTTCTGAGACATTGTCGTCGTCTAGAAGTTTGAGAAAGTCTGATGGTATTTGGTCATGGCTTGGAGATTTCCCATTTTTTCTCTACTTCTGCTTTTAAAATATTAGGACCAGTATTCGTATACTTTGTGGTGTTAAGTGGTGGCCTCGTATCCAGGAAGAGCTCTTTTATGTAGTTGGTCCATTCTTCCTTTTTTTCGTTTAAATCGAGAATAATTTTACCTTTGGAGTTTCTCATAAACGGAGGAGTTCTTTTTCTCTGAGTGTAGGTAATTTCTTTAAGTTTCTTGTGTATATTAAACTCGTCATGTTTTCTTTGTAGTTCTTCCATCTTACGGCATCTCTGTTCCATGCAGGCCTCTTTTGCTTGCTTAACCTCGTATCTTATTTGTCGATATATTTCTCTATATCGAATCTCATCTTTATTTTTCAATTTCTGCTTTGCTGAATAAGGTCTAGTATGTTATCGGTCCTTATATCCTTTTTCTCTACTGGCTCTTTTTCTGATTTCAAAACTTCTGCTATGGTAACCATGGCGGAATGCATTATATCTATATTTTGTCCGATATTTTCTTGTTTGGATCTTTCTAGCTGTTTTTTATTTTTATGATTTATCTTATTTCCGAACTCATCTGCTATTTCGGCACTTCTTAGGAGACGATTATTATGTTTTTTCTGAGCTGTCGGGGTTTTTATTATTTTTAATTTTAGTTTGCACTTGGGAATGTTTTTGCAGATGTAATACTGTTTCTAAACCTTCTGTTAATGATAGTGCAGTCGATTTGATTTCTGACCACCTTTCCTTCTTGATCAGCTGGAGATTTCCAGGTATATAGTCGTCTTTTAGGTTGTTGAAACAAAGTATTTGCTATACTGCAATTCTCTTTTTGGCAGAACTGTATTAGCTTTGCCCTCTTTCGTTCCTTTTTCCAAGTCCATACTGGATATTATCATAAACTTGGTCTTATCTGTGTTGATGTCAAGTCCTATTTGAATGCATTCACTATTTATTAAAAACAATAAAAAGTGGTAAAGCCCTGGACCCGTTATGCTTCCTATTGAAATACTAAAAATTATAGATAAGAAGCACATTGATGTTTTAGTAATACTATTGAACCAAAATAGTTTAGGCGTATTACCCAAGTACTGGTTAACTTAGATCTTTATTTGTCTTCCCAAAAAGAAAGGGTTTTGCAAAGGGTGTTTCGTAAGTAACACAATACACTTACAACAGTAAGTTATTGGTATATCGTTTTCGTGGTCTTCCTACTAATCATCTTCCTATTAGGGAGCCGTCTCTTGCCGCTTTTACTACTCTGTTAGTTGTTATTCGGCTTATATGATTGTCCCATTTTACTCTTCCATTTCTTTCCCAGTGCTTGATGTTCTCCACATTGCATCTACTTCGTGTATCTTACTTATAGCTCTGCCCCATAGTGTCTTGCTATTAGGTGTTTTCATCTCTGCTGTTTCTAACATCTTTTTTGTCCTCTCTGTGCCAGGTCGTGTTTCTGCCGCATCTCATTGCTCTGATGACTGTTTTGCAAATTCTGTCTTTCATTTCTTTCCCGATATTTTTATTTCTCCATATTGTTTTATTTGGACAACCTGCGACTCTGTTTGCTCTATTCACTTGATCTTCGACTTCTGTTTTGAGCTTTTTGTAGCTAGATAATATGATGCCTAGATATTTAAAATCCATCACTTGTTATATTATCTGATCTTCCAGCTCCAATTGACAGCTTAGTAAATTTGCTGTTAAACTATGCATTTTGTCTTTTTTGGTGAAATTAGCATGTTAAATTTTCTAGCGGTTATATTAAATTGGTGCAGCATACGTTCTTAATCATCTTCACCTTGAGAGAGTAGTATTAAGTCGTCTGCATAGAAGATTATTTGAAGTTGTTTTTCTTCCATTTGGTATGGTCCACGAAACATAGATATCCTGGTTTGTTCGCGCATATCTTGTATCATTCTAGATATACCTGCTGCGCAAAAAATCTATTTCTAGAACAAGAAGTTTTTATTCCATTTCGTTCTCTCAGTAAATTGCCAGGTGTCATATCCATGAAGTACAATGCTTTTAAAAATACTGTTATATAGCTGCATCTTTTTCTGTTTAGAGATCGTTTTTTGACTAGACAAATGAGTACAGTGCGCACTGAACTCACTACCAGCAGCTATACTACTAGCATACCATATATCTTGGTTAAATATACGACTTTTGTTATTTATAGTTACCGTCTTGGTTGAATGATACAGAATTAGACACCACAAAAATTCACTTTTCTGAAGGCAAAGGAAAACAAGGAAGAACTTATGTAGCAACTCGGACATTACCTAATGGCCAAGGAGCATTCGCGTACGTAGGAATTTCTCTTACAAATGAAGAACCAATGTGGTTAGGAGCAGGTGAAAGGTAAATTCGATACAAAACGAAAATAGTAAAACTTGAGTAAGGTCTGCTTTTCGGATGAACTACATTTAGTATATTATTATGTGACTGTAATTACGGTCCTGTAATATCTCGAAAAATCTGCCTGGCATCATATCAATGATTTACTAGCGATGTTTTTCTAGACTTTCATTTGAAAGCGCTGATTCGGCTTTCAGTGTCATACACACTCTAATTCTAGAAATTACGATCTAATTATTTAATGCGATGATACAGCGTTTGAAGTTTAGTTTTCTTGCGATTAGCGAAGTGTTTATCTTGTAAAGTGATATAAGATAAAAGGTAAAAGAAATAATAGATTAGACTTACAATCAATTTAATTTAACTATCCAGACCACAGGTTTCGCTTTCTACAATATGCAAAGCATCTTCAGGTCTCGATACAAAGTTAAATAAATGCTGAAATAATAAACCCATATTAGGGTGTTGTCTAATAAATATAAACAAAGATAGATGATATAAATTACAGTAATTATGCCAATATTACATGTCTGTGGTTTTTCAAAATGAATAAAATGTTTAAGCAGACCCAGGTTAAGGTAAGACCCACAAATTGGTAAAATAGTCTATTAAACTGTAATAAATTAATAAATGAACAAATAAATAAAACATTACTTACATGCCGGTACTCTATTAATTGATGGTTGAAAGAACATGGTTCACACTATCCTGTATTGTTGATTGGAGAACTCAAGTCTGCTATTGTAATTGTTTGACAGTAAACGGGGAAGTTCTTGAGGAGACAGATTTTATCCAATGAAGTAGAGATAGGTGTAATGTAATTGTTTGTTTGATGAAAGTATGAAATGTGTGTTATTTATTGAGATTTTATTTTTGAAGGTGACAGTTGTGAGATAATGAATGAGATTAGATGTACAAATTGTGTGGGTGTGCAATTCTATCAACTTGTAAATATACAAACAACAACTTGTTATACAAGTTGATAGAATTACACACCCACACAATTTGTACATCTAATCTCATTCATTGTCTCACAACTGTCACCTGCAAAAATAAAATCTTAATAAATAACACACATTTCATAAATATATTTCTAGAATAAATATAAATAACTTTTAAATAACTCAATGGTATAGAACATTACTTTCATCAAACAAACAATTACATTACACCTATCTCTACTTCATTGGATAAAATCTGTCTCCTCAAGAACTTCCCCGTTTACTGTCAAACAATTACAATAGCAGACTTGAGTTCTCCAATTAACAATACAGGATAGTTTGAACCATGTTCTTTCAACCATCAATTAATAGAGTACCGGCATGTAAGTAATGTTTTATTTATTTGTTCATTTATTAATTTATTACAGTTTAATAGACTATTTTACCAATTTGTTGGTCTTACCTTGTCTGCTTAAACATTTATATCATCTATCTTTGTTTATCTTTATTAGACAACACCCTAACATGGGTTTATTATTTCAGCATTTATTTAAATTTGTATCGAGACCTGAAGATGCTTTGCATATTGTAGAAAGCGAAACCGGTCGTCTGGATAGTTAAATTAAATTGATTGTGAGTAAGTCAAATTTATTTTTTCTTTTACCTTTTGAAATGGACTCACACAAGCAACACATTCATGATTTGATATAAGATAATTATTAATGAGACATTTGATATTTATATAGTAAGTTAGTTGTTTTTTTTGTATTTAAGTGTTTAAATAAAATTAGTTTAACTACGTGAAATTTAGTTAATCCCTGAACCCACAGAAAAAATGTAACAATTGGTGTCAGAAGTGAGATTAAGTGAAAGAAGGTATTGTCGAGAATTTATATCGTAAAAACAAGAAACAAGACTAAGATGGAGAAAATTCAAGATATGATGGCCGCAATGGAACAACGTCATCTAGAAGAAAAAGAGGCTGATGAGTACGTCATCTGGAAGAAAAGAGAGCTGAAGAGAGACGTCGTCAAGAAAAAAAAGCAGCTGACAAAAAAACGGCAAGAAGAAAAGAAAAACGTTGACAAGAAGCTGAAGATAACCCTCGTCAGGAAGAGAGTTGCTTTTGAGTCTTTTATCAAAAATAGAGGCCTCAAAAGTAAGTAAAGAAGACATCAACTACTAAAATTCAAAGAGGCAAAGAAGATATAAAAAGAGAAATCGAAGAGACAAAAAAAGACATGATGAGATAACGAAAACCCTTGAAAATATCCGCCTAGAAATTGAAAAGGCCAAGCAACTGAGAGTTGAAGGTAAAGCAGAAGTGATTTGTTCCCCTGTCAACAAAATAATTAAGTCTCCTATATTTGAAGGCGAGACCTCTTGGCCAGTGTATAGAAGACAATTCGAAGCCACTGCATAAAATCATTTATGGACATACGGACAGAAGGCAACAGCTATCATATTAGCACTTTGAGGTAAGGCTGTCCAAATCCTTTAAAATATCCCAGACGTCACACAAAAAAACTAAGATCATCTTATAAGCTCTTGGCAGCTTTTGGCAGCCAATATTTGAAGCAAGTATACCAAAGTCAACTAACAATGCGTATTTAAAGCTCCAACGAATCTGTGCAAGAATGCAAAGCGAAAGTAGAAAAGATGGCACTACTTGCTTGGTCCGAAGTCCCGAAAGAGTTTCTACACCAATTCACCACCCAACGTTTCCTTAATGGCCTGCGCGATGTAGATCTCCAGCAGACAATACGACTAGGCAGAGGACGCTACCAAATATTGAATGACGCTATTATCGCAGCATTGGAATATGAAGCCGTGAAGAATGTGTCCCCTTATCAATGCAAAGTCCATAAAGTAAGAGGTGTTACCGAAGTGAAAGAAGGTGATCTAAATACGTAGCCCTGAATTCGAAAAATATCTCGGCCCAATAGCTGGTTCTTTAAAACAAATATGTCAAGAGCGCCCAAAGTGTTACAATTGTGGATTTTTAGGCCACCTTCAACGTGATTGCAGACAGCGGGTAAGATCGGAGGGGTCACTGACAGGTCATTCCCACCACAGCAACGCAGTCTGAGGTTCTCAATATCCACAATAAGATGAAGCAGCGACAATGGACTTCTCAATAGTCACCAAGCAGGAGAAGAAGTCGTGCGAATGTCTACGGTCTCTCGAAAAGACTATCCGAGAAGTGCAACTGCCGATTCTGCGAGCGCCAAAAAGAACAAGGGAGCCAGATTCTACAGTTAAAAATTATAGAGGGCGGAAGTATCGAATAAGCTCTAACCACGGAAAACCTCCAGGCTGAGCAGAGGAAAGATCCAGATCTGAATCTAGTCCGTGAGCAGAAGAAAGATATAGATCTAAAGCTAGTACTTGAGCCGACGAAAGATCCAGATCTAAAGCTAGACCGTGAATAAAAAAAAGATCCAGATCTAAAGATAGTCCGTGAGTGGCTGAACAGCAGAGCTAGGCCAGAGTGGCAGGAGATTACCAAATATGCTTCGGAACATTTTGTGATCAATGGGATTCTGGCCAGAGTCAGTCAGAGGTATTATTGGGTTAATTGTGGGCAAGATATGGAAGAATGGTGCAAACGATGTGACATATGTTCAAGAAGGAACCCAAAACGGGACAAACGAGGGGAAAACTCCAACAATACATCACCGGGACTCCATGGGAACCAGTTACTGATGAAATCTGGCACCATTTCCAGTAACAGCATCAGGAAACAAGTATTTGATGATTGCTGTGGACTATTTTTCCAAATGGCCAGAAGTAGTTGCATTACCCAACCAAGAAGCAATCACAGTTGGTGAGGTTTTGCTAGAGAATGTCGTTTCCCGACATGGGGATTCACTTCTGATTCATTCCAAGAAGACCAGAACGACACAGCTTCGTTCTCAATGCGACGGCATGGTAGAAAGACATAACTGGACCATCAACAACTGCCTGTCTCTGTTTGTACATGAAAATCAGAGAGACTGGGACAAACTGGTGCCTCTGTTTCTGCTAGCCCACCGAAGCTCCCAACATGAAGCAAATGGTTACACTCCAGCAATGTTATTGACTAGTCGAGAGATGAAGCTTCTCATTGATCTCCTACACGGCAATCTACCAGACGGAGAGTCGGAGCAAGCGACACTCCCCGAGTATGTCTGCGGCCTAAAAGATCTACTGGTTAAGGTCCACGATTTCGCCAGGAATAAGCAGTAATTTCGCCGGCAATAACCAGTGACCGGATGAAGGCTAGGTTCGATCAGAACTCCACTCCCGTTAGCTTCCAACCAACCAGAAAGAAAGGTCTATTTTTTTAAGTTGCAGCGCTTTTTAGAGGGATCGTACCTGGTTACAAAGAAGATAAATGACCTTGTATACAGGGTGCAACTAACACCACGAAGTAAGACGAAGGTCATCCACTTAGAGACGCTACGTTCTTATGAAGGGCAGAATCGATCAATCTGATTTGTTTAGGTACTATTTGGGGAGAACAGCCTGAGAGAAGGGGGCGATGTTATGTGACTGTAATTGCGCTGACTCGACTTTCAGAGTGATAGACACGCAAAATCTAGAAATTACGATCTAATTATTTAAGACGGTGATCCAACGTTTGAAGTTTAAGTTTTCATGCGATTAGCAAAGTATTTATCTTGTAAAATTATATACGATAATAATTTTTATTGATAAATTTGTTATTATATATATATATATATATATATATATATATATATATATATATATATATATATATATATATATATATATATATATATATACTTGAATAAAATGTCGCGTTAGAATTTACCAGCCGATACCAGTTACGAGTACTTAAGTGACGATAGCAGTTAAGGGTTTATACGTTTTTCTCTTAGAATTATAACAATGATTAATATAATTCTCTTACAAATAGCATTTATTGTCTTTTTAACGTTTTTGGCCGATTTGATATTGAAACCCAGCGAAGGAAGATGAAACTGAAATTATTCAATCACAATTGAATTTTAAAAATATACAAATAATAGATATTTATACGCCAAGAATGCAAAGTTTGACTATGGTTTGATATCTGCAAAAATACTCATAATTATTATAATTAACCTCACCACGCGTACTGATAAATATATCGAACGGCAATATTAGCCAACATACAATACCGCTATTTAATTTAAACAAATCGTCTAAAAACGAGCTGTACTTGACTGCTACTAGAAATGTAAATTAAGTTAAGACTTTCGTATTGAATATTTCAATTTACCGGCAAAACTAGATGCAGTTGTCAAGGTGTTAAATTTAAAAGCACGTCTGTGTCGAAAATTGTAACTTGCGTGTATATGTCAGAGATGCAACTCTAAAATTCTCGAGTATGATTTCATTTATCGTACAAAATCTCTGACATTTATTATAGAATATATCTTCAACTGTTTTCCAACATATAAAATGTAACAATAATGTCACATTTTATACAAAGGTATGACATAAACAACTTCACCCAAACAAGTCCACGTATTTTAAAATATGTGATCAAATTACGATTGTAGATTTACTCTATAATTGAAAATTTTGTCTCAAAAATTGAAAAGTCTCATGTCTACGTAATATATACTTATTTAAGATTTCGACATGTCAACAATTTTTTTTGCTAATGGCAAAACCTCGCAATTTTTTCATCCAGAATCGATTTGTACGAAAATTTGGGATTAGCTCATTTCACCCTATAGTTCATTTTCTTTATTGAGCCGTTGTACGCTTTTGGTTTTTTAAGGGTGAAAACTATCCCTAATAGTAAACAAATATAAAACAACATTTTAAACTTTAATATGGTCAACATTTGGTTTTTATTAGTTAAATAATGATTGTTTTATGCATTAGGATAAAATATAATAATATTCAACCCTTAAAAATCACCCACGAAAAAGTAGAATTATGTACAAAAACATTTATTTACACAAAAATACGAGTTTACAAATACAAATACAAATAGTTTTTAGTCATCTTCATCGAAATCGATGTTATCTTCGTCTTCTTCTATAATTGGTGGACTATTGTTGAAATCTTCTCCCGAGCACCCAGAACAAGTTTGATTGCAGTTTAACCCAAAAAATTCGTTTTATATAGCTCCTTCACTTTTGGTGATAAAAAATTTTTTTCAAAAATGATTTTGTGGGATTTTTTGAAGCGCTATAAGACTATGTAAATTAAATTCCATAAGATCTCTTAGTTTTTAAGTGGGGTGAGTTTAAAGGGCTCGAATAAGGGGGTCTTTACTCGTAAATAGAGGTTGTGAACTAACAGCTACACCTTGCTAAATATTCACTGTAAAGAAAATCTTTGTACAAGGAAATATTTAGTTATTAAAAAAGCTACAATTTAGTACTTTATAATTTTTGTCGTATCTCCAGTATTTTCGGAGATATTTTGAAGAAAATGGTACAAAATTGCAAAAAATCAATTTTTAAACTCCAATTTTTCTAAAATTAGGCCTTTTAAATACGTCAAACTTCTTAGGTGTATTGATAATACATATATAAAAAGAATTATAGAAGAGTGAAGATCATTTTTAAATAGGAGGGTAGTTAGAGGATTGTTTTCACTGATTTTTTTCTTCGAAAAAAGTAGGTACCGACCTTATTTTGATTAGAAGACGCTCAATTTTTATGCTAGAAACTTTTTTAAGGTCTAATTGTATACTTGAAAAAGGATTTTGTAAGTTTTTCTCGAAAAAAGTATTTTCGTTATTTAGCTTTGAATATTTCAAATTGTATATTTGACGAAAAAGCTAACCTTTAATATGCCGTATCTCGGTTTGTATTGGTCGTAGAAAAATTATAAAAAAAGATTTTGTTTGTGTTTCTAAAAGATACAATTTCCATATCCACAGTTGTTTTGATTAAATCTATATTTTTCGAGTTATTCTCAAAAAACCCTCTAAAAAAGTAGATTTTTTCGTCGCAAAACTGTTAATTTATGCGACGAAAAAATTAACAGTGATAGAATTTTTCATATATATATATATATATATATATATATATATATATATATATATATATATATATATATATACATATAAAATACACTATACTTGAGAATCAAATTTGTAGGCAGTAAATTCTCCGAACTGTGAATGCGATAAACCAACAACATCGTTGCCAGTTTGTAATGATAGATATTCTAGCAATTTATCAATTAATCATTGACATGCAGCAAAATTATCATATTAATGATCGTTTTGTATTTGTTAAAGTATATAATAAAATGTATTTAGTAACATCAATATTTATGTATAATATTATATTTATATACAATACTTATATATAGAAAACATCTAAAGTACGATAATATTCTTTGTAAAAGTCATACATGACAACATCGAATTCTAGGACCGGTAGAAAGGAATAGTAGATCAACGTTGTCATAATATAGAAAGAGATAAATTGCTCATTGACTTGCTAGCTTAGCATTCAGTAGCGTATCGTTCACACTGTTGCAGTGACTTTTAAAAATTATTCTTAATATAATATGATATAAGACGTATATTTAACTTTGAAGTGTATACTTCTTATCACAAAATAACACTTACTTTCAAATTCCATAATTTTGAACAAAACATACGAGACAAAAAAACTTTCTATGACATTTAATGACAAACTATAATTTTTTTTAATGACATTTTTTGTTTGTTACAAAAATTAATTATCAAAAAGGCAGGTAGAGAGATTTACCCTGCTGTTATTTCAATGAAAGGTTTCTTTTCATTGGAATTACTTATATTTTAAATAGACTAATTTACATAATTATGAAAATCCAATTCTGAACTTGCCGATTACATGAAGTGAACTTTTACTTTTAGTGAACATATAAACACTCACACACATATATTGTAATTAAATAAAATAAATCGAATCGAATATACCTAATCCTATATAAGAAGTATTCATTTTTTTTAAGAGCAAAGTATATTGGTACCAAATGTATTTTAGTTTGAAAACTAGGTTAACAAATCAAACTTACTTACATACGAAAGTAATCTTAATAAAATGGTTCGACCTCCACAGGAAGTTAAAATATTAATCATCGTATGAAGACGACTCGTCGGCTGATGAAGAGCTATCGCGATCACTATTATTTACATTGATAATTAATGGTTCAACCGAAATGCCCACTCTTGTGTCTACGTCCCACATTCTATCTTCTTCTTTTATAGTGTGTCTTATACAATTTTTCCAAGACTCAGGTGTGACATTTTGTATGGCAGTAGCTAACAAGCACTTCACCTCCTCCATTTTAAAACTCAAGTTTTCCCTTGCCACTTGGTTCTTTATTTGAGCCCATATAAGCTCGATAGGGTTCAGCTCACAATGATAAGGAGGGAGACGATGTACAATTATGTTGTTTGCACGAACCATTTCATCGACTGCATATTTCTTGAAAACGGGTATATGTATCCTCGCGAGATTTAATAATTGTACTTTCAACATGTTGTCATTGAATGGTATATTTTTTTGAGAGAGCCAGTTGATTATTTCACCTTTTTGCCAGACAGTCGTTGGTGATGGCTCCAACCGTCGACTGTGGTATGGCGCATTGTCCATAACAACGACAGAATTTGCTTCAAGGCTTGGTAGAATATTTGAAAACCAACCTTTGAATCTTTGAGCGTCCATTTCCTCATGGTAATCGTTGGTTTTCTTGGATTTGAATAGTAACAAGCCGTTGTCCAAAAAACCCGAATCGCTGCCTATATGTGTTATTATGAGCCTCCGTCCTTTACCCACTGGTCTTTTTAATCCTAATGAAAGCTCTTCAATGAAGGCTTGTCGACGACTTTTAATTTCCAAATCTTGCCACACCTTTGAGACAGTATGTCCTTGATTTAGCCAAGTTTCATCTAAATAGTATACTTTTCGTCCTTCACGACGATACTCTCGGATTTTTTGTAAGTAATTTCTCCGCCACAAAACAATTTCATCTTTTTCTAAAAGAACACTATTCCTGCTTCTTTTTATATATTTAATGTTCATTTGTTCTAATGTTCGCCATAAAACACGTCGTGATATTTTGGGTATTGAATTATTGGAATTTATTTCAACTTCAACTTTCTTTAAGGTTGGTATTTCGTTCCGAAAAAAGAAAGTATGGAATTTCCTCAGAATAGCATATTTGGTATGATCTTCAAGCTGAATGCGTTTTCTACCTCTGGTTTCAATGGGGTCCATCATTCAATTTGCCTTCACTTTGTTTAAAATTGTTTACAATTCTGTATACACTTCTCGTCGAAACTTTAATCAAATCACTACACAGGGTAACTACATCGTTGACCGACATACTTTTATTCCTTTCACGGAGTCCACAATACACATTGAATATAATAGTTTTTTCTCCCATCGAAAAATTTGGACGTCGTTTACTTTTACTGCTTTCATTTTCCATATTACTCACAACAGTAAAATAAGTGTTCACTGCTTAGATAATCTATTCCATATGTGAGTCATGTCCTGCGGTGGGGCCACGATGAGTAGAATACTATTTTGCTGACGTCACGAATAGAATCGACGGTTGCTGGGCAACGTGACGTCAGCAAAATAGTATTTTACTCATCGGCATCACACCACTGTTTACTTCAATAGCAAAACAACTAAATACCTGAGAAGGCGACTTTCACCGACTATCGCGGTTTTAGGGAGGTGTAACTATTACCTTCTAAACTAAAATTATTATTTATTGTAATTAATTCAAATTTATAAAAGAATAATAAAAAGTAATGGGTTGTACAGCGATGTAGTATATCTTTTCTAAGTAAAACTATTAAGAGAACAGAAGTTTTGATTCTAAAAGTATGTTGAGTGGGAGATAAAAAAAATTGAACGTATTACACTGAAAGATGTATGTGGCGTCCTTCATCATTTTTAGTGGCGAATTTTGATTTCTCGTCCCAAAAAACTCCAGCTTACCAAATTTCGTGTTGTTATCCCATGCCTATCACGAAATATTTAAAAATAAAAGTTTAATTTTGACCCCCTTTATTTTGGTTATTATCAACTTTCATACTAAAGTAAGTTATTTTAAATCGGCCTATTTTAATCTCAGAAATCTAAGATTAAGTTATGGCCATTCGTTACCAAACACCATGTATATTATATTAATATATATAATAACCCAAATGTCAACAATAATCATATCAAAATTAACATAATTATAAATAGGTACATATTTATTTAATACAAGTAGCTTTGTCGTAATTTCTTATGATATTTTTCGTACGCCATTGGAAGACCTACAATAGCAATGAACCATCACTATTACGTCCAAGAATTACTGCCTAGATTTCTGGATTCTGACTATAGTCAATTAAATTTTTAAAATAGATAAAATAATCCCACTTTCAAAATTGGTTTTAAAAGTTCATTATTTTTAAACAACTTGAGAAATATTATTAACAGCAGATACACTTAGTTTTAAGACTACTGCAACACACTAAAATACATTAGAAATCATTTTTATACAAAATTATGTATTCTAAATGTTAAAATTACCTCTTATAGAGCATTAATAGTAAAAACGTCCCGCCACTATTTCTTGTTCAAAATAATCAATTAAAGCTTATCAACTTATACACAACAATAATTAGTTTTTAAAGCTATTAAGCTAAATTTAATAACTTTTTGTAAATACAATTTAATAATATATAATATATTGTGATTAAATTGTATAAGAAATTAAAACATAAACAAAAATCTTACTCTAAAAAAGCGGCAACACTTTAAACAATTTTGCCAAACGTTGAACTGTCATTTCAATTTGAAGTATTCCCGTATCACTGACGTACGATTGACTAATCCAGTGTGGTCCAACCTTTTAGACGTTGCGGGCCGTATTAAATTTGAAATTATTAAGAAGGGCCAGAGAACTCGACTCGTTCAAAAAAAGTTTATTTTAAAAAATAATATACAAACGAAATATTATTTACAAGTATTTTATTATGGTTAACAATTTACATCTTATGTTTAAAATTTAACATAAAATAAAAAAATCAATGGAATATTTGAGGCAAGGGTTTATCCTCTACTCATGTTTGCACATCTATATCTATGCTAGTCGTAGTGAGTCTAATACACGCTTCCAGAGAATCGTTTTCTATGCGATTACGTATTTTAGATTTAATATGCTTCAAAGCAGAAAATGTACTTTCACATATATACGTACTACCAAACATTGAATATAGTTTCAACGCAAAGTTACGAAGTTTAGGAAAACGATCCTTGGAGACTAACTTCCAAAAGGTACTAATGTCTTCAAATTTCTTTGCTTAAAAAAACGAATCGGACTGTAGTTCGCACAGCTCTAATTGGTATTCTGATGATTGGTTCTGGATGTTGACTCCCATTGGATTTTTAAAAAGCCCAAGATCGAGTTTTAGTGCATCAAATTCCGAAAACCTTTCATCGAATTCTCTTTTTATTTCTGTAAGAACTTTTACAAACCTCGAGAAATCGACCATGGTTTCTTCCTGATTTATTTCGAAACACGCAGGAAAATGTGTGAGGTCGTTTATTTTCATTCAGTTCTCGAGAAGATCATTTTTTTGCGAAATGTCTCAATTTGACCAACCAACTGTGATACTGTCTTATTTTTCCCCTGAAGTTGTAGGCTTAATGTGTTCAAGTGAGAGGTAATGTCTGTTAGAAATGCCAGTTCATGAAGAAATGTTTTGTTCTTAAGCTTTATTATAAATATGTCCGTGTTAATAACAATTTCCGTTTCAAAAAACAGTAAGATCTCAAGAAACAAAATTTTTATCATTGCCGAAAGGCATTTACCTGCACTCAACCAGCGTATCTCTGAATGTAGGGAGACGTCCTTATATTCAATATTTAATTCCTCCAAGAAAGAGATGCATTTTCGGTGTCGCTGAGCTCTGTTTCCTCCTCTTAAGCTGTTTACTATCTGCACTACAGTTTTCATAGTATCGTTGATTTTAATTATCTTTCCGCAGAGAGTCCCTTGTTGGATAATGCAATGAAACATAACACAGTTAACCCCATTTTCCCGCAAAAGTCCAGCCAATCCCGTTATACGTCCCGTCATTGCTTTTTCTCCGTCGGTGTAAACGCAAGAGCACTTTTGAAAACCGCCTATATTTTTCACGACGTCACTAACTGCTTCAAATATATTTATACCTTTGATCCCGTCTTCCATGTGGTGCAGTTTGAGTTCCTTAGTTACACAAAAATCTTCACTGATGCATCTAACAAAAATTAATAGCTGATTTTTGTTAGTAATATCAACAGATTCGTCCAGGGCTAAGTAGTAAACACAATCACGAACTGTGTCGACAATTTTTTTAAATACATGAGTATTCAGCTCATCAACTCTTCTAGATATAGTTTGATAGGAAACTGAAATACATTCAAAATTTTTGGCCATCTTTTCATCTCCAAAGGATCGCGCCATTTTAACTGCACACCGCTTCATCATTTCTCTCTCTAAATGCTTGTTTACTTTTGATAAGCTCTAAACGGGAAAATGGAAAATGCAAATGAGGGCATAAAAATAAACGGCGAGTTAACAAACAATATAAGATATGCCGACGACACGGTGATCCTTGCCAGTACCATAGACGAATTACAGCAGGTAATGGAAAGAGTTTATTTAGTTAGTGAGGAATACGGCCTGAGCCTCAACTTCAAGAAGACAAAGTGGATGCTGATAAGCAGGAAGCAACAGCCTGCTCGACAGTTACGGATAAGTAACATACTAATTGACCATGTAGAATCTTATGTGTACCTTGGCACCAACGTAAATGCAAAATGGGAACAGGCCACAGAAATTAAGGCGAGAATAGAACGAGCTAGAGCAGCATTTAGCAATATGAAAAAGCTCCTCATAAGCAGGGATTTGTCTCTTCCCCTAAAACTACGACTAGTTAAATGCTACATTTTTCCGATCTTACTGTATGGTGTGGAGGCCTGGACGCTGACGGAGACGCTCACGAGAAAACTAGAAGCATTCGAAATGTGGGTGTACCGACGCATTCTTCGTATATCCTGGACCGAACATGTCACCAACATAGAGGTAATCCAAAGAATCGGAAAGGAGAAAGAAATCGTGAATACAATTAAACAAAGAAAGCTTGAATATCTAGGCCACATATTGAGACACGATAAGTACCGTCTACTGCAATTGATTGTCCAGGGAAAAATAGACAGTAAGCGAGGGCCAGGCAGGAGAAGACACTCGTGGCTCCAAAATCTGAGGAAGTGGTTCGGGCTCACATCGGTCGAACTATTCAGAAGCGCCGCAAATAAGATCAGAATTGCCATGTTAATAGCCAACGTTCGCAACGGACAGGGCACTTGAAGAAGAAGAAGCTCTAAACATACTTCATATGATGCTGCTAAGCTTGATGTTTGAACAGCTATCGGTTTTGTAAATAGAGATTTTTGTTTATTCAATTTAGCTTTAAGTTCTTTTATAAGAGTATTGCGAGCTTCACCTTGATATTTGTCGTATTTTGTTTTGTGCAGAGTTTCATAATGCCTACTAATATTGTATTCTTTTGATACCGCGAGTAATTGACAACAAATAATGCACTGAGGTTTGCCTTTTAATTCGATGAAACAATATTGATTTTCCCATTTTCCTTGGAACGTACGATTCGCTTCGAAAATGTTGCGTTTTTTGGCACTACTCATTCTGAATTTAACATTCAATTTATTCGCCACTGTTAATTCAACATCACACATGCAGCTGACCGAAGCTAACTGCCCGCTCATTGGGAGTGGGGGTTCAAGGTTAACTACTTTCTTAAGATTACGGAGAGTTAGACAGGGTTGGAAGAGGTAAAAGATATCAATGGCATTATTTTTGAAATGTGTTTGCGGGGGCCGCAGTTTAACGAGCCTCGGGCCGCAAGCGGCCCGCGTGCCTGAAGTTGGGCCACACTGGTCTAATCTATTTAAATTAGAATTATTATTTTGTGGAATATTGAACTTAAACAGTTATTTCATAAAATTTATATTATTAATAATAACAAATGTTTTTGGTAAGTTCAATATTTTTGTTTTTGGTAATCAATACAATTCTAAAATTCCCAATATAATCATGATTACATTTGTAGTCAGAGTAATTTGTTTAATACGATTTTAAAAGTATAATTATGTTACAGTTCATTTGATCAGAGAATAGGAGAAAAATTTGTAGAGATGGTGCCTCCTATAACTGAAATGGAGAAGATCCTAGCTAGACGAAAAGATCCCAAATATAGGGAAAAAGTATTACAGTTTTACGACGCTCTAATGCAACACATTGCTGATGAATTAGATGGTAAGAGTTTTTTACAATAACTTTATCGCAAAACAAATAAATCAGTATATCTACAAAATGTCTTAACATACCTTTAAAATAATTAAACTTGACCTTCCTATTCATTTAAAATTCTGGTAGGAATTGCAATCTCAATTACCTCTAAGGCAACAGTGAAGCAGGATTTCACTTCGCTGATTCTTTTGCAAGACAGTCTTTGCACTTTCTGCAACTCTACTATTGTCTTTTGATCGTTTCTTTTGGTTCAACAAACCAGCACAGAATATTTAATTATGAATCAGTTATATATTAGTAACAATTGATATTGGGTTTTAAAGTGTGCATTCTATGTAAATTTACTATCAATGCCGAGATATTTCGAGATAATCTTTTCCGAGAATGATAGTGTTATTCTATTCATGCTTACCTCTGACCTCTATATTAAACACTCTATATTATGCAACAAACCAGCACAGAATATTTAATTATGAATCAGTTATATATTAGTAACAAATGATATTGGGTTTTAAAGTGTGCATTCTATGTAAATTTACTATCAATGCCGAGATATTTCGAGATAATCTTTTCCGAGAATGATAGTGTTATTCTATTCATGCTTACCTCTGACCTCTATATTAAAGTAATTACTATTTTAATGGAAATAAGCCACAATTATTATTGTTGACAATAAAATGCCGAGCTTGCAAGATCGTGCTTTGATGCGACGAATGTGTTTTTATAAGCGACACGGATTTTATACAATGTGTGCTCTAGTTTCTAATTGCCATAATAAAATTTGATAACAACTATGTACTTTATTAAAGTATTCTTAAATTGTTTTATTAATTAAGGATATATATTTTATATATAACATGCTCTATATGATAGTGATGATAGACTTTAGGATCCCACCTAAGTTAGTTAAATTGACAAAGGTAACAATGCAAAACGTAAGCTCGTGCAATAGAATTATTCAAGGAGAAAACTTTACGTTCTTTAATATTAATAATGGTCTAAAGGCGGGTACACATATGCGAGCAGAACTGTTCGCGAACCGTTTGTGAACGCTATATTCGTTAATTTGTACGACGGGACGAACCGCTTGCGAGCTGTTAGTTCGTTGCTCGTCAGGAACCACCGCCTGTCGGTTTTTGAGACGAACACAAAGAATGTTCGCAGAACTATAAATTGTGTCTATAAATTGTTTCTGCTAAGTGTGCGATGAGATCATTCGGTTAAACAAAATTGCTGAACAAGCGCGGCTTATTTAAAAGTAATTAGAGAAATTAATCACAGATAATCTAAACAAAATACCGAAATGTTTAGATTAACGAAGTAAATTAATTCTCGGTTTGTTATTAGATGCTTAGGGTATTGGATAGCCTGAACATAAACATATTTTCAACGAACTCTTCGCGAACAGCTCACGAGCAGTTCGCAAACAGTTCGGCTCGCATATGTGTACCCACCTTTAGACAGCGAGACGCGCTAGCGTGCCTTTTCTTTAATGGAAAAGGCAGTCAGGAAGATAAATATTAAATTGGATGGAATCATTTTTAAAATACCGACACAAATTCTCGCACTCGCTGATGATATCGTTATAGCGGGTAGAAGTATGAGATACATACGCACGTACCTGCTACAAAGTTTACGAATGCGGCGAGGAAGGAAACTAGGACTTGTTAAAACGAGGAAGAAACCAAATATATGTTGATACAGATGGATTGATGATGTGAAAGAAGACCTTAAGATTCTAAGAGTCAGAAGTTGAAGAAAAGTTGCTAGGAATCGACGAGAGTGGCAATTTCTTTTCAAGCTGACTAAAATTCACTAGATTGTCTAGCCAATTATGATAATAATTATGATGATGATAAGACTCATCCTTAAGTTATTATTCCTATGAGGTTTATTGGTCTCTGAGATAGGTAATTATATTCTCAGTAGTTCGCATGTATTGAATCTATTTGATTATAGAAACTTTTTCTGTTCTTAGCGATCTTCTTCTTCTTGTAGTGCCTATCCATATCGAATGTTGGCGACGATCATGGCAACCTGTATTTTGCAAACTGAGGCTCTGAAAATATTTTGGGGTTGTTGTGTTAAACCACGTACGTAGATTTTTCAGCCAGGAAATTCTTCTCCTTCCTGTTCCTCGTTTTCCTTCTACTTTTCCTTGAAGAATTAATTACAGCAACCCATGTCTTTCGCTGTTCCTCATGATGTGACCTAGGTATTCAATTTTGACTGTTTTTATTGTGGTTAACAATTCTTTTTCTTTTTGCATTCTTAATAAAACGTCCTGGCTAGTAACGTGGTCGGTATAGGATATTTTCAGAATTCTACGATAAAGCGATACTTCGAAAGCCTCAATTTTCTTACAGGCAGCGTCTGTGAGAGTCCACGTCTTAACTCCGTACAACAGTATAGGAAATATATAACATCGTAGTAACCTAATTTTAAGGGGTACTAATAAATCGTGGCATTTATCAGTAAATGCAGATCTTACTTTCTCTATCCTAAATTTTATTTCTAGGGAATGGTCCCAGTTTTTATTGACGTTCGTACCAAGGTAGATGTATGTTTTTACTCTTTCTATTGGTTGACCATTTACACTGATTCTTTCAATTTGCTGTTCCTTCTTAGAGATCATCATACATTATTTTGTTTTCTTAATGTTCAGTGAAAGTCCATATCTCTGACTCACTTCTATGATTCTATTCAATAACTCCTCATAACTGTCAGCGAATATTACCGTGTCATCCGCGTATTTGATGTTATTGATACATTCTCCGTTAATTCGAATTCCAGCTTCAACATCTTCTACAGCTTCTTGAAAGATTTTCTCAAAGTATATGTTAAACAGCAAGGGTAATAGTATACATCTCCGTCGGACCCCACGTTTGATTTTGATATTATCGGATTCTCTTGCCTCTGTACGGATACACGATGTTTAATTCCAGTAAAAATTGCTAATAATTCTTAGATCACAGGCGTTTATTCCAATATTTGTTAATATCTCCATCAGCTTGCGTGCTTTACTGTATCAAATGCTTTATGGTAATCAATGAAGCATGCATAAATATCGCAATTCACATCTCTACATCGTTGAAATAGCACTTGCGTTTTGTATGCTAAAGAGAAGCTCTCTCGTACCCATTGCACTCCGAAAACCAAACTGTGTACGGCTGATTTTTTCTTCGCATACTCTACATATCCTAGGAATATGATCTGACGATACGTCAGCACCTGGATAACTTTTAACTGATAGGTATCCATTATGGAATCTCTTGTTCACCATTATGTATGAATTTGATTCCTTATTATGTTTCCTGGTTGATCTTGTGGAGAGACCCAAGTATACAAACGTCTTGGTGGTAGTTTGAAGAACGTATTTACTATTACACATTCTTCTTCCTCTACCAATAGTTTAAATCTTTCGCCCTTTCATTTCTCTTCCCTAGATCAAAATCACCAATTAATTCACCGCTTTTTCCTTTACCAATTTTCGCATTCGAGTCAGCACTAATGTATTCTAATGAAGTAGTATTAGTATTAGTTACCTATAGTGATAATGACATAGTAGCTCACATAAAATATTGATATACTCATAAGAATTGCAAAATATAATGGATGAATTAAATAGCGAATCAACAAAAATAGGTCTACAAATGAATTATAATAAAACGAAAATTATGACCAACCAACCAGAAGAATTAATAATTACAATTGCACAAACAACTATAGAACAAGTAAAAGAATATGTATATTTGGGGTAACTAATTAAATTAAATAAAAAAATAAAAGCGTGCAAATACTAGCATTTGCAGATGATGTTGACATAATCGCAAGATCAAGAAGAGAAATGATAGAGGCATACAACCAAATAGAACGAGCTGCACAAAATAGTGGTCTTAAAATCAATCAGACCAAAACAAAATATATGCAGGTAAGTAAAAACGCAGAAATAAGGCAGCCACAAAATATAACAATAGGAGAATACAACATAGAGGGGGTAAAAAACTTTATATACTTGGGATCCCTAGTCACGTCTGATAATAACGTTACGGAGGAAGTGAAGAGGCGAATATTTATTGCAAATAAATGTTACCATGGCTTAATTAGACACCTAAGATCAGATAACGTCGCAAGAAAGACAAAATGCCAAATATATAAAACCCTAATAAGACCGGTACTCACATATGGCTCAGAAACCTGGACACTCACTAAAAGAGAGGAAACGTTGTTAGCCACCTTCGAAAGAAAAATCTTGCGACACATATATAAGGGCACAAAAGAAAACGAAATATGGCGAAGACGATACAACTCTGAACTATACAAAATATACCAGGATCCGGATATTATAACATTCATTAAAATAGGACGGCTGCGTTGGATAGGACATGTAGAAAGAATGGAAGAAGGCGAAATACCAAACAAAATATTCAAACAGATGCCAGTAGGAAAAAGAACAAGAGGAAGACCGAAACTGAGATACTTAGAACAAATAGAAAATGATATAACAACCTTAAAAATAAAAAACTGGAGAAAAAAAGCACGAAACAGATCAGAGTGGAGAAGAATCCTGGAACAGGCCAAGACCCAAAAAGGGTTGTCGAGCCAGTGATGATAATGATGATAATGAATTAAATTAAATAAAGAAAATCAGACCGGAGAAATAAAGAGAAGGATACGATTGGCTTGGGTATCTTTCGGAAAACTTTCTTATATACTAAAAAATAGAAAATACCCCCAATATTTAAAAACAAGAGTTTTCAACCAATGTATACTTCCTGTTCTCAATTACGGTTCTCAAACTTGGACGTTTACAAAGGAAAACAGAAAAAATATCAAACACAAAGAGCCATGGAAAGGCAAATGCTGAACATCAGGCTATCAGACAAGAAAAGAAATACTTGGATCCGCAACCAAAACAAAAGTGACCGATGTATTAACGCAGATAGCAAAACTTAAGTGGAAGTTTGCTGGACATACCATAAGACAAAAAGACGACAGATGGAATGAGATGATTATACACTGGAGACCATATAGTTACAAACAAAAAAGAGGAACGGCACAAATGCGATGGTCAGATGACTTGAAGAAACACGCAGGCCCGAAGTGGATACAAACTGCCTACAATAGAGAGACGTGGAAGAAGGAAGAGGAGGCCTATTGTCCAAAATTGGACAGCAAGGGCTGTATAGATAGATACTCATAAGAATCACCCCGAGTAACATGCTCAGAATAAAATTAATTGGAAAACATATGAGACTTATGCGTGAGGTAATTAGGCCTAAGGGGATTACTATTGATATGATCTAAGGCGACAACATATAAAGACATGTTTTGTTAATTTTTGTCTTCTTGACGTTCATTTTTAGACCATATTCTTTTCAAATGCTCCTCTATTTTGATCACCAGTCTCTGAATATCTTCAATATTTTCGGCGAAGATCACAGTATCATCGGTTCATCTAATGTTGTTGATTGACACTCCATTTACCTTTATTTCAGCTCCTAATGTACCAGTGAGACTTTCTTTTCGTAGTCCTGCCACTTTCTTAACTTTTTTGAAGGTCCTCAATACCTTTGCATTTCTATTCTAAGTAGTTTTCTTTTGCCTGTTTTATCATCGTCCTGATCTTGTGGTTAATCCCTCTATATTTATTATTCTCTTTGTTTTGGCATTGTCTCTGTTGCTCCCTTATATTGAGTATCTCATTATTCATCCATCCTCTTTTCTCCTTACTACTTTAGTACTTCTTTACACGGTTTCAGTAGACAATGTTTGAGTCGATCCCAGTGCTTGTTAATATCAATGGTGTCTATGTTCATGCTACAGTTCGTATGAGGCTCGTGTTAAAGGCTTTCTTTTACGTTGGGTTCTTCAAGATTGTGAGTGTGATTTGAATAGTTGTGATCTTTAAGTGTGATTATAATCTTGGCGATAAGTGGGTTGTGATCTAAGTTTTGTTCTCTTTATAGCTCAAGATAAATCAAATAATAATAAGAAACTATAAAATATTAATTAAATATATTCTAAAACGTTTTTGTTCCAGGCAAAGAAGTGGCCGATAATGAAACTATTGAAGGACTTATAGCGCAGCTAATACACGATTTAACTGATAAAAATATGTACGATGAGTATGAGCAGATGGAGGAGGGTGAAAGAAGAATTGAACTACTATTAGTTCTGTTTGACAGAGTTAAAATTAGGAGAGATAAGGTAAAACTGAAATATTATGTTAACTACTATATTTAATGGAAATCAGCAACAATTTTAATTGAAAATACGTTACATTTGACGTTTCGTTATATTATATTATGTATACGATGTATACTTTTGTTAATTCGAAATGTATCTGCAGATTTTTTCACGAATTAAAAAAGTGACCTATGATTATTTTAATTAGTCCTTTTTAACTGGGTTATTATTTATATACATTAAAAAAAGTTTACTGCGCGAAACTGGACACGAAGTTGCTCTAAAAATGGGTCCTTGGTTAAAGGCCAAAATGAAGGGTTAGTGTGTTGGTCATTGCCTGATCTTTAATTTATCTTTGTTTAGAAAATCAATTTGTAACTTTAAATTAATAAAAGTCTTTCTGTGTCTGGTTCTAGTCGACGAAATGTTACTCAATAGCCTGTTCATAATATTGCAAAAGGAGTGCTGGGAAATTTTTTAACCTACAAATTAACAAAACAACTTCAATAACTCTCATATTGAACGTTTTGCATACTGTTTCAGTAAAAAATGTCAAAAATTAAAAAAACTCACTAACAGCTTACAGTCTTTAACTCTAATCGATGTGCTAATTGCGGTATTAATAAAAGGCTTATTCCTAATGTACGTAAAGCGTACTTAAAAATAAAAAAAAAAAGAATTACCAAAATCCTGCAACAAAAACCGGAGATATAGTTTAAAGCTCGAGTTTATAGTTGATATTTCATTTTTTGAGAGTACGAATTTTAAAGTTCATTCTCTAATACTTCAAGCTGGCACAAGCTTTAAGCTCCACATTCTGAAACTTTGTAGACGACACCGTCAACGGTTAAGGGCAATCTCTTGCAAACTTTTTATACTAAAACTTTAATCCTAGATCTTTAAAATGCTGCTAATAAGGTTTCTTAATTGTTATAGAGGAACCAACTATGAATTAAAAAAAAAGGGATTATCATCGTCCCTAATTATCATAGAACTTTTTAAATATGTGAAAAATATTGTTCTGAAGTTACACTCATGGACAAAAATATCGAATATTTTTAAATTTTCCAATTTTTGTTTTTTCAAAATGAATTCGGGTCAATCAAGTCATTTATTGTAAAAAAGAGTTTATTTTAACAATGTTTGTAAACAATTTTAAGTTTTTATGCAGAGAAAATTGCGAAAAAAATAAATGTTTAATATTAGGTAAATAAGGTTATTTTACCCTAAGCTTAAATGATAACTTAAATTGCTTAAATAAGTCGTTTTGACTGAAAGATGTGCATGATCAGTAACGAGTATTCCCCCTTCTAGCTCTTATTACTGCTTGCATGTTTCTCAGCATGCTTGCAAGTGAATTTTGGACATATCTTTGGAAAATTGCATTCCATCCATCCTGTGCAGCAAGCCGAAGCTGCTCTATCGTATTAGGGACAAGATTTCTTTGTCGTATGCTGCGTTTTCCCCGTATGTCGTATGCTGTCGTATGCGTATGGTGATCCCACATGTGCTCTATTGAATTTAAATCCGGGCTAAATGGTGGCCAATCCAATCTTCGAATTTGGACATCATCATATTAATTACTCACTATGGCAGCGGCATGTGGTCGAGCATTATCGTGCATTAACGTGAATCTTTCATATCCATTGTAACCAACATATAACAAAACATGATCTTGCAGGATGTTTTAAACGTAAGAATCACCATTCATCCGTCCAATCACTTCCACAAGTGCGGTACGTACCTCCCAACTAATACCTCCCCAAAGAATTATGCCATCAACTCACTACGCATCAAACTAACAGTCTGGGCGAGACTGCAGCTAGCGAATCGTTCTCCAACTCTTCTGTAGACATAGTTTTGACTATCTGGCTTCCATAATAGGATTCTGGTCTTATAGTGAAAAGAACGTTTTTCCAGTTGTCGATATTCCACTAAATATATATTCTGGCAAATTCCAAACGACGAGCTTTATGATTTTGGAAGAGACATGGAAATTTGGAGGGGCATCTGGGCTTTAAGTTTGCTTCTTTTGATCTTCGTCTAACTGTTTGTGAACTCACATTAACTTGTCTAATATTTAATAGCTCATTTCTGAGGTGCATCGATGTCAATGAACGATTTCGTGTAAAATTAAGAACCAAAAAAACGGTCATCGATTGCGGTTGTGCACCTTGGGTGTCCTTGACCAGGCCTTCGTGCAAAATTTTCTGTTTCGCGTTACCTTTTTAGAGTATTCGAAATTATAGATTCAGTTCTGCTGAGACGTCGTGCGATACCTTTTTGTGCATATCCTTCCTCGTACAAAATTACAATAATATGTGCTATACTGCAACAAACTTAAGTTTGGGAATATGACTCATACCTCGACGATGCGCAGTGAATCGTGTTTACTATTGTTACCATGGAAATGACCAGTGTACTGCTTGCCAGTGTCGTAGTTTGAGAAGTACGTATCGCAGAGAGTGTTTGACGTTTGACTTGTTGATTTGATCGTGTTGGATGTTTTATTAGGTTTTTTCAGATTAGTGCTTAGTATATTGCTAGTAGAAATTAGTGTATTATTAAGTCATTTAGTGTATCTATAGTGTGTTTACTTTAGTTATTAATAATAGTTATTTAACAATATGGTTCCTAAAAAGACAGGAACAAAAAAAAACCATCATACTTTTGAACAGATACTCTTAAAATCATCTCGAATAAATTGCAGGTGGCAAAAATTCGAAGACAATAGGAGTGTCCTAATAAAAAGTTATGATATTCGTTTAAATAAATAGAATATTTAAAGCAGCTAATTCAATTTTGAT
The DNA here is from genome assembly GCF_040954645.1 of Diabrotica undecimpunctata. Lineage (NCBI taxonomy): Eukaryota > Metazoa > Arthropoda > Insecta > Coleoptera > Chrysomelidae > Diabrotica > Diabrotica undecimpunctata. The sequence goes on along the minus strand of NC_092810.1, from coordinate 51,062,319 downwards.
TCGAGGGTAGAACCATAATTTATACCGATGAAAGATATATAGGTACACAGCAGCCATACTGCACCATATCACTTGGCAGATCAAAGTGGAAAAACTTCGATCTAAAGAAACCGATTTCTACGGGCAAAACGCTGATTATTGTTTATGCTGGAAAAGAGACTGGATTTGTACCTAACGCTGGGTGCGTTTATGTGCTTGTGAATTTTTAAATCATGTGCATGTTTATAATTAAAAAGTCAATTGTTATAACAATAAAAGTAACGTAACCCATAATTACTTTTAAAGTTTCATAATAAATCAAATTCTATTTTTAACAAAAATTTCGTAAAAAGCTTATTAACGACTGTCTACAAAACTAATAACGAGATAAAGGTCGTTCAGCAAAAATATACAATGAATATTTTAATTCGCCGAAAAATCTTCTAAAATAATTTATACGATAAGTTTGTGACATTTTTTCCACCTGTTTATGTATTATATTTTGAGCTTAAACATCATGGACATCAAGTTCTTCGTTTGCCTCCCTATCATCCGGAGTTAAACCCTATCAAAAAAATATGGGCTTCGCAAAAGGTAGAGTGACAACTACTAGTACAACATTTAATATAAATGATGTTGAAAATATGGCAAAAACTAAATTTTCTGGAGTGTTATTAGAGGAGTGGATTAATATATGTAAACACGTGCAAAAATATAAAAACATTTAAATTGAAAAAGAATATTTGTTAGACACTACCCTGGACCACTTTATACTGGTATATCCTAAGAAAGCTTTTCTGAGGATGTAGCAGTCAATGATGTTAAAAGTATGAAAAAGTTTACGAAACTGGACATTCAGAGTTAACGTTGTATAAAACAATTAATTGAAACTAGGTGTAGTTTGCAATTTAACAAAATTAGCACAGCAAAAGAACATGTGATAAACATACATGTATAAAAAAGTTAATATAAAAACTTAAGTAAAAAACATTAAGGTTTATTTTAAAGTGTAAAGAACTAAAAAGATCATAAGAATGCACTTCCAACAAATTTATTTAATAAATTAGATTTTAATTTTAACTTTAGGTAACATTATAAGTTATTTAAGATTAATAGTAATAAGATAAAATGAAGTTACCAGTCTTTAGCTTACTGAGTCTCGCAGATAAATGAATTTACAGGTTTAACACCCACGCAAACAACGTGAAGAGAAGTGGCCTTGAGGTCAAAATGACATAAACAGCAAGGCAACCTACCAACCTCTATATAATAAGGCGGTATATTCAAAAAATGTGATAAATTTGGTTGACAGCTTGTGGTTAAAAAACCAAACAATGAAGGGAAAAGGTGGTTAAGATCACCATTTACCCCACAGTGATTGATCTGTCAACAAAGAACAAAGCATGCGAAGTCAATCTAAAATATGATATATTATAATATTATGACGTCACTAGTTAGCCAGCTAACAGGTGAAGATTAATACAACTTCCACAGTCCAAAGGTTCAAACATTTAGGACCGTAATGAAAAAGATTCTATGAATCAATTTCTGTTTAAATTTTATCAAAAAAGTTCATCAAAAAGAACAATTACTTAATTATGTAAAAGTGATATTGACAAATATTAATAAAATGTAAGTTGATAAATCTTAGTTAAGGAAAGAAGAATTTATTTAATTTAATTTTTATTTAAATTTATTATATGAAAATGTAATAACAAAACCCCAATGTGGGACAAAATTTAAGTAAACAACATATCAAGCCTAATTCTGTAAAATTAATGCATGATAAATTTGACTCAAATTACTAATGTCGGTTCTCTTATTAAGGGTATTAGGATGTTTTAATATTGAACACATTTCTAAAAACTGTCTTTTAACGAGATTGCGTTCAGTGCCAAGAATTTTAACTTCATTAAAGTTTACTTCGTGCTCAGTGTTAATAGCATGTTGGGCAAGAGCACAAGTATGCTTAGATAAATTAATATCACTGCGGTGTGTCGTCAGACGCCCTCTCAGTGATCTCCCTGTCTGACCGATGTAACATGAGTCACACTCAGCACAAGGTATATGATATATTACATTAACTTGTTCCAGAAGGGACAGAGGTGTTTTAGTTTTAGAAAACAAATTCCTGACAGTCTTAGCATTCTTAATAGCAATTTTAACCGGTACGTTGTTATGTTTGTACAGTTTAACGAGTTTCTCAGTAACTTGAGGAAAATAAGGTAAAGATGAGTAATGGGTAGTTGGATTCCCAAGTACAGTATTAGACAGAACAGTGTTATTAATTGAATTATTTGATATTATTCTGAGTTGGTCACCATTGGGTATGTCATTTAAAGAAGAACCATAACTTTGAGTATAAAGGTATTTATTAATAAGGGAGGATGGATAGGAATTCTCAATATGAATATTTTTAAGTAATTGAAAGGATTCCCTTCGATTAATCGGATGTATCAGTCTATTTAGCCTGCAGCTTAAAGCTTTAATAAGGTTTAATTTATATTTAAAGGGATGACAAGAGTCGTAGTTGAGAAACCTATTAGAGGCCATTGGTTTCCTGTACCAACTTGTAGTAAGGGTGTTATCTCCCATTCTAATGACACACATGTCTAAGAAGGGAATACTATTTGTGTTAGAGTCCTTAAGTTTAACAGTGAACTGTAAATGAGGATCAAACTCATTGAATAAAGACAAGGTGGCCTGAATCTTGTCTGGAGGTAAGGCTAGTAATAAGTCATCAACATACCGTTTAATAAAAGGGATTTGGAAATCTAAACGACCAAGACGGTCAGATACTGAATCATCCAGTACATAATTAACCAGGATGGGAGAGATTGAGGAACCCATAGGTGTCCCAAAAATTTGAAGGTAATATTTGTCGTTGAAGACCAAAAAATTAGTGTCAAATATTAATTGTAAAAGTTCTGCAAATACATCCCAGGATACAGAACAGTTGGGTTGGATGGAGTTCCAGTGATTTCTTAAGGAGGTAATAACGCTAGAAATAGGTAAATTAGTGAAAAGAGATACCACATCAAAACTCACTAAAATGTAACCTTGTGGAAGTTCAAAATTATTAATAAATTCACTAAAATGAAAAGAATCAACAATATTAAAGTTGTTATTATAATTATAAGATTTAGATAAGATGTCAGTTAAAAATTTAGCAATATTAGTGTTAGGTGAATTAATAGAGGAAACAATTGGCCTCATGCTCAATGTGGGCTTATGTATTTTAGGTAGACAATAAAATCTGGGAGCATATCCATCATAATTATGTAAAAATATTTTGTCACATGCTGACAATTCTGACCTTTTATCTCTTAGGTCTTCTTCCAATAATATTCTGTTGAACTATTCTAATCGCCCTAGACAACCCATATAGGAGTTAGATAAGATTTACAGGGAGACGGTATCGTTTTTAAAAACTCACCCTAATCTTCTCGTTCTTACAAGTGATAAAGGGAATGCCACTGTCCTCATGGATAGAGATCAATATCTTAACCTCAGTCAATCGTTGTTAGATGATGATAGATACTATCAACCTCTCTCTACCAACCCTTGCTCTAAATTTACAAATAAAATAAATAAATTCATTACACACTTAAAAAATATTAAGATCATAGATCAACCACTTGCAAAATTTTTACATAATTATGATGGATATGCTCCCAGATTTTATTGTCTACCTAAAATACATAAGCCCACTTTGAGCATGAGGCCAATTGTTTCCTCTATTAATTCACCTAACACTAATATTGCTAAATTTTTAACTGACATCTTATCTAAATCTTATAATTATAATAACAACTTTAATATTGTTGATTATTTTCATTTTAGTGAATTTATTAATCATTTTGAACTTCCACAAGGTTACATTTTAGTGAGTTTTGATGTGGTATCTCTTTTCACTAATTTACCTATTTCTAGCGTTATTACCTCCTTAAGAAATCACTGGAACTCCATCCAACCTAACTGTCCTGTATCCTGGGATGTATTTGCAGAACTTTTACAATTAATATTTGACACTAATTTTTTGGTCTTCAACGACAAATATTACCTTCAAATTTTTGGGACACCTATGGGTTCCTCAATCTCTCCCATCCTGGTTAATTATGTACTTGATGATTTAGTATCTGACCGTCTTGGTCGTTTAGATTTCCAAATCCCGTTTATTAAACGGTATGTTGATGACTTATTACTAGCCTTACCTCCAGACAAGATTCAGGCCACCTTGTTTTTATTCAATGAGTTTGATCCTCATTTACAGTTCACTGTTGAACTTGAGGACTCTAACACAAATAGTATTCCCTTTTTAGACATGCGTGTCATTAGAATGGGAGATAACACCCTTACTACAAGTTGGTACAGGAAACCAATGGCCTCTAATAGGTTTCTCAACTACCACTCTTGTCATCCCTTTAAATATAAATTAAACCTTATTAAAGCTTTAAGCTGCAGGCTAAATAGACTGATACATTCGATTAATCGAAGGGAATCCTTTCAATTACTTAAAAATATTCATATTGAGAATTCCTATCCATCCTCCCTTATTAATAAATACCTTTATACTCAAAGTTATGGTTCTTCTTTAAATGACATACCCAATGGTGACCAACTCAGAATAATATCAAATAATTCAATTAATAACACTGTTCTGTCTAATACTGTACTTGGGAATCCAACTACCCATTACTCATCTTTACCTTATTTTCCTCAAGTTACTGAGAAACTCGTTAAACTGTACAAACATAACAATGTACCGGTTTAAATTGCTATTAAGAATGCTAAGACTGTCAGGACTTTGTTTTCTAAAACTAAAACTCCTCTGTCCCTTCTGGAACAAGTTAATGTAATATATCATATACCTTGTGCTGAGTGTGACTCATGTTACATCGGTCAGACAGGAAGATCACTGAGAGGGCGTCTGACGACACACCGCAGTGATATTAATTTATCTAAGCATACTTGTGCTCTTGCCCAACATGCTATTAACACTAAGCACGAAGTAAACTTTAATGAAGTTAAAATTCTTGGCACTGAACGCAATCTCGTTAAAAGACAGTTTTTAGAAATGTGTTCAATATTAAAACATCCTAATACCCTTAATAAGAGAACCGACATTAGTAATTTGAGTCAAATTTATCATGCATTAATTTTACAGAATTAGGCTTGATATGTTGTTTACTTAAATTTTGTCCCACATTGGGGTTTTGTTATTACATTTTCATATAATAAATTTAAATAAAAATTAAATTAAATAAATTATTCTTTCCTTAACTAAGATTTATCAACTTACATTTTATTAATATTTGTCAATATCACTTTTACATAATTAAGTAATTGTTCTTTTTGATGAACTTGTTTGATAAAATTTAAACAGAAATTGATTCATAGAATCTTTTTCATTACGGTTTTAAATGTTTGAACCTTTGGACTGTGGAAGTTGTATTAATCTTCACCTGTTAGCTGGCTAACTAGTGACGTCATAATATTATAATATATGATATTTTGGATTGACTTCGCATGCTTTGTTCTTTGTTGACAGATCAATCACTGTGGGGTAAATGGTGATCTTAACCACCTTTTCCCTTCATTGTTTGGTTTTTTAACGACAAGCTGTCAACCAAATTTATCACATTTTTTGAATATACCGCGTTATTATATAGAGGTTGGTAGGTTGCCTTGCTGTTTATGTCATTTTGACCTCAAGGCCACTTCTCTTCACGTTGTTTGCGTGGGTGTTAAACCTGTAAATTCATTTATCTGCGAGACTCAGTAAGCTAAAGACTGGTAACTTCATTTTATCTTATTACTATTAATTTTAAATAGCTTATAATGTTACCTAAAGTTAAAATTAAAATCTAATTTATTAAATAAATTTGTTGGAAGTGCATTCTTATGATCTTTTTAGTTCTTTACACTTTAAAATAAACCTTAATGTTTTTTACTTAAGTTTTTATAATAACTTTTTTATACATGTATGTTTATCACATGTTCTTTTGCTGTGCTAATTTTGTTAAATTGCAAACTATACCTAGTTTCAATTAATTGTTTTATACAACGTTAACTCTGAATGTCCAGTTTCGTAAGCTTTTTCATATTTTTAACATCATTGACTGCTACATGTCTTTGTAAGGTAACACACTTTTGTTGTAACTTCTCTATGGATGTTTGGTTTCATATTGTTCTTTTTAGATGAACTGATGATGCTTTCTGAGCAGAAAGCGAAACGTCTTCAATAAATAGATGAAGTAGCCACCTTCTTTGTCTTTTATTTCTCCACTTTGACCGAAAAACTCACCACTCTTCGAGTGTACCTTAGTTTATTTTGGATTGACGGTCGTACTCCTTTTCTCGATATATATATATATATATATATATATATATATATATATATATATATATATATATATATATATATATATATATATATATATCTACGGCATAAAGTGGACTCCGCCCATGTTAAAATTCAGGTTCAAGTGAGCTCCGTGGTCAAGTCGACACCGATATACGGAGCTCACTTGACCATTCCATAATATTGACTCTGTCGATTCGTCAACATGTGTAGTTTCATAATTTTTAAAAATTTTGTGGAGCCCTTAAGTACCCCTGTATCATGAATGTATATTGCTTAGTTCACGTGTATATCTTATAGGGGTCGTTCAGATCTTTTTCATTGTATATTGGAACCATAGGTATATCGGTTTAAGTAAGCTCTGATAGTTTGGCAACTCTGCCATTAAGCTGTATACTTCTCGCGTATAGTCTGAACGGTTTATATGGACTCCTTATTTTTGTTATCATTCAAACGCATTACATTGTGTAACAGATATGAATACTATTAACTACCTGTTTTTGGTAGGTACGTGCTTTTCTAAAAATAGCTTTATAGATACAAAAGGATTTTGTTACCAAATTGGATTTTTTTCACATGCGGAAATTTCCTAATGTATTTTGTTAACGTGAGTATGTCTTCATACGTTTTATTTAAGAATTCGATAGATAAGAACTTCTTTTATTTTATCCATTATTTTATGATATCTTTTATACAGATTTTTTATTATTTTATTTCTTGTTTTATCTGTGTACTACAGATAGTAGTGCACAAAAAAGGAAGAATGCTTAATTTATCTAACAACAATTATACCACTTCACCCATATTACATACTTACACCCATATTACATACTGAAAGTTTTATCTCCTATTTAGGGGTAATATGTAGTCAATATAAGTGTAGTTAGTGTCAAATTTGCAATGATCAATATAAGTAATAGCTTACTGACTGTACTTTACATGTTTAGTTCAAATAAATAAACCTTGTCCCTTCAGAAAAGAGCGATTGGAATGGCAAAGTCAACTAATGAATCTTGTATCACCCCAGATTCATACAGGTTAACCGGTGTTTGAAGGCAAGAGTCCTCATTGCAGATTTAAGGAAGATAACTACCATAAGGAAGTTCCTTTCGAGAGTTCAGATGGCGAGAAGCAGCTTATTTTTTTTTGTATGTCTTGCAGATGTGTTGGTCTAGCTAGTTATTCCTCGATTCTAGTCATAAAATGGGTTGTTATTCGTGGAGTGGATGTTATGAATCTAGACTTTGTTTCTTTTGTTCTCTAGCTACTTATCTTCGGATATTATGTGGATTGATAACTACGATATTGTAGAGCTTATGTATGGATGTGAGTCTTAATATCCGCTGAATTTGGCTGACTAATTTATAGCTGAATCTACGTGTTAAGTATGTATTGATATCGCCCATACAAGCAAGGTATATTCGGCAGCAGAAGCATAGAGTTCAAGCGTCTACCTTTTAAGAGTGGAAGGATGTGCTTCCCATTTTTAGCTGACAAGTTCGCGAAGAATATTATTTTTCTGGTTCTAGTTTTCCATTTAGTTTTAAACAAAGTTCTGTGAATTACAAAGTGTGTTTAAGGATTTCATGACACTATTGGTTCAGGTATATGTTCAAATTTGTGAAAGCGTCTCTGTTAGGGACATTGAAGGAGCCCGCCTGACTTTTTCCAGGGTTTGGCTTAAAATTAATTTATAATCTATTTTTATTGTGTTTAAGATATGATATTTAGATTTTTCTCCACTTCAGCAACAAAATTTTTTGGTTGTGCAACAATAGATGTATCGTCTACAAAATAAAAGTCCTAGTATTTACTGGTATGGGTTGTGTAAATATTATACAGTGTAGGTGCCATTACGGTACCCCAAAGGAGACCGTTCTACTACGTTCTCCATCTTCATCTTCTATTCTTATCATTGAGTGATACGGAAAATCTTCTGTTGTGTAGGCATACGCGGATAATACAAGTGAGTTTATTACCTAAGGGGATATCACATAGATTTTGGAGAAATGTGCTTTAATTTAAGGTGTCGTAAGCAGAATTTAGATTGACAAATACCACTCCTCATGTCTGATATTTTTCATATGCGTCTTTGCTGTGTTGGGCAAGATTTAGTATGTGTAACGAACATGATCTATCCTGTCATATATAGCCAGTTTTATCTTTCAATTGAAGTTTTTCTTCTAATATCGGTTTATATTAAGGATCATATGCAGAAGTATTTTGTATAGCTGAAAAAATAAATAGATATATTGGCCGATAGCTTGTGTGGTCGTTGGGGTTTTTGTCAGGTTTAAGCAAGGCCACAACTTTGTCTTTGCTTTGCTTGTCTACACACTTTGTATATTAGCCATTGTTGTATTTTTTGTCCAAATTTTATAATTAGTTTTGTGCTTAGATCCTCAGTCAGGAGCCGTAATATTGTTCATAATATACGTGGATAGTGGATCCAAATTCAACATCGTTGAAAGGTTTCCTCAGCTGACTTGTTTGTCCTCTCTCATTTTATGTTTTTCTTTGCCGGCATTTATTATGTTTATTTCGTTATTTTCAGCGATCAGCTTAATACCAAATACCCTACGTTTAGCCCTCTATTTGCTTCCTGCAGTAGAAATACGTCACATTTGTGTTAAGCACATATGTCTCATAAGCTTAAGTAAAGTAGAGTGTCTTTATCTGTAGATATGTCCTTAATATTTATAGACATAATTAGAATAGTTGGTCCTAAAAAGGACCGAATTGATAAAAATCATATTGAACGGGTGATTGAAGAATTAACCGATTTAACAATTATTCATTACCCAGAGTACGCTCGATTGCGGTGGTCTTATTGTTACTTCAAATTTCGTGAAGGCTTCCACGATGAACTTCATAAAATGACTAATCTTTTACTTTTCAATAAAAATTTAAATTTTACATACTGTTACTTTTAGACGATATTTCGAGTCAGATTTGTTTAGTAATAACTGTACTTAATATATAGTCTCTTTGTGAAATGAGCTTGTAATATCGGTTTACAACACATATATGGATAATAAGAAAATAAACAGGTTAAAATGTGACAACAAACTGCTATATAACAGTACGAGACAATATTCATAAGCTATCAGCTGTAAAAGTCATTGCCTTTTTTCCTGTCGTATCATATTTTAGCATATCATATTTTGAGTGAAATTGATCCTAAATTCGTCTAATAATATTAAGTTTTTAGAACAGCTGTGTTTTTATGCTCATTCGTGCACCTTTTGTAAAGCAGTCTGTGTAAATATAAGGGATTTATATAATCTTTTAATTTCGTACTCTTTTCGTTTCATAATTATAGTATTCTTGCTTTTATTTTCTATGGTAATACATATACATACCCAATTCAAAAGGGTGAAAATCAGCGAGTTCTAAATTGAACATAAACATTATTCTCTCTTTCTCCCTATACCTTATATAATCATCGTCATCGTATAGTCCGAACGCAACAAGATTCTATTGCCTTTTCTTGTTTTTTTTTCTCCTCATTCTAATTGAAAATAAAGCCACGTAAATTCCGTTTATAAAAGTTATGTCAATATTTCTGAAGTGCCTTTCCTAGGATAATTATTTAAGCCTAGTTCGTTTGATTACATGCAATTGATTTGATAGTCCACAACAGTATTACATACAAGTATTGATTGTAGGAAGGATAGCAGGTGTTGATAAATATGATGGGTCGATAGATAGTCCCGTTATTCCTAAATCTAACCGTATGTTACCCCCCCCCCTTCATTTGTGGAAGTCCTAAGGGCATTTTTTCTCTTGGGGCATCCTCCCAATTTAACTTGGCAATGCAGTAATTATAGAGTCTTTGGATAAAGCCAGCGCAACTTTAGCATTGAGATTTAGTTTCTTGTACGACGTTGCTATCTTTATATATGTGTTTGACCTTGTAAGTCGGAAAATACCTCTGCTGGCTTTTCCAGCAATCCTGGTCTAATTAATACGTTCTCGTCACGTATCCACACATTAGCACTGGTTTGATCACTATTTTATATAAAATATCCTGATTTTAGAGATTCGAATTACACTTCTGGATTTAAATTGCCAAACTTAAATGGAGCTTCGCGGGGTCAGACTGCTAGACAAAAAGACCAACGTTGGAATACTACAATACAACATTGGAGACCTTACGAAAGTAAACGACCAAGAGGAAGACCACAGATGAGATGGGTTGATGATATTAAAAGAATAGCTGGAACAAATTGGAAATATGTTGCTCAGGATAGAGACCGATGGAAGGAGTTAAGAGAGGCCTATGTCCAAACGTGAACGACACAAGGCTACGAAGAAGAAGAAGATGCTTTTTAGCAAGTTGGTACTTGCTCTTACTTCTAAATTGACAGATCAGCTGTTTAACTGCCTGTACTGAACTTTCTTCTTTATTTTGCAAATATATATATGAAAACTAATAAAACTCTGGCATGCCGTTGATTAAAATATTGGATACCCTATACTATTGAATCAACGGAAATACTAAGATCACATGGGGAGAATATTATGGGTTATTTCTGGTTTCGTCATAATTTACACTGAAATTACTAACAAGAGAGTGCTCTCACTTCTACATGTCCAAATTGATATATAGTACCAACAGATGCTAGTTATATACCATCAGTACTAATAAAATGGAAACTATCAAATTAATGTCAATTTCTTTGAATAATCAAAACAATCGAAAATATATACCAAAACAACACAATAAAAGTAAAAGTAGAAGAAGAACTAACCGACCCTATTGAAGCTGGCAATATTTAGCTTCAACTAGCAATTTAAATTAAAGGACCAATTTGACAAAAATCATATTAAAGGGGTGACTGAAGAATTAGCCGATTAATTAATTAATCATTACCCTGGATATGCCCGATTGTGGTGGTCTTCTTAGTACTTAAATTTTCGTAAAGGCTCGTTCTTTCAACCCCATAAGTAATGCCTAATGTTTTACTTTTTATTCAAAATTTAAATTTTACATGCCGTGTATTACTTTTTGACGATATTTCGAATTAGATTTGTATAGTAATAATTTAAGGTATTAAAGAGCCTCTTTTTGGAAAATAAATAAGTTTGTGATATGGTTCGCAACTCATAGGTATATAGATAATAAAAAAATAAACAGTTAAAATAAGTGTAAAAAATTTCAACTCTATACATCGGCGCCATTGTTCAGGTGATGGGTTTATCACAGATATCAAAGGTTACATTTTAATTCAAGGTTCTATTTGCGTATTTTCAATATTAAAAGAGTAGGAAAAGACATGTTTATGCTTTTATTATTTTTTTAAATCTATTCTATTTCCTTTCTAGAGTTCCGTCTTTTTTGAACGACCTGTGTTCTTTTTTCAATTGGGCACTTGTCCAAGGCTATGACAAATCCTCTGTCCTCTGCTATTCTACATTAATATGACTGATTCATTATTTTCTCTAAACACTCTGTCCTCTGCTATTCTACAATAATATGACTGATTCATTTTCTCTTTCTTGCAGCTATTTTAATGTTTATCCTGTGTATCTTTTTCTTCTTCTTCTTCTTCTTCTTTTTATATAGACATGACTCTGTCTGTTTTTCAATGTGCCTCCAGTAAGTTGCCGTTCCATGGTTTTCGTGGTCTTCCTACTGATCGTCTTCCTATTGGGTAACCTTTTCTTGCCGTCTCTAATACTCTATTTGTTGTCATTCGACTTATATGATCGTTTCATTCTACTCTTCTATTTCTTAACCAGTTCTTGATGTTCTCCACCTTGCATCTACGTCGTATATCTGTACTTCTAGCTCTGTCCCATGGTGTCTTACCATCAATTTTTCTAAGTGTTTTATCTCTGCTGCTTCTATGTGTTCTATGACCTGTGTCAGGTCTTGTTTCTGCTGCGTATGTCATTATTGGTCTGATAACTGTTTTGTAAATTCTGCCTTTGGTTTCTTTCCCGATATTTTTATTTCTTCATATTTTTCATTTAGGCAGCCCGCGTCTCTGTTTGCTTTATTTAGTGGATCTTCCACATCAGTTTCGAGCTTTCCGTAGCTAGATAATGTGATACCTAGATATTTAAACTCCATCACTTGTTCTATTAGCTGACCTTCCAGCTCCAATTAAGATCTTAGTAAACTTGCTGTTATAACCATGCATGTTGTCTCTTTTGGAGAAATTAACATGTTAAATTTTCTGGCGGTTATATGAAATTGGTGTAGCATACGTTGTAAATCATCTTCACTTTGAAAGAATAGTATTGCGTCGTCTGCATAGCAGATTATTTTAATTTGTTTTTCTCCCATTTGGTATCCTCTTTTATTTCTTACTTTTTTATTATTTCATCCATAATTTGGTTGAACAATAGCGGACTCAGGGAATCTCCCTGTCTTATCTCATTGCCAGCTTCAATAGGGTCGGTTAGTTCTTCTTCTTCTTTTACTTTTATTGTGTTGTTTTGGTATATATTTTCGATTGTTTTGATTATTCAATAAAATTGACATTAATTTGATAGTTTCCATTTTATTAGTACTGATGGTATATAACTAGCATATGTTGGTACTACATATCAATTTGAACATGTGGAAGTGAGAGCACTCTCTTGTTAGTAATTTCAGTGTAAATTATTACGAAACCAGAAATAACCCATAATATTCTCCCCGTGTGATCTTAGTATTTCCGTTGATTCAATAGTATAGGGTATCCAATATTTTAATCAACGGTAAGCCAGAGTTTTATTAGTTTTCATATATATATTTGCAAAATGAAGAAGAAAGTTCAGTACACGCAGTTAAACAGCTGCTCTGTCAATTTAGAAGTAAGAGCAAGTACCAACTTGCTGAAAAGCATCTTCTGCTTCTTAGCCTTGTGTCGTCCACGTTTGGACATAGGCCTCTCCCAACTCCTTCCATCGGTCTCTATCCTGAGCAACATATTTCCAATTTGTTCCGGCTATTCTTTTAATATCATCAACCCATCTCATCTGTGGTCTTCCTCTTGGTCGTTTACTTTCGTAAGGTCTCCAATGCTGTATTGTAGTATTCCAACGTTGTTCTTTTTGTCTAGCAGTCTGGCCCGCGAAGCTCCATTTAAGTTTGGCAATTTTTGTTGCTATGTTCTCGACTTTTGTTTTTGATCTTACCCAGTCGCTCCTCTTTTTATCTGACAGTCGTATACCTAACATTGCTCTTTCCATTGTTCTTTCTGTTGTGGCTAGTTTATTCATGTTTGCCTTGGTTAGGGTCTAGGTTTGCATTCCATATATCATGATAGGAAGGATGTATTGGTTGAGCACTTTGCTCCTCAAGTATTGGGGTATTTTGCGGTTCTTAAGCATCCAACTAAGTTTTCCAAATCCTGCCCATGCTAGTCTTGCTCTTCTAGTAATTTCCGCACTTTGGTTCTCTTTGTCAAGTCTCAGGATTTGGCCTAGGTAGATTTACCTTTTGGCCTGAAAAGCATACCAAACACAAAAGGGATAATAAAATGTACTGCACAAACTATTGCGATATAAGATATATATATATAAGCTATATATCTGTTAATTATTAGGATATACAGTATTTTTTCTAATACACCTGGAACGATTGAGTGAATAGGTGAACTATCAAATAGGAGGAAAACTATCGACTTATTTTCAAATGTACTGCAAAGTGCTTTAAAAAATTTAAACGAATTAGCGTAACATCTGTTTTGAAAACTAAATATTATGAGACGAATTGGGGATATTATATTACACAAACTAAACCGCTTGCCTACAAAAAATATCAGGAAAATATGATACGGCGAAAACGACTAATGACTTTACAAGCTAATTGCCACATAAGTATCAATGTAACTATAGCTCACAAAATGGGTTCAATTACATTGCAATTTTTAAATTTTTCGTGATAAAATGAAGTGATTGATTGTTGTTTTGAAAAGGTAAGTTGTTTTTTATTTTTGTATTCCTATCATCTGATATTGTAATATCAACAACATTTTTCATAATATATTCTGAAATGCGCTTTCTATTACTGATAACGAACAAAAGTTTTTTTAACTTCTCGTTAATATAATTATGTAGGAATTTAAATTTTTATCTTGTTCTTACTATAGTGCTAAACCACAAATGAATTTATAGTCTACCGTATTTTTTCCTAGTGGTCATAGTTTTTAATTGTAGTATAGCTTATGTGTTTATAATAACTAGCACATAGAAAATAATAAAATTTTGTAGCCTGTGCTTTATGTTTATTATCCTTTATTGTATTGGAACATCTAGAAGTATAGTAAATCGTACACAAATAGTCAAATGGTAGTAAAAGTTTCCGATATAGGCCACCAGACGGCAAAGGCATCGCCGCGCTCGATGTCTATACTATGAAATGTTTTTCATATAGTCTTCGGATCAGATTTTTTCAAAACATTAAATTACATCTTTTTGTCTTTCTTTATTTAGGCTAACCGCTACTGTTTTTTTCTTCAGCGTTTCTTCTTAATCTACATTAATGTTATATTTACAATTCTTTCTGGAACGAGCTATAATTTTTCTCAAATAACCATTTTGTGTGGTTTAGTCGCCTTACGGTTTAGCGTGCTTTGGCTCTTTAAAGTCCCTTTTAATATTAATATCGTTTGAGAAATTTTTCCCAGGTGACTAAATAAATTTCTTTAACATACAAGAGAGAGGACGTAGAGTAGGGCATAACGTAACTTAGATGTTGAATGAAAACTGCAAATTGCTGCTTAGATTGATAAATACCACTCCTCATACCTAATATCTTTTGTACCCATCTTTGCTGTGTTGGGCAAGATTTAATATTGGTGACGTACATGATCTTTCCTGTCTATAGCAACTTTTGTCTTTTAATTTGAGTTTTTCTTCTGTTTTACCTCTTGAGCAGTATTTTGTAAAGCTGACAAAATAAATATATTGACCGATAGCTTTTGTGGTCGTTGGAGTTTTTGCCAGGTTTAAGCAAGGCAACAACTTTGTCTTTGCTTTGTTTGTCTGAAGACTTTGGATATCAGTAACTGTTGTATTTTTGGTCTAAATTTTATAATAAGCTTTGTGCTCAGATCTTCAGTCAGTGCCGTACTATTCTTCATTATATACGTAGATAGTGGATCCAAGCTCAACATCGTTAAACGGTTCCTTCAGCTGACTGGTTTTGTCCTCTCTCATTTTAAGTTTTTCTTTGGCCGGCAGAGATAGCACTTTTACATTTATTATGTGATTTTCAGCGATCAGCTTAATACCAAATACACTATTTTTTGCCCTCTATGTATTTTCTGCACTAGAAATACGTCACATTTGTGCTAAGCGCATATGTCTGATAAGGTTAAGTAAAGTAAAGTGTCTTTATCTCTAGATATGCCCTTAATATTTATAGACATTATTAGAATAATTGATCCTAAAAAGGACCGATTTGACAAAAATCATATTGACCGGGTGATTCTGATTAGCCGATTAATTAATTATTCATTACCCAGGGTACAACTGATTACGGTGGTCTTATTTGTACTCAAATTTTCGTAAAGGCTTTTCTTTTGAACCCCATAAGAAATGGCTAATTAACTTTTCATTAAAAATAATTTTACACACTGTTACTTTTAGACGATATTTCGAATCAGATTTGTATAGTAATAAGTATAGTTAATATGGAGTCTCTTTGTGAAAAGTAAATGAGTTTGTAATATCGGTCACAACTCATATATGAATGATAAGGGCATAAACGGTTAAAATAAGTGCACAGAATTTTAACTAAATATATCGGCGCCATTGTTTAGGAGATGGATTTATCCCAGAGATTAAAGGTTAAATGTATATTCCAGGTTCTATCTACGTATTTTCATTACTAAAAAAGTATATTTAAAATAAAGGCCTTAAGATATATTTAGATTCTATGGAAATTAGAATCTATGGAAATTAGCAAATTAAAAAATACATACATAATTATTCTGAATGACAAAATTGAGACAAACAGTTGCCCCAAGTATTGTTTATATTGTAAAGGTTATCGTCATAGTATAGTCAGAACGCAACAAGGTTCTATTGGATTTTCTGCTTTTTGTCTCCTCATTCCTATTGAAAACTTAGCCACGTAAATAACGTTTTAAAAATATATATCAATATTTCTGTAGTGCCTTTCCTAAGATAACTTTTTTTAAGCCTACTTCGTTTGACTACATGTAATGGATTTGATAGTTCCCAACAGATAAGTATTGATTGTAGGTTGGATAGCAGTTGGTTGTACAGGCATGTGTTGATAAATATGATGGGGCGGTAGGTAGTCCCATTATTCCTAAATCTGACCATATGTTACCTCCCCTGTTGATTCGTGGACGTCCTAAGGGCATTTTTTCTCTCGGGGCATTCTCCCAGTTTAACTTGGCAATGCAGTTATTAGAAAGCCTTTGGATGTAGCCAGCGTAACTTTGGCGTTGAGATTTAGTCTCTTGTATGACGTTGCTATCTTTATATATCTGTTAGACCTTGGCATTAGTTCCGGTTCGGTATTGGTTAGTATTCGGACCTTTGTAAGTTGGAAAATAGATCTTATGGCTTTTCTAGTAATCCTGATCTAATTAATACCTAAGTTTTACTTACATTGTTTTGTCAGCGTTCTCGTCACATTTTCAGTCAATAGCACTGGTTTAATCACTGTTTTATATATCCTGATTTTAGGGATTTATATTAGACTTCTGGATTTAAAAGTGTTATGTGGGTTATATTTACATCAGTTAGCTACCTGAATATATACCCTAATTTAATAATAAATATCTGGGAGCTTACATCAACAAAGAATTAGATTCAGACTAAGACTAAATGGCAAGGGCAGCGTTCTTAAAATTCAAGCAATTGTTCTGTGACAAAAATCTTAATACTGCGCTGAGACTGAGGTTTGTTGAATGTTACGTCTGGTCTCAACTATTGTACGGAGTAGAAATATGGACAGTAAAAGCGCAAATAGTTAGGAAGCTTCAAGCCTTCGAATTTTAGATATACCTGGAACACATACTAAGGAATATAAAGTCTTCTGCAGGCCATCATGCAGGGTAGAGTCGATGGCAAAAAGGGAATAGGTAGAAAGAGGAAGTCATGGCTGCGAAATATTCGTGACTGGACAAACATGACTGTAGACGAATTATTCCACGTTGCAAAAGACAGAGATACTTTTAGAAATGTGGTCGCCAACCTCCGTTAATGGGGACGGCATAGGAAGAAAAATAATGATACGCTAAACAAAAAAAAACAGAGATGAAGATAGGCGCCAAGAAACTCTGTGTTATAAAACAGTTGAATAAAATACAGATTCTCGATTCAAATATTCAAAAATTTAATGAACAGCTTACTAAAATAGAAATAACGTCTATTTAAAATGCAATTCATTAATGGCTCAAGGTACAAAGCAGTCCTAGCATCTGCTAATGATATTGATCTTATAAGAAACTCTCTCCGCAAACGACATCTTCAACAAAGTGAAGAGAGCACGAAAAATGTTTTACTTAAAATCAACAAAATAAAAACCAAATACAAGCGAATCAACAGAAGAAAGCAATTCAATACAGAGCATAATTCACTTAAGACCTATTTTAATACATGAATGCGAATCATGGACAATGACTAAAACAAATAAGGAAGAACTCCGAATATTTGAAAGAAAAATAATAAGAAAACTTTTTTAACCTCATTATCATATTGCTACAAATCCGTATAGAATAAGAACACATACTAAATAAAGAAAGCTCTTATAAATATATTGTTTAGGAAAATAAATCGCTTAAGGTAGATCAGACACATGCATAGACACCAAGATGTCAAACTTGGTTAAAAAACGTAAACTAATTTTTGAAACCAAATTCAGTATTTTGATTTAATCTGTGCCTTCTAAGAATTGCAAGGAAAAACAGACGTTGATAAAACTGTTTGTTATTAGAGACATGGGGAATCTAAAAATTGCATTCCACAACATATCTCCTCAACTAAGCAAAAATCCTTAACGAATTGGTTTCTAGTACTCGTACAGAGTATATCAGAATAAAAGGAAAAAGACAGTTAAGCAAGAAGAAAAGTGCAAGCATTTACGTTTTAAGGGTGAAAGGATGTGCGCCCCATTTTTAGCTGACAAGCTTGCGGAGCATACTATTTCTGGTCCTTAGTTTGCCTTTTAGTTTTAAACAAGATTCTGTGATTGACAACGTGCGATATAAACTATCTACAAGGTATTTATAGGAAATTCAGAGTTCAAGGATTTCATCACACTATTGGATGTTCAGTTTTGTGAAAGCGCCTGTGTTGGGAAAATTGAAGGAGCGTTCCTAAGATTTTCGGGGTTTGGCTTAAAATTAAATCGTAGTTCATTTTTATTATATTTAAGGCATCTACTAGATTTTTTTCCACTCCAGCAACAAAAGTTTTTGGTTGTGCAATGTATGGTCTACATGAAAATCCTAGTATCTACTGGTATCTGTTGATCATTTGTGTAAATGTAATACAGTGTAGGTGCCATTACGCTACCCCAAGCGAGACCGTTTGTCTGCGTTCTCCATATTACCATTGAATGATACGAAAAATCTTCTGTTCTGTAGATATACGCGGATAAAACGATGTTTACAGTTTGTCATACAGTTTTTGGAGAAATGTCCTCTAATTTAATGTGTCGTAGGCGGCATTTAGATTGACAAATACCACCCCTGATACCTGATATCTTTCGTACCCGTTGTTGCTTTTTGCAACAACGGGTACGTTATTACGTACGTTATAAGTATTACGAATAAAAATAAATAAGCAAGAAGAATATAAGTGAACCATATTTAAAATAAGTGACAGAAAAAAGAATATTATATATACATTTACTTCTAAATTAAAAATAAAATACTCGTATGCCTGATAACGAAAGATACAAAATTTACAAGGGACAAAGTATTTTTTAAAACAACCGAACATATTATATGTAATAATTGTAATAGATATGTTGGCTATAATCAAATTACCATAAAGTCACCGAAATATTTTATCTGAGTAATGACTCACTACTGATTGCTACGTTACGTTATACGATACATTTATAGTTAAAAGCGAAATTAGGTGTTATGCCTCCTTATTATTTTAGTATCTGTTACAAGTTACATACTAAAGTATTATAGTAAGATATTTTTTTTTTTTTTTTTTTTTTTTTTTTTTTTTATTTCAACTTTAACGTGCTCGGCTACTATGGCCACTTACACAGGTACTATAACATGAATTTTCATTACACAAACATTAAGTGTTACATTAAGAATATGTTACAATAATACGGAATGATAATAATATGTTACACAATGTCTAAATTAAAATCTAATTATATTTTTTGATATAAGTGTTCATCTCTAAGGAATTGTAGCACAGCTTTTATTTGGTCAGGGTTGTTTAGGATATCTCGTACTTCACTTTTGAGTTTGTATTGTAATCTTCTGGCCAAATGTTGATGGCATTCAGTGAGAATATGTTTGATTGTCAAATATGATTGGCAGATTTGACAGAAGGGACGGATGCTAGAGGACATTAGGTAGCTGTGTGTGAGTTTTGAATGTCCTATCCGAAGTCGTCTTATCACAATGAGATCTCGTCTTGAGAGGGCTGAATAGTCAAATGTAGGCTGACTGGTTATTGACGGTTGTATTTCGTGTAAGATCGAACGGTTAGAGTTCCAATGCTGCTGCCAAAGGAATCTGGTTCTTCTTTTAATATATGATTTTAGGTCCTTACAAATTTGAATTTTATCGGTGATTTCAGGTGATGCTGTAGCAAGTTTAGCATAGTGATCTGCAGTTTCATTGCCTTCTATACCAATATGAGATGGCAGCCAGATTATGGTAACTGTTATGTTTTGGGACAAGATAATTTGGTAAGAGTCTAGGATCTTTTGGACGATTGGATGATCAGTAAATATATTTTTGATAGAATAGATTGATGCTAAAGAGTCTGTGCATATGGCAACCTGCTTATTAGGTGGAGATATATGGTTAAAAGCTTGCAATATACTAAATAATTCGCCAGTATGAACGCTGCTGATGGCTGGTATAAGTGATGACTTAATTAGTGAATGAGAGGTTGTAACAGAGCAGCCTACTCCTGTGTCATTTTTTGAGGCATCTGTGTATAATATTAGGTCGTATTTATTTGTATCTATAATGTCTTTAAATGCATTTATAATGATCTCTTTCGGATGTTTATTTTTATCGAAGTTGGTGAGCGAGGTGTTAAATTTGGGCGAGGACATGATCCAAGGAGGAGATGGAGGGAGATAAAGAGGAAGGGTATGTGTAAGAGAGATATCATTAAGTGTCTGTGCTAAAATTAGTGGAATAGGTTTTATTGGTGGTAAGAGATTGGTATTGTGTAAATTATACGTGGACATTACAAATAAGGGATACACTGGATTAGAGGGGTTAGCTGATACCGATGCTGCATAAGAAAGTAGCAGTTGTTTTCGTCTTATACAAAGAGGAGGTTCGTTAGCTTCGCAATAAAGATTATCTACAGGACTAGATCGAAAAGCGCCAATACAAAGACGAAGGGCTGTGTTGTGAATTGAGTTTAGAAGGTTAATATATGTTTTGGAGGCGGATATATATATGTGACAACCATAATCTAGCTTGGAGCGTATTAGTGATCTGTATATTTTAAGTAGTGAGTTTTCGTCAGATCCCCAATAATGATGTGATAGAGTTTTTATTATGTTTAGTCTTATGCTCGTTTCTCTTTTTATTGCAAATATGTGTTGCTTCCAAGTTAGTCGTGAGTCAAACGTTAATCCGAGAATTTTGCATTGTTTAACAATAGGAAGAGGGACATTGTTGATCAAAATAAGTGGAGATGGAGAAGGGGGACGTCTACTAAAGTTTATAATTTTAGATTTTACATTGGATAAAGATAACCCCATGTCACTAGTTTTTTTTAAAAGTGTGTCAACAGCAGTTTGAATAAGCTTCGAGGTGGTAGAAGAGTTTTGTCCATGACAGTAAATTACTAGGTCATCAGCATACATGATATGTTTAATAGGGGAAATGAGGTGAGAGCATAAGTCACTTATTGCTAGATTAAAAAGTGTAGGACTTAGTACCGATCCCTGAGGTACGCCATCAGTTTGAGTATAAGTAGAAGATAAAATACCGTTGACAGAGACTCTGAACGATCTAGAAGATAGAAAATTTCGTATGAAGTTAAATATATTACCATTAATATTAAGAAGGATAAGATTGTTTAATATACATTGCCTACTTATAGTGTCAAAAGCACCTTCAATATCAAATATGGCAGCTACGACTTCTTGTCTTTTGTTTAAGGCCTCTGATATATGAGTTTGGAGGATTACAAGGTTGTCTTGGGTTGAACGGTTCTGACGAAATCCTGACTGTTCACTAGCAAATATCTTATGTTTTTCAATGAACCATAGGAGTCTTTTATTAATCATTTTTTCGAATATTTTGCACATCGTACAAGTTAGTGATATAGGTCTATAAGAGTTGGCCAAGGAACGTTCTAGGTTAGGCTTTTTAATAGGCATTACGATAGAGGTTTGCCATTGATTGGGAAATTGGTTAGATGACCAGATTAAATTATACATCTCAAGTATTTTAAGTAGGCTACAGTTTGAGAGCTTTTTGATTAATATGTAAGGAATGTCGTCAGGACCAGCGGCATTGTTTTTACAAGTTTGAATAACTGATACTAGTTCTTCAAAAAGAAAGGGAGAATTAAGGTGTGTGATGTCCATTATTGTTTCGGGTGAGGAACAGGGTGGGGCGTTAGGTAATGGTTTTCGTAAGGAGGCATCTATTTTACTTTTGAATTTAGTGTCGAAGTGCGTTGCTAGGGTTTCACCGATTTCTTGATTGTCAGTGATTGTAGTGTTATTTACAGCAATACTAGAGATTTTGAGGTTGGTGCTGTTTCCTTGGATTTGCCTAATCTTTTTCCAGAGGTCCGCCGGGTTGGTGCCTGAATTAATAGAGGATACATATTCTCTCCAAGATGATTTTTTACTTTGTTTTATAATAAATCGGGCTTTGGCTCTGGTTTTCTTTAGTTCAATAAGATTCTCCAGATTTTTGTTTTTACGGTAATTTTTAAGAGCTAATTTTTGTTGTTCTGTTGCAGTTTGGCAAGATGTATTCCACCAAGGTACTGCCTTTCTTTTATGGGAAATACTATTTTTGCCTATGTGCAAATTTGCAGCTTTAAGTATGGAATCTGTGATTAATAATAGATTATTGTTAATATTGTTGGATAGGGATAGAGAAGGTAAGGTGTTATCTGTTTGTGAAATATAGTCTATCCAGTCGGCATTTTTTAGCCGCCAGAAGTTTCTGGTTATAGTTTGTTCATGGTTGGAGATATCAGATGATACAAATATTGGAAAGTGGTTGCTGTCATATAGATCATCGAAAGTTTTCCAAGTTAGTGAAGTATATGTTTTTGGGTCGCTAAAACTAAGATCTATCGCCGAAAATGTGCCAGAGGAAAAGTTCAGATGCGTATTAGAGCCTGTATTTAGTAGACAGGAGCCTGTGCAATTGATAACGTTTTCTATAGTTTTACCTTTGCCATTAGTATGGTTTGACCCCCACATAAAGTTATGAGCATTGAAGTCACCTACTAGAATATACGGAACGGGGAGCTGATATATAAGATTTAGAATTTCAATTTCTTTAAGGGGGTAGTTAGGAGGAATGTAAACACTGCATATCGTAAGTTTATTAGGACACCAAGTAGTTACGGCGATAGCCTCGAGTTCGGTGGTGATGAGAAGATGGGATGAATATATTTCACTTGAAATAAAAATAGATGTCCCACCACTGGCTCTGTCACAATTAGTTCTGATATAATGATATCCTTCGAACTTTTTTAGTGTGGGAAGCTTAGATATTTTTGAGTTCGTTTCTTGTAGACATATGATATCGGGTTGTTTTTCTGTCACTAGTTGTTGGATTCTTTCAATACGGGGAAAGAACCCATCGCAGTTCCATTGGATTAAATTGAAGGTGAATCTTGAGTTGAAGGGGTAAGGGGCAACTGAGATGGTTGTTCTGGCTGTTGGGAGATAAGGGTTTTGGTTTCATCATCGGTTAGTTCAG
Source organism: Diabrotica undecimpunctata (assembly GCF_040954645.1). Classification (NCBI taxonomy): domain Eukaryota; kingdom Metazoa; phylum Arthropoda; class Insecta; order Coleoptera; family Chrysomelidae; genus Diabrotica; species Diabrotica undecimpunctata. The sequence goes on along the minus strand of NC_092810.1, from coordinate 51,038,883 downwards.
ATGAGACGCTGATATTATCAGAGTCATCTGGGTTTAGCTGTCTTTTGATTTTCTTTTGAAGTCTCGTCAGTCGATTTTTAAGGGATCTTTCCTTAGTTTCTGAATGGAGAACTGTTATGTCTTGTAATAGTCCTTCAATATTTGACGTAAAAACAAAAGCTTCATTAAGTGGACTAGGATTACCATGTGTATTTTCTAGGAAAGCAATAAACTGAGTCTCGGTCAAAGTTAGACCAGATGGATTATTTTTATAAATGGCCGCTACGGATTGTAGTGAACTAGCTGTAAGATTATGTTCCTCTAATTTTGTAGTTTTTGCTTTTTTCTTGTGAGGTTTGGAGATAGTGTTTGTTTTTGTGGATAACGGAGGAAGCATTTGGTTAGACGCTGGTTCGGGTGTACTTGCTGAAGATAATAGAGAAGGAATATCAGAATTGCTGTCTGTTGATATAGCTCTTTTTTGTCCTTGTGTGGGTGGAATTGATGGGTCTATAGTTTCAGTATCTATTTCAGTGTGGGTTTCTGTGCAATTTAAAGTAGTTAGGTCTGATTGAACAGGAGTGTTTACGTCAGAAATTATATCAGTAATTTCAGATGTAGAGGGCTCTAGATGGGGTAGTTCAGTTTGAGAAAAAGTAGTTGGATTATTGGTACATGAGTCAGCGGTATGTCCGACCTCTTTACATAAAAAACAATGCAATTTATCCGTAGAAATAAATATTCTATAAGGTGTGTTTTCGTATGTAATAACGAAGTTTCTATCTATTGAAAAGTTCTCTTTATCGGGGATAATATACGTTACTCTTCGGAAGCTCATTATGTGTGCATAACCTTCTCCGAGTGCACCACATTTCACAAATGACACAGGAGAGACCAGCTGTAATCCAATATCTTTAAGGGCTTTCTCAATTATGGAATGTGGAATTGAAGGAGATACGTTAGATATAAGAAGGCGTTTAGCTGGGGTGATAAGTCTTCTGATGGGAACTACTGTAGAGTTGATAGAGATATTTTGATGTGTTTTTAGAAGGTTATCGACAACTGTAGGCGAGGAAAGATAAATACAGATGCGGTTATTTGGAATACGTGATGCAAAGGTAATGTTTTTTGGGATAACAATGTCCCCTATAGCTTTAACATAGTCAAATAAAACAGTATTTGGAATAGCGTGCATTAAAATGTCTTGCTCCTTACGTGGGAAAGTAGGAGGTGGAGGTTTGGATAAAGTAGCAGCGACATATGATTTTGTGGGGAGGACTTGTGGAGTTGTGAGGTTTTGATTTGAGTTCATTTTTGTGAGTGTTCCTGGATACCAAAAACACTTCACTTAATTTTTAGTATTGCAACAGTCGTCCTATTAGGACACTGTGAATAAAATAATAGGAATATAACAGTTACCTGTATCTGCAGTTTTCCTTCAGTTGAATATAATAATATTATAGTCCAATAATAATTGCTGTTTCCATAACACACAAAATAATTCGAATTATCACATCACAAGGTAATGTTTACTCGTTGACTACATCAATGGGAATCTTAAATACTAATTAATTGTAATATAACTATTAAATACTGTTTAATATACACACAATTATTAAAAATTAATAGGAGAACTTTTAATTATCAAGTTTAACTTTGACAGTTATTTGACAGTTCATAGTAAGATATTGAATTCCCTACATTTAAAAATTGAAATATTAAAATTAGACAGTAAAAAATTATAATTTTAAGATTGATTTACAAATTATTATAATTTAAATTTTACTACTTTATAAAACAAATATTGTACATCATAAAACGTAGCAATCGAAACATCGGAACGTACATTTATATAATAAATTTTTCAGTGTCAATGCATTAAAAAAATTCTAATACATAAAAATTGCCTTTTCCAAGCTTATAACAGACACTAACTTAAGTTTAAAAATAATTAAAGCAAGTAATATAAATTACCACCATAAAATATTTAACTACATTAACCAAGTATTTGTGAAATTTCGGGATGACTAAATTGATTGATATTTAAATAAATTTCAAGTTCCAAAACGTACCTGCTGTAAAATTTAAAAATCTACGACTAATCAAATTATTGGCAACATCGGAGGAGTTTAGTTGTGTACGGGGAAGAATACATACGGATCCCAAAAGTGTTTTACCCTATTACGGAGTTCATTTAATCCTACGTGATGGTCGGAGTCTACATAAAGCGCTACCCAGATAATAATATACACGGTGTATATTCTCCTGGAGTTAGTATAATACCGTTTTAGTACGGGGCCCACATTAACCGCTAGATCTATATATATATATATATATATATATATATATATTAAAAATAACCGAATTAGTATGATTTTTCCTTTACGTGAAGAAGGTTTTTTATGATGAAATGTACAAATGACACTAACCACTGAATAAACGTCAAAATAAACATCAAAATATTTCAAACCAGTTGAGTACATCAGCCTACTATATGAGTATTATCAGTAATCTAAAATTATTTTGAAGTAATAGTGACTCCAAAAAAAAAAGTTGGAAAATTACAAAATATTCGATATTTTTGTCCATGAGTGTACTTTCTTGTGGCATCTTAACGTAATTTACTATTTTTAGTGGAAAGAAGGCACAGTTTTACTTTAAAATAATTTTATTTTGACGTTTCGATTTCCACTTCTCAAATCGTTCTCAAAATAGAAAACATTAGTAAATTAAACACATTTTAATTTTGTAAGTTAGTAAAAAATTCTTCTAATAATTTAATTTTATCTGACTCAGACTTATTTAACAGATTATCAAAGATAATTAATTACACCTCATTTCAACAAGACACCTCATTTTTATGGAGTGACAAAAGTTTATAAAGCGAATACACCACTTAGACATATTTGTATAATACCATATATATGTATATTGTATTGTACCATGAATTCCCCTTGTAGTTAACTGCCAAAATGAACCATTTGCAAATTTAATAATAATGACACATTTATAAAGAATACACAACATTTTTAAAATAATTTATCGAATATGGAATTTAATTCAAATAATCTTCTAGTAAGTTTTGACATAAATAATGTATTTACATATTGTTACGTCCCTCCATACATATTCTTAGTTTTTATTAATAATTTTTATTATTTTATTTTTATATTTAATTCTTTAATTAACGTGTGTGTATGTCTTGTCAATCGTGAATTAATACGGACCTGTACAGTCCGCCCCCCCCCCTAAGGTTTTAAGGGAGCAAGCTACAAGACGACACGCTACGCACTTCAATGTTAGATATAGTCTTGTATAAATCAGCGCGTCAAACACTGCAGTATTTTTTTGTGTAACGTGACCACGCGACCTTTTGAGAAGATTCTATTCCCGAGTTAACCCAGTGCACTGAGGAAGAAGAACAAGTATTACATCAACATCACAGGTACCGTAATTTGATTGCATACACACACACAGTATTTATATTAATTGATAAATTTACATATAACTTATTTTCATATTAAAATTATGCCAGCACCTAAATAAACAATTTATGAGTGAGTGTTTCTCTTATAGAATTTAAAGCTCAATCATATATAGTGCCACTAGATAAGGCTTTGAAAATAATCGAAACAAAAATAGAGAAAGATGATACATTAACAACTAGAACAAGACTAAATGTATCAGCTATAGTAAAGTTATTGACGTTATGCACTGATAATACCAATTTTCAACTAAATAATGATTTCTGCAAATAAAAATTCTGATCTAGCAATGGGCACTGCGTTATCTCTATTATTAGTAATTATATTTATGAAAGATGTCAAAACAAATATTATTATAAAAATATATTGTTTATAAACAAAATTTAAAACCCACAGTATGGTGAAGGTATGTAGATAATGTGTTCTCAATAGGGCCTCATGGATTAGAGTTTTGGATACATTCATAAATAATATAAACGATAAAGAAGAGACAATAACATTTACCACGGAAAAGGAATATAATAACACACTACGTTTCCTATATGTTTTAATCTCAAAGGACGATACTAGATATGAGATTCAGGTGTACAGAAAACCAACACACACCGACAGATATTGAAATTACAAATCAAATCACAACATCAATTAATCAATAAGGGAATTATTAAATCCTTATAAGATATAGCCATAATTACCTTCTCATAACAAACACATTAAGATCCATTTTATTTAAAACTGAATCTAACAACGACCAAGAAAGAACAAATAATTGTATTTATAAAATACCTTATGAATGCGAACAATTTTATTTAGGCGAAACATCAAGTCCAATAAATGTTAGAATAAGAGAACATAAATCCTATATTAACAATAAAGAATTTGATAGATCTCAAATATGTAAATATGTAAAATATGGATAGAAAATATCATCTTTATAAATGTCATATATTATAAAAAATAAAATATTCAAAGGAAAAGATTCAAGTATAGTTTTGAAAGAAAGCGCCAATAAGTTTTAACATGAATCTTATAAAGAAACTCAAAAATAAATAAACTAAACAGACATTTCTCTCAAAAACATCAGAAAACCACACGTTAGAAAACATATCAGCAAATTATCAACCAAAAACGTTTTAATCGACATATTTAACCATAAACTGTAAGAAAAGGTTATATATTTAATAAAATACTTATATTTGATAAAAGATTTATATCGCCCCTATTCAAAAATAAAATAATACAATGTTTATTAAACTGTCAAATTTAAACAAATAGGAATTACAAAAAGATAAACAATAAAGATTGTTTATTACCACTAAAATCTGAACGAATATCATTGGCCATTGTTTCGTATTATTCTAAAATTACCGTTACAAAATTATGTTACATTTAGTAACATACTAAAAATAAATAAAAATAAACTCTCAACAAAAAATGATAAAAGTTACTGTCCCTAACAGCAAAAAAAAATTCAATAATAAATATTGCACTCACATAATAGTTTTTTGACCTTTCAATACAGAGCCATAGGCCTGAAAAAAAAACAGATGTTGGAATCCAAAGGAACAGGTAGTCGGAATCCCTTATAGCTCGTCAGCAGAAATCAGATGGAATAAGATAACTATGTGAATACATAGCGGCAAATGGTGAATTGGGTGCACATGAATTGGTTCCCGCTTGCAGGTAATAAGCTCTATACCGATATAAAGGTTTGCGTGAATTAGCGAGATTCAGGATTCAGGCGAATTGACCAGATTTTTTTCCGTCTAAGCTTCATTTTCTGTAATTCATACAACAATTTTTCATGCTAAACTCTATCAACTCGACATTGACTGGTAGTCGATGAAACAGAGATATACTTTTTTCTGGTGATCGAGGCATTTTTACTTTACTTTACTTTACTTAATCAGTAGACCCATTTGTACCTTTCGGTGTTGGGCCGTTTAAAATACAATTCATTACATTACACTATTTGACAGTCTTCAGAGGTGTCCTAGCTCTTAACGAACTTTCTCCATTCCTTCCTATTGGATGCCATCTGTGTTGCTACCTGCCAAGTCTTACCCTTACTCTGTAGTATCTGCGAGATGTCACTGTTCCATTCTTTAATGGGTCTTCCTCTTCTGTTCTTCCCTATTGGTTTGGCGTCCCACACTCTTTTAACTTGTCTATTATTGTCCATCCGGGTTAGATGTCCGAACCATGCCAATTTTTTCTCTTTGATTGACTCGAGTATCGGTTTGATTTTGAGTCTTTCTCTTATTTCTTCGTTTCTGATTCTATCAGTTCTTTTTACTCCTATCGTTCTTCTGAGGTATTTCATCTCTGCTGCCTGAATTCTGCTCTGATGTCTTTTGTTTAATATCCAATTTTCTGCTCCATATGTCACTGTAGGTCTATATATTGTTTTGTATATTGTCATCTTGGTCTTTGTTGATATTTCTTTGTTATTAAGGAATCCTCTATTTAGTGCTTGGAATAGTTTTCCTGTGTTTTCCATTCTGTTGTTAAGATCATCCTCGATGTCTCCTTTGTTGTTGATTACTGTTCCTAAGTATTTGTATGAATTTGTCTGTATTATTTTTTGTTGGTCTATCATTACTTCTATTTGATCTTCCGTCCCTTGTTTCCTTGATATTTTCATTATTTGAGTCTTCTCTTTGTTTACGTTTAAGTTGTATTTGCTTGCTTCTAGGTTCCATTTCTCTAAGTTGTATTTCAGTTTTTCTGCAGTTTCCGCAATTAATACTATGTCGTCTGCAAATATACACATCTCAGCATTTATCATTTGCATTCTGTTCCAACCGATGCAGTATTTCTTGAATATTTTCTTACATTCTTTCACTATCTCATCTATTACATTTATGAATAGTACTGGGCTGAGACTTCCCCCTTGTCTAACTCCTTGGGTTGTTTCAAATGGTTCTGACTGTATATTTAACATTCTTATTGTATTTGTTGTTTTCATGTATATACTCTTTGTTGCTTCTATCAGTTCTTCACTTACTTGTTTCTTCTTTAGGCTTTCCCATATATCTTTTCTTTTGACTGAGTCGAATGCTTTTTCCATGTCTATAAAGCTCAGATGTATTTCTTTATTTTTCTTTAAGGCTTTTTCTATTATTTGTTGCATGGTGAATATATGGTCTTGTGTGTTGTGTCCTTTCCTGAATCCACTTTGTACATCCTCTAATTTATGTTCTATTTCTTTTCTAATTTTCCTTTCTATTATGGTTTCGTATATTTTTGCTGCTACACATAGTAGTGATATACCTCTATAGTTCCTACAGTCTCTTGTGTTTCCTTTCTTGTATATAGGTATAATTACTGCATTTGTCCATTCTCTGGGTATTACTTTTCTCTTCCATATTAGGTTATATATGTATAACAATTTTTCTTTTGCTTTTACTCCTATATATTTCATCATTTCTGGTGCTACTTCATCGCTTCCTGGTGCTTTTCCAATCTTTATCTTTCTTATTGCTTCTTCCAGTTCTTCTTTTTCTATAGTTTCTGTATTTTCCGTGTTTCTCATGGATACTCTCCTGTTGTGGCTTTCTTTCTCCATTGTATTCGCTTGATTTCCATTCAGTATCAGCTGAAAATGTTCCCTCCATCTTTCCATTATTGTCTTATCGTCGTTTAATATTGTTCCTTCCTTGTTCATTATTTGTTTCAGTTTCGTTTCTTTGTTGCTTCTTAGGTTTTTCAGTGTTCTGTAAAATAATTTTACGTTTTCTGTGCTGTTTTCTTCCATTTTTTCCCCGAATTTTTCCCAACTTTTCTTTTTCTCTTTCTTAACTATCTCTTTAACTTTTGTTCTTTGTCTCTTATAATTTTCATATTTTTGTTGTGTTTTGTCTTGGATGTATTCTTTCCATAATTTCTTCTTTTCTTTTATTTCTCTTTTCACTTCATCGTTCCACCAAGATGTTCGTTTTCCTCTGTTGTTATTTCTTGTGGTTCCACATATTGATTTAGCTGTTTTTTTAGAGTGTTTTTAATGAGTGTTTAAATCGCAAACAACGCCTCTCTTGTTCCCAAGTCTTTTATAAATCCAAACTGAGAGTCACTTATGACTATCTCACATTTTTTATAAATTCGATTCTGTATGATATTTAAGAATATTTTAGTGACTCATTAAACTAATATAGCTATAAACTGTAAGTTAAGCTATTCCTTTGGTATTACGACACTTTCATATATTGAAAGTTAAAACGAGGTGTTTAATTTTATGTTATTATCATTAAATGATTATTAGTTCATATGAACTTTAATTACATGAAACAGGTGGCGAAAGATTCAGAAACTGGGCTTGATAACGTTAAAATACGTGTTTAGTCTTTCTTTTTTGGACTCCGAAGACGTAGGCGATTGTTTTGCGATTGATATTGGAACAATCTTACCTAGACAATCAGCAGTTCAAAAATTTGCAGTACGTGTTTAGTCGTTCTTTTTCGGACTCCGAAGACGTAGACGATTGTTTTGCGATTGATATTGGAGCAATTTTTTGTTGGGGAACTACATTGCTGACGACGCCAAATTTCCACCTACCTACCATGTGGGCCGACAATAGTACGTCTCTACGAAGAATGACGAATACATGCGAGAGATTTCATTCAAAATTCAATTCTTTATTTTATACTTGCCATCTGAACATTTTCCAATTTTTGCAGGTTCTGAAAAATGTTCAAATACATACCTATATTACAGTAAGAAGTAGTATTAATCTTAAAAGAGTATATCGAAAACAAATACGTCTTAAAAGAACTTTCATTGAACATCAAATACGTTGGAAAAACGTATAACTGCTTCTAAGTTTGTAAAAAATATATCAAGAAGGCATCAACCTGTATAGTCTTTAAGTTGCAGTTTCTTTAATAAATAAATTGTTTACATCTACATTTCTAATTTCTGGTGTATATTATACCTCTGTTCCTTAAAATCTAAGTTTCAGAAGGTGAATCAATTTTTGGGAATTTCGCAATGGGCAGGAGCCAGTACACATATCGGTTTGGGAGCCAATTCGTGTAGGATTAAAGTGGTTTTATAGAGTTCGGGAGCCAGTTAAGGTGCGCTAAGCGAATTGCCAGACTCGATATAAATAAACGAAAAAAGGATCTCTTACTATCGCCATTAATTAAAAACGAACAGTGAACAACTTATCACAAAATTGTGAGTTTCTTGATCTTAACTAAACCACAAATATGCACTGTCTGAATGCATATTGATACAAATGATATTTGGCAACTGAGAAATAAAATCGGATAGTGGTTTTTTATAAATTAGGCCTAAGCTTATTAATTTTTGGGAAGCGGAAGTGAACTTTGGTTCGAAATATTTGTTCCCCTGTGAAAATAATACGCTTTAGAAGGCTTTTAACTAAAATCCATTGAAATTTTGAGAGGGATTATGGGTAATTAATACTTGAATAAAGTGGTTTAAAAGAAAATGTATTTGGTTATCGAATACTATAGCCCCAAGCATAATTTATTTCTAAAAGGGTCTTTTAAGTTTAAGGGTATTTTAAACACCTATACGTATTTAAAGTGATAAAAATTACTAATCCCAAGACAGTTAACAAAAAAATACATGCACTTAATAAAGAAATTCAACCTGCTACAAGATCACTATCAGAAGAATTTTACTGTCATCATTGCACTTGGTTATGTTTTAAAAGAGAAATCACATGCTCTGATTTTTCTGACGGGTATTCTTATGTTAAAGATGATTTCACGTAATTGAGTGAACCTTCTTCCAATGAAGTCGTCCTAGGAACGCAACTCAAAAATATTTACAATATCATTTTAAAGTTATCTACTTTAAAGTGTATATATAATATGGTGCCGATTCGATATGTGGTCTACGGCAGAGTTTCTAGTTCAGTATGCGGTCTACCGTCTGATATGCAATCTATCGAAATTTCGATATGCGGGAAACGTCACCTATCATCAAATACTGTTGAGACACTCACTAAAATTCTATATTTATATGTAGCACCAAAATAAAGTAACAAGTAGCTCAATGAAAATTCAAAACTTATTGGCTTCTTAAAGTAAATTTATATGACAAGATTTAATTAGAGGCATTTATACATATACATTTCTAACATCGTGCAGAAAAAAGATAAACTTATCTTCTACATTTCTGCGTAGCATTTTCCACGCAACATGATCCAAATGGGACTGCAAAGTGCTGACAGGAACACCTCTCATTTCTTCAAAATCGTAATTTTACCCTCCAACCAGGATTTTTCTATCCCTACCGTATGTGCTCCTGTTTGTGGGTCGACATAATCTTTCTGGTGGTTAACGGTTGAGTGCACGTAGCCTAATTGGTGCAATTTGCCGTATGCTGGCCATTCGTCTGAGTGATTTACTAACCCAGCCTCAACTTCTAATTTGTTTAAGTTTGTCATAATTTCCCTAGTTTGTTTTTGCATTCCTAATTGACCAGTTGTTGTTGAACATACAAGACAACCCAGAAGAAATGTGAAAAGATTTCAGAAATGCCATAGAAACCTCTGTAGAAAGAACCAGAACTGGAAAAAAGATCATCAAAAGAAATCACTGGATGACAGACAGAACGCTGCAACTTCTCGAAGAGCGAAGGAGAATCAAATCTCTCATATATCAAAACGACAGCAACAAAAACGAATTAGCAAGGCTAAATAGAGAAATTAAAAGAGCATGTAGGGATGATAAAAATAAACATATAAATGAAGAAGGCGAATAACTAGAGAGACATGCAAACCGGTATGAATCCCATGAGCTATATAACAAAGTCCGATATCTATCCAGGGAATTTAAACCAATCACAAAAACAATAATGGATTAAAACCAACATATTATAAATGACGAGAAAGGGATTGCGGAGGTATGGAGAAAATATTGTCAAAGTCTATATGCAGTTGATCCCCAGAATGCAAATCACGATGAGTTCACTGCAGAGAGAGAACCAAACATTCTTAAGTCAGAGGTAGAAAAGGCAATCAAAAAGTTGAAAAATAGAAAATCTCATGGCGCAGACCAGATCACCGCAGAAGTTTTAAAAGAGACTGGAGATGTCGGAGTAAATGTTATGCATATGATCTGCAAAAAGATTTGGGAAACTGGAGAGTGGCCCAACGACTGGACAACATCCACTTTCATCCCTATATTTAAAAAAGGAACTCCGCTAGATTGCAGCAACTACAGAACGGTAACCCTAATATCTCATACAAGCAAGGTTCTACTTCATGTAATACATGAAAGACTAAAAGCTTTTCTATTGCCTCATATATCAGAACAACAAGCGGGATTTGTCCCAGGACAAGGCAGATCCTTAATGTCAGACAGCTAATCGAAAAAACTCGTGAATTTAATACTTCTAAGCTTATGTGCTTTGTGGAGTACACAAAGGCCTTCGATAAACTCAAATGGCAGCAGCTGTGGTTCATACTAGCAAAAATGGGAGCACCCCACCACTTAGTTCAACTAATCAGAAGTCTATATGAAAATAAGTGCACAGTAAAAATAAACAACACCCGATCATTTCAGAACAGAGGCAGGTGTCAGGCAGGGATGCATAATCTCGCCAACTCTGTTTAATATCTACAGCGAACACATTATGCGAAAGGTACTAGACGGATGAAAGGGCGGAATATCAGTAGGAGGTCAAAAAATCAATAACTTGAGATATGCAGATGACACTTTAATAATCGCGGCAAATCAAGAAGAAATGGAAGACATAATGAGACGTCTGGAGAAAAAAAAACAAAACATATGGACTACAGCTAAATAGGAGTAAGACAAAGATCATGATAGTAGACAGAGCTCGTAATAATCTTCAACACATTAAAGAAATTGGGGACTTTGAAGTAGTAAATAGTTTCATATACCTGGGGTCACTAATAACAAATGACGGAGGGTGTGACAGAGAGATTCGTAGAAGGTTGACTATTGCTAGAAGAGCTATGATGAAACTGGTAGCAATTTGGAAAAAATCTAGCATAACAATACACACAAAACTAAGGCTGGTAAAGGCGCTCATTTTTCCCATAGCGACATATGCATCCGAAACGTGGACCTTAGAGAAAGCGGATAAAAATAAACTGGACGCTTTTGAAATGTGGGTATACCGCCGCATGTTGAGAATATCCTGGATTGATCATCGCACTAACGTATCGATATTAGAACAACTTAAAGTAAAGGATAGATTGCTTAAACAAATACAACAGAGATATTTGCAGTATTTTGGACACATTGCTAGAAGAACAGGTACGATGGAAAAACTAATAGTCGAGGGTAGAGTTGAAGGAAAGAGACCTAGGGAAAGATCTCCAAGCCGTTGGGTAGATCAAACAAAAATACTGATTAACCAAGGGTTACATGAAGCCGAATAACTAGCCCAGCATAGAGAAGGATGGAGAGAAATCGTGAAAAAACTGTAAAGGCCTGATGGTGTCACCACATCCCAAAAGGGATTAGGACTGAGGAGGAGAAATTGACCAGTAATGAGTTTGTAACAGTTTCTTTAATTTGTCTTTGTACTTATTTTAGGAAGACGTAGACTGCATTCCGAATCAGCTAAACAGCCGTAGATTGCGTATTAGACGGTAGACCGCATACCGAACCAGCACCAATAATATGTATCTGAATTGTCAATATAAATGAGTCAGATAAAATTAAATTAAAAAATTGTTTACCAAGTATTAACAAAACATAAACATCGCTCACATCTTATGGACAATGTAATGCCATTCAAATTGAATAAAATTTACATGAATAGATTAGTCTCCAAATTACAATCACAGAATTTTGATTAATAACGACGTAAATTGATATAAATAAATCTGAAATCAAATGGGTATATATACGTGAGTTAGAAAAAGAAAACAGATTTAGTGAATCGGCAGTTCATAAATCTTTCAGCAGGTATTAAGGCAAAGAACCATTACCAAAGTACATAGTTACCCTAATCGGCTTAGCTGACGCTAGGTTAAGCTGTTTTCAATAGCGACTAGACTAATAGTATTTATGAATGACAGATTTATGGACTTCAAAGTGATTTCCATAACCTTAATTACTATTTACGCCGTTATTAATCAAAATTCAGTGTTGGCGCAATGATATGAAATGATTGTAATTTTGAGACGAATTTATTCATGTAAATTTTATTGCATTTAAGCGCCATTACACTTTTCATAAGATGTGTTTAATTTATTATTGTTTCGTATTTTGAAAGCGATTTCTGAAGTGGGATCGAATCGTTAAAATAAATTATATATAACTTATTTAAAAATTAGTGGCTTATTTCCAATAAGAATAGTAAATTATGAAAAAATATCATCTATTCGAATATGAAAAAATAATTTTTCCTCGAGCAATACGAAAAAAGTCATTCAAATTGTTTATAAGCAAAAAGTCGCAAAGTTTTTGTTTCATAAATGTATTTAGAAGGTCTTTATAATATATAGATGGTTCAAAATTCATGAACTTTTAAAATACAAATTTAATTGCATTAATTTAGTTAATTTAACTTATTTATTGTGAATACTCTACAATATCTCCCTATCTTGTTTTAAACTCTTTAATTATGCGACTTTATACAAACATATTTGATACATTTAAATATTTAAGGTAGCCAAAAGGGAAGAAATATTAGATGAAATCGAAGAAAAGCTTGTGCCTCCGAAATCTTTCTTCGATGTATCGGAACCAGCAGTGGAAGATAAATACAAACTACCAGCCGCTATGTGGGAACAAGTTATCGACAAAGCTCCAGCTAGAAAAATAATGGAACTTTTACTTCAAGCTTATCCGTTAGCTGTTGTTAAGAAGTAAGTAGATTTTTTTTTGTTTTCACTGTAATAGTTTAGGCTAAAGCCCCTTCCGTCTGCAAATTTAGGTGCCTTTCTTGATTTGTTTTAAACTATTTTGCTAATAGCAAAAAAGTGCTGTTTGTTTTTTTTTTGTAGAATGACTCTCTTTTGTTTCCATTTTTTTCTATAGATTCATAATTTTCTGGCATACTTTGGACATTGAGCTCATTTCTTATTTTTTCATTGCTGCGTAATCTGTCGCATTTTTTGCAACCTTTAAATGTTCTTAGAAATATTATTTCCTAAGCTTTAATTATGCTGTTGTGTTTTTTCGTACTTCAATACTAGACTGGGTTTTTTGTAAACTCCGTTTTCGTTTCTTTCTGAACTTTGTTTATTGTTCCGAAGTCCACTTAGAGTTTATTCCTAAGTATAATTTGGAGAAATATGCAGAGAGAGAGAGAGACAGAGAGCGAGCGAGAGAGAGAGAGAGACAGAGAGAAATATCGTTTGCTCCAGATTTGTGTCCTTTCAATTTTTTAGTTGTTTTGATCATTTCTTTCCCTCTTGGATTGGAGTTTTTTTCCTTCTTCTTATACGTAAATTTCTAATATTTGTTCGCTTATTATCTTCCCTCTCTGTTTTTTTTTTCGTCTTCTTTTTGTGTAGACATGATTATCTGTTTTTCAATGTGCCTCCAGTAAGTTATCGTTCCATTGTTTTCTGATCGTTTTCCTATTGGGGAACATTCTCCCGCCGTCTTTACTGTTCTATTGGTTGTCATTCAGCTTATTGTTATCGTTATCCTACTCTTCTATTTCGAACCCAATCGAACCTTGATGTTCTCCACCTTGCATCTCCGTCGTATATCTGTACTTTTAGCTCTGTCGGTTTTCACCTCTGCTGTATCTAGCATTCTTTTGTCATCTCTGTGTCCGGTCATGTTTCTGCCGCGTATGTCATTACTGATCTGGTAACTGTTGTTATTACACTACCTGGGGCAATTGAGGGTGGATCGAGTAACTCTGCGGTTACCACAGCAGGTACCAAGCTTGGATAAAATGTGGAGGGTGATTGGCAAGGTTTGCAATCTACCAATATAAAAAACGAATAAGAAACAATGTGAAGCCTCTATCATGTGCCTTTCTTTAATGTTCGATTCTTCATGTTCTACTATGCGTTGAGTACCAAAGGATCATGTAAAATTTAATTTAATTTTTTAAAAGTTCTAATAAATAGTTCGTAGGGAAGTATAATAGTATTATGAGTAAATGTTAATTTGTGTCATATATAAACGAATATACACGTCCAGCAAGTAGAATTTATCCGGATCATTTATTTGGCAAATGTTCTTCAAATTTTGAGAATATTATTACATCTTATATTTTTAGATACCATTCACCCATACGACTCAGTATTAATAATTTTAGCAACATAAATATAAATGGCACGCAATCCAAAATGTTTCAGTATTTTATCAACTATACAAAACTAAAGTCATATTTAGAACAAGAAATTTGGTTTTTGTAGAAACTACAAATTTATATAAACTTAAATACCAACAAAATAAAAATTAAACAAAAAGAAAAATATAAAAACCATGGATAACACCACCGTTACTTAAATCAATACATAAAAAAAATAATTTATTTAAATCATTAAAAACTCCTCCCGATGATAAACGTTTACAGAATAGATATAAAATAATTAAAAATAATGTAGCAATATTCAACAAGCTAAAAAAGCTTACGCAGAAGAGCCAATAAATGCTAAAAAAATTATGTCACAAAACTTATGAAGTTCTGTGGAAAAACAGCTTCAAAAACAAATATAAACTGATAAAAACACAAAATGGTGAAATAATAACTAACAGACATATCAAATGAATTTGTAATAATATACATATATATATATATACATATATATGTATATATACTATAAATATGGCATTTAACAATGGATTGAAGACAAAACAACACAGTTCTATGAAGAATTGATTAATGGGCAATAGCAATAAATAATAAATATCTAAATAGGCTTTGATTACCAACTGCAACATTTTTTTAATTCACTGCAGTTAATATCATGTACTCACATTGTAAGGAAATATTTTGCCTACCTCTTAGGCTTAACTCAGACGTACCACTTTCCGACCACATTAGAACCACAAAAAAGTGGTTGTGTGTTGAGAGTATACAATTTGTATGAAATATCGTGGTAGCACTCAGACGGACGACAGACTGTGGTCGGTATCAACAACTGTCGTCGTCGGTGGGTGATACCGTCCACAAAACTATCGCAGATGCTGCCCATCCTGCGCTCACACGGGCAATTCACCGACCACAAGCCGACCACAGGCACGGCATCCCCACCAGCACAGCGACTCCCTAGCCAAAGCGTCAATCTCTTTTCTATGCGTGAAGCATAAAGTCGTGCTGGTGGTGATTGTTAAATATTTGTTAAATAGAAATTTTAAATGTTATTAGAAAAACTCTTTTCTGAACCCATGCAGACCTACAATGTTAGAGATAGAGGTTTCGATGGTTACCACGGGTATGGTTACAATACGACTAATACATATCAGGAGAGATCACAGCTGTCTCCCGAAGACCGCTATGGTATCCAAACTGACCGACCTGAGATCCGGCATTTCGAGATACGATCGCCAAGAGTTCAACAGGAATGTTCCCAAGGAAGTAGTCTTCAAGCATCACTATCTCCAACAGAACCGGAGCTTTTGCTACATGAGAATCCAGGACAAGCTTTGTCGTTAAGTCAACCGGAGTTTTTACCACTTTCCCAGGAGTCGCTTTTATCTCAAATTTTTGATTGATCATGTTTATTGTGTAAATATTTCAATAAACATTAAATAATAAAATGGTTTTACTGACATTAGAGCGATTGCGAGGCGTTTGTCAGGAGGAATACTTGTCCTTATGGATGTATCTTCTCGTTTTAAATTATCCTTTAACTCTGTTATTATAACAAATAATCGAAAGTACTTTTGCTAATTCGAAACTAATTAAAAAATTTGTCATCATACAGTCTTAAATGATGATAAAGTTGTTGAAATCGACTTTCCTCTTTATTTTCGATGATAGGATGAACCCAAGACAATCTATTACGACGACGCCGTCTTTTTTGGCGCACTAAAAGCTACAACAATGCTTCTTCAAAATTCATAGCTGTACTGTGTGATTTGTGTGGTTCATTTGTGGTTGATTTGTGGTTCATTCGACCACAGCACGTCCACAAAATTGTTGACGGACAGTGGTCGTTTTGATCGACAAGTCAACCACCGTACGACCACTGTTTTGTTGGTGGAAAGTGGTACGTCTGAGTTAAGCCTTAGAGTATAATTATAGGGGGTTCGAAAACTGGGGACAGAAACTACTGGGAATGGAGATAGGGCAAGCAAAATAAACGATACTGTCCGAACGGCACTCGGGGCTTAATTGGAGAGCTGGGCGTGGAGAAGTAAATGACAATTGGGTTAAATTGGGGCAACTACAAAAAATGAAACAAAGGGGTATTAACCTGAATCTCTTTTGAAATCATTATTAAACATAAAAAATATATCTATTCAAATTAAATTAAAAAAAATTGTTAGAGAGTTAGTCAAGATAAACAAACAAAATGGTTTACAAAAAATTAAACAATTATTGTGTCTCACCACAAACAGTTACAAAAATAATAAAGAAAAAGTTGCATGTGTCCTATTCATTTACAAACTCGGGAGATGCTACAAAACTTACAAAAAATTGTTACTGCATGGAGGTTGACCTTTAAAAAAAAAGCAAACTAATGTCAAATATGATTAGATAGTACAATATTAATTATTACAAATTCTTTTTGTTATGAAAGCAAATTATTATTATTAAAAAAATGTCTTTACTTTAAATTTTAACACAAAAAAGTTAAACACACTGGGGTTTTACACAAAAATTCTGGGGATAGAAACCAAACTTCGCTGGAACTCAAACTCTGTACCACTCGAACAAATTCATCTCCACTGTGATAGGATAAGACAAAATTGGAAATTGGGCATGAAACACAAACTTTGGAGCTCTGCTTCTTAAAAAGACTGGAACATTGTGGGTATATTTCAAATCCTCACTTTAACTGTAACTATTAAATGAACACTTAACTGCCACTAAACTTATTTTCCATAACGTAAGACGAAGAACAAAGGATATTACAAATTTGATGAAAAAAATGGACAAACGCTAAAGTCAACCACTTACGATAACGACCTTAGCGAGAGTGATTAAATAATCTTTTAAATTCATTCGCTTAACTTAACATAAACAAAACATATAAACTGGAATATTTATTTGAAACGCAGAATATCCTTAAAGAGGCTTCGATCAAAGAATACCGACAAAATACGCATCTTGTGAAATATAAACAAACTATAAAATGGTTTACATTAACTTCGGCGACGTAAAGATGAATTGGAAGAATTCGGTGTTTTAATACGTACGAATGGGAAATGAAATACACTAAAATATTCTTCGATTGCTTTAGCAAATACGAGGGGATTTCAATACATATCCAAAGAATTTTCAAATGCTATAACATTTGTGTCACATGGCTAGATTAAAATTAAAATTAATGCATTTTTGAAAGAGCTTATATTATGTAACTAACTATTTATATTTATACACTTGAATATTTTTTTATTTGAATATATTTTTTTAAGTCTCACACGCAAGGGGTGCTTCTTTTATAGTAGCTCTACTTCAGTGAGTTTTTATTTTTATGTGATAACCTTCATACGTACATGCCAAATATATAAAGTTAAAATAAACAATTTATATGAAATAACAAAAAAAGAATAAGCCACAATTAAAGGTTAAAATACGTTTATTGACGTTTCAATTTCCACTTCGGAAATCGTTCTCAAAATACAAACATTAGTAAATTAAACAAATTTTGTTTTTGTTACTTAGTGAAAAATTCTTCTAATAATTTAATTTTATCTGACTCATATTATTACTGTTATATGTTACCCATATTGAAAGAGGAAGTTATTAAAAGGAAAATACCAGTATTGGTAAGTCAGTAACATATATAGAGAGTACATCATTTATGTTTTTTAAATAACAAACATATAAAATCAGAGTTTGGTGTTTATTGAAGGTAAACTAAATGCACGATCAAATACTTACCATGTCGGGATAGTATTATGAGGTTTTTTCTGGTTTTTCCCTCATAATTTACTATGGAATCACTAACAGGAGAATTTTACTGTCATTATGGCATGTATATGTCTTTTTAAAGACGAATTACATGTTATGATCTTTTCTGACGGATATTCTCAAGTTAAAGTTGATTTCATGTAATCGAATGAACTATCTTATAAGGAAAGTCGTCCCAGGAACGCAACTCAACAATATTGGCAATATCATTTTAAAGTCGTCTACTTTAAAATGTATAAGGTATGTCTGAATTGTCAATATAGATGAGTCAGATAAAATTAAATTATTAGAAGAATTTTTCACTAATTAACAAAAAACAAAATTTGTTTAATTTACTAATGTTTGTATTTTGAGAACAATTTCCGAAGTGGAAATTGAAACGTCAATAAACGTATTTTAACCTTTAATTGTGGCTTATTCTCATTTAAATAGTAATTAATTTAAAATTCCACAAGAAAATAGCTTCAGAACAATATTAACAAAAAAAGAAAAACAATATTTTTAATAATAAGATAATATTTTTGTTTAGATATGTTAAATATTTGGGAGATTACAAAGAACAAATAGCTCAACGAATGCAACGAAGACATGAAAATGTTGTCAGTCAAATGAAGAAGGAACTGAGAAAAGAGGGTGAAAAAATGAAGCTGACGGCAGAGGTAACTATTTATTTTTCTGTTAAATGTTAATAAAGAGAAAACTTATATAAAAAAATAAATATATAACTTACTCACAATCTATTAATTAAATTTTGATCGACCGATTTTGAACTCATCTTAAAACTTTGCGGTTCATCGTCAGGTCTCCGGAAAGTTTCCTTAAATGCTAAAAATTACAAATTATATCTATTATTGTTCTGCCAGGTACACTATTGAATTATGCCAATATTATGTATGCATGGTAAGGTTCTAACCACGTGGGTTGTACCATTTTGAAATCAATGATTGACTTGAGGATCGTGGGGAAGTCACTACAATCATAGAGATCACTACCCCGACTAGCTCTTCTCACAGGTAGTTCGGCTAATCCCTAAGACAAATATTGATAGCAAAAACGATCACAAGGGAGATCAAAGCGTAACACAAAAAATTTATAAAAGCATTTTATTTATTAATAAATAGACTTGCCTCTATGTTACGTCAATTCCTGTACAAAGTGGCTGAAGGCCTGAAAAGGAGACTGAACAAACAAAGATAAAAAAGTGGCTAACGGCCTAAATGATTAAAAAAATGTCCTAATGAAACACTTAACTTGCCGTGCTGTTTTCTATCTAGGGGTGCTGCATTACACTCTTAGTTTTGTATTCCATTGGATGTGGAATGGACCTGGTGTTGGATTATTTGTACTCCATGGATCTAGAATCGAGCCTGATGGAATCCATTTATTTCTATTCACTTTTTATTCCAGCACGAGACACAAGTTTCAGTAAAAAATAAAACATGTAGATCTAAAAGTAGTAGTAGGGATATTAGGCAAGTAGTAAGGATATCGATACGAAAATTAATTGAGATAGGATATATGGATATTGAAATGATGAGATACCAAGGTTATCCAAAAGTTAGTAGACAAAACAGATATTAAAAAGTAGAAGTTGAGCACCAATTATTTTGGTTTTCAGGATAAAAACATAACAGTCAACAAAAACAAAGGGTCGTTATATTAATATAAATTATTTAACAATAAAAAAGAGAGAAAAATTGATCGAAAATTAGGAAAATGTAAAATAAAGAAGCCATTACGTTATATAAAAGGTAACAACATAGTTTGAAAGAGTATATAAATTGTAATTACATTCCGATACAAGAAATGTAGTTATATAGGTGCATAGTAAACACTCAATTATGTTAGGCTATTGTCTGAGGATCATCAGCTTTATTGGACATTGAAAATTGTGAAATGTTTCTTGAGGAGAAAGTTAGGAAACAATCTGAAATAGGAAAAGCTATTTACATAATTTTTTACAAACTTACTGTAAGTGATGTTATGTTTATTAAAGGTATTTTTATTTATTGTGAAGATATATTATGAAAATGTGTGTTATTTACTTATTTATTGGAAAATTTTTGTTCAATGTAAGTAATGTATCTGTATCTGTAGAGTAAGGAGGGCGAGTTAAGTTTCACAGCACTTAGGCCACAATTGACCCATTGTGCATCCTCCCAGGGAGCTGTCACCCTTAGCTCATTGTCCATCTTGCCATTTCTAGGAAGGTGGACAAGTCACCAGGAGACATCTCTCTTATGTGGGCCGGTGTGGGCCAGGACTCGCCGAATGCTTACATAGGACAATTCACATAGGACATGCTGTACAGTTTCGTCTTCTCGTTTACACTTCCTACATAGAGGGGTGTCTGCTAGCCCCAGTGTGTGGAGGTGTTTGCTTAGTTGACAATGACCAGTTAAAAAACCAACTGTCAAACGTAGGTTTTCCTGGTCATTCCCAAGTATTTATTTGATGTTGACTCTTCAAGGTTACTTAGTATTACCCTGGCGAGTTTACATCCTTGCCCTTCTTCCCATCTTTTTACGGTTTGCGTATGGGAGTGACATTTGACAATTTACGCGATTGTTGTAGTTGACCAATCAAAAAGATCCCCAGGTCCTAAGAGTCTTAGGCCTGCCGCCTTCCTAGATAATTGGTCAGCAGTGCGGTTGCCTTTATTCCTATTGTGTCTTTTAACCCACCTCAGGATGATGGTATTACCATCCGAAGCTTGAGTTAGTGAGTCGTGACACTCCATTACTAACCCTGATGCGACAAGTGGTCTGTTCAAGGTTAGTAGCAGTTGTCTGCTATCTGTGCAGATTATTATAGTTTTCCCTGCCATACCTTTTTAAGTTATCTCTTTTGCGGCTATGGGGATACCAGTCAGTTCTGTCTGAACTACGCTGGCATTTTTGCCCATACCCCACTTTATTCTTAGGTTCAGTGATCTAGAGTATATCCCGCATTCTGAGCCTTCTTTCATTTTGGAGTCATCGGTGTATATGCAATAGGCATTTGCCACGTTTGTCTCCCTATACTGTCTTGTTTCGATTTTATAGGGTTTGTTAAAGACAAACTTTGCTTCAATTGAGTCTGCAGCCTGCCTGTAGCAGTGGTAATGCATCCGGCTCTCCCCGCCAGAAACGAGTTTTTAATTGTCCCATTGCTACATCAAGGTTTGCACCAGCTGAGCGCAGTCGCATCATTGTCACTAGCGCCACCTCTTTGACATATATATCTAGAGGCGTGATGCCAATGATCAACTCCATTGCAGCAGTTTATGTTGTTTTCATGGCACCTGTTACATTTATGCAAGCCATCCGCTGAATATGGTTTAGTTTGTTAATCGCTGTTGCCTGTAGCACTTTTGGTACCCAAGAAATAGCTCCGTAAGTTAGCATTGGCCTAATGACAGCAGTGTAGACCCAGGCGATCACCCTGGGCGTAACGCCCCAGGTGCGTCCGACCGTTCGTCGACACTGCCCATAGGCAATATATGCTCTTTTAGCTCTAGCATCTAAGTGTGAGTTCCATGTTAACTTCCCGTCAAGGGTAATACCAAGGTACTTCACCTTGTCAGAAAAATTTAGACTGTAGTTTAGAATCCTTGGGGGTATTAAGCCCATGATTCTTCTTTTCCTGGTAAAGAGGACCATCTCTGTTTTCTTAGGAATTATAGATAGTGAG
This sequence comes from Diabrotica undecimpunctata, assembly GCF_040954645.1. Taxonomy (NCBI): domain Eukaryota; kingdom Metazoa; phylum Arthropoda; class Insecta; order Coleoptera; family Chrysomelidae; genus Diabrotica; species Diabrotica undecimpunctata. Next base: position 51,016,744 of record NC_092810.1, on the reverse strand, counting down.
TGTTCCTTGCACCATCTTTCTATTAGTCAGAGAGTAACTTGTGATCTCTCACATAGTGTGTTGTCAAACTTATTGCTTTGCAGGACAGCAATATCGTCTGCATAGGCTATTGTGTAGAAACCGTTACTGCTGAGCTGGTCAACCAGGGTATCTGGTAAGTAATGTAATATGGCAAGCTGAGTAGAACTACTCCGGATGTTGTCCAGAGTGGTTTTGTATGAAAAAATATTGTGGAGTCAACAATTTTAGTCTTTGGTGGTTAGTAACAAAACAACAACCTCACAATTTTGTAATTTTTAGAATTTAGTTAACTTTTTCAGAGACCTGACGATAAACAGTAAAGTTTATTTATATATTTTCCAAAACCGGTCATCTAAGGTACAATAAATTGACTAAGTCTGATATTTATTTCTTTAACCTTGTTGAAAAGGAGCCACATTGTGCAATCCACTTATCATTTTAATATTAAAAATTATTTTTTCTAAAGGAGGTATAATAGTAGAATATTATTTATAAAGGTGAAATAATACAAAAAATAACTTTGATAAACTGTCAATATTTCGATTTATTTTATTTTATTTAAATTAATGATAATTGCATTTATGTGTTGGTACTTTAGGAAGCCGAGAGAGCTTGTGATAACGCCATGGCGGTATTAGCGGCAGTTAAAGAACAATATTTAAGGAAATTAACCGAAGAAAGGAGACAAGAGAAAGAAGGAAAAGAAGATTTACCAGAACATTCTCAGTTATACGAGAAAATGAAAGAGGCTATGTATGACACCCAAAAGAAAGTTGAGGTAAAGTAAATTTGGCTACATGTATTAAATATAAACTATCGCTCATTGGATATAGCCTTCCTCCTGTTTTTCCTATGCCTATATCATCGAGTTAGAATCTCTGGAGAGGTTATCACGTGACTAAAAACGACCACACTTCGGCCATATTGTTTTGACACATTTGACAGATCGTATATGTTTGTGATAATAATAATATATTGTGATAGTGCATAATAATGGTTTCTTGTTCTCAACGTAGTTGCAGTGGCAGAAGCAATGTTAATAAAAAATCTTCAGGAATAACGTTCTACAGGTTAGTATACAAATATGTAAACAAAGTAATGGCCCGTACTTCAGAGAATAAATTAATAGTATCTAACTGTATTAATTTATCTTTATGTATAATATATCGTGTTTTTAGTGTTTACCGAAGGATAAATAAATCATAGTTTATTAAAAATGTATTGCACTTTGTAGATTATGATTAAATCTTCTGAATAACTAGTCATATTTTTATAGTAGTTTTAATATTATTGAGTCCGGCCATGATCCCACCGCCATATTGGTATCACCGTTAGCCACGCCTACCTACGCCGTTTTTAATACACAGGTTAATATGCTCATAGCTTCTACATAGATTCTAACTCGATGACCTATATCATGGTGATTTTGCGCTAGCGTGTTTTTTCAAATTATCTTTTCATCTCCTTTGGGGTCTCCCTCTTTTCCATTCGTATTTATATGGTATCCAGTGTACAAGTAGCTTATTGCATTTCTCGCGTTTTTGCTTTAGGGTATGTTGAGCAAATTTCCATTTAAGTTTTAAGTTATACAACTATTTGACCGTTGTCTGATCCATATATCCATGGATCTTTCTGTTTTTGCTACTTTTTTCATGATTTTGCTTGTAAACGTGCAAATTTGATCGCCATATATGAGGACAGAAAGCATACATTGATTCAATACTTTTGTCTTTAGGTGTTGTAGATATTTTTTGTTCTGTAGTATATTGGACAATTTTCCGAATAATGCTCACGACACATTTATTCTTTTTTTTATTTCTTCGGTCAGATTTATTCAATTTAATTTAATGATATATCCCTAATATATCTTCTTACTTGCTATATTATGCTTGTTTAAGCCGCTGCAATTATTAATTCTTCCTATTGATTGGTGATTGTTTTTTTATTATATTTTATCTTTAATTACGTCTTCGTCGATTATGTTTATGTTTGTCCAGTTGTCCACTGCAAAACTGTAATGCAGTTTGTTATTATTAGTTAAATGTTATTTTAAAATTATTATATATATATATATATATCTCTAGTGTTAGGGCAAAAGGACTTAAGTCAGTAAATGGAATATTGCAGAAAATTTTTTTAAAGATTTGATGAAACATGCTAAATCTATTTTTATCCTAATTAAATATTTTGTCAGCACGTATGGGTCAAAAATAGCTTATTTACAATACATACTAGGGTTTAATATAAAATATTGTAAAATAATAAAGTTTGATCTGACTTAAGTCCTTTGGATCACAGAATAAAATACTTAAGTTTTTTTGACCAGATATTTTAATCATATTAAATACACAAGTTTACATTTTAATAAAAGTAATATTTAGTTTTTAAATTATAATATAACTAATAACTATGATGAAGTTATTCGTCATCAGAAACAAACTCCTCTAAACCTGGGTCCTTATCGTTCATACTTGTAGTTGGCAGTTCTTGATAAAAATTTTTGTATACTTCTGGTACGAGCGGTAAGAGATCTAGAAGATGTTGCTTTTTTTCAAGAGCTATAGGTATTAACCCATCATACTTTTTCTTTAGTTCTATTGCACTTTATCGACATCTCCTAGTGAAATTAATTTCCATAAAATTTTCTGACTCTTCCAGAGAACTCTTATAAAATATTGTAGCATATTTTTTTCTGTATTGCAGCCAACGACATTTCTGCAATTTGAACAACTCTCCATCAACATTTTTTTGCTTCTTTACAAACGTTGTCCTTAATAAAGCAGCAAAATCATAGAAGTCATCTGAAGTTAATTCATTGACCTTAAATGGACGTTTTTTGTTTGTGCGTCTAATGAGAGTTGCCCAATCATGAGGATGAGCAATTTTTATTCCCGATTTTTTTTTTCTGTTTTTTAATAAGGGAATGGTCAACATCGCATTCCATGTGTGAATGCCCAGAGATCATAAATTTATGGTTGATCTAATTAATTGAGCTTTTCATTTGCATGACTGACATGAACATGGCAGCTACGTGGAAATTTTTATTCTGTCCTGCACATGTATCTGAGTAAAAGGTTATTTTAGTGACTTCAGGTGGCAGGTTCATTATTTTCTTGAAAAGACAAGAAGCAATCTCATTTGTACCACGGTGAGCGATTGATTCATGCCAAATATAACAGGAAGCTGCTCCTGAAGCACAGTTATGTACAGTTAAATTGTAAGTCCAGTACTTTCTCTTATAAAAAGAAACAGAAGTTTCCAAAAACGGCGTTGGCAGGTACTGCTGAAGATCAAAAGTGTAACAGCCAAATGAGGTATCTTGCTTGGCCTTCTCTTTATCCAACTTCTTACATTTATAAGCTAAGTGTGCATCAAGGTGGTGTGTTGTTTGAGAGATCATCAACTGGCTCATTTCTTCCGTATCTATAGTAACAGCGATTCTCATGCTTAATTCTTCACAGGTATGACAGACGTCTGTTTTAGGAGGGACCTTAAACTTAAGATTAAGTTTATGAAATTCTCTTTCATATATATTTCTTCCTACTGGGTTTTGTCACATCTCTAAGTAAAGTTGGTACATTCGTCAAATTAAGATCTGAGTTTAGATACTGTTTATTATTGACCCGCCTCGTGTAATGGCTCTCATATTTAGGAAATGAATTTATATGAGCAATAACTTCTTGTAACCTGGCGTCAGAAGTTTTGTTAGTAGGTGTGTGTTTTCCTCTGTTATCTTGCATGTACATTCCGGTTACACTATTCGATTTGTTTCTCAGGGTACTTTGTATAAATTTATCAGTTTCATCCAAAGTTAATTGGAAACATTGTTTACAGGTCCTACACCGCTGTCTATTTATTTGGAAAAAATAGGCGAAAGTTATGTTTTTTTCCTTTGAACTTCCTTCCTTTTTTTCTACGTGTTTCAACTTCGGCTGACGTGATGCAGTTTGCTATAAAATATTGCCTCTTTTCATAACTTCCTAGTCCCCAATATTCTTTAAAAATGTCACTTCTCAGTTCTTCAGATAACCTTTCCTTGCATTTTAATTTGCAGTTTTTTAAGTCTTTCATTACGCGCTTTCTTTGAACTTTTCCCTGTGCTGTAGCATATTTCTGACTCAAATGTCGTTTTAAAGTTCTCTCTTTCCTTAGTTTTCTGGAGTATTTCTTTAATACTTGTGGTACCTGTTGACATACGACAGTTTCTTTATTGTGGATGTTATTTACTTCAGAAGAGTTTAGTTCACACGTCTTTAACTGTATACTTTCAGCGGTTATATGATCCAATGAACTACGTGGTAGCAAATTTTGAGTTGTTTTGAGAGTTTCGTCGCAATCCGAGTCATTTTCTGAATTAACGTAAGGCGGATCTTTTTCAGAATCATAACCATCCCAATAATATTCATCATCTAGTTCACTTCTCTCAATGTTTTTAAAATAATCATGGATTAGTCGAAAGTGTTTTCTATGAAAGCTATATTTTATATAATGTATTGACAAGCTAATTATTTAATTTAAGGGCAAAGGCGGAAAATGTCACCTGTCAAAATATTCAATGTGTTTTAAAAATATTTTTGAAACAATTAAACGCAAAATAAAAGATTGCATTATGACCGAGGACCAAAAGTCCCTTAGAATAACCAAAAAGTTTCTTTGGAATGAGATACTTGAAATTAAAGTCACTAAATTTTCTCTTTTTTTTTCGCCCCTGTAACTTATTAATAAACAATATAGAAGTTTTTAGGGACTTTTGACCCTTGGTAATAACATAATCTTTCATTCGACGTTTAAATTGTTTAAAAATATTTATTAGTTTTCTTATGATTTGAAAAAAAAAAATGAATACATTTAAAACACATTGAAAATTTTGACAGGCGACATTTTCCGACTAAGTATTCCCTTAATAATTGTGATAAATTTAATATTTAATGGATTATTTATGCGTTAAACTTGTTTATAAATTATAATATTATTACGTATATTTTGCTTTTGATATGTTTAAAATAAATAAAACTAATAATTTTTGAAGATGCACTTTTAATAGATAACGTCAAAACGTGTATTTAATTATAATGTATGTACTTAGGTATATTTGTATTATAATTTACTTACCATATACGTTATTTTTTCTACATAAATCCAAAATCTTTGCACTTTGTTTAGACATAATTTTAATAGTAAACAAGCCTAGAAATAGATATTATACTCAGTCACTTTACTTTTAGCGTTTATCAATCAAGTGAATGTTTTAGCACGATCAGTAAGATTTATGTCATATACACTTACACCGCCACCTACGCATGGACTATTGATACAGAAGACTTAAGTTTCATAAGTCGTTTATATCGGACAAAATAACATTCGGTAAAAAGGATTTAAGTTACATATGTTCGTTTGCTCAAACAAAAATAGGCTGATGTAACTTAAGTTCGTTGAACCAGTCTTAATAAAAACCTTATATTTCAAGATAGACTTCATTCTTTTTTACCGAAACAAATTTCTTCACAATTTACAACCAAATGTGTAGATAACTCATTTTGGCCAAAAATGGACTTAAGTCCTTTTGCCCTAACACTAGAGATATATATATATATATATATATATATATATATATATATACATACATATATATTTATATATACATACATATATATTGTTAGGATTCACAAATACGTGAAAAATATTGTATTTCTAGATGTAAGCAAGTGATCAGTGCATATTAAAAAATTTTTTCCTATGAAAGTGGTTTGTGGAAAATATAGATTAAGACATGACTTAGAAAATAAATTTAAGTATGGTTAGAATGATTTAGTTTTAAAAGAATTCGACGAAAAGTGTAAGGTTGACAATGGTTTGGAAAGTTCAAACAACTAGCTATCTGTTTGTTGTCGAGAGCCGGCAAGAGAAAACATTTTAATTTATGCAAAGCAGTTTTTGGAAAGGAAAGGAAAGGAAAGAAAAGGAATCTTAGTTTGTATGAAAATGCTAGAATGTGATTGATTGAGAGAAAGAAAGGTGGAAAGAGAATTTGTGGTAATAAGCGTATTTGAAAAGAGAGAAAGATCATCTGCTTCTGTGCCGTCAAACGAATAACATCAAAGTCGAGAGAGTTTATATATAAGAATGTTTTACCGCTTTTTAAAGAGTGTTAAGTTTGTGTTGAGAAAGGAAATTAAAGTATTCAATTTAAAATAAAAGTGGAAGCAGTTTTAGTTTTTTGTATGCTTAATGGGTCGACTGTAGCAGGTTTGATAGCAATAGCATCTTTAACTATAATCAATTTATTTTTGCATTGAAAGAACTCAGTATCCAGAGGGTAGAGAAGTTTGTTTTGACACGGAAAATCTATGTTAGGTTTTGGGAGCATATCTGAGGCAGGCAGTTAGCGAACGAGTTCTACACGAGAATCCAGGGTGTGATTTTGAATAATCTCACACAGGGAAATTCTGAAACGGAATCGTTAATAAAATTTTATAAAGTTTGTTTCATTGTTTTTAAGCTTAAAAAGTTAGTACAGGAAATTAATCACCGTTACATTTTGATTTAAGTCATGCCCAGAAGCGGCTATTTGTTTTTGTAAAAAATAAAAATTTTTTATTGAAAGTCTTTTTTTGGATTAAGGGTAAAAGTAAAATTATTACTCAACTTTACTAAAAGTAAAGGTAAGAGTAAAATTATTACTCAGATGTCCATTTTGACATGTGTCACGGATCCGTGCCATGCGCACTGGTCAAAAAGTTTTCTATGCAGTGTTCGTCGGCACGGATGCGTGACAAATACATTATTATGAGTGGTTTACGCTAAAATTTATGTAGAAGAAACTTTAAAAGATGCTAAGAGAATCTTTATTTTGTTAATAGGCAGTATCTATAATTTAGTAAAAAGTCGTTCTTACTTTTCATGGGAAGACCAGATTTATGAACAGATAGATGGAGTAGCAATGGGAAGCCCACTAAGCTCGGTAGTAGCCAACCTTTTCATGGAATATCTAGAGAAGAGGGTAATGGACTCAGCATACAAGCCAAGGGTATGGTTTAGATACGTCAATGACACTTTTGTAATTTGGGGTCACGGAGTAGAAAAACTTAATGATTTCCTGTCTTATATAAACACACTACATTCAAATATTCAATTTACGATGGAAACAGAGAAAGATCAACAACTGGCGTTCCAAGATGTATTAGTAAATCGAAAGGGAGGTTACTTACGACATAAAGTGTATCGAAAACCTACATACACGGACAGATACCTAAAAAGGAACTCAAATCATCATCCAGGCCAAAAACAGGGTATCATTAAAACTCTGGCGGAGAGGGTGAAGAGAATTTGTGAACCACAGCATCTGCAAAGTGAACTTCTTCATATTGAAAAAGCACTCACTAATGGTTATACCAGAAGAGAAATACATAAAGCGATGAACAACGTCTCTAGAAGAAAGGACGAAGAAACGGAATGTATAGGTAAAGCGTTCTTGCCCTATATATCGAGGGTAACGGACAGAATTGGGCGAATACTTAGAAAAGCCAATGTAAAGACTATTTTCAAGCCTACAAAGAAAATCAAGGACTGTTTAAGATCGGTGAAGGACAAACGCGACCCATTAGCAACGGCCGGAGTATACCGAATACCATGCACATGTGGAATGGTATATGTGGAACCACGAAACGACACACAAACACAAAGATAAACGAACATAAAAGCCATTGTCGTTTAGGACATATCGACAAATCTGCCGTTGCCGAACACGCTTTGGGAAGCGGAGAACATCGAATACTGTTTGAAGAAACGCAGATGCTGGATAAAACATTACAGTACTACTTACGGTTGTATCGGGAAGCGGTGGAGATATATAAGCATCCAAATAATTTTAATCGGATAGAAGAAAGACTAAAAATCAACAAAACATGGATACCAATATTAAAATCCACAAAAACCCTTCCCGCAAAACACGAAGAAAGAAAAGCTACTACAAACGACGACACGCCCCCTCACGCCAAAACCAGTGGAGAGGAGGCGAGTAGAGAATATAAATATGGCCTACGCAGTACAACGCGGCGTCAGTTTCAGCGTACAAGCGAAACAGTAACATCTCCAGAAGATGCCAACCCCTAGTGTTAGCGAAACGTCGAGAACTAATCTCAGAAGACAACGGCCTAACAGCCCGAAGAAACAGTTTAACAAGTTAGATGATGGCCGTGAAGCCTAACACATTTTATCAACTATTAAGACTAATCCAAAAAATAATAAAACAAAACAGAAATCCTTAAGAATAGAGAGCAAGCATCCTAATACCTTTCTTCAAAAAGGGAGACACATCGGACCCGGAAAATTACGGAGGAATTAATTTATTAAACACAACACTAAAATTAACAACTAATGTGATAAAAAATAAACTGAATGAACTTATAACACTAGCAGAAGAACAACAAGGTTTTAAGTTGGGAAGATCATGCAATGACGCTATATTTATAATGAGGCAAGTGCAAGAGAAATCATTAGAATACAACAAACCGGCATATCTATGTTTAGTGGACCTTAAGAAGGCATTTAACCGGGTAAAACTAAAAGACGTTATCCACTTATTATACGCAAGACAGATACTTCTAGAAATAATCAAAACGATCGAAAATATCTACCAAAACAACACAGTAAAAGTAGAAGAAGAATTAACCGACCCTATTGAAGCTGGCAATGAGATACGATAGGGAGATTCCCTGAGTCCTCTATTCTACGCAATACTGCTCTCTCAGAGTGAAAATGATTTACAACGTATGCTGCACTAATTTAGTATAACCGCCAGAAAATTTAACATGGTAATTTCCCCAAAAAAGACAAAATGCATGGTTGCAACAGCAAATTTACTAAGATTGAAGCTGGAAGTGCCAATGATAGAACAAGTGATGGAGTTTAAATATCTAGGGATCACATTATCTAGCTACGGAAAGCTCGAAACTGTAGTGGGAGATCAAGTGAATAGAGCAAACAGAGCCGCAGGCTGCCTAAATGAAACAATATGGAGAAATAAAAATATCGGGAAAGAAACGAAAGGCAGAAATGCAAAAAAGTCATCAGACCAATACGCAGCAGAAACGAGACCTGACACAGAGAGGACAAAAAGAATGTTGGAAACAGCAGAGATGAAAACACTTAGAAAAATTGATGGTAGGACACTATATGGCAGAGCTAGAAGTACAGATATACGACGTAGATGCAAGGTGAAGAACATCAAGAACTGAGTAAGAAACAGAAGAGTAGAATGGAACGATCATATAAGCCGAATCACAAAAAATAGAGTAGTACAGACGGCAAGAGACGGTTCCTCAATAGGAGACGATCAGTAGGAAGACCACGAAAACGATGGAACGACAACTCACTGGAGTCACATTAAAAAACAGACAGAGAAAAAGAAGACGTTTATATAGCAAACTTTTATTATTTTTTATGCAGAATCACCCTCTAAAGTTTGTCCAACATATTTACTAACACCCTGTGTAAACCTAAAGCTATGATTAATATTATTAGAAAAATAATATCAAACTCACCTAGTTTCCGGGTTAAACCGCGTCAAATTTCAGTACCCCGAGTTTTCGATTTCCTCTTTAAAGTCTTCATCAGGGTTTCCGGGGTCTCAGTATTTTGAGCTCCCAGATCACTTTACTTCTAGACTGTTGACTGGTGACCGATTCGCTAATGTGAAGTGTATATGTATGTAATTATACTAACCAACTTTCGTTTTTCTTCTATTGGTACACTCCAGTACTAAAGGTTTGCGATTACTACATCAAAAACTTCCCCATTATGCGTAGCTCTTAGTAATTGTTGAACATTGTTGTTCTGCCTACTTCTCTTTAGTCGACTATCTTCCCTTTAACTATTATTCGTAGCAGGTTATATTTGTCATTTCTCATTAAGTATATAATCTAGGTACGAAGTTTTTCTTTTCTTAATCATTGTTATAAGTTCTAACTCTTTATTTATGGTGTTTAATACTGTCCGATTTGTAATGTGTTGTATCCATGATATTACAAATATTCTGCGATAAAGCTATATTTTAAAGGCTTTTAGCTATCTCATGTTATTTAATTTTAACGTTCAGGCGTCTACTCCACACAGAAGGACTGATCAAACGTAGCATTTAATAACTCTAATTCGGATGTCTAATCGTAGTTTTTGGTTATAGATTATTTACTTCTGTTTGTTATACATGTTTCTGGTTTGTTAAATTCATGTTTTTTTTTTCTTTATATGGATTACACATAAGTTAGTATGACTCCTAAGCCTCTTGAGCGTTTAATAATACGAACATTTCATAATCCACCGCCATCAGTACTCGCATATGTTTTAGCCATACCCATCCGAATTTTTACTTGGTTATCCGATCTCCACCTTTTATTAATATTAGAACCCAGATATTTAAGTCACGAAACTTCTCTTAGTTTAAATATCTGTACTTTTATTTAATATTTATTTACATATTATTTTATAGGAAGAAGCGTTACGTGGTAAATTTTTAGCATCTCAAATTAATTCTTTAAATGAACAAACTGAGCACATCATGAATGTCAGCGTCGATATTATCAAAAGGACTGAAGAAAAGAATATTAGAATATTGAGAAATATCAAGAAATTGAAGGCGGCTATCACAAAATATGAAATGATCATTCAGGAAATAAAAAATAGAACTAAACAAACCGCAACTGGTACAACCTTTACTGTGCAAATTTAAACAAACACTTTGTTTAACAACTGCAATATATTTAAATGAGTTTTACACAATTTTTTGTCTTGTAACAATTTTGAATAAAATTACTTTGACTGTAAAAAGAAAAATATTGATTTTGATATAACATAAAGAGTTTGAGATTAATTCGTACTAATTTTGAGTTAAAGAGGTGAAATAAATCAAAATTTAAGTTACAGAGATAACAAAACATCCTTAAAATAGAAAAATTTACCATTAAAAAAGTAAGTAATTTCTTTTGCTTTAGATAATTCGGTTGCTTTCTATCTATAGCATTGTCTAAGATATACAGAGCATAACATTCTTATTTTTCAGAGTTGCTGGTTTGCTCTATGAAATTCCATAAAGTATTCAGTGCTGTTCTTCAGCACCAATCCGGATGGAAGAAGCCATCATACCCTCAACAAACGACTGGCATCTCGCTAGAACAATGATTAATGAGGAAAAGGTAAAATGGGCCATATCGTGCTTCACCCTTTCAAATCACCAGGGCCTGACGGCATATATCCAGCCCTACTACGGTGGGGACTGGATATCCTTCTGCCGCAGCTCGTGGAAGCTAGGAAGTGAAGAAAGGTACGTGTGGTCTTCATACCAAAACCAGGTAGGATGGACTACACCCTACCAAAGGCTTTCCGACCAATTAGCCTAACATCCTTTCTATTGAAAACGATGGAAAGGCTATGCGAGAGGTACATAAGGGATGAAGTTCTGGTCCATAACCCACTTCATCCAAATCAACATGCATATACTTCGGGAAGATCTACCGATTCTGCACTGCATCATGTAGTGGGAAGAATTGAAAGATCGCTGGATAATAAAGAATCCACCCTAGGTATATTCATAGACATTGAGGGAGCGTTTGATAAAACCACATTCCCAACTATCACCCAACAACTCAACGTCAGGAATGTTCCTCTGGCCATAAGCGAATGGATATTCAGTATGCTCTCTAATAGAGGAATAAGCATAAATGTAGAAGACGTTTCTGTTAGAGGCATGGTTACGAGGGGGTGTCCACAGGGAGGGGTGCTATCACCACTACTTTGGAACATAGTTCTAGATACCCTGGTTGACCAACTCAGCAGCAACGGTTTCTACACAATAGCCTATGCAGACGATATTGCTGTCCTGCAAAGCGGTAAGTTTGAGAACAGACTATGTGAGAGATCACAAGTTGCTCTCCGACTAATAGAAACATGGTGCAAGGAACACTCACTATCTATAAATCCTAAGAAAACAGAGATAGTCCTCTTTACCAGAAAAAGAAGAATCACGGGCTTAATACCCCCAAGGATTCTAAACTACAGTCTAAATTTTTCTGACGAGGTGAAGTACCTTGGTATTATCCTTGACAGGAAGTTAACATGGAACTCACACTTAGATGGTAGAGCTGCACCTGGGGCCTCACGCCCAGGGTGATCGACTGGGTCTACACCGCTGCCAGTACGCCAATGCTAACTTACGGAGTTGTTGCTTGGGTACCAAAAGTGCCACAGGCAACAGCGATTAACAAACTAAACCATATTCAGCGGATGTCTTATATAAATATAACAGGTGCCATGAAAACAACACCAACTGCTGCAATGGAGTTGATCATTGGCATAACGCCTCTAGATATATATGTCAAAGAGGTGGCGCTAGTGACAATGATGCGACTGCGCTCAGCTGGTGCAAACCTTGATGTAGGAATGGAATAATTGAGAACTCGTTTCTGGCGGGGAGAGCTGGATGCGCTACCACTACTACAGGCAGGCTGCGACTCAATTGAACCAAAGTTTGTCTTTAACAAACCCTACAAAATCGAAAAAAGGGAGTTTAGGGAGACAAACGTGGCAAATGCCTATTGCATATACACCGATGGCTCCAAAATGAAAGAAGGCTCAGAATGCGGAATATACTCCAGATCACTGAACCTAAGAATAAAGTGTGGTATGTTCAAAAATACCAGCGTAGTTCAGACAGAACTGACTGGTATCTCCATAGCCGCAAATGAGAGAACCCAAAAAGGTAAAGAAGGGAAAACTATAATGATCTGCACAGATAGCAGACAAGCGCTACTAACCTTGAATAGACCACGTGTCACATCAGGGTTAGTAATGGAGTGTCACGAGTCACTAACTCAAGCTTCGGATGGTTATACCATCATCCTGAGGTGGGTTAAAGGACACAATAGGAATAAAGGCAACCGCGTTGCTGACCAATTATCTAGGAATGCGGCAGGCCTAAGACTCTTAGGACCTGGGGATCTTTTTGGCTGGTCAACTACAACAATCGCGGAAATTGTCAAATGTCACTCCCATACGCAAACCGTAAAAAGATGGGAAGAAGGGCAAGGATGTAAAGTAGCCAGGGTAACACTTAGTAACCTTGAAGAGTTAACATCAAAGAAGTACTTGGTAATGACCAGGAAAAACCTATGTTTGACAGTTGGTTTTTTAACTGGTCATTGTCAACTAAGCAAACACCTCCACACACTGGGGCTAGCAGACACACCTCTATGTAGGAAGTGTGGACGAGAAGACGAAACTGTAGAGCATATCCTATGTGAATGCCCGGAGTTATCGTTAATACGAGAGTACGCATTCGGCGAGTCCTGGCCCACACCTACCCACATAAGAGAGATATCTCCTTGCGATTTGTCCACCTTCCTAGAAATGGCACGATGGACAATGAGCTAAGGGTGACAGCTCCCTGGGAGGATGCACAATGGGTCAATTGTGGCCTAAGTGCTGTGAAATTTAACTCGCTCTCCCTACTCTATAGATACAAGTACAGATATATTTTTCACGAGTTATCGAGTCTTGAAAATGGCTATTTTCGCGCTTTTTAAGACCTTACATTGTTTATAACTCGAAAACGATGCATTTAAGAAAACAGTTACTCAGAACTTTTTCCTGAGAATGTATCAATTAACCTAAAAAATCGTGCTATAAACAAAAAATTTAATTTAATTGTACAATTTGTTTAAAAAAATTGTTTAAACCATTTTTTTCTCTCGAACATGCACTTTTCTTATAAGGGGACTATTTCAAGTGATATTGTGGAAAAATACGAAATAAAAATATTTTTCATAGTCAGTGCGCTCGTACTACCCGGACTATAATAAATTGTGTAGCAATTAAAACGTTGGAGATGTTTGAGGTGCACAAAATGAACGAAGCCGCGTTGCTCAAAATCGGATATATATATATATATATATATATATATATATATATATGTTAGTTTTGATATATTATATATATATATATATATATATATATATATATATATATATATATATATATATATATATATATATATATATATATATATATATATATATATATATATGTTAGTTTTGATATTTCCGCGGAAGCTGTATGTTATATCAATGGTATTCCGGGTTTGACTCCGCGTTAAATGTTGTTGGTTTTGATAAAAACCATTTTGACGACGTTTCGGCAAGATCTCACTTGCCATTTTCAAGTTTCTCTGGATGGTCTGCTTCTTGTCGATGTTCGAGTGGAAGTGAGATCTTTCACTCACTTCATAAAGTCATATGTTATAGAGTCATAGAGTCATATGACTCAAGAATGTAGAGTCATATGTCGCCATGTTACCAATCCAACGGTAACTTTACCATCTTAATTTTAAACTACACATAATGTAAACTAAATTTCATTTAGTAATTTTTAAAGGGTTTTTACACCCATATTTAGTGGCTATTTCCATGTATTAACCTGACACTGATGATGGAATACTTATTCCGAAAACGTTTTGTCAATTTAACATAGCCCAAATGGGTTTTTTATATACCTTTTTATAAAGGATTTTATTGGAAAATTTTTTAATATATGGTATTCAGCCAACTACAGGAACTTAGTTTCCTTGTGGATGTTGTGCATTTGTTTTAAATATGGCTATTAGGTGATTGTCATTAACAGAATTGGCAATGATTGCCATTATTTTTGACGAGGAAGAGGAAAACGAAAACAATACTCAGAGACGCTATTGGATTCACAAATCTCTAAGAAAACGGAAAACTGAGGGGGAGTATTGGACGTTATACAGACACCTAGTTGATGATGAAGAAAAGTTTTTTCTTATTTCCGTATGACGTCATTCCAGTTTAATGAATTATTGAGAAAAATTGAAAATTATATTACCAAGAGAAACACAACGTTCAGAGAAAGTCTGTCACCTAAAGAAATACTAGCTGTATATCTACGGTAAGTGAAACACAAATAATTTATAATTTTTTTTATTCAGAGATATACAAAAAGAAAATAGTGTTAATGACTAATTCACTGGTAGACACTCCAATTCTCAGGAGACGTTGGCATAGGTGTAGCACATGGTGGAGTAGTAGATGTACCTAGTGGAGATGAGGTATATGAATTTGAAAAATCATAGTTGTTAGTCGTTGAGGTAGGTGGTGCAAGCTGCTGTAATTCCATTTCAGAAACAAGAGAAAAAAACCTTGTTTTTTACCAGTGCTTGTTAGTATGGAGAAAACTTTTTTACTGTGTCAGATATATTTAAAAAAAAACGATCTAACTTGTCGGGCTCCCTCTGAGGTGCAAGTTTTTTTGGCTCTATTTGGGATATTTCATTATACTTCCTATATTATACTTCCTACTATTATATTTCATATTTCCATTTTTTAATTTTTGTTGCTGCCTGTCCACTTTTCCCTTTTCTCTTATTCAAGGCTCGTCTATATGCATCCCTAAGACTTTGCCATCTTTGTTTGCAGGTCGGACCTGTAACATAAAATAATGTCTTTATTTTTAAAAGTTTACAATATAACATTATTAATAACAATATTTTACTTGCAGGTACCTACTTAGCAACTGGGGACTCGTTTAGAACAATTACTTTTAGCTATCGAATGGGACTCAGTTCTGTGGGACGTTCCGTGTTTGAGGTTTGTTACGCTATAAAAATGATCCCAACGATGTTGATGGAAATGATCCCAACACCCACCACAGACCAATGGGAAAAAAACATGAAAGAATTTTGGGCCAATTGGAATTTTCCTAATTGTGTAGGTGCAATCGATGGAAAGCATGTTGTGATTGTAGCGCCTCCAAATAGTAGATCCCTATATTTGAATTACAAAAAAACATTCTCCATTGTACTTATGGCTGTCATCGACGTGAATTATAATTTTACAGCTGTAAACGTCGGTGCTTTCGGCAAAGATAGCGATGGTGGTATTTTCTCTAAATCGAAACTGAGACAAGCTATATTAAATAATAATTCAATATTCCAGTTAGCAAAACCTTTCCAGGGACAAATGTAAGTGCGCCATGTGTTATATTAGGTGACGAAGCTTTTCCTTCAAAAAATAATCTATTACGACCTTATCCATTACAACAGACAATTACTGATGGTGAAAAACGTCACTATAACTATCACCTTTGCCGAGCAAGACGTGTAGTTGAAAATGCATTCGGCATTTTAAGTCAAAAATTTCACATATATAATAGACGCATGTAACTGAAATAAGAAATAAGACGCGGAGTAACTGAAACGGAAACGGCGACTCTGCAGTTTCTTCCTATGCAGAACCTATGACATCAAGGAGGCAATGCAGTTTCTTCCGCTTTTGAAGTACGCAGTCAATTAGCGGACTTCTTCCAAACGATTGAAGGTCAAGTGGATTGGGTACAAAATATTTAAATGAAAATTAAAAATAAAGTCCAACGGACTAGCTTTATAATATTCTAATGAAAATAAATGAATAAAAGTTATTACTTACCAGGTTGTTTCATTTGATCTGAAATATCCTTCCATGCGACGTCTTTCCTGGCGGTATCCATATACTTTGGATGTTGTAAATTATAAAGAAATTCGTATTTACGAACACATTCTATTAGCTGTTCGTCGTTCATTTTTCTTTTATCAGCGCACGTGTTCACTCAAAGGCACACAAAGAGCAGAGCAACTACTACAAAACTTGGTGATTTGTTGCAACTACCACAAGTTTTGTGTCTGAACCGATTACCAACGCGGAGCATACGCGGTTGCAACGGGGTTTGTTGGCGTCACAGACCATGCTTGGAGCGTGTCGTCACCGACAAAATATACCGGCCGACAAATGTTGATCTGGACGGGCATGGCACGCTACGGTTTTGGCCAGTGACGGAACGGTCTAATGGGCGCTTTCCAATACTAATGATATGCTAATTATGCAAAGAATATTTTTGCACATGTGTCGGTACGGGCACGGTCCGTGTATGATACGTTCTTGTGGGTAAACACCTTAAGTACTATTTAATATTGCATGTATGTTAGAGAATTGTAAAGTCTATTTTTTTGTATCTTACCACCTAAAAATTAGTTCGTTTTATTTTTATTTGCATTTTCAACCATTTTTTAAATGAAATCTTTTATCTGGTTTTTATCTGCATTTTAACCATTTGTTCAAATAAATCGTGTATCTGTTTTATTTGTACAGTAAAACCTCCGTTAACCGAAATAATTGGGGGGGGGGGAGGCGTTTCGGTTAACAAGAATTTCGGTTAAAAATAACATTGTTTTTTATAATATTCTTGATCAAAGTATTCTTATTAAAAAATACTATAAGTTGATTTCTTAATGTTTTCTAATAAGTAAATCCAAAATAAAGTAATAAAATTAAAGAAAATGAACAAGTTTAACATGCTTTTTTAAAGAAATCTTCTATTTTTTTTGCGTTTTCGTTTGACAACGATGTTTCTCTCTTCCTTCATCGTTCATTTGCAGAACGTCATGAGTTTGCCTCATTCGATTGTTCGACAAAAAGTAAAGCAATCTGAAAAGGACAAAACTTTATGCAATGACAACAAAAATTAAGAACCTAGTTGTGTCCCTAACTAATTAGGCCTACTGTATAAAATTCTTTCCTCTAAAGTATTGAAAATCGACGGTCTTGTGCTGCCCTTTGCCTTCTAGGGTCATCATCTTCGTCGTCTGATATGCTCAGGTTGTCTGGATAAAGAACCATATCAATGATGTCCTGGTCGATGAATTCACGTTCAGAGTGATCAGCTCCTAAGCACTCACGTATCTCTTCCTAGTTAATTTCGTCATATCCCGGCAAATTTTTAATGAAAGGTTTAATTTCTTCTGTCGTTTCCTTACCATTTTCTTCTTCAGGATCGTCAATCAAAATCTTATCAAAAAGTTTGTTCCAGCATTTTTCCAAAGTTTAAAATTTGATCTTGGCCCACGACTCAGCTCATCAATAAACACGTTTCATTGTTAAAGATTTGAGAATTTCGGGAACACTTTTGGATTAATTCGTCTCCTTTTATAATAGATGTCTTAAGAATGCTCCTCTATAATGTCTCTTGAATGTCTCTATAACTCCCTGGTCTAACGGCTGAATTAAGCTTGTGACATTCGGTGGCAAAAATCTGACAATTGTCACCATTTTGTAGATTTTGAGGGTGAGGGCGCATTGTCAATAAGCAACAATGCTTTGATGGGAAGGTTTTTTGATTTTAAAAAGGATTTTACACTTGAGACGAATTCATTTTCGAACCATTCTAAAAATAAAGTGGTCGACATCCATGCACTTTTTTGGCTTCTATAACTGAAAGTGTTTTTTCGGAAATATCTTTTAGAGCTCTTGGTTTTTGTGGCTTCCCAATACACATAGATATCAATCGGTGAGTGAAATTAACGGAATTGTTTACGTTTTGCGACAAACATTTACTATTTATTGACGAAATTATTGAAACTGTCAGCCGTTTCGGTTAAACGATGTTTCGATTAAAAAGGTTTCGGTTAAGGGAGGTTTACTGTATTTGCATTTTAACCATTTTTTGAATTAAACTGTTTTTGATTTGAACTGATATATTTATTTTATCTACTTCTTCTCTTAAACTTGCTATGCCTTAGATTTAAGCTGAGTTTAAACTAGAAACTCGTTTTTAATCGTCCCATCACCGGCAATATATACAGTTTGTTTAATAAAACTTTTGTTTTTATGAAATTTTACAATATTTAATAAAAGTAATAAAACATTGTTCATTAATCGATTTTTTCAATTTTCTTTACTTTCATTTTATCGGATATATCACACTATAATCGAGTTTTAACTGTTTAATATTTCATCGAGTTCATTTTCTCGGGATTTACTTCCAGCTGAAATATCAGAAATGTTTTAGGTATTATAAAAGGTAATTCAATTCCGAATGCTGTTATTTAACCTAGATTTTCGTCCGGAAAATTTAATTTTCAATAATCTGTCACCAGTTATTTTAAAGATCTCGGAATTCCGGGCGACTTTTATAAAGGCTGCGAAATGTAGAGCTGAAATATGAAAAATACTGACTATTATTTTTTAATAATATTATATTTTTAAGTTGTCTAATGTTGTTAATTTTAAAATTAATGACAGTAGTCTGGAAAAGTGCTTTAAAATTTGATCGAATTTATAATTATAATTAGGCTTACCATAATTATGAAACTATTAACCGGGACAGTAAATGGTGGATAGGGTAAAGTATAAAAAAAACGATTAAGCTGCTGCCAAAAATTTTTATTAATAAAATACCTATTTTTGGTACCATTCATACCTACTTCTCGCTTGTATGTACTTTTTTTAATAAAATGTTATTTTTTTTTATTTTTTTCGTAAAAATCGTTATATGTCATATTAAAGTTTAATTTACAGTATAGTAATGCTTGTATGGTAGACTCCAACATACGGCTTCTATCGTCCGACAAAATATGTTTCATCATCGAGAAGACACGCTCTAAAGGAGCGGAGGTGCCTGGTAAGCACAAAATATATTGCACCATTTTTACCAGGTTGAGTGTATCGATGTGTTGTTCATGAAATAAATAGTAGAACCCATTTGTCAATATTATCAATTTGTATCGTCGTGTAATTCCATTCATCATTCTTTGATGCTATAAACACTTTCGTAAGTGAAAGCTCGTCAAAAAGGTTGTCAGTATTAATATTTTGTCGATCGTCCGAACCGTGTATTTTGTTTATAATTTTAATAGATCCTTCGATTTTGTTCCATTTCAATACGTGATTCAGTCCAATCCATTCGAGAATATCGGCTCCTCCGAAACTGTCTTCCCACAATTGAATGTATGAAATGCATCGTCGGTAAAAATCAGTTACTTCTGTTTGAAATTTATTAATATCCTGGCTACTATCAAGATTCTTTAATAATAATTGTTTCGCTCTTTGTGGTACAAAATTGCTGTCCATGCGTTCTTGAATATTAGATTTCAATCTTCTTAATTCCAAAATAATGTCAGTCGCACTTGCTTCACTTTTTTCCATGAGTAGTACAGTCTTCTTAAAATTGTTTAATTGTCCATGCACAAACCAAAAATATAACTCACCCGTTTCACTTTCAAAACAGTTATCTTGGGAAAGGAAATATGCGTTTAGTCCTTCGAATATATTTAGAATTTTCTCAATTGCCGGCAAAAGAGAAAGAAATCTGGTACTTCCATGTTGGATTAGGTTTTTATATTCCACATCTACACATTCACAGAATTGCTTCAACTGAGTTACTCGAACTGTGTAGATAGAAAAATGTTTATATACATATTTTGACAACTAGTGCTTCAATTTCGATTGGTAAACCATCCACAGCATTTTGATTGTGTACAATATGTGCGCCACATCCAATTCCTACAATATCTACATCGAGTTCTTGTTTAAGTCTTCTGTAAACATTATTTTAAATCCAGAGAATTCAACATCACAACATATTTGTGCTTCATAGATTATAGTAAAGCTTTCGATTTGGTCAACTGGAGTAAAATGTTGCAGGTTTTGTCCCCAATCATCTGATACTGCTAATTAAAAGCCTGTACAATAACAATTATGCCAGAGTTAGAATAAATGGGGAACTAACCGATAGTTTCAGGGTCACAAAGGGCGTGAGACAAGGCTGCATACTAAGCCCAATTCTATTTAACATCTATGGTGAATGGATAATGCGGAAAGCTACTGAGGACTGGAACGGTGGCATCACCATTGGCGGGAAGAAGATTTGCAACTTGAGATATGCAGATGATACTACTATCCTCGCTAGTTCTGAAGCTGAATTGATTCACCTGCTACAACGGATAGAAGACGTAAGCTTATCGATGGGCTTTAAAATAAACAGAGATAAAACGAGAATCATGATAATTGACGCTAACAACAATAAAAATCATCTGGACATGATAAACAATATCACTGTTGTAGATAAATTTGTGTATCTGGGCTCATTAATAACCAACAAGGGAGGCTGTACTGAAGGAATAAAGCGGCGCAGCAATCGCAAAAAGCGCTATGGCAAAATTAACAAAAATTTGGAAAAGCCATGAAATAACTACCGATACAAAAATGAGACTAGTAAGAAGTTTAGTTTTTCCAGTTTTTACTTATGCATCGGAATGCTGGACAAAAAGAACATAGATGTATTTGAGATATACTGCTGGAGACGAATGCTGAGAATACCATGGGTGGCCCGAAGAACAAATGAATCCATACTGGAGCAGCTAAACATAAAGAAAAGACTAAGAACACAAATATCAGAACAAATAATAAGCTATTTTAGACATGTGCTTCGAAGAAATGGTCTTAAAAAACTTACCATCCATCCAGAGAAAAGTAAAAGGCAAAAGAAATAGAGGTAGATCTCCCACACGATACACGGACCATATTGTTGCTACCATTGGCGCTCCATTGTCAGAATGTGCTAGAATGGCAGAAGATAGAAAAACGTGGAGGAACATTGGGAAATTTAGCTAATAGCTTCATGATATCACGATAACTGCATCAGATTAACGACTAAGAAGAAGAAGAAGAAACATTATTTTGTCCTCTTCTATGTACACCTCTAAAATTTGTATTACAATTGTCACCACAAAATGCAGCTACTTTTTTTGTAATGTCATGACGAGGTAATGTTGAAATTATATTTTGAGTCAATATTTCCGATGTCTCACCCTGAACGGACTCAAAATTCAATAGATTCACATGTACACCTTCTAATGGCAAAAAGTATCTACCAATAATCGATGCCAGTTTGTTGTGCTTTTTATTTGAGGCGTCGTTAGTAAAACTTACGAAAAAAGCCTTCTGTAAGTCGGTGTGTAATTCTGACAAAGACAAAGGTGCCAACACATTTAAAATGATCGTTTCACATTTGGTTCTCGCAACCCCAAATTTTAATTCAAAAAATTTTGAAATCAATTTCGACGTACAATCAGATGTTTTGAAGCTTACTTATATCATGCATTGCCGTGTGATAATCGAATGTGGCCTCTTTAGCTGCAATAATTAAATCGTTTTGAATGGGATTATTATTTTTAAAAACATTTTTGATAGAAGAAGTACTTGCAATCGCCGTTACACCAGTCTTGTGTTATGCACACTTTAAGTGATCTTTAATATCTGCTCGCCCACCGTGTGCAATTGAAAATTCTGAAAAACATTGCTGGCATTTCACCCTGCTATTGTCACTACAAAGCTTTTTTATAAAAGGATAATCTTTTTCAAGTTCGCTTGAAAAATATGCAATTTCTTTTCGGCATTTTAAATCAAACACAGCAATTAAATAAAACACAAAGTGTTTTCGTATTTTACCACCGTTCACAAAAAAACGAAATGTAATCGCACTGCAAATGATTAGGGTAAATTGAGATCTGTTTTTTTTTAAATTCATCAATTCTTGATTTTTCTAATGTTTATATTCTTTAACGACATACTAAAATAATGTATTTAAGAAATAAGAATTGGTCATTTTGATGATTTCGAGAAGTAAGCACGTCTTCTGTGGGGATCCTATTAAAATATCTTATCAATCAGATGTGCAGCCATCATTATTAGAATTGTTTATATAATACGAACGAGAATAATCTTATTTATTATCAGTAAATATGAATCCAGGAGGAAAAAAATCATTCGTGTGAAATCACTTAACAAAAATTCAAAATTACGAGTTTTGTCAAACCCGGACAAAATGACAAACTGGCCGGGACTCCGGGACCGATGTCTAAAACCGGGACAATACCGATTAAACCGGGACGTATGGTAAGAATAATTATAATGTATTTCTTAATATCTGGTAGCACAAAAAGTTTACAAAGTGGTAATCATCTAGTTCACGAAATTTATTTACCATAAAGTGGGCAACTCAATCAATCAATGCATCTCTTACGCTGAGCTACTTTCCAATTCCATGGAAAGTGGCCAGCACAGTCATGATTCCCAAACAAGGGAAAACCCTTGCCAACCCTGAATCGTACAGACCTAGACGCTCACCTCGCCATTCCAGATTACCAATTCGGATTTAGGGCTGGACACTCCACGCAAAATGCATTGGTTGAAGTAACAACTTTTATCTCACAATCACTTAACGAAAGGAATCACGTCATAGGCATATTCCTAGACGTCCAGAAGGCATTTAATCAGAACTGGCATACAGGCCTGGTCGAAAAACTCCACCTTGCTGGATTGCCCACAGCTTTCGGTAAACTAATAAATTCCTATCTCTCCAATCGGACGATCAGGATTAAAATCGGCAATACCCTATCCACCCTTCACTCCACAATCTGGAGTACTCCAGGGCTCAATTCTTCCTCCAATATTATACACAGTCTACAATAGTGACATCCCCCGCCCACAGCATAGATCGGATCTATTGTATTGATCCCTTCTATTGTACACTGATGACACTGCTCTCCTCACGTCAGAACCACATAGAGATCGTGGACAGTTGTCTGTATTCGAAAGAGCATAAAATTATCTAGACAGCGTCGTTAGGTGATGCAATAAATGGAGAGTGACCATAAATCCCTCCAAAACACAACAAATTCTATTTAATCAAATTGTCGTGATGTCCATGGCCGAATAACTCTGTTAGGAGAGGACTTTATTCTCAGAAACTCTGTTTCTCTATTTGGAAGTTCATTTTACTAGGACCCTCAACTGGAAAACCGACATTCAAAATACCCTTGACAGGGTGAGAAAGAGGTTTAAACTCCTGGCAGTGATATCCAGCAAATTGGGCAGGACGACATCTAACACACTATTGCACACCTATAAAACATTCATTAGACCTATTATCGAGTACAAGGCATGCATCTACGCCTCCCTTAAACTCTACGAAATCAAGGCCATCATGGCTACTGAAAGAAAAATCCTCAGATCCTGCATGAGGGTGAACATTCACTATCCATCAGCACATTTATACATATTGGCAAATATAACACCTATCAAGTATATAATCCTATCCCTTAGCAGGAGGTATGTCCTTCGAACCATCACAGGCTCGAATAACAGAGCAAAACGAGTATTAAAGACACCTTGCAATCGACGAGGATAAATACTCACCAGGTTTCCGCAAAGAAAAGTTTCGTTCCCTCCAACAAAACTTTTACATAACACTGGACACGAACTTCCTGATCAGTATTTTGAAATCGTAGAAACATTCGCCATTAAATATCGCAGCTAACAACTGCACGCCAAAAATGCTGATTAAGAGCTGTTCCTATTGTATGGCTGGTAACCCCTGAAGTACCTCCTTCGACATGTTTGGCACAGATCATCTAAATTCCTCTTGTGCGCTTTTTAACTTCTTAACTATTGCCGACACAAATACGCCACCTTCTGTCCCAGTCATGTTCTACCCAGCTCCTTAGTAGTCCATTACTTCTCCACATAAAATATCATTAATCACGTTTTGTCACACCACCACTACTCCACAAAAAAAAAGAAGTAGTCCTTTCTTGAAGAAGCGTAAAGCTTAAACAAGGTTAAAACTCTGGTTCCATAAAGTGGGCACCTGTACGATCTGGTATACAGTGATGAGTGTCTTACCACCCGGCTTTTTAACGTAAGAGATAGAAAACACAGTTACCTTGTGAAATAAAAAGAGATGAAACTCGTAGAAGTGAGAAATAATCGGTAGAAACCTATAATTTACATTACATTACCACTATCGATAGTCTCACACCTTTAGACGTTAGCTTCGAGCTAAATCACCTCGGTCATATTTATTATGTGTAACGTCGTTTGTGTGACGTATTTCCATTTTTTAATTTCGCATAAAGTAAAAACTGATTGACCACAGTAAAGCAAAAATGTGAATAAAATAATTTAATTAATAGTAATTATTTAATCTAAAGTTTTAAATTATTAACCAAGAAGAATTTCTACTATGATTTAAGGAGTTTCATACACTCTTGTCACGGAACAATTATAAATCCTTCGTGGATTAGTGGTAAGAATTCGACATTGCGGCACAGACATCGCAGACGAGTAGAGTTCAAAACCCACATGTGGTTTTCTTTTTTTTTTTTAATAATTTGAAATTATGCAAAGATCGTTTTGCTTTGAATCACTAAACATGTTAGTCGTTACTAGTATTAGAAGTGTTTAAAGTTAAAACAAAAAAACTTATTAACAAAACAGTATCGTACTTTCGAAAATAAAGTAAAAATTCTTCAAAATTAAAAGAACTTTTAAAGAATGTTTAAATAAGTAAAAATTCTACAAAAATAAAAAATATTGTAAATAAACGTATTTACAATATGTTCAAATAAGCCTTCATTGGCAGCAGAACAATAACCCAAACTGTCACTAAAGAATTATAAAAGTCTGATGGATCAGAGTTCAAGGCACGATGTTCTCATTATATCTCTCGTTATATCTCTCATATAGTTTGGACTTGATATATCCCCACATAAAAAAATCACAAGGTGCAAGATCGAGTGATCTTGCAGGCCAAAAAATATCTCCGTGGCCACTAATCAATCGATTAGGAAAAGTCGCACTGAGATATTCACTGACGATGCGAGAATTATGTGCAGGACAACCATCGTGTTGAAACCATATGGAATCGAAAGGTATTGGTAAATTACGAAGGGCTGGGACAATTTCATTTTGCAGAAGTTCCAAGTATTTCCGCCCAGTCAACATACCGTCTATAAAAAATGGAGCAATGGCATGATTCCCTAGTATGCCTCCCCAAACATTTACTTTTTGAAGACGCTGGGTACGAGCGACATAAATCTGACGAGGATTTCCTCGAGACCAATACCTAGCATTGATTGAATTGTGACGGCCATGCAATGAAAACGTACATTCATCGGTGAACAAAACGTTCTCCAAAAAATGTTCATCTTGATGTGACATTTTCATTGCAGTTTGACAAAATTCTATACGTCTATATTGATCCCCAGGGAATTGTTCGTTGGATTTATGAAGTTTATAGGGACGGTATCGATGTCTTTACAAAATTTCACCTACTCTAAATCTTGGAATTCCATATTGTTCTCCGAGACGAGATGTTGATTGGGTAGGATTTTGCTCAATACTTGCACAAATCAAAGTGTCCCTTAGTTCCAAATCTGGATTTACCTCCCTTCGTCTGCGAACTTCTCTTGGAGCGAACACGGATCCATAAGTAAAAAAATTACGTATAATAGACTGAATTGTTGATCGTGCTGGAGCTGGCCTATTTGGAAACATATTTACAAATTGTTGTCTAATCATGTTGTCTGATAATCCATTCACATGCCAGACAACAATTTGCACTTTTTCCTCGACCGTTAAAATCCTTTTCACGAATTGTTTTTTCAATAAAAAGTTTCTGTTTACCGTAAAAAACACTTCTCGATGTGTTATTATTTGATAACTTGAAGGCTTGATGATTTGGTTAGCTATAAAGCAGGTAGCTGTTCGCGCGCATCCATTCCAATGTCATCAATTGTTTTGAAAATCATTACCTGTACAGAGAAATTGATATTAACACTGAGAATTTAGGGATGGATTTGACATTAAACAGTCCTCAATGGATTATTTTCCATTCACAACTGAAGACTGTAAAACTGGAATTGAATTTACAATATTTTGTATTTCTATTTTATAACATTGGAATAAGAATAAATTGTAAATGAGTTTTTCGAAAACTTGTTACCTAGTATGTATCATATTTTCTATTATTTTTGATTAAGTAAAACAAAAATTTTACCCTTGGTGTGAATTTATCCCCAATCTTCTTGTCAATAGACAACGTCTCTAACTATTACACCAATTTCACATACAATAATTGTTTTCGGACCGAACATACCTACCTTTAGTTTAGTCAAATATTTCAGTTGAGTTATTTTTATTATTAAATAAACTTAAAGATTTATAATTTAAAATCGCTACTAATTAACGTTTTTTACTATAATATATCTTAATATATTTAATTATTTATTCTAACATCATGAATTAATAAAATAAAATATTTTCGAGGTTATCCGTATAATTATGACTGAAGTCAAATAGACACGTCTAATAACTTGCTTTACCTCGTACTATCTCACAACTTAATTTGTCTTCTATCCTTTCCGCTATTTTGCCGGGTGGTAAGACACTCATCACTGTATAATTATACATAACCAAACTTATATGGAATAATCTGATTATTTCAAGAGAATTAAAAAAAAATAACATCAGTAGTGTGTTTTATTTTTAAAATTTTGAATTAAGTTTTTCAATTTTTTATTTTAAATTTTAAAAAAGGTTATTTTAAACATAATTCATACTTTATTTACTATTGTTTGTATTATTATTGTTTTCCCTTTAGTAATGAACGTAATATAATTATTAAAGAAATTAAGAGAAAACATACATTACTCAGCTATGTCGCTGTGCGAAGTCAATTAAAGATTCCCAAATTTCAGCAACCAACGGTATGTCAATTTTTTTAACACCATAAGTCTTTAGCAGGTTAGCTTTTACCTGTATAAGACACATATTTTAATAAACAAATCAATTCTTTACAGTTGAACTCCTATGTTGAATTATGTTCTATGAATTTCATATTTTTAACATAACAAATTCGTTACAGAACGAAAAATTACACAAACGTGAAATACGGTAAATAAAAAACTTGTACACTTACTCTTAATAACTATTACCTTAGAAATATTTGACAATATTCAGCTAAATTTTAAGATGTTTCAATTTGGGTGAATGTCTTAAATATATCTGACCAAAGAAACAGTTGATAGGAGGTCTCTTTTCCCAAAGGACTTTACACCATTACACCAACCTGGAAAGATAAATAACACGCAACACGCCTCTAAATCGAATTGATATAGGACTCTACAACATTAGAACGACGAGAAGACACATGGCGTATAATCTTAAGAGAAGGCTGTTGAACTACGGTCAGGAATATTTGCAACATTGCCAAAGTTATATAGTAGTAAGTGATATAGATTACCTCAAAAAAAAATATTGTTGCAGAGGAAATTATTTTATTATTACTAAATTAAAAATTTTTATTACTTAAAATCATTTTCTACATTGTCCGCTTTCGCGGCCCGTATTTCGGAACAGATACAGATACCGGAGCCAGTATTAATGACAGACGGCAGAAAAGGCTTCGACTACTACGAGCCCTAACAACTAAATGTTCGGACAAACTAAAGTTTATTGAAAACATTAATCTTCACAACCTTGCTTATTGAATTAAAGAAAGAGATCAACAATACATTAAACTCTATACTCATCTATCTATCTATCTAATTAGCCTTCTTCGGTCCATCTTTGGACATAGGCCTCCCCAATCCTTTTCCATTCATCTCTGTCTGTCGCTATAGTCATCCACCTAGAGCCCAGGTGCTTCTTGATATCATCTGCCCATCTCATTTGGGGCCTTTCTCTGCTTCGTTTGTATTCCCACGGTCTCCAGCTTATAAGAATTTTATTCCATCGGCCTTTTTTTTGTCCTATATTGTGTCCTGCAAATCTACATTTCAATTTTGCAACTTCTTGTCTAACATCCCTCACTTTTGTTTTCTCTTTTATCCACTCGTGTCTCTTTTTATCCATTAATCTTATGTGCAACATTTGTCTTTCCATTGCTCTTTGGGTTTTTATGATTTTGTCCATGTTTGCTTTTGTAAATGTCCACGTTTGGGAACCATAAGTGAGAACAGGGAGTACGCATTGATAGTATACTTTGGTCTTAAGATGCTGTGGATATCTTTTGTTTTTAAGAATGTAGCTTAGTTTGCCAAATGCCGCCCATGCCAGTCTAACTCGTCTTTTTATCTCTGCTGGTTGGTTTTCTTTGTTAAGTTTTATAATTTGACCCAGATACATATAATCCTGAACTTGTTCTATTTCATCTTGTCCGATCCTCATTGTGATGTCTTCATCTGTATTTGTTATGATTTTGGTCTTGCTGTAATTCATATTAAGGCCTATCTTTCCAGCTTCTACGTCCAGTTCTTTTATCATTTCAAATAATTCTTCTTTTTTATCGGTTATCAATGCGATGTCATCAGCGTACCTTAGATGGTTCAAGCGTTGTCCACAAATTTTTATACCTTTTTCTTCCCATTCTTATCTTTTAAAAATATCTTCCAGAGCCTGATTGAAAAGTTTCGGTAATATTGTGTCACCCTGTCTCACGCCTCTATTTATTTGTATTGGATTCGTTCCTTCATATACTTTAATTGTTGTTTTGGCTTCCTTATATACAGTGATGAGTGTCTTACCACCCGGCAAAATAGCGGAAAGGATAGAAGACAGATTAAGTTGTAAGATAGTACGAGATAAGGCTAGTTATTAGACGTGTCTATTTGACTTCAGTCATAATTATACGGATGACCTCGAAAATGTTTTATTTTAATAATTTCTGATGTTAGAATAAATGATTAAATATATTAAGATGTATTATAGTAAAAAACATTAATTAGTAGCGATTTTAAATTATAAATCTTTAAGTTTATTTAATAATAAAAATAACTCAACTGAAATATTTGACTAAACTAAATAGGTATGTTCTTTCTTTCACACCAAGGGTAAAATTTTTGTTTTACTCAATCAAAAATAATAGAAAATATAATACATATTAGGTAACAAGTTTTCGAAAAACTCATTATTTACAATTTATTCTTATTCCAATGTTATAAAATAGAAATACGAAATATTTCAAATTCAATTCCAGTTTTACAGTCTTCAGTTGTGAATAGAAAATAATCCATTGAAGACTGTTTAATGTCAAATCCATCACTAAATTCTCAGTGTTAATATCAATTCCTCTGTACAGGTAATGATTTTCAAAACAATTGACGACATTGGAATGGATGCGCGCGAACAGCTACCTGCTTTATAGCTAACAAAATCATCAAGCCTTCAAGTTATCAAATAATAACACATCGAGAAGTGTTTTTTACGGTAAACAGAAACTTTTTATTGAAAAAACAATTCGTGAAAAGGATTTTAACGGTCGAGGAAAAAGTGCAAATTGTTGTCTGGCATGTGAATGGATTATCAGACAACATGATTAGACAACAATTTGTAAATATGTTTCCAAATAGGCCGGCTCCAGCACGATCAACAATTCAGTCTATTATACGTAATTTTTTTACTTATGGATCCGTGTTCGATCCAAGAGGAGTTCGCAGACGAAGGGAGGTAAATCCAAATTTGGAACTAAGGGACACTTTGATTTGTGAAAGTATTGAGCAAAATCCTACCCAATCAACACCTCGTCTCGGAGAACAATGTGGAATTCCAAGATTTAGAGTAGGTGAAATTTTGTAAAGACATCGATACCGTCCCTATAAACTTCATAAATCCAATGAACAATTCCCTGGGGATCAATATAGACGTTTAGAATTTTGTCAAACTGCAACGGAA
The DNA here is from genome assembly GCF_040954645.1 of Diabrotica undecimpunctata. Lineage (NCBI taxonomy): Eukaryota > Metazoa > Arthropoda > Insecta > Coleoptera > Chrysomelidae > Diabrotica > Diabrotica undecimpunctata. Next base: position 50,986,337 of record NC_092810.1, on the reverse strand, counting down.
ATGTCACATCAAGATGAACATTTTTTAGAGAATGTTTTGTTCACCGATGAATGTACGTTTTCATTGCATGGCCGTCACAATTCAATCGATGCTAGGTATTGATCTCGAGGAAATCCTCGTCAGATTTATGTCGCTCGTACCCAGCGTCTTCGAAAAGTAAATGTTTGGGGAGGCATAATAGGGAATCATGTCATTGGTCCATTTTTTATAGACGGTATGTTGACTGGGCGGAAATACTGGGAACTTCTGCAAAATGAAATTGTCCCAGCCCTTTGTAATTTACCAATACCTTTCGATTCCATATGGTTTCAACACGATGTCAACACGGTTTCAACACGGTTGTCCTGCACATAATTCTCGCATCGTCAGTGAATATCTCAGTGCGACTTTTCCTAATCAATTGATTAGTGGCCACGGATATTTTTTTATTTTTGTAGAATTTTTACTTATTTAAACATTCTTTAAAAGTTTTTACTTTATTTTCGAAAGTACGATACTGTTTCGTAAATAAGATTTTTTGTTTTAACTTTAGTTTTTGTTTAGTTTTGTTTAGTGATTCAAAGCAAAACGATCGTTGCATAATTTCAAATTATTAAAAAAAAAAAAAAAAAAAGAAAACCACATGTGGGTTGAACTCTAATCGTCTGCGATGTCTGTATCGCAATGTCGAATTCTTACCACTAATCCACGAAGGATTTATAATTATTCCGTGACAAGAGTGTATGAAACTCCTCAAATCATAGTAGAACTTATTCTTGGTTAATAATTTAAAACTTTAGAATAAATAATCACTATTAATTAAATTATTTTATTCACATTTTTGCTTTATTGTGGTCAATCAGTTTTTACTTTATGCAAAATTAAAAAATGGATCATGGATCAATGGATCACATATTCGACGTTACTCATAATAATTATGACCGAGGTGATTTAGCTTGAATCTAACGTCTAAAGGTGTGAGACTATCGATAGTGGTAATGTAATGTAATATAAATTATACGTTTTTCCGATTATTTCTCACCTCTATGTGTTTCATCTCTTTTTATTTCACAAGGTAACTGTGTTTTCTATCTCTTACGTTAAAAAGCCGGGTGGTAAGGCACTCATCACTGTATATTGGCTATTAGTTCCGTATATCTGTGGTCAATTCTGCTGTTAATCAAAGAAGTTTTCACTGCCCAATATTCGACACTGTCGAAAGCCTTTTCGAAATCTATGAACGCTAGATATAGAGGAATATGGTATTCATTTGCTCGTTCTATAATTATTTTCATACTTAGTAAATGGTCACTTGTGCTAAATCCCTTTCTAAAACCAGCTTGTTCTTTCGACTGGTATCAGTCGAATTTTGTCGTCAATCTATTAGATAAAATTTTTTTAGCAGTTTATACATTACATTGAGGAGTGTCATAGGACGGTAGTTTTTTATATCTGCTTTATCCCCTTTCTTGTGTAGGATAATGGTTACGGATTCCTTCCAGTTGTTTGGGATTTTTTTTTTAAAGAATCTATACTCTTCACTAATAATAAAATATTAAAATGGCTTGGTCTTTGTAAACTTTAAATTGCAGTGTTGGCGGTTAAATAAACGAAACATTGCATAATATCGTGACAAATAAATGTTCAGACAATTTAAAAAATTATTATTTTAATATGGGGATACATCGCCACGCACCTTTACAACATCGGCAATCCTGTCTGACATTTTTCGTACTTAAGATTTACACAAGTCAGGGTCGAAACTATCCCATAATTCACTTAATTTACTATACAAATCAGTGACGGTTCTCTGGGAATCATTACGCAATTTCTTTTTCATATTATGCCACAATATCTCAGCAACATTAAGGTCTGGACTGTTCGAAGGACATAAGAGTACTTTATTGTTATTGTCTCCAAAATGTCTTATTGTTTTAGCTGTATGGGGTACAGCACCGTCCTGCGTGAATAAAAAATTCAAGTCCGAGTAGAGATCGTGAATACTTGGTACAAGACTATTTTTCAAAATTTCTTAATACTTTTCTTCGTTAATTGTGCCATCCACCACCTCATATCTTCCTTGACCCTCTGATGACATGCACTCTCAAAATATAATTCCTTTGAGAAACTTCACAGTTCTTTTGAGGCAATCTTTATGGAATGCTTTATTGTTACTTCTGATAACCCGTTTTTGAAAATCTTCCACTCAAACATAAAATTTTGATTCGTTACTGAATATTACCCTGGACCATTCATCAACAGTCCATGAAATCTTCGATCTTGGCCAATTGAAGCGGTTTGTTTTTTGCTTCTTTGTTAGCAGAGGTTTTTCTTTAGCCTAAAACATTACCAGTAATAAAAAACTTATAAATATTCTATCTTATAAGAATTGATAAAGTTTTAATACAGTTTTTCCTGTTTCTGAGTTCCACTCTGCTGTAAAGTCTCGTAAAGTGTTGCGACGGCCTAATTTGCAAATTTTCACTAGTTTTCGTCAATTTCTATTAGAAACAATTCCTGGTCTACCCACACTTTTGCCTTTAGGTTGGAGACTTCCACTCTCACGATAATGCTTGAGTACGTCCGCAATTGTAGACTTGGCCAGATCTAATTCTTCAGCAATTTTTCAGCATTTTCCCTATCTTTTTACCCTGAAAATATTTTTTAATTATCAATTGACGGAATTTAGTATCTGTCATACTTCCTCTGACCATTTTTCTAACTGTTAAGAAACTTACGACTTACGATGGCAAGCAAGCAAGTAATTTAATTAAACCCAGCCTGTTAGACATGTTCACCCCTAAGAATTACGTTCGGGTGTAACAGTTCATTGGAGCAAGGTGTAGTAACTCGAGTAAAGACAGGAGTCACTCCACCGCACTCCAATGCTCCAGATCATCCCTTTCCCCCCTATAGCACATTGATGCGCGAAACACTGATGCGCGATAGGGGCACAACTATCAGCCAAATGCTGTTCATGTGGGAGTCCTGGGTAATAGAACTCCAACATGGTTTCCTAACCAAAATCAAACTCAGGACAGCCCATTGTCGCTATGATCCTGTTATCTTAATGTGGCTTATCCGCGAACTAAAAATTGCTTACTTGGGCCTTAAGTCTCCGCTCTAAACTAGGCTCAGTTCGGAGACTTGGTGCTTAAGGGGTTGGGCCCTACGTGCCCGGGTTTTGGGGTTTTTGTTAATTTTTTTTTGTTGGCTTGCGCCGGTTTTTGTTAGTGTTTTTTAATTTTTTTGGTGGATTAGGCTGTTTTTTTGTGTATTTTTTTGATCTTTTTGTAGGTTGCCCGAAACAAAAAAGTCATAATTAGTACAATGTCTATACCATAATATTGAAAAATATATGCAAATATATGACAATATGATAATATAGAGTTTGTCCACTTAAGGCAACTGGGTCCACGATGTACGTTGATATTGTCCACGAGTTTTTTGAGCTACGAACTTTCTTCTTTGTGCGTTATTATTGTTGTTTTTTCTCTGGTGTTTGGTTTTCTATCTGGTGTGTGATTTATGATGAGTTACTCTCAAAATTATTTATTTTATAATCGGTAACTAGATAATTTCGAACATTTCCGAATATTTCCGAACATTTAGTTGCCACGACATTATACAATATTTTCGTTTATTTTATCGCCAATACTGCAATTCAAAGTTTATAGAAACCAAGCCATTTCAATATATTATTATGAATGATAGAGTTTAACGTAGTGTTGATCGCGTTCTATAATTCAATAAGCAATAGGGCTCGTACAAAAGGTAAGATCTAGCTAATTTTGGATAAAAAAACGATATCTTCCTGTCAACTGGTAGACCAAGTTAGTAACGACGAATATAATCTGTAGTCTGATCCCTTTTTCATAATTTTAAGAGTTCTTATTGCTACCATTTACACAAAGCTATAGTGTATTTTTATGTATGAGAGAGTAATAAAACAATAAATTATGTATGCAAATCCCTAAACTGTTGATACGGGTGACTCAATGAAAAACAGATATTTGTCAACAAGTTTACATAAGTATATAGGAAAACAATTTTAAATTGAGTATGACCACCAGGTATAAAGGTTGGAGCAGAATAGAATACAATAGTTGTGAGGATTACTAATCCCTAAATAAGGTTGCCAGTGTCGGAGTGATGGAGGTTAACAGGTACTAATGAATTTGCAAGAAATGTAAGATGTTTATTTTATTGGTTATATATAACCAATAAAAGTTTAATAAGTACCTACCTATTTGCAAAATAAAGTTTAATTCTTTAGATAAAATAAAACGTTTTATTTTATCTGAAATGAGTGCATTCCACGAAGTAAGGGTTTCAACAATCAAACATTTAATTCTTTAATTCCAGGAATCTACGACAGTAATTGAATAGATAATTACCTTCTAAACTTATTCCACAGAAAATGTGATAGTGGGTTTTTCCATTTTGTATATAGGAAGGTCCAAGTGGCGTATTCAAAATTCTTAACAGTTCACTAAAAGTAGGTACTTCAGTTGCAAGGTGCAGTTTATTGTGTATACTAGTGTTATGGAAAATTTGGAAGTGCCGTGTAAACGCCGAAAAATTGGTCCTCTAACAGTTAATGAAAAAACATTAATATTTAATTGTTTTAAATCAATTACAGACAAACGTTTATGTGAAAGTGTTGATGAGACCGTTGAGTTAGTTAGCAGTACACTTGGTGTTGGGAAATCTACGATTTACAGAGTTATTAAAGAAGAGAAATGTGGTAGTTTTCAAATGCCACGTAATGCTCCAGGGAAACCAAAATTTCAAATAGAATATCATTTTAAAGAAGGACTTTGACGGAAAGTGCATGAATTCTTCTTTAGACAAGAATTTCCAACATTGGATAAAGTTCTTGTCTCAGTTCGAGATGATAAGGATTACCCAGAAATGAGTCGAAGTACGTTATGGAAACTTTTAAAAGAAATAGGCTTCCGCTGGCAAAAGAATCCCAGAAAGTCTATTTTATTAGAAAGAAGCGATATTGTCATATGGAGAAGACATTTTCTAAGAACCATAAAGGAAATGAGAAACCAAAAAAGAAAAATATTTTATCTTGATGAAACATGGATCAACGAGGGTCATACACCAAATAAATTTTGGCAGGATGAAACTGTTACAAGTCAAAGGCACGCTTTTGTAAATAACTTATCTACTGGTTTAAACCCACCATCAGGAAAGGGACGCAGGCTGATAATAGTACACATTGGCAGTTCAGACGGTTTTGTTGAGGGTGGTTTATTAACTTTTGAATCAACTCGTACCGGTGACTACCATGAAGACATGAACGCTGATGTCTTTCAAGAATGGTTCGAACAAATGATAGATCTTCTTCCTAAGAACTGTGTAATAGTAATGGATAATGCAAGTTATCACTCCAGACTTATAGAAGGACTGCCCACAACCAAGTGGTTAAAAACAGACTTGCAGAATTGGCTGAGTTCAAAAAATATTACGTACCATCCCGGATCTATAAGAAAGTTACTTTATTCGTTGTGTGCCCTTCATAAAGAAAAATTTAAAAAATACGAAATTGATGAAATTGCCAAAAATCGTGGAATGACAGTACTTAGATCCCCACCATATCATTGTGAATTAAACCCGATTGAACTGGTATGGGCACAGATAAAGAGTGAAGTTTCAAGAAAAAATACCACTTTTAAAATTCATGATGTTAAACAGTTATTTTTGGAGGCCGTAAATAATGTAAAACCTGAAAACTGGGAAAAGGCAGTAAATCACACTATTAAAGAAGAGGAAAAAATGTGGAAGCTGGACAATATTACTGATAAAATGATCGAGCCAGTTATTATAAATCTTGGTTCTGAAAGTTCATCTTCTGAATCTGATTTGGATTTGTAACAAGTAGCTGTAAGTTTTATATTAAAATTTTTATTCATCTATTTAACATACCTTAGACGGTTTTAAAAACTCTTTTTCTCTTTTGTAATTTTTAAAAATTAAAAAAAATGTGAATTTTTGAAACCCCTTTTTAATGTAGGCCAGTCAGTTCTAATATAGTGTGTGATAAAAGAGGTCACTTTTGTTTACATACACATAACACTTTATAACACTGAAATAATTCATTTATTTTTTACAATTATTCAAAGTAATTTTTCAATTAATCTTGAGCACGCCCATGGAGTGGTCGGAGCTACCAGTTAAAATTATGCTAATTACTCTCTCGTTCATAAAAATAAACTATAGTAGTGCTACCATATAACATAAGAAATAACTAGGATGAATACTCAAATAAAATCTAATAAACAATAAACCTAAAAGTTAGTCTTCAAAACTCAACTGAAAATTAAAAAAACACCACTAAAAAATTTAAAACATTTCATTTCAAAATATTTCTGCTAAAATAAACAGATTTATAGCAACAAAAGAAACGCAAGGCTACATGGTACCAAACTCATTCCCTACAAGACAAGACAATATTAAATAAAGCCACTAATATTCTAAGGGCAAAAATCCAAGATGTAAACGAAATTGAAGAAACACCGCTAAAAAATAGAAAATAGTATAATATTTCAGCTGAAATAAAGGGACTTTATTATAGCAACAAAAAGAAACGTAAGGGCAATATGGCATCAAACTCATTCCCACAAGAAAAGACAGTAAAATAGGGTCACAAGCATTCTAAAGGCGCAAATCAAACCTGTAAACGATATATTCCTTTATAATTATTTTTCCTCTTTAAATTGGTTTGATAGTTCTATCATGAAACTCATACATACTCAAGAAAACCCAAAGCAAATTGAGCTCCGGTTTAAGTCAACATCATCAGATCCTCAGTGGGCAGAAGCAATGAAGAAAAATCGCAGCTATTTGCTGGATATCGTGCTAGGGTGTTGGTAACAACCACGAATGAACCATGTGATAAATTAGAAGTCAATTCGTCATTCATTTATTTATTCATTCACTCAATTACAAGTCATTCATTTATCTAAAGGCCTTTTGATGGATGTTAAGTTTTACATCTGCTCTAGTTTCATCTTATCATCTTTTTAACACTCATAGATAATTTGAAAGTCAAGCCTACTGAGTATATCCTTTTAGTTTATTTTTCATATTAATGGAATATTGCTAATCCAATGTTCCTCAGAAATACCTTTCTGAAAGATACGATCGTGCAACATTGTACAGAAATTCTTGACTGTAGAAATCTAGTATACCCTTGCAATATTACCTCACACGCTCGTTATATGGGCCAATTTGGAGTGTGTTGTTTCCTGAATAATTAACCACTAGATACAAAAAAAGCTGACGATTCGAAGGAAAGAAAATAACAACCATTCTTTAAAACTAATATACAAGGTAAAACAAGATAAAAGAAAACACTAATAGGCGATAGTTGTAATACAATAAAAAAAATTTATTACGAATATATACCTACAAAAATTACCTTAATTTTAAAAAGAAAATATTTTATTACAATCAATTCAAAAGATATTAGTCTACATAAGATGTTAGTCCGTTAGTCTGGTCTCATATGGATAACTACATGGATAAAATTGTTGATGTATTATTGGAATATAGTTATTCCTAACATCGCTCGATAGCTTAATTAATTGTACACTTACTTCATTTTTACTGTAATTTGGCACGGAGAGAAGATTTTAGTTTAAGGCTGGAGCGGAAGATATTTTCTTTATGAAAGCTCTTCATGTCGGAGGTAACCGGATACCATCATCTCTTTTATTGATAAAATTTGGCCTTTTTTCAATTTCAATGGTTTCTCGGATAATTCTTGGTTTATAGAAGCGGATGGAGGCTATGGTTCTGGAGTTTTCAAAATCAATTTTGTCACCTGTTTGAGGATGGTGTTGATTTAGAGCTGCAATTGAATTGGATTTGCGAACAGAAATGGAATGTTCATAAATTCTATTTTTAATTCTACGATTTGTTTGGCCTATATAAGATCGGGCAGTCTGCACAAGGAATTTCATAAACTCCGTGTTGTTCATTTGGAATGTTGTATTTAATTGATCGGACGAAGACATGAAAGTTTTTGTGTCTGGGGATGGGGGGTAAATATTGTCTTTATTTCTCTTCATTTAAGAATTTTGTCAATTTTTTCAGTGACATCTTTGATGTAAAAAAAAGGTTTCGTATGATGAGGGTCTTTAGGTCGAGATTTAGTGATATATTGATGTCTGCCGATGCTTGTATTGATGTGATTTTTGAGGTAACTGTTTTGGATGAGGGCTTGTTTTAAACTAGAGAGCTCAGCGGGTCTACTTGCATCGTCGCAAATGTGTATTGATCTAGATACAACGGTATTAATGACTGAATTAATTTGTGAAGGTGGATGATGCGAGTTGGTATTCAAGTAACGATTGTTATGGGTGGGTTTTCGGTAAGCAGAGTGTTGAAAATCTTGGGATTGCTTTTTATTTAGGATAGCTTCTTGAAACGGTTGGGATGAATCAGTTTTCACCTATATCGTGAACTTAATACTAGGATGTCTACCATTCAGATGAGTTTGAAAAGACACCAAAGCGTCTCTGCCGTGCGGGCAAATGACGAATGTATCGTCAACATATCGCAGCGAATAAGTGGGTTTGAGCATTGATGTGGATAGTGCTCGGGTCTCAAAATCTACCATAAAATTATTGGCAATTACTGGAGGTAGTGGGAAGCCCATTTGGGGCTCCATTTATTTGTTTGTTGATTTTAAAAGATGAAATAAGTGTTGGACATACAATGTTTAATGAGAGATAAGTGGTCTTGGTGGATACTGTATTAGTTTTTAGAATGTTTAAAGTTTCGTCTAGAGGCATTTTTCTGCAGAATAAAACAATACAATGAAAAGAATTTTTGACGAAGGATGAAGTATTTTTGGCGAGAAATTGTAGAGTTTTGGCCGAGTACTTGGCTAATTTTCCTGTAGGGCAGTTATATGCACTGACAATGGGACGTAGAGGAATATCAGGTTTGTAAATTTTGGGTAGGCCATATATTCGAGGTGTTCTGAAAATTTTTTCAAGAAGAATTAGAGATTGTTTTATGTCAACATGAGGATGGAGTAGGAGGAGGAGAGGTTTTATTGATAATGTCTTTTATTCTTTTCTCTAGATAGGTTGTTGGATTATGAGGAATTGTTCTGTAATCTGGAGTATTAATGAGATCTAAGAGTTTATTAATGTAAGAAGAAGTGTTTAGGATGACGGTGACATTTCCTTTTGAGCTTTCCATAATGCTAATAGGTGATTTCGTTGTTGTATACAATGATGCCAATGTTTTAATATTTTTAGTTGCAATTTGAATCTATGAATAGTTAGCAAAGTCTTTAGTTAGCTTAAATGTTAATGTTGGTATGTAAGGTAGTGATGTGAAAGTAAATTGAGATTGCACAATTTCGTAATTTGATTATTTGGAAAAATATTTGATATTTTTCGTAGACAAAAAATAGCTTACAACAAAATAGTTCATAACATAAAACAAAATAGCATACATAAATGTGAAAATCTGAAAATCAAAGCTCATAACTCTATCACTTTTAAAGAGAAATGGTTTAAAAATTTAACGTTGAATTCCCTAATAATGTATGGAAGATACTCGCATTAGGTCCAAAATTCTGTTTATTACCAACAGTGAAAAATTTTAAAATTTTAAATATACTAGCTGATATCGAAAGTACCGGGTGGTCCAATAAGCCGATCTCTCGGCTATATATCAAAAACTATGCATGTTATATCTTTAGGAGAAAAAATTTCTTAGTAAAAGTGGCCAAGAGAAATCGCTGGAAATAACTTTCAAGTTTCTGAGTTAACCGCTAGGGGCATAACCTGTGAAGAAAAATTTGAAAACCAATTTTTTGTGAAATATGCCCAATTATACCAAGTGAAAGATAAATAAACTAGAAAGTACAAAGATGTTCAAGTACTTTTTTTTTTATTTTTTCAAATAAATGGTGGGATAGAGTCGGAAAGTATTTGTGGATAAATACCTATATCTTTGGTTTGGATCAACCGATTTTAACGAAATTAGTGTCATTAGAAAGAATGTGAATAACTTAATTTACATCTACTATAATACAATTGCATTTAGTTTTAATTGTCATGGGTAGAGGGTACTTTCGAATAGAAACAATTAAAATTTGTTTTTCTTCAAAATGTTTAATGGAAACACCTATTTATTGTAAATTATAATGGAACTGGATTAAATTCGTAACAAAATGGTGCAAACCGTATGTTGATATCTTTTGTTGAATCGAGATACGAATAAAAATGCATAAACATAAGTAAGTATAGTATTGACTCACCCTTTATTATAACTTAAAATTAAATATGAGAAAGGTCATACAAATATCTCGATCATTAAAACTTAATGTCCAATTAAATGTTCAAATTGTTTGCCATCATTGTCCACACAAAGATCTTTCGCGCCTAGACATAACAGCTGCTTCAATCTCAGCTGTTGATATACTATTTATTGCGTTCATAATGCGCTATTTCATGTCGTCTCGCGTGGTTGGTCGAGTTTGGTACACTAATTCCTTCAATCTTCCCCACAGATAAAACTTCAAACATGTTACGTCTGGAGATCTAGCTGGCCATGAAAATATACTTCTCCTTCCAATCCATTTATTTGGATAACTTGCTTATAAATAATCTCGAACTCGTCTGGAAAATTGCGCAGAACACCCGTTATGTTGTAATATCATATCTCTTCTTGTTTGTAAGGAAATATCCTCCAATGAAACAAGCAACTGATTTTCCAGAAAATCCAAATATATTTCGCCATTTAAAGTTCTATCAAAGAAATATGGACCTACGATTTTTCCATCAACTATACCATACCGAACATTAAGACTCCATCTACCTTGAACCTGCACCTCATGTATCCAGTGCGGATTTTCTTCAGCCCAATAATGCATATTATGCAGATTAACACCACTCGCGCTATTAAACGGAGGTACGTCTGTCCACAAAATCTTTGACATGATATGCGGTTGTTCTCTTAGGAGACCTAACATCCAATTGCAGTAATCCAGCCTTGCATGAAAATCTCTCTCATGTAAAGCGTGGTGGAGAACTACATGATAATGATGCAGCCTAAAAATCAGAACAACAAATATTGGTGAAAAAGAAACCACTATATTTACTAAAACTCAAAAAATCTTGAAAAATCCACAATTGTTTCACAAGATAAATCATGCATAAGTATTTTTAAGAAACGGATAAAGTGATAAAAGCGCCGTGTTGCCGTTTTTGTCGGAATATTAAAATAACAGTTTAATCTAAAGTTTAAAGGGAATTCCAAGTTTCTGATCTAAACGTTCAATTTTTAATATGAAAAACCAACCTTTGATGTTTTAAAATCCTTAGAACAGTAGTTTTGGGTATGTTTAATTCTATAGAGATTTGCTGACTTCTTATATGTGGATTCTGTTAAATTAAAGCAAGAACATTGATTGAATTATCTTCGGTCATACCTCTACTACGTCGTTTAAAACAAGGACGATGAAAACTACCAGTTTCTCTTAATGTCTTTAATTCTGCATTTGATTTACTCATCACGAATTATTAGTACTAATATTACCAATATTAATATCTATTGAGAAAGGTGCAATCTTCAATTCAAATTATAATATAACACTTCTTAACAATGTTTTGACAGATGTCAATAAATAAACAATATGAATTCCCGTCAAATTCATTGTCGTAGCCTACTTAGTTCCGAAAAAACTATTTTTAATCATATGAAATAACAATGGTGAGTCAGTACTATACTTACTTATGTTTATGCGTTTTTATTCATATCTCATCGACAAAAGCTATTAACATACGGTTTACCCCATTTTGTTACGAATGTAATCCAGTTTCATTATAATTTACAATAAATAGGTGTTTTCATTAAACATTTTGAAGAAAAACAAATTTTAAGTTTTTAATTTTTAAACCTATGACAATTAAAACTAAATGCAATTATTTTATAGTAGATGTTAATTAATTCATCCACACTCTTTCCAATGACACTAATTTAGTTAATTTAGTTAAAATCGGTTAATCCAAACCAAAGTTATAGGTATTTATCCACAAATACTTTCCCACTCTCCCCTACCATTTATTTAAAAAAATAAAAAAAAGTACTTGAACAACTTTGTGTAGAATTTAGAACTCTTTTACTTTACTTTACTTATCTGACACTTGATATAATTGGGCATATTTCCCAAAAAAACTGGTTTTCAAAGTTTTCTTCACAGGTTACGCCCCCTAGCGGTTAACCCAGAAATTTAGCGGAAAGAAACTTGGTTATATCCAGCGATTTCTTTTGGCGACTTTTACTAAGGAATTTTTTCTCCTAAAGTTATAATATGAATAGTTTCTAATATGTAGCCGAGAGATCGGCTTATTGGACCATCAGGTACAAAACTAGATTTTCTAAAAAAAAAACCTAGTCAGGGCGCAATGTACCTACATCATAACTAACTATTTACACAAAAATAAAGGTAATAATCATTTTTTAAATGGTTTATGGATGTAAAAAATTTATCAAAGAACACCCTGAGATATAATATATCGTGAGAAGTGATAAAGGAAATGCGACTGTTGCAATGTGCAAAGAGGACTACTATAATAAAAGGTATGAACTTTTCAATGTCCCTAAATATTTAAAAAAAATACAATACAATCCACAAGTACCTTACAACAGAAAGCTAACAAAATAGTTAGCGAATTGACAAATAAAAAAATTATTCCTATAGAAGAAGCCTCAACTCTCACCATATATAACTCTGTCACACCACGCTTTTATTCACAGCCAAAAATACATAAACCTAACTTAACAATCAAACCAATTATATCATCAATTAATTCACCAAACAGTAAATTAGCAAAAATTTTAAATGATATTCTTACAAAATCATATAACTTAGGTAATAGTTTCTCTATACAAGATTCCTTCGAACTAAGTAATTTTATCAATAACTATCAACTACCAAATAATTATATCATAGTAAGCTTTGACGTTATATCTTTGATTACCTATATACTCCTACATTAATGACAGTATCAACAGACACTAAAATGAAATCGAAATAAATTGCAAAATTAACAAAAAAACGTTCTTAAGCACTTTAGATTCATTTTTGATTCTAATGTGTTGATTTTTGATAATACATTGTATAAACAAATTTTGGCACACCTATCGTGTATATTATGTAATTATCTACTACAAGATTTGGTAAGGGATTCTTTAAATGAGTTGCCTTTTCATATCCCGTTTATCAAACGCTTTGTGGATAACTTAATACTTGCTTTACCTACAGACACAATAAATGAAACTTTACAAACTGTTAATAGTTATAATGAACATTTAGAGTTTACATGTGAAAAATAGATGAAAAATAGCATCCTATACCTTGACATAAGAATCAAACGAAAGGCACAAAATGTATTAAGCACTCAATGATACAAAAAACCTATATTTAGTAACATATTTATTAATTATCATTCACAACATTCACATCCTTGATACAGGGGCAACCAAATCATTTCTTGATCCCAAAATTGCATCCAAATTTTATAAAAATTTTATCAAACATGAATCGTTTGTAGTCAGTTCAATATTTTAAAACCATTCACAGGAATATTGTGCTGAAATTCCAATCTTTCCAGAATTTAACTCTAATATTAATTTAAAATTCTACATTTTTAAATTCCATAAAACATTTGATGGTCTTATCGGCCTCGATAACTTAAAACTTCTACCAGCACATCTTAATTTCCCAGCATCCACACTAACTACAGCACACTCCGTAGCTTTTCTATAGCATCTTTTATTATGAAATCAATAAAACACAATTTTATATAATTCAATTGGAACCCAGAACAATCACGCAAGTACGAGTTCCAGTAAAACAAACAAACGGCACCATACTTATACCAAAACGAGAAATACAAGGCGCCATTCTAAGAGAAACTCTCAGTGAACCCTGCAATCAACTAGCCTGGACCGAAATGATCAACAACACTGACGAAGCTATTCAAGTAGGACTCACCGATCCTGTTAGAAGCAATCCAATAGATCTTCATGAATATCACCTGTACACTTCGGACATCATTACTATGGAATAGAAACAATAATAGATAGCGATCCTTTCATTAGAACAGATCATCTTAATCCAGAAGAAGAGATGCACATCAGACGTTTATGCAGAAAATTTGCAGATATATTTCATAATCCTGATGATACTTTAACATTTACAAATCAAATTAAACACCACATAAGAACAATGGATGAAGTCCCAGTTTTTACAAAATCATATCGATATCCACACGTACATCGAGAAGAGGTTCAAAAACAGATAACATCAATGCTGGACCGAGGCATCATCAAGAAGAAGTTTAGGGGAGGATTTTAAATTTCGATATATGGAAGTTCTTTTTTGTCTGAATAGGAATTGAGTTCGATTACGTTTCTTCGTTTTCCTCCTAGAGTTTTGGAAAATTTACATCTTCTTCTTCTTCGTATTGGACATTTTGGTAATCTTCTACGTGGTAGTCATCTGAATATGCGTCCTGATTTGGATAGTAATATGCATGTTCTCCATAGTAGGCATCGGTGCCGTTTTCGTCTTGTTGTTTAATATTGAACAGCTCTTCTACGACGAATTTTGGCGTGTGTGGTTGCTGTGGTTATGGCCTAAAGTTTATGAAGCTTGAACCTCTGTTATGTCCCGTTTGGCGTGTACTTACAGACATCGGTGTTGGTTTGTACTGTTGTGGTGGTCTGCTTGCCCATGGGTTAGGTCTTGGAGGTTGTGTGTTTGTCATGAATTGTTGCCTTGGTGGTTGGAATCGAGCGGGTTGTATTGGCCATCTTGGGGTAAATGTTGGTCGGGACGGTGCTAGATTACTTCCGAAAAATTGTTGATGTAACTGTGGCCTGGGCATGGGTAGATGCCATTGTGGTGGTGTTGTGAACTTCGGCTCTCTTTGGGGTTGTGTGTGGGTAGAAATCTTACTTGGCAATGAAAAATTTGTTGTTTTCTGCAAATAGCTAATATTGTTTTTTCTTCATGGATGAATTGAAGAGCGAAAGCAAGATCTGTAGGCCTCATTGATCGTATGGTTGATCCCTCCCATTGGTTCTCATTATCCTGCTAAGAACGTAGTTAGGGCCTGTTGTTGAAACAATTCCTTTTTGCTTCTTTTTACATGTGAATTATCGGTATCTAGTTCGATGTGATTCGAAATTGTGTTCAAAAGTGACATAACTTTCTCGTGAAATTGTTGAGGAATTTCATTGGGTCCTTGCTTTAAGTTTACCATGTCTCTTGTAAGTGAATTTACATTACGTTGATCAGCAAAATTTTAAATTAGTGTGGTCCTTGTTGTGGGCCAATCCTTACACCCATATACGGAAATTACTTCTCGAGCTCTTCCTTTAATTTTATTTATTACACATCGAGTTATCATGTGATTTTGAAAGTTGTTGGGATTATTATAATCCCAGAAATGATTAAGAAGCACTGTAGTAACTTCAATGAAGTTGTGAAGTTTATTAGGGTTACCATCGTAATCAGGTACGATGGAAAGATCTTTATTGACATCGAAAACGAGAGCAGGAGCGGGTGCCACGGCCATAGTATTTAATTGACTAGCGGGGGTAATAATTATAGATGGTATATCAAAGCTATTTAAAGCATTACTTATAGGACTAGTTGGATTTTAAACTAAATTGAGAAGCTGAGTTATTTTGCGAAATGGAAGCAGCACCAGGTTCGATAATCGATTCACTAATAGTTGAAAGCTAATTACTAATTCTAAGAGATGAAGCTTGTGAAGCAATTAAATTATGATTAGAAAAAAGATTAAATTTGTTTATATTTAAATGGGAATAAGCCACAATTAAAGGTTAAAATACGTTTATTGACGTTTCAATTTCCACTTCGGAAATCGTTCTCAAAATACAAACATTAGTAAATTGTATTAATAAATTAGATTAAATTTGCTTACAGATAAATGATGACGCTTGGGTGCATTTCTTCTTTCGCTTTCTGAACGGCTGTAGTTTTCCCTGGAAGTTGGTTGGTTCGTAGCGGGTAAACGTTTAAGAACGACGAGGATCTTCTTTAAACTCTCTCACTATCGTACTGCACTGTGCCACTTAAAGGTTTTAACTCACGAAGGTACTTTTTAAAAAGACCCTTTAATAACTTTTACAACTATACTGCACTGCTTTATTGACCGAAAATAACTGAATTTAATTACAATAGTATCTCTTTTATATAAAAATTAAATGCTGACAAATCTGTTGATTGGGATTGCTGACTTCCGGGGTTACTGCACCGTAATTCCTTGCGGCTGCTGCACTATTTCCTTGACATTCACCTACGATATTCCCGATAGTTTATTGAAATTATAATTTAATCCGATCCAACTTACCCAAAGTTAAATGCATATCTGCCATTTCCTAAAATGTGTAAGCCATTGTAATATCAAAATTTTTAATATTAATCTTATTCACACAATAAATAATAGCTTCAAATTATTGACTATTATTGATGGAACTGTTTGTAATTATTGTATCCGTAGAAACTAATTGTAATTTTATCATCATTCAATCTTCGCTTATCCACTGCTGGACATAGATCTCCCTCATAATTTTCCATCTATTTCGATCTTGTGCCTCTTGCATCCAATTCCTATGACAACATTTTAGATCGTCAGTCCAACGTGTTGGTGGACGACCTCTGCTTCGGTAGGCATCATCTCTTGGTCTCCATTCCAGTATCCGCTTTGTCCATCTATTATCTGTCATTCGAGCCACGTGACCTGCCCAGTTCCATTTCAGTGTTGCTACTCTCTCTACTGCATCAGCCACTCCTGTTCTTTGTCGTAGCTGGCGATTTGGGATCTTGTCTCGTAGTGAAACGCCCAACATAGCACGCTCCATCGCCCTTTGACACACACGGATCTTTTGAACTGTTCTCCTTGTCATGGTCAACGTTTCGGCACCGTAAGTTAACACTGGCAAAACACACTGATTAAACGTTTTTCTTTTAAGGCATATTGGTATATCAGACGATTTGAAAATATGGTTCAGCTTGCCGAAGGCTGCCCAAGTCAGTCTTATACGACGGAGAAGCTCAACGGTTTGGTTATCTTTTCCTATGCGAATCTCATGACCTAGGTATTTATAGGCCATTACCTGGTCTATGGATCTTGTTCCTACGCATATATCTTCGCTGACTACAAGATTTGTCATCATCTGGGTTTTAGATATATTTATTTTCAATCCCCCTTCTAGCGAGGAAAGGTAGAGCTGATTTAAAAGTTCTTTGGCCTCATCTATCCTATCAGCTATTAGTACAATATCATCTGCAAACCTTAGATGGCTAAGCTTTTCTCCGTTTATGTTTATGCCCTTGTCGGTCAGTTTTGCCCTTTTACATATATATTCCAAAAGCGTAGTGAACAGTTTCGGCGATATGGTGTCCCCCTGGCGTACTCCACGTTGTATCGGGAATTTCTGGGTTTGACGATCACCCACTCTAACACTGGCTGTTGCGTTTTGGTATATATGTTTAATTATATTTATATACCGATAGTCAATTCGGCATTCTGTCAAGGCTTCCAACATTTTTTGTTGATTTACGGTGTCGAATGCCTTTTCATAGTCGACAAATATTAAAGCTAGTGGAATATTATATGTAATTTTATGGCCAACTAGAAAAATGATGCCACAATATTCATTTGATTTGAACATACTCAAAAGTTTAAGGCTGCACACCCCCCTTAAAAATTTTCTGTGCGCTTAGATTTTGTTGTTTCTTTTGTATGAAAAATGCTTTCAGATCAAGAAAGTAACGTGTCTTTTTTTATTACAAAATGTCAAGTAGTTTAGGAGATAGTGCAAAAAAACAATTTTTATTTTGTAACTTCAAAGGGCTGTAACTTTTTTTGTGTACACTTTTGTACTAAGGTAAGTTGGATTCAATTAATTTATCTTTGTCCCCGAAATGCGTGATTAAATTTATGACATACCTTTTTGAAACACCCTGTATTGGACTGCCCTATAAGTCAATATATTGCTTCGTTGTATTGAATTCGGCATTATTAATTTATTTAACAAAAGGAAATGTTTAAGTCATGACATTGTTCACGCTAATATTTTGTAAATAAATATAATTTTTTTTTCATTTATTTGTTGACTAAACCTATTTTAGTTGGTCTGCGCTATGCCAATAAATTACTTTTTGACTTACAACTTCTAAAGCTTTGGAATTCAGACGTATATTTCTTAGGACCAGATTGAAGTGTTATAAAAACCGATTTCGATAGCAGAAAAATGAATATAGAGTAGAAATATATCTACTTGGCATTGTAAACTGTATAAATAAATACAAAATTTGATTCCTGGCATACCTTCGAGGCACAATTTTTGAGAAGTATGAAATGCATAGGTATTTGATATGTGGATATAGGCACAAATCACAGTGAATTTTAGATAGCTGAACGAGTACGTAGATGTTAGGTAAACGTAAAACTCCCTTTAGTATTTTGATATATTATGGAGGAAATGCAATGGCCTTTAGTAAACTGTAAGCGAGAATAGAAAAATAATTTAAATTATAGCGATTGTAGGGACAAAATTGTATATAAGATGAAAAAAAAATCTGACTGAAATTTAAATTTAAATACTAAAATATATTGACCAAGCAAAAAACTACAATAGAGTTGGCCAACAATCATTATCATCATTGGTGCTACAGCCCTAAAGTAAAGCCTTAATCTTCTATAAAATTTTATTTGCCATTCAGTCCAAACTATTGACAATTCTCGCCCAGCGTGTCCCATCAATTTTTCAAGCATTCTAATGAACACTATTTTTTTATCGAAATTTTAGGGTACCTACGACTACGAAAAATTAAATGGCATATCTATCTATAATATAAGGAGGAACGAGAGGCATTCTACGAACAATTACAAAGCGTCCTGATGAAATACCTCATGAAGAACCCTTCATTCTTGTGGGTGAATTTAACTCATGAATTTTAAATGAAATAGTTCCAGGAATAAAACAAAGATTTACTAAAAACCATGTCAACGCAAATGGAGAACTAATGGCTAATCTCTGTGCTTTTAACGAACTGAGAATCAATAATACCTTTTTCGATCATAAGCTCCAGTATAAATATACATTTAAAAACTTCAGGGGGCACAAATCTATGATTACCTTTATAGTCACAAATCGAAAAATCCACCCAAAGCAGATTCAAGATATTCGAGCCCTTAAACTCAGCAGACGCAGGTAGTCAACACGAACTAGTACTAACAAAAATAAGAATGAAAATAACACCAAAACATTTTCTACAGGAAATCACCGAGGAAAAGTTCAATATAGAAATCACTGTGGAACGACTCTACAAGAGAAATGTACCAAAGGAGGCTAGCTCAGAAGATACAGCTGAAACAAATGGACGACATCGAAGATATAAACGCGAGCTGAGAGAAAATTAAAAACAACATTGAAGAAGCAGCAACACAAGCTCTAGGAAACGCAAAGTCATACTAAACAAAAGAAACAACAACAATACACCATGGTTCAGAATAGAAATAAAAGCAAAATGTAAAGACAAAACGAGAGTCCTATACAAAGGACAAAATATTAAACACTTCAGGATCCTGAGACACCTATAGAAGAATACGAAATCAAAAAAAGCAGTTGGTAAGAAGAACAAAAAATGAACACTAGGAATAGTTTACAAAAAGGATGGAAAGCGACTTCTACGGTACATAAAAACAAATAAGGAGATTCATAAGAAACCAACGGAAAGAAACGGCAGAATTGAAGGAATATAATAACATACCTTGGAATCTTGGACCTTGAGTGCGACATCAATGAAAAGACTGGAATCATTCGAGCTATGGATGTATAGAATTCTGAAAATATCGTGGACAGAACACGTCACAAACAAAGAGGTTCTGAGAAGGATAAATAAAGAAATAGAAATTTTAAATATAATTAAAATAAGAAAATTGGAATATCTCGGACATATTATACCTGGAGAGAAATACACCTTGCTAAAAATGATTATGCAGGAAAAGATTCAAGGAAGGAGAAGCATAGGGAGGCGTAGAATGTCATGGCTACGCAACCTGAGAGACTGGTACGGATGTACATCAAATGAACTTTTCAGAGCAGCTGAATTGACATAACTAGTTACGGAGAAGTTAAAGAAGAAGTATGACAACAAAGCTTAAAATCAAGTAAAGCGGCGGGATCTCTTAATGACACAATCTGGAAGAATAAACACCCAAGACAAGACACAAAAACAGGAATCTACAAAACAGTAATTAGACTTATATTAACATACACGGCGGAGACAAGACCTGACACATCTAAAACGAGACGACTACTAGAAACAACAGAGAAGACAATACTTCGACGAATGTCAGGGAAAAGTCTGTTGTCATATGTTCACTACAAGAGACGAAAAAACAAGGAAAGGGTCAACCTATGCTAGATGACTATCTGATGATTTACAGTGGTGTTGCGAAAGAAACCAGGGCCAAAGAAGGAGTCGCCCTGTTAGTACACAGAAAATGTTTACATCAAGTACAAGAATGTAAATATATTTCTGAAAGAAGAGTAAGTGTAAAAGTTAAACTTAATGTCAAACCTCTGAATGTGATAGCAATCTATGCACCAGAGAACAAAAGAGATACCACCACAAGGAAAATCTTCTACGAACACCTTCAGATTGTAATAAACAAGACCCCAAATGATAAATACATAATCATTATGGGTGATTTTAACGCCCGTTTTGGAAATTATATAGTTCCAAGAATAAAACGAAAATGCGATATAATGAAAATATTAGAAATAAAAACGGAGACCTTCTGACGGACCTCTGCATCATAAACGAAATACGTATTATTAACACATGTTCCCTCACAAAGAACAATACAAATAAACTTTTAAAAGGAGTAGAGGACAAAGATCTATGATAGACTATATTCTGTAAAATAGAGTGTTATAGCCCTCTCAAATCTTGGATGTAAGAGCACTAACATCAGCAGAAAGAGGAAGCGATCATAAATGGTATTGTGCAAAATCCGAATGAAAACTCATATATGTGATAACAAAACACCAGAATACACCACAAAGATAAAAGTCAAAAGCTTACATGATGACTCCACAAGATACCTATTACAAAAAAGAATAACCGAAAAAGACTCGGCCTCTTATCTTAGCCTCGGCTAAGGATGTTCTTGGTGAAAGAAGTATAAATAAAAATAAATCGTTCCCAAGGTGAAGAACTCCATGGTTTTGTACAGAAGTGAAGGAAAAATCTAAAGAAGAGAAAAAAGCTTACCTGAAATACATGTCAACCAAAACACAAGAGTCATACCATAATTATAAGACAATTAGAAACGAAACACACTGGGAACTCTTTTTGAAATAAATGGAACATGATTTTTATGGTCTGCAAAAGAAAATATGGCGCTTCATAAGAGGTTAAAGAATGAAGGTAAAGAAATTAATAGAACCAAAATACATAGAAAAGGATACGTGAATTGACTACCTAAAAATGGTTTATAGAAAATAAGGGAATCCCCAGACCATTGCAGCTAGGTTTTAGAAGGTGCAAAGGATGTTTAGAATGTCTATCATCTTTGACATCTGAAATCC
Organism: Diabrotica undecimpunctata; assembly: GCF_040954645.1. NCBI lineage: Eukaryota > Metazoa > Arthropoda > Insecta > Coleoptera > Chrysomelidae > Diabrotica > Diabrotica undecimpunctata. Next base: position 50,964,680 of record NC_092810.1, on the reverse strand, counting down.
AAAAATCATTTAGTAATAATATTCATCATTTAGTCAGGAATCATATCATATCATTTAATAGGAATATTCTTGGATATCCATTCAGCATATGATAATGTTAGTATTGACAAACTGTACTCTACAATAATACATTTGGATATACTACATGATTAAGCTAACCTCATTATATGAGTTTTTAAAATGCAGAGAACTGTTTGTCAAAGATAACTCCGTTTTAGTACATGGCTCAAATACCACTAGCACTAGACACACAAGGATCACCATTAAGTCCAATGCTGTTCAACATATATATCTATTCATTACACGATGTGTTCCCAAAAAATGCTAATGTCATACAATATGCTGACGATTTTGTAATTCTAGTCAAGAAAGTGAACGTTAAAAATATGATATCAAAAATAAACAAATATTTAGTCAATCTGGAGGCCTGGCTGGACAATCATAATTTGAACATCTTTGGAGGCAAATCTAAAGCTATCTTGTTTACAAGGGGTAATACCAAAATAATGCTCGGAAATATCAGTTATAAGAGACAGCATATAGAGTGAGTAGATAAAATTAAATACCTAGAACTGGTTTTACAGAAGTATCTTAAATCAAAGGCACACATTAACCAGCTGGAAGTTAAAATAGGTAAAGCACTTGATTTAATACATGCCTTGTGTGGAACATGGTGGGGCAGTGACCCAAAAATATTAAAACTGATCCATAAAGCACTTATCCTAAGTCATTTGAACTATGGGGGTCAATTCCTATCTACATGCCCTAAATATATATTGAATAAACTAGATCAGATGCACTTCCAAAGTATCCGGATTATCACAGGATGCATGAAGTCAACTCCAATTCAAGCCTTGTTATCAGAGTCTGGAGAACTGCCATTAAAATACAGAAGATAATGGCTCACAACAAAATTTTTGCTAAAAACCTAAGTGTTAGAAACAACCCTATCATTCAATCAATCGTTGAATTAGAAGTACTTTGTAATATGAACAATAAATACTAGAGAAATAAGGAAAAACCCATATTGATAGCAACTCTTAGAAAAATCCAACTGTATTTACAGAACCTATATTCCAGTAAACTTCTTCCTTGCCATGAATATAAACTAAAACTACAACTTCAACCAATAGGAATTCTGAATAAAAATAATTACAAAAAAATAAATTCAACTTTTCAACTTCAATTTCACAAAAATGAATTTTGTGAAATTAGTTAAAAAATTCCATTCATACAAAAAATTCTTTATAGATGGCTCAACGGACACAATGGGCAATGCGGGATTTGGAGTTTTTTCCCCAGATATAAACTATTCATTATCATCCAAACTACCCAATCATACCCAAATATGTACAGCAGCTGTAACCGCAATCAATCATACAGTCCAAATTATACGGGAACAAAATATCACAGAAGCCATTATCTTTTCTGACTCCAAAAGTGCACTACAAAAAATCAAAAAACAGGGTTTTCTAAAGACACAGAACTTATATCGTATTTAACGAAAAGAGGAATTATCCAAGCAAGGAACAATATTATCAAAATCTTACTAGCATGGATCCCAGGACACACTAGTATTACAGGAAACTACAAGGCTGACCAACTTGCCAATATACATAGGTCGTTCCCTGAATATTCCCATGAATATCAAACTACAGTCTTCAAATTTTACACCCTACTTAAAAAAAGAGATTTTGTCTAACTGGGCAGCTGAATGGTACGAAAGATATGGCACAAGTTATTCATTCATGTCAAAATTAATAAACGAATCCACACACTACCATGGTTCAATAAATTCGCATATATATCAGTAGGAGACATTTAACTACAATCATCCGTATGAACGGATGAGTGGACCGAGTAAAACAGTATAACTATCTTGGAACAACAGTAAATGAACAATGGGATCACTCACAGGAAATAAAATGTAGAATAGAGAAGGCTAGGAGTGCATTCAATAACATGGCCAAACTCTTGAAAAGCCACAATCTTAATCTGGAGATAAAAGTAAGGCTCCTACGATGTTATATCTTCTCAATATTGTATTACGGAGTTGAATCCTGGACACTAACTGAAGCAATGGAGAAAAAACTTGAAGCCTTCGAGATGTGGCTGTACAGGCGAATTCTAAGGATATCATGGACAAACAAGATAACCAACGAGACCGTATTACGAAGAGTGGGCAAAGAAAGAGAGGTGATGTATACTATTAAAAGGAGAAAGTTGGAATATCTCGGACATATAATGAGAAACAGCACTAAATACAGATTACTGAAGGTAATCCTACAGGGTAAAGTATTCGGAAAGTGAGGAATTGGGAGAAGGAGAATATCACGGTTGAAGAACCTGAGGAAATGGTTCTCCACAACAACAACGAATCTATTTAAAGCATCAGTCAATAAAATAATTATAGCCAGAATGATTGCCAATATTCGGAACGAATAGGCACTGAAAGAAGAAGAAGATCCGTATGAAAAGGGTTTATTGCTCATCCCCTCTTCATCTATTTAGAATTGGGGTCAAAGATGATCCTTATTGCGAATATGACCAAGTGGTAGGCTTAAACCATATTTTATTAGAACGTCGCTTAAATCAAAACCCACACTTCCACTTGTATGCTGAATTAGCTAAAACTAAACTTCCCACTCCCAAAAATATTTGTACAATCCTCACAAATATTAATGAAAATACAATAAACACCTTATGCAACTTTATTTCTACCTTCAATATTATATTATAAACTATGATCTTCCTTATTTCAGTCCTGGGTGATTCTACTTTATCCGTCGGTAGCATTTCTGGTGTGTGCAAAGCTTGGATGCTACTTCCAAGCGAGAAAAGTTTATACTTTTGTTGTGTTGTCTTACTTATATTTTAGCCTGTGAAGAAAAAAACACAACACAAGTATACATGTAGAATAACCTAAAACAAACAAAGGAAGAATATAAGTGTAGGTAGACACTGATTGCCGAAGCAAGACAAAAAGTGTCTACCCTCGAAGTAAACTGGGTAAATTGTCTAGGACATAGTCCAAAAAAAGAAGAAGAAGAAGAAGAAGAGACTACCTAAAAAAGCTCTATGCAGAGGAAGAACAAACGACGGTAGAACCGGAAACACCCAAAATTACCACAAGTGAAGAACTTAATATAAATGTACAGGAAGTTTGGAAAATACCTTAAAACCTGAAGCAGCAGGTAAAGACGGGATACCAAACGAATTACTGAAATAATGTGGAGCAGCAATGACAAAACAATTAACAACATTAATTTATAAAACACAATAAAATACTGGAAGAATGGAGACCGAGCGAACTAATTCTACTATGCGAACATCATCCAGCATTAATGATAAATATTAATGATTTTCAGAAAAAGGAAACCAGTTTTGTGGCTCATTCTAAAACTAAAAGATATAATTTTAAAAAAGCAAATTTTCCTTTACTGTACTCAGAATTTCTTAATTGCGACTGGAATTTTTTAGATATGTCTGATGATGTAAATACAGTCCTAGAATTATTTTATGCTAAGATATATGAATTATTTGATATGTGTGTACCAATATACAGAAATTATAAACATCAATATCCTACATGGTACAATGCGGAGATAATTAGAATGATAAAGTTGAAATCAAAAAATATCACAAATTATAAGAAAACAGGTAATATACTTTATATGCATGAATTTAAAAGGTTGCGAAAAATAATTAAACAAATGATTAAAACTCAATATAACGTTTATCTTGAAAAAATTCAGAATAGTATTTCTAACGAATCTAATAATTTCTGGGCATATGTTCATGCAAAGAATAAAACTTCTAGAATCCCAGGTGAAATGTGTTACAACGGCGATACATTTAATAATCCTCGCGATATAATCCATGCTTTTAAGATGTTCTTTGAAAAAGTTTATTTACCTGTCGACAACAATGTATTAAATAATCAAGAATGTAGTGATATCTACTTACCCACTATTAATTTTAACGAATTTCAAGAAAACGAAATTTTAGTAGCATTTCAAAGAATTAAAAATAAAATGACGTCCGGACCGGATAATATTCCAGCATTTTTAGTGAAAGATTGTTCTCGGGTATTTGTAAAGCCACTTCAAAAAATTTTTAACTTATCAATAAAAACGGGAACTTATCCCGAATTATGGAAAAATGCAAAAATATGCCCTGTATTCAAAAATGGAACGAAATCTGATGTATCCAATTACAGACCGGTATCTTTGTTATCCAATTTTTCAAAGGTTTTCGAAGTAACTCTATATAATCGTATTTACCCTTCTGTTAGGGGATGGATATCACCTTATCAACATGGCTTTATAGATAAACGTTCTACTGTATCAAACTTAGCTGTAATAACTCAATATATTTCAGATGTTTTGGATGTACAAGGTCAAGTAGATGTGATATATACTGATTTTTCTAAAGCGTTTGATAAGGTTGATCACAAATACCTTCTCTTTAAATTATCAAATTTGGGATTTGCTGGAAACATTTTAAAGTTACTGGAAAGTTACTTAATAGGTAGGAACAATAGGTGTATCCTATAATGGTTTCATATCAGAATTAATCTGTACTACATCCGGTGTTCCACAGGGATCAAATTTAGGTCCATTGTTGTTCCTATTATATATCAATGATTTATTTTTAGATATCAATAACAGAAAATTGTGTTTTGCGGATGATCTTAAAATATACTGTGAGATTAAAACAATTGCTAACTGTATAGATTTACAGAACGATCTAAATTATATAGATACTTGGTGTGTAAAAAACAAACTTTTTCTTAATGTCAATAAGTGTAAAGTAGTAAGTTACTCTAGAAGGGAAAATAAGGTTGATTTTAATTATGTAATTCAGGGGTCAGATCTTGAAAAATGTAATAGCATTAAAGATTTAGGAGTTATATTTGATTCAAAATTAACCTTTAACAACCATATTGAGCAGAAAGTAACCGATGCTATGAAAATGTACGGTTTTATCATCAGAAACTGTAGAAATTTTAGCGATATAAGACCGATTAAACTGCTGTATCTATCGCTGGTGCGAACAAAAGTAGAATATTGTAGCTTAATTTGGTATCCCATTTATAAATGTTATATGCAACAGATTGAAAAGGTACAACGGAAACTTTTAAAATATTTAGCTTTCAAGGTTGATGGAGTATATCCTGTCCATGGTTATGATTACGATTTGTTATGTAACAGGTTTAATATTGTAAGTTTAGAGTTAAGAAGAATTATATTTTCGGTTTCATTTTTATATAAGTTGTTACACAACTGTATTGACTGCAGTGATATATTAGGTCAAATTAGATTTAATGTGCCAAGAATTACTTCCAGGTCGACTATCGTGTTTACTTGTCCACGTGTGAGAACAAATATGTTACTGAAGTCACCCATTTATATTATGTGCAATAATTATAACAAAATATGCAACCATTGTGATATTTTCTCATGCTCAATTAATCATCTGGTTGATACCGCACTGGTTTATGGAGTACATTAGATTGTTCATTTTTTTGTGTATTTTTTTTTATTTCTTATATACGTAGTGATTTGTTTGATTATATTGTTCTCACTCTTTATTTTGTTTTTCACCTACTTATTTTTGAACTTATTTTTTTACTTGATATTTTTGTATCACCTACTAATGATTTATACTAATTAAAAATGTATCTTAAATTTTTACCCTAGAAATGGGAAACTGTTGGGTAATAAAGCTATTATTTATTTATTTATTTATTTAATATAAATGTATCGGAAGACAGCCAAAAAACACCAAAAAATAATTTTATCAAAAATGCAAATAAAACTTAAATAAAAGATACAATCAAAATCAAACAAAGTAAAACAACACAAGAAAGAAACAAAATACTTTAAAGAACTTCGAAATAGAAATAACATCACTAGAATAAATAAAAAATAGCATAAATACTCTAAAAAACGACAAATCTCCGGATCTGGAAAATATCGATGCAGAACTAGTTTCAAAGTTATACTCGATTCGCTGATCCCAGTTCCAACTGTTTGGTAAATTGAGTAGGTAATTATTTTCTGCTACGTTGGTTAAATTTTGACCGACTGGCAATAACTGGAAATTACCTACTTTACAAACAAGCATACGTGCTCATAGCCAACATTTAAACAAAAAAAATTTACACGCAGTTTATTGATAAAATAAAACTGCATCAATTGAAACAAGAGTTTATTTTTAAAATTTTGTAGTCGTTTATAATTTAGTATTTACAAATGGAACGTTTTTAATTAAGATAAATAAATATATAAATTCCCATTATTTATGATTATTTTTCTTTTTTTAACGAAAGAAGTCTACAATAGAAATATTGAGTACCACTTCGAGGTACTTGAATTTAGGTTCCACTTATCCTCCACTGCACTTCTGGACTTTGGCGCCATTGGTTGCTTTTTATTTTTTATGGGTTTCCAAAGTTCTTCTTCCAGTAGTTTCCAAAGTTTTTGAAAAGCTGACACTTAATAGGCTAATGCTTATACTACGAAACAAAAAACTAATACTATCACATTTATTTGGGTTCATAAAACAATATTTAACAATACAGCAGGTACATAGAGTTGTGGAGAGAATCAATGAAGACTTTGAAAATAATACTGGTACTGTTCAGCGATATTCCTGGACATAAAAAAGGCATTTGATAAAGTCTGGCATAAAGGGCTCTTATGTAAACTGAAACAAAATGTACCAACAAATTACTATATAATAATACTATATAAGCTTCTACATCACCAACAGAAATTTCCACAAAAAGTATGAGAATGAATCTACAAGCATACAACAAATTCTCGCTGGGGTGCCGCAAGGAAGCGTCCTAGGACCTATATTATACCCTATATACACTGCTGACCTACCAACAGATACAAATATCACTTAAGCCACTTTTGCGGATGATACTGCAATACTTTCATTTAACAAAATTCCCAAAATAGGCTCAACAATGGATGCCACAATGGAGAGTCAAATTAAATAAAAACAAAATCACTACAAGTAAAGTAATCCCATAAGGTGATGCAGCCAAATATCTAAGTATGTTTTTGGACAGTAGATTAACCTGGAGGAAGCACGTATTTACTAAGCGAAAACAACTAGGTCATAAATTGAGAAACATACAGTCCATCTAATTTACAAACCGTTGCACGTCATTATCTACGTCAGAGATCGAAGTTGACATAGTTGCCAAAGTATAAAAATTCCTGAATCCATTTTAAATCAAATAGGTCCCATAATTATTGCAAAAGTGTACAACAACAGTATACAACAAAATAAATTAATATTTAATGTAAATAAATAGAAATAAAACAAGAGTTAAAAAATAATCTTGTTAAAAACAATTTGAGCCGCTTGTTTAAAAAACAACATAGTTTAATTACTAGTAAATATTAAAAACAAAACTAAAGTGTCAACACCGCAACTGTCAAATAAGTGTTACCAATTTATGCCAAAACTTCACCTTCGTTCGATTACAGTTACAGTGTGTTCCGAACAAATGTTCTTGCCGTATGACGTGCAACGGTATGTAAATTAGATAGACTATATATTGATTGTTAGGCAGACAATTAAAACTATCAACTGAAAAGAAAATATTAATATTGTATCATTTCCGTTCTCCCTTGTACAAGTTAAAACACGGAAAAATATTCTCAATCTTTTTGCTTCGCTGAGATTGATAATATAAACATTTCTCGTCTGTGTGTAATAACACAAATTGGTAATTCTTTGATCTTCATTCCGCCTAATATTGCGCGCCAAATAAATATAAACATTTCCACTTAGATTGGTGAGAAAGTTATACGGGGAAGAGAATGACATCACCCTACTATTGGCCACGATAGGAGTAGGGTTCATTGTTTAGTCCGGATTTTCTTTAAATTCGTTATTGTTTATTGTTGTTGTTTGTTTTTGTCATCAAAAAAATATGTAGTGTAGTAGCAGTGTGGATTTAATTGAATGTTAAGATTTAGATTCGGAAGAAATAGCTTAGGGCGTGTAGTTCTTCACAGCTGGCATTTTTTTTAGAGAGAGGTGAATTTGAACTCAAGATGCTATTTGGCAGTCTTTGCTGAGTTAATCACCGATTTGAGGAGTTTTGTAAAGCAGCGTTTCAACAATTTGTGATTTCCATATGGATTTAAGCAGGAGCGTTTGAGTGGCCGAGTTTTGAAGAGTGCAGTTTGTTGTCATCCAACGAACCGTTGCACATAATGTAATATGCGTCTTCGTTTTAAAGAAATATACTTCGCGTTCGTATTTGGAATGTAAAGTCCCTAAACACAAGAGAAATTACAAAAGAGATTGTAGAAAAAAATATACACATATGTGTACTACAAGAGACAAAGAAAAAAGGAAAGGATCAACTTGTGCTAGATGACTATCTGATGATTTACAGTGGTGTTGCGAAAGTAACCAGAGCCAAAGAACCTGCTAGTACACAGATAATTTTTACATCAAGTAAAAGAATGTAAATATACCTCTGAAAGAATAATAAGTGTAAAAGTTAAACTGGATGTCAAACCACTGAATGTGATAGTAATCTATGCACCAGAGAACAACAGAGATAGCACCACAAGGGAAAACTTCTACGAACACCTTCAGACTGTAATAAACGAGTCCCCAAATAATGAATATATAATCAATATGGGAAATTTTAACGCCCGTATTGGCAATCATATAGTTCCAAGAATAAAACAGCGATATAATGAAATTATCATAAATGAAAACGGAGACCTTCTGACGGACCTCTGCAGCATAAACGAAATACGTATTAATAATACATTTTTCCCTCACAAAGAATAATACAAATACACTTTTAAAAGCAGTAGAGGACAAATATTTATAATAAACTATATTCTGTCGAATAGAGAGTTAGAGCCCGTTCAAATCTTGGATGTAAGAGCACTAACATTAGCAGAAATAGGAAGCGATCATAAATAAATTGTGCAAAATCCTATTGAAAACTCATATGTGATAACAAATCACCAGAATATACCACAAAGATAAAAGTCGAAAGCTTACAGGATGACTCCACAAGATACCTATTACAAAAAAGAATAACCGAAAAAAGCAGAAACACATATATCACAAGGTGATAAGTTCGAAGAAAGCTGAGCAAAAATTTAGTCTAATATGTTAGCGTCGTCCAAGGATGTCCTTGGTGAAAGAAATATAAATTAAAATAAATCGTTTCCAAGGCGAAGAACTCCATGGTTTTGTAAGCAGAGTTGTAAACTCCATGTGTGTTCCAGAAGTGAAGTCAAGTGAATACATGCCAACCAAAATATAATAGGCATATCATACTTACAAGACAATCAGAAACGAAACACCGAAAAATATTCTTAATCTTTTTGCGTCACTGATATTGATAATATAAACATTTCTGATATGTATATAATAACACAAATTGGTATTTCTTTGATCTTGATTTCGCCTAATATTATGCGTCACATAAATATAAACATTTCCACTAAGATTGATGAGAAAGTTATGCGGGGAAGAAAATGACATCACTCTATTATGACTACGATAGGAGTCGGGCTTATAGTTTAGTCCGAATTTTCTTCAAATTCGATATTGTTTTTTTTTGTTGTTCGTTTTTTTGTCATCAAAAATATGTGTAGTGTAGTAGCAGTGTGGAGTTTAAGTGAAGGTTAAAAATTATATTCGGAAGAAATAGCTTAGGGCGTGTAGTTCTTCAAAGCCGGCAATTTTTTTTTGGAGAGGTGAATGTGAGCTAAAGATAGTATAAGTAAGGCAATACCAGCCAGAGTGATATAAGGTACTTTTTGTTAAAATTTTTCTAAGTAAAAACAGATATTTTTTCACTAATATAAAGATTTGCTTTCATGACACCCTAAAAAAATATAAATAAAAATAAAATTATAACTTTTATGGATTAGCTAATTATCATATTAGTCTTCTTTTAAATAAACTTTATTATTTAATTAATATTTCGAAAAGGTTTGATATTATTTCGACATATGACAGTCAATATTACCCTTTTCTTATATTTGATACATAATCATAATTTTGAATTCTGTTTTGTTTAAAGGTTAATCTCAATGTAAGTAATATTGATCAAAATTATGATATTTTGATTTATAATAATTGTTTAAATTGCTACAAATAGCGCCACTGTAAGGTTTGTTGATAAATTTTGTTAATATTATTTGTAATAACTGTTGATGTGAAGTAATAATAACTATGTAATGTTTCTCTCTAAACTAGGAGTTGTAACAATATTTATTTTAAAAAGATTCTCACCCTTTAAAATTTTTTAGCAAAGAAAAGCCTTTCTTTCTGTCCAGCAAGAGGATTATTTTAAACGGCGTCCAATTAAAATAGTTTAGAAACCTTCTTGTGTTTGTTGCCCAGGAAATCTAATGTAAGTATTTTTTTGAATGCTTCCTTTGTAGTTATCCTTTCCAGTCCCTCAAATAAAGATACTTACTTACGACCCAGCTCTCCAACCAAAACAAGAGTGGCCGTTCGCAAACGTTTCGGTTTGTTTGCTTACCCTATTTCCAGCTCAGTAATTGCTCAGTCCCCACTTTCAACCCCCTATAAATGATACCCAATGTGGTAGGCAAATTAAATCGTTACAATCTATATATCCATCCTGAAACCCATTTGTACTTATGAACTAGAATTTTGTGGAATCGCTGCACAGTCCAATATTGAAATAATACAAAGATTTCAATCCAAAGTATTAAGAACAATACTAGGAGTTCCATGGTTCATAACCAATGAAGCCATCGATCAAGACGTTGGACTAACATACGTTAAAGATGATATCAAACAGTGCGCGAAAAATCATACAGAGAAATTAAAGTGCATCTGAATGTATTCGCAAAAGTAAAGTGAATAAACCGCATACAGTTCGAAGGTTAAAACGAAAAATATATATGTATCATTATGTATAAATAGGTGTCTTTCTTTGTGTCCGTTTTATTTCTACGAGTAAAAACCACAGGTAGTACGTCCATACTGTGCAAAGGTTTTAATCTCGCAGAATTCGCGAGCTCTTCTCGACAATACTTTCTCGCCTTTGCCATGTATTATTTAAACACGATAACGTATTATCAGAGATTGAAAGAGCAGCCACATCTCACCATTCGATGGGCCATTTGTCATACGAATATCTGGTGATTTGCTGATTTTGAATGATGTGGTGTGTATATATTTTTTTTTTATTTCAGAATACATGTTCGTGTGCGTATGTGTAAGTGTGTCATTTTTTTAATAAAATAATTTTTATATTTATTAAAAAGACTTTATTATATTTATTATCTTTGAAATAGTTTTTATTGTAAGTAAACAACAGACAAATAGCGGAATAATATGATTGAGATTTATTCTTTTTATTGCATTAAGATGGTTGTCGTAACGAGTTCAAGTAACATACAAAGAAAGCGGAAGTTTATGTCGGTAGAAGAGAAGCAGATTGCCAGTAGAGCGTATAATAATTGAAAAAATATACTTCGTACAGTGGAAGCTGTAGCTTAGTATTAATGTTTAACGGGAGTATTCGTATCGACAATTGAACTATTTTACGCACTACTATTTATTCTTTCTTTTTTGAGAATAAAGCGCCAATCGTCGAATCCATTAGAACAAAAAAAAAAAACGGAGAATGATCTTATGCAAATAAATGTTAAGGATAATAATAAAAGAAGATTTAAATTTATATATTTATGCCAAATGATTCCGAAATTCTGTCTTATTAGAAAGAGAGGATTTAGTCTCATGGCGACAAAGATATCGTGGCTTTATAAGAGAGATTCGTTCTGCCCACAAAAAGATGTATTATCTGGACGCAATGGGGGTGAAAGCTGGTCACACACTATCTTCTAAAGTCTGGCAAGATACTACTGTACCAAGTTATCGTCAAGCATTGACGGTTTATCAACAGGGATACGGGGACCAACGGATAAAGGGCAACGACTAATTGTTGCCCATACAGGTAGTGAAAGTGGCTTTTTAGACGATAGTGTACTAATTTTTTTATCAATAAAAAACGTAGGATTATCACGAAAACATGGACGCTCAATGCTTTGAAAAATGGTAAGAATCCCTTCTTTCATGAGTCCAGCCAAATTCAGCAATAGTAATAAAAACGCTTTTTATCACAGCCAAGTAGTAGAAGATTTGCCGACTATGGTCACCAGAAAATCAGACATGCAGAGTTGATTAGGACAAAAAGGAGTTCTATTTTCCGAGGCCATGGTTAAGAATAAACTTATAAATGTCATTAGACAACATCGTGACAGATATCGAAAGCATGTTGCAGACACAATGACTTATGCTAAACGCATCACCAATTTGAGATTTCCTTCTTACCATTGCGAGTTAAACCGGATAGAATTAAACTGGGATCAAATAAAAGTTTACGTAACTCGTGAAAACTTGACATATAAAATTGACGTAATGGAACGGATACGGAAAGAAGATTGGGCTAATGACATGTGATCAAGGAAGAAGAGAAAATGTGGAAATAATAATAGATAATAATAATAATAGACTTTAATATGAGTGAGTATTCCTCTTCGGAAGAGTCGCTGAATTCCGAAACTGCATAAGTATAACTTAGGTATTACGTATAGCATAACTTAGGTATTATATATACATTAGGTATATTATTTCTTGTTCTCGTAGTTTTTCTTCTAGATAAATAGAACATAATAATTACTTTACAATTTTTTCTGAAGTACTGTATTAGGTATTCTATAATAACAATAAAATTGTCCGTTATTTTGTTAAACATCTATAAGATATCTGTCAAAATACACATGGTAATTTAATAATTATATCGGTCTTAGATTAAATTTATACGTAATTACTTATGCCTGTTAATAAATAATTAAAACATAATTTTGATACGCCTCTACAAAGTTGATAATGGGAATATGAGTTGGTCGCTTTAAGTGTGATGTTGCCAAGGAATCACTTTGAATTAAAAATTGTTATTATATCCATCCATTTATATTTTACAAAACACACTGATTAAACGAAAGACAAATTGAACTGTCAAATCAACAATACCAACTGTCAAAGTTTGGTAGTCCCCAATGGTAGACCCCTATAGGAGGTTCCTTATTAGTTTTCTTACCCAGTCTTTCCTACGTCCAGTACCAGACAGCTTATAGTCAATACTCGCAATCACAGATTGGCCCGATGAACTAAGTATTACTAACATTTTTATGCTAATATTAATAAAAAATATTTTGAACATAATTTGATTTGTTAAGTTGTTATTCACAATAAATTGCGCTTATTTTAAAAATTTTAACTCGATCAATATTTTATAATAATTTAAGTAGAAATATTTTAGAATTCTTGTTAAATATAATACGGTAAAAATCATTCAATTTATCGTTGCCTTAGTTATCCATTTAAATTATCTACCATCTCAACACACACGAGTTTGTTGTGATCGTGTACTCTATTATACCTGAGTTGCTCAGGAATGTTCCTGCACTTTTACGGTCCACATTTTAAAATGAAATGAGAGCACTTCTGGATAATGAGAAAATCCAGTTTACGAAGAAAGTCTCTTGAGCAGAAAAGAATCAGAAAAGACGATAGGTAAATAAAGGCAATATTATATTTATAGCTTATTACATGTGTTAAAATATCAGCCAGTATTTAAAAGAGGCATTATTTATATTTAAATAACCAATATAAAATATAATTAAATATACTTAAAAATATAGTTAAGCTTTTTTTTTCAAAATCCATTGTAATACTAACTAAGTCTTAAAGATCTCAAAAAAAGATATATATATATATATATATATATATATATATATATATATATATATATATATATATATATATATATATATATATATATATATATATATATATATATATATATATATATATATATAAGTAAAAATACTCTGAACTGCCTGGAATTAACCAAAGGTAATCTTAGTCATAAATAATCTTTTGTATAAATATAACAAGTGAATAGTGCGGGTACAATGAATAGAAATTAACGATGGTTTTTTCCCATAAGCCATAAAGTGTTCCGTAATCCGGGTTTGCGCCATGAACAGGACAATAAAAATAGTTAATAAGTAAATGGTTTTTGGAATCTATAAATACCCAGTAGAAATTAAGTGTCCTTGTAGAAATAATATGAATTAGGAAAGTTTGTAGGTATTTCTGATTTTATGTGGGGAGTGGTATGCAAATTTCTGATTGGCCGAGAATTTGGAAAGTGGTGAGATGGGTGTGTATAATGAGAGGTTGGATGGATGGATAAATGAGATGAGATAAGTAGTTAGTTCCAGTTTCTTAAAGTGAATGATTGGTTTTCGAGGTGGTCTCCAGGGGTAGTAAGTGATAAAGAATAAGTTGTGAGTTGGTGAAGTAAGTGTGTCCGACGGTAGTTGATCTGGTACACATTTGTAAGTAAACTTTTCCTACTTGTATTCTACGTATCGTTGTTTATTTCGGAACAAGAGATTAAGTTTGGCGAGAGGAAAAGAGGCTGGCATCATTGGAAAGGTACGTGCATTCGAAGGAGAGCATTGAAGACACTAAATTGCAATATCTTGTTTAATATTGCAAATTACATAGGAGGCTGCTGAGAACTTATAGTTAATTTTGCATAGAACGAGGAATTGGACAACTCAAGGCAGAGGAAGCGTTTCAACGGGAGAAACATTCATAATATATTCAATTTGAGAATTTTGGGTCAAATATTATTATATCATATTAGTAACGTGTGAATAAAGAAGATCAAATTTGTTCTGAGAGGGGACACGGAGCTGTGGAGAGAATTTGATAATTTATACAAATTTTTCTTGGTACAATCGATATACCGAAATTGCATTAGGAAGGACACTGAATATTACTTGATTTGTTTATGTAGAATAATAATCTGGATTTTAGATTGTAATTGTATTATATTATCCATGCATTATTGAAGGTTCACGTACGTAGAACGAATTTGAACATTGTATGCTAATAATTTTTGGAGGTATTTTAATCAGTTTATTTTATTACATTATTTTCATATCATATGATGTTGTTTTATTCCATTATTCTTTGGACCTAACCCATCAGCTGTAAAGTATAGATATTAAAGCACGAGTAAAACCTGAGATAACAAAATTGAAAGGTGTGATATAAATCATAAATCAAAAATTTAAATAATGTTTTATATATATTTTTTGTAAAGTTTTAAAATTAAAATTCTTGATATCACATTATTAAATATATATATTATAATAAAATTATTAAACAATATTTTATATTATGCCAATAGTAGCTGGTAATCAAACAGATCTGCAATAACTCTTACACGAATTCAAAATTTTAATTTAAATTGTATATTATGAATTTAAATGTATAAATTATTGTAAAATAAATTTAGATGTCGGGTTGAGAACAGCTATGGCTGTATCCTTTATAAGGACAGGTATAATTATGCAATGGGATCTGGAAACCACAGAAAACTGATCCCTCCCTGTCCGTGACAGAACTCGAAGTGAGCTATTTAGCTAGTTGCGATATTAAAGTGAAGTTGCCTTCAGGATGTCTATATATTCATCTGAAAGTTCGCTGCTAACTGAGACCAGCAGTTTTGTCGGGAGGAAGGGTACTTCCATAAGGGTACTTATGATTGCCAAAGAATGAGCAGGTACTTTTGATTATATTTTGGGCTCTGAAGTTTTGGCGTCTGATGGTTTTAAACGTATAACTCCTACTCAAAGAGAAAAGCCTCTCATTTATGAGTCGAATGTCCAATGGTTGATGGTTGACAGTCCTAGCAGTTGCCGTGCTAGGTCGTAATAGAACAGGTCATATACGTTAGCCCTGTATTTAATCACAGGCCTGTTGTATATTTTGTACGTGTGTACGAGTATAGGTGTTCGTGAATGTGTCCGTACAAATTTTTTACATAGAGTTAAGTAGACCTACTCTTCTTATTACCCTGTTACATAGAAATGTAGCTTTATTAGAGAAAAGAACTTTTTTAAAAACATCGGATCTCTGTTATTTTGTTTGATTATAATTTGATAAAATTCAATCCGTCTGTCAAAATTATCTACCATAAGTTCTTGTATTAATTAAAAGAGAATGCCAAAAAATGGAATTCTTTTTGGCATATTCTTTTAATTCAAAGAATTTTTTTGCCTCTCATACCTGGAAAGTCAACTACACATAAAATTCAAGCACATAAACAAATTCTAGAAAAGTCACTAGAATATAACATAGATACACACCATCTCTTTGTCGACTTAAAAGCAGTCTATGACAGTGTGAAAATAACTGTTTATATAAAGCAATGATAGACTTTGGGATCTCACCTAAGTTAGTTAAGTTTACCCAACTAACAATGCAAAACGTAAGCTCATGCGCTATAATTGAAGGAGAAAACTCCAAGTTCTTTGACATTCTTAATGGTCTAGGACTACTATTTTTAATAGATCGACGCAAAATAGAGACATGGTGCAGTGTTTTACAAGGCTTGCGGACGTGGCAAGTGAATTAGGGCTCGTGGTAAACGAGAAAACAACCAAATATATGTTGGTTTTTAAAAACTCCTGAAATATCCAACAGATAACTCAAATGAACAACCATACCTTTGAGCAAGTCAAAGAATTCCCATATCTTGGATCGCTAGTAAACGCAACAAACACGACAAGCGACGAAATAAAAAGACGCATAGCTATAGCAGACAAACTGTTTACGGTCTCCAGAATCATTTAAAAAATAAAAATATAACACGTGTAGTAAAGCTGATATACAAGACCTTAATAAGACCGGTTTTGATATAGGGGGCTGAAAGGTGAACCTTATCTCAACATGATAAAAGACTTCTTGGTATTTTTGAGAGAAAAATTCTTGGGGCCGTAAATGAAAATGGGCTATGGCGTCGAAGATACAACTTTGAACTATATCAGGTATACACCGATCCAGATATTGTGAAATTCGTTAAAGTGCAGAGTCTTAGATGGACTAGACACATTGCTAGAATGTCAGATCATGAATACATGAAGAGATTAATACTTTCAAAACCAGAGGACACAAGAAGTAGAGGACGACCACGGAGGAGATGAACTGATAATGCGGAAGAAGACCTACAGATAAAGGTCAGAAGATGGAAGAAAGTTGCCAGGAATCGACAGAAATGGCGACTTCTTTGTGAGCAGGCCAAGATCCACAACGGATTGTCGAACCACTTATAATGATGTAGGCGCGTGGTGGGGTTTATTGCTAGTGGTGGTGGTGCTACCGTTGCCCAGCATTCCGTTTATTTTGCTTGGGTGCTGACATTTTCCTCATGTACTTATCTTGCCGTAAGAAGTGGAGGCGATCTAGATTTAAGCCGCTTAAGTGTAATATCTGAAACATCTAAAATATATAAGTATTTGCCGCTAATAATCCTATTGTTTCATTGAATTTAATATCGATTTTTGTTACATGGCTGCTGTTCAGCCACACAGGTGCGCAGTATTCGGAAACTAAGTAGGCCAGACTTAAATCTGATATTCTGAGAGTGGTGGAATTTACTCCCCAGGTTGTTCCGCATAATTTCGATTGTTTATTTTACCAACACCAAAATCTTGGTCGTTTAAAAAAAAGTAAATGAAACTTATGGACAATTAGTTCTGAAGTCAAAGGTCTTTAAACAGGTTGCTCAGTACACATATCTTTAAAGTACTGTCAACGAGACTAACCAACATTCAGAAGAAATTCATTGAATAAACAGGAGCTGTATTCGTCAAAATAAAAAAGCTCTTAACAGCACCGTATTTTTCTGATTCTAAGAATGATAATAATTAGATGTTATGTATTTTTCATATATCTATACCAGGGGTTCCCCAACTTATTTGTACCACGCCTCCTTTTGTTAAAATGAGTTTCTCGCACCCTCATCCCTTAACAATAAACTGTATGGGCCTAGGAACAAAACAAAAACCAATAAGTATTACATAGAAAACAAAACATTCTGAAAATACTATCGTCACAAATGTTTGGGAAGTATTTCTAAAACTCTTCAATAAGACTCTCTAAATGGTTTGATATTTGGATTTTCAAACTTGATCCTTCCTAAATGTTTTTGAAGCGTGTTTCTTCTGAGATTGACTCTACTTTAGGAAACTCGAATAATTGCAATGGTTCGCTGATATTTTACGCCTTCAAAGTTGCAATTTCTTCATCTTGATCGCATCTAGAGGAGTAACTATATTTGAGTCTCCACCTTGCAGTTTTAGGTTAAGGCTGTTCAACGAGACAAAGATGTCTAACAAATAAGCCAATATTACTTGGGTACAATGTTTTTTGTAGGCCAGGCTTAGTTAATTTTGCTTTTGCTGTTCCAAGAAAGAGATTACTTCATCTCGAAGGTCAAATAATCTTGCCAACATGTTTCCTTTTGAGAGCCATCTTACTTCTGTATGAAATAGCAGTGTTTTATGATCACTCCCTAGATCTTCACAAAGAGTTTTAAACAGTCGAATATTCAACGCACTGTTTTTTTATGTAATTCACTACTTTAAGACAGCATCCAGTTCATTTGAAAGAGTTTTTGCTGCCAAGGCTTGTCAATATATAACACAATGTATCCCAGTCACATCAGTATTTTTCTCTCTTACTAATCGTACAAAAATCCTGAGCGAGAACCAAGCATTGAAGGCGCGTCATCCGTACATACACCGATCAGTTTTTGCCAAGAGAGTTCATGTTTGTCAAAAAAGTCTGACACTGCTTTCATAATATTAATAGCTCTTGTCCTGGTGTCCAACTCTGTAGAAAAGAATAGCTCGTCTTTCATTCTTTCGTTTTTAATATACCGAACATAAACAATTACCTGAGAACATTGTGTTATATCTGTACTCTCGTCTAGCTAAATAGCAAAAAATGGCGATTGTTTTACTCCATCAAATACCTGGTTTTGTATGTCTTCGGCCACATCATCAATGCGACGTTTCACAGTATGGTCAGAAAGAGGTATTTGAGATAACTTTTGCTTACTCTACGTTCCAAGAATAATATCAGCTGCCTTTAAAAAACACGGTTTAATAAGCGTCTCTCTAATAATATGCCTCTTCAAGCACTTTTTCAGATGACTGAGCCGTAGAACCAGTATTATCTAACTTCATGCGTTTTCAATTTTCAGATTTTGTAGCAAAAAATTCCTTGGGTTTGTCCTTAAAAGAGTTATGTTTGGATGTCAAATATCTTTCAAGACGATCAGGTCTCATTGCATCATTGCTTAATACATCATAGCAAATTACACACTAAGAATGTTCGAGATTATCTTGACGCATACAAATAAACCCATATTTGATATAATCATCATTATTCTTGCTTTTCTTTGCTAAGCTCATCTTGACTACAATAACTTCTGTCACTCAAATCAACGGAATCAATGAAATTCAACTACGACAATTAAAATTTCACAACACGTATGCTTTTATAATGCAAAAATATGTGCCGGCTAGGCCGAGGTGTCTCAAATACTTGAGTCTCAATCTAATACCTTGGGTTAGCTGGCTGCATCTGGAGGGGTGGGTGGCGGGAGGAAGGAGGGAGGCAGTGCTTGAAAACACTCAGTTGTCAAATGCGCGTTATTGCCACATTAAACGGCTTACATTCCATTCTTTCAAGCATTCGATTTCAAATTTATGTGTAAAGTCAGATGTTACAGTGATTTGTTTTGATTTTCTAAACGTCACGGTTAATTTAGAATTTTAGAAAGAATTTAATTTAGTTTTCGACTTGAAAAATTAGAAATAAAGAAATAAAATAAATAAAATTTTTGGGTTAAAAGAAAAACAATATTTTAACTATAATATAAAACGGTCAAGTCTGTTTTTGAACGAGTTGGTAGAGGGAGCAGAGACAATGTTATCGTTAAGGTTATTCCAGCACTCAAAAACTCTATTTGGTAAAAAGTTCTGCCTTGATCTTGTAGAAAAATTTTCTTTCTTCAGTTTGAACTGATGACCTCTAAGGCGTTCATCTTGATTAATGGTAAACATTTAATCGAGATTTCCAAAATTGAATTTTAGTATTGTAAAAGTTATAATTAAGTGTCCACGTTGTCGGCGAAGTTCAAAAGAAGTTAGGTTAGCCATACTAAGTCTTTCTGCATAAGAAGGTCTTCTCGGTCCCAAAGAAATTCGAGTGGCTTTTCTTTGGACGTTTTCCAACATAGTCTTGTCTCGAACCAGATCAGGATACCAAGTTGGTCCAGCGTATTCAAGTATGGGTCTTACGTACAGAGTGTAAAGTTTACAGAATGATTGCATTTAAACTCTCGAAAAACACCTCCAAATAAAATACAGTCTGGAGTTCGCACGTTTACAAATAGAGGTAAACCGTAAACAGCAGAGGTCCAAGGACGGAATCCTGAGGCACTCCACTTTCCACTAACCTGTCCTGTGAGAAAGATTCGCCAATTCTAACTTTGTAATATCGATCTGTCAGAAAATCATCTATCCAACGAAGTAAATTACCGCGAACTCCGAAATGTTCTAGCTTATGTATACAGTCAAAGGCTTTAGAGAAATCTAGATAAACAACGTCGACCAGCTGCAAACTGTTAAGGGATAACGTCCAGTCGTTAATAGAATGTAAGAGATTGGTTAGAGTAGAGCGACCAGAGACAAATCCATGTTGTTGTGTTGGAATAACATGTTCCTGGAGAAGAAATTTGGTCATCTCCTCGGAGATAATGGCTTCCATAACTTTGGCAACTACTGGCAGTAAGCTAATCGGACGATAATTGTTGGGGTCGAGTTTGTTGTCTTTTTTAAAAATAGGGGTAACGGAAGCTAATTTGCAACTAGGGGGTAAGGAGTTCTGGATGAAAGAAGTTTGCATAATTAATGTTAAGGATATTGCAAGCGTGTCTGCGCACCTTTTTAACAATTTTTGGTGTTAAACCATCTAAACCGGGTGAAGTGGCGGTGCGAAGTTTAATTAAGTGTTGTTTGACATGATCCACTGTGAATTCAACTTGCTGTAAGGATGCGCCGACACGATTACAGTTAATAGCAGGTAGATAACCATCATTCGATTCTTTAGTAAAATGCTAAAGAGAGAGTTTTAGAAGATTCTTTGTCAGAAGAGCATAAAATCTGGTTGGATTTTTGAAGTAGAGGAATGGAAACTTTAGACGTCATAGAGGAACGTATGTATTTGTAAACTTTTTTAATGTTACAGCTTTCGATAACATTTGCTTTAAAATTTGGTCTTAGGGTTTTTAGAGATGTTTTATAGATGTTATTTGAAAATCTGCGATGGCTTTGGAAATCACTAAGAAGCCCGGTGTGTTTAAATTTTCGCCATAGATGTCGTTTGTGATTAATTTGTTTAATTGCTGTTCGATTTATCCAGGGTTTAAGGTTGTTTTGATAACTCTTACGGAAAGTGGTATTTGTAGAAATTAAATTGTGGACTTTATCGAGAAATGCAGTCCACATTAATGAGGGGTCGTTTAAGTTTGCAAAAAATAAATGCCAGTCGATTTGAGAGAGTTCAACGTTCACTTCAGAAAAGTCGGTAGTAGCATATGTTACAATATTATTTTTGCGGGGTAATATTTGATTGAACTGAATGTGAGCTGTTATAACTGCATAATCTGACTTTCCTATAGGAGAACTGACTTCGAGAGATGAAATCAGCTGTTCGTCATTAATAAGCACTAGATCTAAAGTAGAAGGTTGGTTATTATTTCTAAATTTAGTAGGTTCTGTAATGAGTTGTATCAGGTTTGAATTTACTACAAAGCTTTTAAATAAATTATGAGCCTTTTCGGCGTCAGATAATGAAGTTATTGGCCAGGTGATTTCTGGGAAGTTAAAATCTCCAGTAATGATAAGATTATCAAGAGATGATAGTTCTTCAAGTTTTGTGAAGAAAACGTTATTGTGTGCAAGTAGTGTTCTATTACCTCTTCGAATAGTTGTCTATAAACCACTGTCTTGTAATATTTATTTCACTTATCTAAAATTAACCGAAAGTAAATATATCTTATTTATGCAAATAATTCGATAATGGTTAGGTTACTGTTAAAATATGTATTGAAAATCGAGCAAAGATATATTCCAAAATCCCAAAAATATAGCAATTCATTTTAAGTTTTTTAATAGATAATATAAAATCAAACGATTTTAAAAGTATGTAAATTCTTTTTTAAATTAACTGACTCTCTGCAAATTAGTAAGTTGTAGCTAAATTAAAACTTCAAACAACGACAAAAATTAAAAAGACTGTTTGCTTAGTTCGCCCAACAGGCTGAGAACGCGAGTTTTCAAATTATTAAAAAGGTTTTTCGATCGTAATCCAGCCAGCCTTGATAATGTTAATTATACACCGAGGATTCAAATTAGTGTAGCTCCAACACGCTGTATTCTGTAGAACTTGATACCAGTTACCAATTAAAAATCTGCTTCATCGGTTGTTGACATTTTATACTTTTGGCGTCATTTATTAGTGAAAAGGGACATTTTCTTTTTCATATCGTATTAAATTCAGAGAAAAAGTTGTACAAATTGGAAAAATAAAAGTTTTGGAAATGTTTTACTAATGCGATAATTTGAGTACAATAAAGCTTTGTGAATAAAAACAGACGACAGTCAGATTATTGGAAAATATGGAGAGGCTATTTTAAACGGAAACAGTGCGCCATTTATTAGCTTATATAAGAGCTTATCGTTAAAAATAACAACTGAATTCTACGCTCATAAAGACATACATATTTTAAATATACATGGACGCAGCTAACACAACGGCTAAGTTCAATTATTGATTATTTCATCATGGGTCAATAATCAAATCTAAAAGTTTTGGATGTAAGGGTGTATCGAGGAGAGGAGTGTAGATGAGATCACCTCTTTACCATGACAAAGGTGTTAGGTAAATACCAGGAAAATAACTTCTTCTTCTTTAAGTTCCATCTTCTATCGAAGGTTGGAAATCATCATGACTATGCAGACTCTGTTGACTGCCGCTCTAAAAAGTTCTGCACTACTGCATTCAAACCATTATGTTAAGTTCTTAAGCCAGGATATTCTTCGTCTTCCCACATATCGCTTTCCTCGGATTTTGCCTTGCATAATAAGTTGTAATAATGCGTATTTTTGCTCTCTCATCAGAAGTCCTAAGTACTCAAGTTTTCGTCTTTTGATAGTTAATATTATTTCCGTCTCATTTCCTATCCTTCTAGTTACTTCCACGTTTGACAGTCTTTGAATCCATGATATTCGTAGGATTCGTCTGTAACACCAAAATTCAAAGGCGGCCAATTTATTCAGATGGACTTGTTTTAGTGTCCACGCTTCCAAGCCATAAAGAAGAGTAGAGAACACGTAACATCGACGAATTCTCAGGCGTAGTTCTAACCTTATATCTCGACAACAAAGAAACTTTTTAAGTTTATTGAATGATGCACGTGCTATTTTAATGCGTGTCCTAATTTCTTTGGTTTGGTCTACATCTGATGTTATCCATGTTCGTAAGTATTTATAGTTATTAACACTCTTAATTGCAGTATCTTCAATAGTCAATTGGATATTTGCATGTGCAGATTTAGTCATGATCATGCATTTAGTTTTCTTTAAATTTATCTTCAGTCCGTACTCATGACAGCGTTCATTAAGGCGTTGCATTACGTTCTGTAAATCATTGTTGTTATCCCTCATTATTACTGTATCATCTGCAAAACGTAAGTTATTCAAAACTTCCCCATTGATAGATATACCTTCTATTGAATCTGATAGTGCTTTTTAAAACACTGCTTCACAGGAAAATAACAGCGACCGTCAATATAAACAAACAATCTTCTTCTTCAAGATCACCCCTTTACCATGACAAAGGTGTTAGGTAAATACCAGGAAAATAACTTCTTCTTAAAGTTTCATCTTCTATTGAAAGTTGGAAATCATCATGGTTATGCGGACTATGTTGACTGCCGCTCTAAAAAGTTCTGCACTACTGCATTCAAACCATTCTCTTAAGTTCTTAAGCCAGGATATTCTTCGTCTTCCCACATTTTGCTTTCCTCGGATTTTGCCTTGCATAATAAGTTGTAATAATGCGTATTTTTGCCCTCTATTTATATGTCCTAAGTACTCAAGTTTTCGTCTTTTGATAGTTAATATTATTTCCGCCTCATTTCCTATCCTTCTAGTTACTTCCACGTTTGATATTCTTTGAATCCATGATATTCGTAGGATTCGTCTGTAGCACCAAAATTCAAAGGTGGCCAACTTATTCAGATGGACTTGTTTTAGTGTCCACGCTTCCAAGCCATAAAGAAGAGTAGAGAACACGTAACATCGACGAATTCTCAGGCGTAGTTCTAACCTTATATCCCGACAACAAAGAAACTTTTTAAGTTTAATGAATTATGCACGTGCTATTTCAATGCGTGTCCTAATTTCTTTGGTTTGGTCTACATCTGATGTTATCCATGTTCCTAAGTATTTATAGTTATTAACACTCTCAATTACAGTATCCTCAATAGTCAATTGGATATTTGCATGTGCAGATTTAGTCATGATCATGCATTTAGTTTTCTTTAAATTTATCTTTAGTCCGTACTCACGACAGCGTTCATTAAGGCGTTGCATTACGTTCTGTAAATCATTGTTGTTATCCGTCATTATTACTGTATCGTCTGCAAAACCTAAGTTATTCAAAACTTCTCCATTAATAGATATACCTTCTATTGAATCTGAGAGTGCTTTTTGAAATACCGCTTCACAGGAAAATAACAGCGACCGTCAATATAAACAAACAATCTTCTTCTTCTTGTAGTGCATATCCGTTTCGGATGTCGGCGACTATCATGGCAATCTGTATTTTGTAAACTGCAGTTCTGAAAAAATTTGTGGTTGTTGTGTCGAACTAAGTATGTAGATTTTTCAGCCAGGAAATCCTTCGCCTTTCTGGTCCACGTTTTCCTTCTACCTTTCCTTGTAGAATTAACTGCAACAACCCATATCTTTCGCTGTTCCTCATGATGTGACCGATGTATTCAATTTTGTCTGTTTTTGTTGTGGTTAACAACTATTTTCCTTTTTGAATTCTTAGTTAAACGTCCTGGTTAGTAACGTGGTCGGTATAGCATATCATAAGGATTCGACGATAAAGCCACATTTCGAAAGCCTCAATTTTCTTGCAGGTAGCGTCTGTGAGAGTCCACGACTTAACTCCGTAAAGCAGTATAGGAAAGATATAACATCGTAGTAACCAATTTTTATGGGTACTAATAAATCATGGCATTTAAATAGGCATAAACTGAAATCCTTTATGCCTAGATAATATTCAGAAATTCTACAGTCATACATATCTGAAAGATACTTCTGATTAGACATATTTAAAAGAAATTAAAGTAGGAGTCCCTCAACGAAGTGTATTAGGTCCGGTCCTCTACCTGTTATACACATGCGACATACCTGAACTAGAAAATGATGTTATAGCCACCTTTGCAGATGATACTGCCATTCTAGCAGTAGGTGATACCAGTGAAGAAGCAGCAGTAAAATTACAGTTGTCAATAGATAAAATCCATAAGCGGACAAAAAAAATGGAAAATCAAACTAAACGAGTCTAAATCAATTCACGTTAATCTTACAAACAAAAAAATCCAAAACATTCCAATTAGAATAAATGATGCCCAAATAGCGCAAGCATCTACTGCAAAATACTTTTATATCACACTTGATGCAAAGCTTCGCTGGAAAGCCCATATCAAAAACAAAAGGGAGGAACTAGGTTTTTTTTTTTTTTTTTTTTTTTTTTTTTTTTTTTTTTTTTTTTTTTTTTTATGGCCTTGGCATAGCCAATTGACCAGACTATTTTGTAATTTGTATTCACAGAACAACAATCAGAGTTTGAGTTAGTACTAAATGTGAGTTTTAATTTTTCTTTTTATTTTTATTTTTTTTTTTATTTTTATTTTTATTATTTTTTTTTTATTATTTTTTTTTATTTTTTCTTTTTATTTTCTTATTTTTCTTTATATATATTTTTTATTTTGTTTTGGTCATCTTTTGTAATAATTTTGTTTTACATTTTTTTTTTGTTTGTTTTTTTTTATATATTTTTTTTTTATTTTTTTTATTTTTTTTTTTTCGTATTAAAAGGTTTATTACATGATTGGAGTTCGCAAATTGCTTACAAGTTTCATCTTAATTCTATGGTTAGTAAATTATATTGTTTAAAGTTTATATTTACAATTTCTTATTAACTGATAAATACAATTATAGATTTCTACGTTTCCAGAGAAAATTAATTCATTTATGTGAAATGGGAAACAGACATTTAGTTTTCGTAAATTTTCATATAAACACGTAATATTTCCTTGTTGGTTTACACATTCTAACAGGATATGTGTTAAATCTCCATATTTACCACAAGTACAGTTTGGAGTGTCTACTAAATTCATTTTGCACATTCTTGAAGGTGTTAGAGCATGATTTGACCTTAGTCTATTAATAGTTTTAATAAAACTTCTGTTGGACTCTGAATGAAACCACCTTTTTTTAAGAAGTGTGGGTTGCCAATATTTAAATGATGACTGACTTTCGGATTCCGTATAATTGGCTTGCCATTTTAATTTGAGCCGATGTTTATTATATACATCTATATCTGATACCGGTAAAATATTGTTGTCTATGGTTTCTCCGCTTGATAATGCTTCTTTTGCCAGAGCATCTGCTATTATATTACCCATTATCCCAGAATGGCCTTTGATCCATGCGATAACAACTTCTCCTCCGAGCTTTGAAACCTCGTAGTACAATTTTAAAATCTCTATATCTAGATGAGTCAATTGCTTGGATTTATTTGTTATACCTAATCTTTCTACTGCACTTTTACTGTCTGTAAATATTACACAGTTCTTCATTTCGTTTGTCAAAGCGTGAGAAAGAGCAAACTTTAAACCCAGCATTTCGGATGTGTAGATGGTGGCTTCATCAGGTAACTTATATTTATGCTGTAGTCCAGAATTCTGTTGGTATATTGCGCAAGCAGTGTTATTTCCTTTTTTTGAACCATCAGTAAATATATAATAATAATTAGGCCATTTCTTCTGAATTTCTGCGTTAAACATGGGGCCTTGGACATCATTGAGAAATTCTGTCTTGATTTTTATTGAGAACAGTACATGAGGCTTTTCAGTATAAACTGGAGGAAGATGACCCTTATAAAGTACCTCTTTGAATTTAGACAGATTTCTATAGCTTACCGCCACGAGTGGAGATTTTTTCTTAAACCAATACCTTTTAGTCAAATCTAAAACAGCCAGATTGTGTATATCTTTAAGAAATACTTGGTCTCTGCTAATGGTACGAGCTATATATTTGTCGGTAAGATACTGCCTCCGTAAATTCAATGGCGGTTCAACAGCTTCAATTTCCATTACATTAATTGGTGTAGATTTCAGATACCCAAGGCACAAGCGTAGGCACTTATTTTTCTGTACCTCAATTTTTGTTAAATGGGTGTTCGATGCGTTTCCATACAAGTGGCAGCTATAATCGAAAACTGGTCGTATCATAGATCGATAAAACATTAAACTAATGTTGGGATCTGCACCCCAGTTTGTTTTACAGAAAGCTCTTAGGATATTCATAGTTTTTTCGGTTTTTTTAATGATATGATGAATATGGTCTTTCCACAAAAGTTTTCTGTCTAAATAAGTTCCCAGGTATTTGATACAGTTTTTAATTGGAAATTTGAATTGACCACAACTTATATATCCTTCTGGAATTCTATGTTTTCTAGAAAAGAAGCAGATTTCTGTTTTGGATTCTGATAATGTTAATCCATTTGATTGATAATATGCATGTATTGTTGATATAGCTGTTGTTAAATTATTTTTAGAAACATCGATTGATTTGTCTGATGAATAGAGTACCACATCATCTGCAAATTGTAGTATTTTTGTGTTAATAGGAACAATGACTTCTAAATCTATATTATATAAAATATATAAAAGTGGACTTAAAATACTTCCTTGCGGCAGGCCTATATTGGACAGTCGAGGAGAAAAAAATTTCTCATTGATTTTTAAGTAAATCAATCTCTCTGAGTACAAAGTTTTCAAAAAGGATGTTATACCTATAGGTATCCCGACTGACAATAACTTTTGTTCAAGGATATCCAAATTTATATTATCAAAAGCAGATGATACGTCCAGAAATGCAGCTGCAGTAGATGAGTTTTCCGTGAAATTGACTTGAACTGTTGTTACGAGAGCAGTTATGGCATCTTGCGTGGATTTAAACTTGCGAAAACCAAATTGGGAGTGTGGGAGAATGTCATTAAATTCTAACCAATGCTCTAATCTATTTTTAATTAGTCTTTCCAGGGTTTTAAGAAGACAAGAAGCTAGAGATATTGGGCGATATGAATTGTAATCGTCATCACGTTTGCCAGGTTTTCTTATAGGTATTATAATATACTCCTTCCAGCTTTCTGGAATTGGTGCTTGTTTCTGCCAAATATTATTTAGAATATGAAGTAGATGGATTTTATGTTCATTTGTCAGGTTAGAAATCATAGAATAAGATATATTGTCTTTACCAGGAGCAGTATTGTTATTTTGTTTGAGGACCCTTCTTAGTTCCCATAGATAGAACGGACGATCTAAGCAAAGGTTATCTCTAGAAACAGTGGCTATGGAGTTGGTAATATCATTCGGAACCCAATCTGGAGAAATTTTTTGGTAAAACTCTGTTATCCATGGTTCGTCCGGGTCAATAGGCAATTTATTGGATTGTTTGCGATTTTTGAAGCAGTTTACTTTCCTCCATACCTCCTTGATGGGAGTATTTTGATTCAAACTTTCACAATACTCCCTCCAGTTTTTCCTTTTCTTCTCCTTAAAGGTTTTCTTCGCTAATGCGTCCATCTTTTTGTATTCTATTAGGTTACTTATTGTGGGATTTTGCTTATATTTAATATAAGTTAATTTTCTGCGTCGGGCTGTTTCCTGGCACGTTTTGTCCCACCAAGGTTTTGGAATGTGATGTTTGTTGGTAATATTCGTGTATTGTGGTATTGCTGTATTGGCTGAGAAGTAGAAGTTTTCAATTAGATCACCATACGTCCTGGGTTGGTTTAGAGATGTAAAGAGTGATGAATACAAATTCCAATCTGCTTTGTTGAAATTCCAGATTTTGTGTAGTCTCTGGGTTTCTTTTCCCTTTGGGTGATAAATTGAAAAGATAATGGGTAGGTGGTTTGATCCATGGGGATCTTGTAAAACATTCCAATTCAGTAGCGCTATAATATCTTGAGTACATATTGTGAGGTCTATTGCAGATGCTCGTGAATGTCTGGTTAAAGGAACAAGGGTGGGTGAACCGTCATTTAAAAATACAAGGTTACACTGCTCGATAGCATCTAACAATGATTTTCCAGATGTGTCATCAACTTCACAGCCCCATGCGACATTGTGCGCGTTAAAGTCACCTCCCAAAATAAAGGGTTTTGGTATAATTTTAAAAAAGGATAGCCATTGCTGTGTTGTAGTTTTGTTTTTCGGTTCATTATATAGGGATACAAGATGAATGGTTTTATTTGTTGATGGTAGTTTAAAGGAAATACATGTGTATGTAATAGGAATATTTATGTTAAATCTAATTTCTTGACATTTAATATTTGTTTTCAATAAAATAGCTGACCCACCATATCCATCTATACGATCTGTTCTAAAGCAATTAAAGTTTTTAAAGTTATAATACAAACCAGGCTTAAACCATGTCTCCGATAATAAGGCAATATGAATTTGATTTTGATGGAGTAAAAATTCTAAATTTACTTTATTTGAAACTGCCGAACGACAGTTCCATTGCAAAACATTTAATTTTGAGTTTAGGTCTGCGAATTTGATAACACATCTGGATTTACATGTTTACTAATTAGTTGGATGATTTCTGATTTAGAAACATTTAAATTATTTGTTTGTTGTAGAGAATTAACAATTTTCATAACCAATTCTAAAATTACATTAATTATACTAGGATCTAGGACCTCTGACTGTCGATCTGTGATAATTGTTTTTTTGTATTGAGGGCTACTTAATATTCCTCCCGAAGTACTGGGAACATTAACCTGAGAAATAATTTCTTTTCTGATCTGTTCAGATGGATCAGGAGTATTTGGCCTTGGCCTTTTATTAGATTTATCTTTTAATTCGTTTGAGTTACTGTTATAAAGCAAATGGGAAGCAAATTGTTTTCTAGAGGAGTTGACTTTTGGAATATTCTGAACAGAAGTAGAGGAAGAACTAGAATGTAAATAGGTAGAAGAAGTGGGTTGAACAAGTAAGTCAAATGGATGGCTCGTATTGCTTTTATTTAAAATATCTGCATAGGAAGTTTTGGGAACCTGTTTATTGGCATCAAAAAAGCTTATGTTGGAAAAACTCATAGCTTCCTTAATTAATTTTTGTCTCTTAAACTCTGGACACACTGATAAATTTGTTGTATAGTGATTTCCTTGGCAACTGAAACATTTTGGGATATAGTCATTTATTTGGCATTCTTTTGTATTATGTGACTCTTGGCATTTACCACATCTTGGGCGACCTTTACACTGACTACCTAAATGCCCATATCTGAGGCAATTAAAACATATTAAAACTTTTTGTGTATAGTGGTCAACCTCTTTAATAACTTTATTTATTGAAATATAACGCGGCAATATCTGAGATTTAAAGGAAACAATACACGATTTTGTGGGAACGTAAATTATTTTTTTTGAATCATTTTCAATTACTTCCTGTTTGCGTTTAATTCGCCGAACGTTTACAATTTCAAAGTTACAATGACTATCATATTGTTTAATTTTTGATTTTACATATTCTTCAGAAAATTCTGTATCAATATCTCTAATTATCCCTTGTCGGAACAGAATGAATTTAGGTATATACAATTCTAAGTTATTTTTAACAAATACTGATGAATTTTTTTGATTTATTAAATAATTTGCATTTTTGTAGTCTGTTAATTTAATCCTAATTCTATTACGACCAATAGAATCAATATTTGTAATTTTTGAGTCCAATTCAGGAAACGCAGAAAGAATAATGTCACCAACTCTTAAAGCATTTAACTTACCGGTGAAAGATCCCGAGAAATTTTCTACGTAAACATGATATGGTCCGGTATCTTTATTTGTATATAAATAAACCTGTCTATTATTTACCTTCTCATTAACGTTAGAACCATTATCGTTTTTTCCCAAAGAATTAGACATTAAATTAGTACTTACATTCTGGTTCTCTTGTTTTTGTGAAATTGTTTCCATATTTGTAAATTCCATCATACCAACCTGATTTTCATCTTTATCATAAGGGGGAGGGTCGGGGGGCTTGCTGCCCCCATTTAATTCACTTATCTTTATGAAAAAACACCTATAGTTTCACCAAAATTAATTGTTTATCGCAAAACAACAAAACAAATAGGAAAAAAGTTTTGTTATCGATACTATTAACGCCGATAATTTACACACGTCCGATCGATTTGAATTCTACCGAACAACTGAGAGGAACTAGGTATCCCTTACAAGAAAATGTATTGGCTGATGGAAAGAAATTCAGTTTTCTCCACACATAATAAACAACTGATATACAAGCAAATACTGAGACCAGTATGGATGTATGGTTGCCAACTCTGGGGCTGTGCTAATAAAAGTAATATCCAGGGCATCCAGAGATTCCAGAATAAAGTACTAAGGAACATCGTTGATGCTCCTTGGTACATTAGAAATGTCGACCTCCACAAGGACCTTGAGATGAAAGATGTAAATAAAATTATCAAGAAGATGGCAGGTAGTCACGAACAACGGCTCCCTAAACACGTAAACATCGAGGCCATCCAGCTCCTCGATAATACTGGGTTAGAAAGAAGACTGAAACGAACAAAACCATTTGAGTTAGTGTAAAGTGTAATTAGTGTAAAAGCAGAGTATAGTGCTGTGTTGTGAATTTGCATGTTAGGTATTAGTGCATAGCTATTAGATAAAATAAGAGGACACCATAGGGTGTCCTATTAGAATGCTTCCTCTAGTAAATTAAGACAGATAAAAATTAAACATTGGTCAGCTTTGACTAGATTCCAATGGTATCAACACAGTAGGTGTTTAATATATATGTATATATACATATATATATATATATATATATATATATATATATATATATATATATATATATATATTGTTATGATGTGTTTTTTGTTTGAATGATGAGCAATGAGTATTTTTAATAATATAATATATAGGGTTTTTATCGCGGTTCTCAAAGAATTAGTTTGTAAGTACTTTTTTAAATTATCTTTATTATAACTATTATGAAACACACATATATATCTAACCTAGCCAATGTAAATTTAAAATAAACTATCTTTAAATTGATACTCTTATAAAACTAATTAAATTCTATAGACAATGTAAAATTTTAAACAAACTATCTTTAAAATTGAAATTGTTATGACACTAACTAAATTATATTAACAAAATTTTGTACCTTTCTTTCACTGAATGCCTAAATGAACTGTTTTCCACTATATAGATTCTAATCACCACTGAATGTCTTCGTACTTCGGTTATCCTTGTTTTTGTGAAATTACTTTTTCCAATTATTAGCTTCTACCAATTTAAGATATATTTTTCTTCACCATCAATTATAAACCACCAAGCAAACCAGCAAACACCATTTATATTTATTCTTCTTTTCAATATACCAATATCCAATTATTATAAGTTGATTTATACTAATCTCCAATCATAATATAATTTTAATTCCTTCCAATGTCCATCCAATATTCTTCTGATATACTTTTATAATCTTCAATAATTATTTGTGTATAATTATAAATGTGCATTAAATATATGCATAATTTTTAATCTTCATTTAACTCACTATATTAAACTGCTTGACTGACTTACTAAAACTGTGAACAATTGACTTCACTAATTAATTGTGTCTATCTTCTACTAACTTTCATAATAAACTGCTTGACTTCTGACTAAAAACTGCCCTCTTGAATCCAAATCACGGGTATTTATATCTTTTGGATGTTCCAGAACCATCTGATAAGAAATCATGTTCTATTTAGTTCTTCTTCTTCTTCTTCTTTTGTTGGGCTATGTTCTAGACAATTTACCCAGTTTACTTCGAGGGTAGACACTTTTTGTCTTGCTTCAGCAATCGGTGTCTACCTACACTTATATTCTTCCTTTGTTTGTTTAAGGTTATTCTACATGTATACTTGTGCTGGTTTTTTTTTTCTTCACAGGCTAAAATATTAGTAATATAACACAACAAAGGTATAAACTTTTCTCGCTCGGGGGTAGCGTCCAAGCTTTGCACACACCAGAAATGCTACTTTATAATTTAATATTAAAGGTAGAAATAAAGTTGCATAAGGTGTTGATTGTATTTTCATTAATATTTGTGAGAATTGTACAAATATTTATGGGGGTGGGAAGTTTAGTTTTAGCTAATTCGGCATACAAGTCAAAGTGTGGGTTTTGATTTAAGTGACATTCTAATAAAATATGGTTTAAGCCTCCCACTTGGCCACATTCGCAATAAGGATCATCTTTGACTCCAATTCTGAATAGATGAAGAGGGGATGAGCAATGGCCCGTTCTCATACGGATGATTGTAGTTAAATGTCTCCTACTGATATATGCGAATTTATTGAACCATGGTAGTGTGTGGATTCGTTTATTAATTTTGGCATAGAATGAATTGCTTGTGCCATATCCTTCGTACCATTCAGCTGCCCAATTAGACCAAATCTCTCTTTTCAAGTAAGGTGTGAAATTTGAAAACTCTAGCTTGATATTCATGGGAATATTCAGGGAACGACCTATATTGGCAAGTTGGTCGGCCTTGTAGTTTCCAGTGATACCAGTGTGTCCTGGGATCCATGCTAGTAAGATTTTGATATTATTGTTCCTTGCTAGGATAATTCCTCTTTTCGTTAAATACGATATATGTTCTGTATCTTTAGAAAACCCTGTTTTTTTAATTTTTTGTAGTGCACTTTTGGAGTCAGAAAAGATAATGGCTTCTGTGATATTTTGTTCCCATATAATTTGGACTGCATGATTGATCGCAGTAACCTCTGCTGTACATATTTGGGTATGATTGGGTAGTTTAGATGAAAATGAATAGTTTATATCTGGGGAAAAAACACCAAATCCCGCATTTCCCATTGTGTCCGTTGAGCCATCTGTAAAGAATTTTTTGTATGAATGGAATTTTTTAACTAAGTTCACAAAATTCATAAGATTGAATTCATTTTTTGTAATATTTTCATTCAGAATTCCTAATGGTTGAAGTTGTAGTTCCAAGTCATATTCATGGCAAGGAAGAAGTTTACTGGAATATAGGTTCTGCAAATAAGGTTGGATTTTTCTGATAGTTGCTATCAATATGGGTTTTTCCTTATTTCTCCAGTATTTATTGTCCATATTACAAAGTGCTTCTAATTCAATGATTGATTGAATGACAGGGTTGTTTTTAATGCTTAGGTTTTTTGCAAAAATTTTGTGGTGAGCCATTCTCTTCTGTATTTTAATGGCAGTTCTCCAGACTCTGATAACAAGGCTTGGATTGGAGTTGACTTCATGCATCCTGTGATAATCCGAATACTTTGGTAGTGCATCTGATCTAGTTTCTTAAATATATATTTAGGGCACGTAGATAGGAATTGACCCCCATAGTTTAAATGACTTAGGATAAGTGCTTCATGGATCAGTTTTAATATTTTTGGGTCACTGCCCCACCATGTTCCACACAAGGCACGCATTACATTCAGTGCTTTACCTATTTTGACTTCCAGCTGGTTAATGTGTGCTTTCCATTTAAGGTTCTTCTGTAAAACCATTCCTAGGTATTTAATTTTATCTACCCACTCTATATGCTGACTCTTATAACTGATATTTCCCGGCATTATTTTGGTATTACCCCTTGTAAACAAGATAGCTTTAGATTTGCCCACAGAGATGTTCAAATTATGATTGTCCAGCCAGGCTTCAAGATTGACTAAATATTTGTTTAATTTTGATATCATATTTTTAACATTCACTCCCTTGATTAGAATTACAAAATCGTCAGCATACTGTATGCCTTTAGCATTTTTGGGGAACACTTCGTGTATTGAGTAGGTATATATGTTAAATAGCATTGGACTTAATGGTGATCCTTGTGTGAGTCCAGTGCTAGTGGTATTTGGGCCATGTACTAACCCAGAGTTATCTTTGACAAACAGTTCTCTGCATTTTAAAAAGTCATATATGAGGTTAGCTAAATCATGTGGTATATCCAAATGTATTAATGTAGAGTACAGTTTGTCAATATTAACATTATCATATGCTGAATGGATATCCAAGAATATTCCTATTGTACATTCATTATTATAATGATTTTTGGATTTCAGATGTCAAAAAGGATAGACATTCTAAACATCCTTTACCCCTTCTAAAACCTAGCTGCAATGGTCTGAGGATTCCCTTATTTTCTATACGCCATTCCAACCTATTTTTGATCATTGATTCTAAAACTTTACCTACACAAGAGGTGAGGGCAATAGGCCTATAGTTAGTTGCAATGAGTTTATCTTTCATAGGTTTTAGGATTGGAATTATTAATGACTGTTTCCATTCAATCGGAATGGTCCCTGTACTTAAGCATTTGTTAAAAATTTGTAATAATAGTAATGATCCTGAATGAGGTAGATTTCTAATCATAGAGTATGAAATTAAGTCAAGTCCCGTAGCAGATTCCTTTTTAGAATTGATTGTGAATTTGTATTCATTAAAGGTAAAAGGGGAACTTGTATTGCTAGTTTGTATACTTTGTTGATGTAAATGTATACTGGGAGGAGCCAAGGAATTCAGTATCTCTTGTGCCATATTAGGATCAGGAAGGGAGTTAATTGGGCTATTACCATATCCAGCTATTTTCCTAACTTTATCCCATATTGTCTTGATTGGCGAGTTTCTATTAAGACCTTCTGCAAATTTCCTAAAATTATTCTTTCTTTTTTCTTTAAGGAATCTTCTAGCTATAGCACATTTGTTTTTTACTATTAAATAATTTTGTAAGTTGGGTGTTGATTGGAATTGCTTTGTTGCCTTAATTCTGTCTTTAATGACTTCAGCGCAAGATTCGTCCCACCATGGGATATGATACTGTTTATTAACATTTGATTTGTACAATGGGATGGACAACTGTGCAGCTTCATTTATTAGATCTGCAAATGATCGGTAGTTCTCCCCTGGAAATGATGTAAATGATGACTCTAATACTGAGGTATATTGGTTCCAATTAGCTTTTTTGAAGTTTCTGTTATTCCTTGGTGGCATGTGGATGGTAATGTTTTGGACACCAATTTTGCACATTGTGGGTAGGTGATCACTAAATCCTAGGTCAGGAATTATTTGCCATGATGATCTGGTAGCAATATTCTTAGATGTTATTGTTAGATCCACAGCTGATGATCTTTTTGGAGGTGGTGCTATTCTGGTATATGAACCATCATTTAAAAAAACTAGTTCCAGCTCATCTAATGTTTGGAAGATGTTTCTCCCATTGGAATTATTACAAGGGCTACCCCAAGCCTCATGCTTGGCGTTCAGGTCTCCCATTATTATTACTGGTTTGTTGATTTCCTGGATCAGTTTTATCCATTTTTGTTTAGATATGGTATTTGCATTAGGGAAATAGGCATTAAGTAGGTTAATTTGGAATTTAGGTAGGAAGATTGCTTGCAGTTGAGAGTTGTTATTAAATTTATTACATACAGATATTTCATAAAATTCTACTTCATTCCTAATAAGGATGGCTATACCACCATATGAATCATCTCTATCATCTCTAATTACTTGATAGCCCTTGCATCTGATTATATGGTTATTATTTAACCATGTTTCATTTAGCAATAATATGTCAGGATTGTATTCTTTGATAATTATTTTTAAGTTATCCACATTAGCATTATATGATCTCATATTCCATTGTATTATAGTCAAAGGAGTGAAAGCTTTATTTTTTATTTTTATTTTGGGCTTAGTATTCTGAAGCATCAGATACTGTCCCATCTTCCATTAACTCATAGGTTATGTTATTTGTTGAGCTGCTTTTAATTGTTTTATATTGTGATACATTAGATGAGTTAGGGTATAAGTTTCTTAGCAAGTTGTTTACAAAAGATAGTACCATCTCTTTATGTTGTGGTGGTAGTAATGCCATTGCATGGGAGATTCCATGTTCAGTTTCCTTATTTGCACTGTATCCTTTTGATGTTGATGGCATTGATTGAGAATTTGTTGCCCAGTTCAATCTTCCCTCCGGATTAATTAATTGAGCACTATGTTGTTTTTTGTCATATCCTGTCATGTTTGGTTTCCTTCTTTTGGTGGGTTGAGATTTGACGATTTGGTTATATTTTGGTATACTTGTGTCATTCTTTATGGCTTCTATTCTTCTTTCTGTGATATCTATTATATTATTAGGCTTGGATTCTGTATGCAAGACAGGAAAATTCTCTTTGTTCAAAGAGTATTCCCTGTTTTCATTTTTCGGTATTTGCATGTTTGCTTCATAATATGAGATGTTAGAGAAAGACATTAGGGCTTTTATTTCTTTTTGCCTTTGGAATTCTTTACATTTTTTATCTTTAGAGATATGATCATGATTTTTACAGTGTATGCAGTATGTTTCACAATTCGAGGCTTCCCCGTGTTGGTTTTTCCCACAGTTCTGGCACTTTGGGTTCCCTCTACATTGATTATTACTGTGACCATATAACAGGCAGTTTCCACACATTAGGACTGGGCTGACATATGGAATAACCCTCATGGGTAATCCATACACAAGCACCTCCCTGGGCAGTGCTTTTCCTGTAAATGTTACGCATATGGTGGTTGTTGGTACATAGTTTTGTTCTTTTCCCTCTTCGATAATTCTCCTATTTAGTCTTTTTATGTCAATTACTTTACAGGATACTAATTTTGTTTCGATTGCATTTTTAATTTCTACTTCAGATATTTCTTTACATATGTTCCTTATTATACCCTTACATGTGACATTGTGATTTGGGATAAAGACATCATATTGTAAACTTTCCCATCTCTTATCATTCACAAATAGATTTGCCGATTTAAAATCTTTAAAAACAACACCTAACCGGTTTTTCCCTTTACGGTTAAATTTAATAATTTGCTGTAGGTTTAGGTTAAATATTGTTTTAGCAATACTTAAGATGTGAAAATTCCCTATATTTTTGTCTTTTCCCTGTACATATACTTCGAAAGGACCGGAATCATATATATTATATTGGTTATTAATTTTTTTTCCACTTAAATCAGGCGGGGGGTCAGGAGGTTTATCAGGATCGAGGTTAGTGTTAGTGGTCTCCATTTTCGGCTGGAGGAACCGTGTCGTGTATTTTATTACTATTAAGTATGTATGCGGTAGGATCGGGTTACAAACAAAGGATTATTAGTAATAGCCTTATTATCTATATATATCAAAGGAGAAACTTTGAAATGCGTCTATACACTTTGACAGTTGTTTGACGTTTTTTCTTCTATTTAGTTCTATTAAATACTTGTCTGAATTTTCTGGAACAAACCATTTCGCAAACATGGCCATCTCCGGTGATCCAGAGAATTCCATTCTTTTCTATTAATAATTTTGTTTACATTTAGGCTTTTCAGATCAGAATATATAATTAAATTAGTAACTTAACATTCTAATTTAATAAACTATACATTTTAAACAACTATAACCCCACTTATATTCGTAAAATTCTTAAAATGACACTTAGGAATGGAGGGTATAGTGTGTTGCCTAGTCACATGGCTCACTTAAAAATATCTACAAAATCATAACTACTAAAATACAACTTTTTACAATTATTATATGCTAATTTCTTAAAATGCCCTCACATAAATAATTTTTATAAAATTCTCTAGTATATAACTTATTTAAAACAACCAAATATCTAATATTATGTAGTATATAACTTATAAATTATTTTCTATAAACCCTAATCGTATCAATATCTATATATATATATATATATATATATATATATATATATATATATATATATATATATATATATATATATATATATATATATATATATATATATATATATATAAGAAGCATGCATAAATATCGCAATTCACACCTCTACATCCCTGAAATAGCACTTGTATACTAAAGAGAGCCTCTCTCGTACCCACTGCGTTCCGAAATCAAAATGTGAACATACAATGTCCGGAAATATTATTGTAAATAAATATAATTTGGAAAGTCTAAAAAATGAACCCACTCAATTTTTATACAAACTGCAAAATATAAGAAAAGAAAACAAGACGGCAAAAGAACTATACTGTCAAATAAAAGACTGTATACACATGAATTAAGAGAGTTGGCAGATACCAAAAAGAAAGCCTATTGAATCTGACTACAAAAACAAAATCCAGAAGACTGGAGAACATACATTTATTAGAATAAGAAAGTTAAGAAAACTATAACCAAACAAAAAAAAATGAAACGTGGGACAAAAAATGTGAAAAAATAAACAGATCATATATAAAAAGAACAGGGATATTAAACACCATAGGTATGTCAGAGTTGGAAGGATATTACAAATCCCTATTGACGTAAGAAAGATCAAACTGCAAAATAAATTACAGAGACTTCAGAACAGATCCAATATACAAAAAGTGCAACCAATAATTAGTGTTTACAAGATAAGAACACTAGCAGAAGAACAACAAGGTTTTAGATCGGGAAGATCATGCACCGACGCTCTTATTGTACGCAAGAGAGATACTTCTAGAAATAATCAAAACGATCGAAAATATTTACCAAAACAACACAATATAAGTAAAAGTGGAAGAAGAACTATACGACTCTATTGGAGTTGGCAATGAGATAAGACAGGGAGATTTGCTGAGTCCTCTATTGTTCAACCTGATTAGGGATGAAATAATAAAAAAGTAAGAACTAAAAAAGGATACCAAATGGGAGAAAATTAACTTAAAATAATCTGCTATGCAGACGACGCAATACTACTCTCTCAAAGTAAAGACGAGTTACAGCGTATGCTGCACCAATTTATTATAAATGCCAGAAAATTTAGCATGTTAATTTAACCAAAAAAGACGCATGGTTACAACAGCAAATTTACTAAGATGTAAATTTGAGCTGGAAGGTCAGATAACAGAACAAGTCATCATCATCATCACGTAGCGCTACAACCCTGGGTGGATCTCGGCTGACTGTACAATTTTTTTTCAATTTGTTCGGTCTTCCATCAACCTAGAGTCAAATGGAATGTTCATTTTCCGGAGATCTGCTTGGACGTTAACTCTCCATCGCATTCTGGGACGTCCGAGTGGTCTTTTGCCTGTGGGAACCTCCTCCCATACCAGTTTTACAAGTCTTTCGTTATGCAGTCTGTGCACGTGGCCTGCCCATCTTAGTCGCTGTGATTTAATTTCTTGGACAATATCGGCGTTACTGCAGAGTGCTTTTAATTCGATATTGGTTCTGATCTTATACTAGTTTGTGGAGAACATCACAAACTGGGTAAGAAATAGAAGACTAGAATGAAGCGATCATATAAGCCGAATGACAACAAATAGAGTAGTAAAGACGGCAAGAGACGGTTCCTCAATAGGAAGACGATCAGTAGGAAGACCACGAAAACGATGGAACGACAACTTACTGGAGCTACATTGAAAAACAGACAGTCATGTTTACATAAAAAGAAGAAGAAAAAGAAAAAGACGAAGATAAGACTATCCTTAAGGAAAATAAAAAACAAGAAAGCCACAAGAACTGGACACATTTCCGTTGAGTTAATAAAACTCAGACTATCAATATTAATAGTACTGTTGGCAGAGATCTTTAATAAATGTATAATCAAACAAGAAAATATACCAGAAGATTGGAGCTTGCTGTGTATAAGCTGTATTTACAAAAACTAGATAAAAAGAAATTTATGTATGTAATATATGAAATGTAATTTATGTAATTAGAAAGCCATAAGCATTATTAACTGATTGGGGAGGTTTTACAGTAGACTAATAAAAGTACGAAGAAAATTACCGACTTATTAAATTTTCGTTGACTTAGAGAAAGGTTTTTGATACAGTACCCTTAAACATATTGTTTAAGGAACTGTGGAAGAAGTACATAACAAATCTTTTCTTCGCAGACGATCAAATGATCATGAAAAACGATAAAGAAGACATGTATTACACTTTTTGAAAGTTCACCGAAGAAGACGAAAATTGGGGACTGTGGATTATTATTATTATTTAGTGACAGTGATAGCAAAGAAAGGAACAGAAATGGGACATTCAGCAAAAAATACAACAGCGCCGATGGACAGACAGATTCGATGTAAATATCAAGATCGAATTGTTTTCTTATGGCCCTTTGTCCGATTCTTCTCGATCGACGATGGTAATACAATAAAATGTTGAAGTCGCGGAGTAAAAATTGTTTGATTGACAGCTACTAATAATTACACTCTAGTTGTTGGTTAGGTAACTTTTTATAATAAACTGCGCTCAAATGAACTCAAATCCCCAATTTATAATCATGAATGTGTTGCTTGTGTGAGTCCATTTCAAAAGGTAAAAGAAATAATAAATTAGACTTACTCACAATCAATTTAATTTAACTAATCAGACGACCGGTTTCGCTTTCTATAATATGCAAAGCATCTTCAGGTCACGATACAAAGTTAAATAAATGCTGAAAATAATAAACCCATATTAGGGTGTTGTCTAATAAAGATAAAATGAATATAGATGATATAAATTATATAAATTACAGTAATTATGCCAATATTACATGTCTGTGCTTTTTCAAAATGAATAAGATGTTTAAGCAGACAAGGTAAGACCCACAAATTGGTAAAATAGTCTATTAAACTGTAATGAGTTAATAAATAAACAAATAAATAAAACATTACTCACATGCCGGTACTCTATTAATTGTTGGTTCAAAGAACATGGTTCAAACTATCTTGTATTGTTGATTGGAGAACTCAAGTAAACTATTGTAATTGTTTAACAGTAAACAGGGAAGTTCTTGAGGAGACAGATTTTTTCCAATGAAGTAGAGATAGGTGAAGTGTAATTGTTTGTTTGATGAAAGTAATGTTCTATACCATTAAGTTTTTTAAAAGTTATTTATTTTTATTCTGGAGATATATTTATGAAATGTGTGTTATTTATTGAGATTTTTATTTTTTTTTGTTTTGGAAGGTGACAGTTGTAAGACAATGAATAAGAATAGATGTACAAATTGTGTGGGTGTGCAATTAGATTAGCTTGTAATTATCAAATTTCTTTGATAGAGTTATCTTGTAATATGTGGCAAATGGATGTAAAGTTTACTATATAAAGTTAAAATTAAAATTAAGACACTTTAAGACACACAGAAAACACTTAAAAACACTTAAAAAACGGGGGACGAAACAGACATTAAGTTTAAAAAAGGGGGGGGGTTTAAAAAGGGGAGGATTTGGAAGATTTTGATTTCTTCCAAATCCTCCCCTTTTTAAACGTAATGTCTGTTTCGTCCCCCCGTTTTTTAAGTGTTTTTAAGTGTTTTCTGTGTGTCTTAAAGTGTCTCAATTTTAATTTTAACTTTATATAGTGAACTTTACATCCATTTGCCACATATTACAAGATAACTCTATCAAAGAAATTTGATAATTACAAGCTAATCTAATTGCCACACAATTTGTACATCTATTCTTATTCATTGTCTTACAACTGTCACCTTCCAAAACAAAAAAAAAATCGGTTGCCTGTAAAGTCGGTTTTACGTGCGAAGATTTTACGTGACAACGTCTTTTTCTCGGTAGAATATTTATTGATATGACTGAATCAACTGAATTACGATTGATTGCAGAGTGATTTAAACTAATAATTTACTTAACACTATCAACATTTGTCAATAGTATGACATAACCTATAAACTCAGTTTCTCAACTTTTGTGTCAATCTAACAATTAATCAATCAATCATAGTTTACGATAATGAAATATTAGTGTACAATTATTTACCTTTATTGTTGTAGTTGTTGTAAATGACGAATCTAAGCACTCAGTGATGCCACTCCTCACGATTTATCGTGAGATCTCACGAATTGAAGACAAATCTCACGATCTCACGATTAAGGTCTTACATCTTACGATTTTTAAATTTTTTTGAAATTTCAAGTGTTTCTAATAAAATGCATGCGAGGAAATCAGCTTTTTTTAGACTGTCACCTTGAAATACCCAAAAATTGACTGTATTTTTGTATCAAAGTGGGCTACTCCAATTAACTCAATTAATATACACAAAATAATAGAAACAAAGCTTAAAAGGTTCTTTATGCTTTGAAAGTGGTTTATAAACAACTGAATTGTAATGTATATTTTACCGCCTTTAATAAATATGAAGTATAGACTAAATTTTGTGTAAAGAACAAACATTCAACAGACCTAATAGTAAAAACCTAAGAAAACAAAATTATGATTTTATGTATATTCATTATACTTAATACTCTTGGGTAAAATACCTCATATCATATATGTCTTTAGACACAGTTAATAATTTTCATTGAAGTTTAAACTATAAAGAATGTTGACAATCATTGCTCAATATTAAATGGATAAATCCATAGCAATATTATAAAAGAATATAGGTCCCTAGGTAATTTCCTAAAATTATATCTGATACTGGTGGTTCCCCCTAAAATAGGACACTGTAAGCACTCCACATTTTCACTACAGACACAGCTGACGATACTTTCAACGATTTTCAACTTTAGCGATTCAACGCGCTTAATTCTCTAGTGCCGCGCGCAGCGGACCGATCATGTTTGAGTGGGAGAGAGACGCAAGGCATTCGCCGGTCCGGCGGGCCTCTCTCTCGTTCGGTGACTCACTGTAACAGACGTGAGCGGGCGTAACACTTTTTCTTAAATGACTCCGAGCCACAACCTAATTTAAGACGTTGTCACGTCACAAAATAAAAATCTCAATAAATAACACACATTTCATAAATATATCTCCAGAATAAAAATAAATAACTTTTAAAAAACTTAATGGTATAGAACATTACTTTCATCAAACAAACAATTACACTTCACCTATCTCTACTTCATTGGATAAAATCTGTCTCCTCAAGAACTTCCCTGTTTACTGTTAAACAATTACAATAGTTTACTTGAGTTCTCCAATCAACAATACAAGATAGTTTGAACCATGTTCTTTCAACCAACAATTAATAGAGTACCGGCATGTAAGTAATGTTTTATTTATTTGTTTATTTATTAACTCATTACAGTTTAATAGACTATTTTACCAATTTGTGGGTCTTACCTTGTCTGCTTAAACATCTTATTCATTTTGAAAAAGCACAGACATGTAATATTGGCATAATTACTGTAATTTATATAATTTATATCATCTATCTTTATTTTATCTTTATTAGACAACACCCTAATATGGGTTTATTATTTTCAGCATTTATTTAACTTTGTATCGTGACCTGAAGATGCTTTGCATATTATAGAAAGCGAAACCGGTCGTCTGATTAGTTAAATTAAATTGATTGTGAGTAAGTCTAATTTATTATTTCTTTTACCTTCCCCAATTTATATTTTCACAAAATAATGTATACCTTAGTACAGAAGTTAATGCTTCCATCATACTAACAAACTTTGAACTATGAGCTTACAATACTATTTAATTTAGGCCGTTGTTGCAATACTTAAGAAGTTCAATTGGAAAATATATTATTCGGCAATTTATTAAGTCTGCAGGTTTTGCAGGTGAATGGACTCTAATTATTATAATATAACTCGATATGTTTCATAATGTCTCAATTATACACGGTGAAAA
Source organism: Diabrotica undecimpunctata (assembly GCF_040954645.1). Lineage (NCBI taxonomy): Eukaryota > Metazoa > Arthropoda > Insecta > Coleoptera > Chrysomelidae > Diabrotica > Diabrotica undecimpunctata. Next base: position 50,919,711 of record NC_092810.1, on the reverse strand, counting down.
TATAAAAGGTTAAGAAGTTAAGAATAATGTGAGATTACAAATTATGATATTTATTTGTGATTGAACACCGAGATGTAGTACAAACACTAAACTTATTACTTTGGTATCCTAAATTTAGCTTACGAACAAAAATGTGAATTTTAACGTACGGATCTGAATGATAAGGTTGGCAAATGACAACGAAATGAAAGAAAACACTGGTAGACATGTTTTTCTACTGGTTAAAATGTGTGTCGTATATCCAATCAAGTTGGATATATGACACACTCTAAGAAGTGTGATCTTGATCTTGAGTAACTTAGTCACATCCCAAATTAAGAAGTAAGAAGAAGAACAGGAAGGATTTACAATACCGTAGATACAATAGAATCCAAACAACTTTTATGGTACTTGCATGTAATGCGAATGGCCAAAATAGGCATTAAATTATGTTTCATAGAATGGAAGAAGAAAAAGACCAGCATTAGAAAGGAGAGAAAAAAATCAGAGGAGTAACTAGGGATAGGTAGTTACGACTGTAATGCTTTAATTAGTGATCAGTGTAGTAGTGTCTGAGGGCTCCGGAGACTGAGACCTCGGAAACCCTGAAGAAGACATCAGAGAGGATGTCGAAAGCTCAGCGCAATGGAAATTAACGCGGTTCGACCCGGAAGACTGATGAGTTTAATATTAATTTTTATAATAGTATTAATCTTAGCTCTAGGTTTAATTTTACTAACTGCGGAAATCTATCCGAACATTATATATATATATATATATATATATATATATATATATATATATATATATAATGTTCGCAAAGATTTCCGCGGTTAGTACAATTAAACCTAGAACTAAGATTAATACTATTATAAAAACTAATATTAAACTCATCAGTCTTCCGGGTCGAACCGCGTTGATTTCCATTGCGCCGAGCTTTCGACATTCTCTCTGATGTCTTCTTCGGGGCTTCACACTAGAGACACTACTGCACTGATCACTATTCACTTCACTACTGAGGCAGTAGTAACTATTATTTAAATAGGAATAAGCCACAATTAAAGTTTAAAGTACGTTTATTGACATTTTAATTTTCACTTCGGAAATAATTCTCAAAATACAAACATTAGTAAATTAAATTAATTGTGGCTTATTCCCATTTAAATAGTAATTCCTCTAACATGCCACAAGAACATAGCTTCAGATCAATAATGAGGTAGTAGTGAAGAGAATAGTGATCAGTGCAGCTTTCTACAGACTATTTAGTTGTTTTGGTATAGCACAATCACAATACACAACAATAATTAGTTTTTAAAGCTATTAATCTAAATTTAATATGTATTTATAAAAACAATTTATTAATATATAATAAAGATAGTTCAGATAGCCAAGAGGGCTGGGCGGCAGGTTCTCATTCGCTTCACTGCGAGTGGTTCAGTGGATGTGAGTTCGATCCCCAGCTCGGTGTACAGAAAACAAAAAGGCTAACGTATCAATTTAAAATTCTAAATGAATCTGCGGCTTAGACTAGAATGGTGTCTGATCGGCCTATGGTGGAGCAGTACGGCAAGAGATAAGGGCTTGCGGCTCGGAGATGCTCCTCCATAGGAGCAGGGCGTACCGCCTAAAATACCAGTCTATATATATATATATATATATATATATATATATATATATATATTATGATTAAACTGTTTAAGAAACCAAAACATAAACAAAATTCTTACTCTAAAAAAGCAGAAACACTTTAAAAACAATTTTGAACAATTATTATTTTGTGGAATATTATACTTAAAGAGTTATTTCATAAAATTTATATTATTAATAGTAACATGTTTTTGGTTATTTAATCAATATAATTCTAAAATTCCCGATATAATGATGATTAAATTTTTCTGATTATTATACCATGTTGACGCCTATGAAATATCGAGCAGTTCTGTATGGGTTTCGTATTATTAGCTGTGTTAGGAAAATTTAAACTCTAAGGTTGACGTTCTGGAAATTTTAAATATAAGTGACGTCGCGTTATATTAATTGTGACGTGTAACGTTTTTACTTTTACTAAAAACATATGTATATATATATATATATATATATATATATATATATATACATATATATATATACCTATATATATATATATATATATATATATACCTATATATATATATATATATATATATATATATATATATATATATACAGTATACTCCCTCTATAACGAACACGGTTATTACGAGGTATCGCTTATAACGAGATACATTAGATGTCCCGTGAAATTTCTATTGAACTAGAACCGTCTATAGCGAGGCAAATTTGGTTATAACGAGAGAAAATAAGATCCAAAATCGTGTTTTTTACGTTTTAAGTCCGGTCGTGGCTATAAATAAATACCTTTTCAAACAGCCCCTCAATAAACTTAACTGCAGCCCGCAATAAACTTCTTTACAATGAATAAATACAACTGTTTCACATCTTTAGAAAATATATGATAGAATGATACTGAACCATTTAAAGCAGTTAAAAATAACAGAGTTCTTAAAATTGCAGAAGCAATAGTTTATGTTATCCTTGAAAATACGATTTATACATTATGTAGTTGGAAAAAATATAAGTACAGCTTTTTTGTTTTAACGTATATCATTGATAATAAAAGTAACTCTTTTATGTTTTAATATATTTCATTGACAATAAAAGTAAATAACTTTTTTTCAAAAACGCCATTCAAACAATATTTATTAGCATCTTATATTGCTCCGCATGACTTCACTATAGGAAGTTAATGGTTTAGAAAACTACAGATTCATATGTATGCACAGTATTATGATTGTCTGATATAACGAGATCGGCTTATAACGAGGTAATTAGTCTGTAATTTCAGTTCTCGTTATAGAGGGAGTCTACTGTATATATTAGTCAGGCCACCCGCTGTGCAAGAATGTGTACATGTTGTGTTTGGTCATATTGATGTTTCTGATATTTAACAATATTTGAATTGCCAAAATTTTTTTATTTTGTGATTTATTGTTTAAAAGCAATAAAGTTGATTAAAAATGTATTCAGTTGAGGAGAAAGTAGCAATAATAAAATATTTTATTCAGGCAATAGTGCGCGAATTGTCAGTTCTTTATTTAGCGTAAGATATCGCAATAAACCAGTTCCAAGTCATTCAACAATTCAAAAGATTTTTCAAAATTTTGAAAATACTGGGACCGTGATTTCTAATTGTACCTGTACAAACAATATTGCTGAGGTACCAAGAAATTTAGAAAATCAAAATTAAATAAATGTATTAACAGCAGTTGTAGAAAATCCTAAAATAAGTTCTCGGACGATTGCAGTGCAGACCAGTATAATATTCATAAATCCACGGTCTTAAAAATGTTGAAAATGAATAATTTCCGTTCATATAAATTTCAATGTCATCAAGAACTAAGAGGAGATGTTGAGTGCCGAGCGGAATTTTTGTTATGAAAATAAAGAGAGGGCTAATGCAGACAGACAATTTTAAAAAACATTTTGTTTATTGATGAATGTACATTTAAATTCAATAATAAACCAATTGTCAAAATTAAAGGATTTGGTCGACAGGAAAGCCTGAGGATATTATTGAAACCCATACCCAGTATCGTCAAAAAATAAATGTCTGGTTAGAAATATTTAAACACAATATTATTGGACCATTTTTCTATGAGGAAAATTTAAATTCAAAAATGTTTTTAGACTTGCTACAAGAAGAGATTTTACCCATACTTGCAGTAATAGCTCGAAATGAAGAAGAAATTTGGTTTTAAATAGTTAATTGAAAATGTGATTTTCATCACAATCACAACCAATAATTGTGGTTTAATTCCATAAAAACATAATATTTAGCTTAACCATGCTACATGAAGGTACACTGAACGACAAAAAAAGTGGCCACCCTATAAATTGACAAAAATAAAAATTCGAGCAGTACACGCAGTAGTTCCATTTGGTTCATTTATTGAGATAATTTTGACTTTATGCATTATAATAACAAATATCAATTAAATAAATATGAATTAAAAATCGTAAGAAATTATTTAAGGGGAAATACGAATTATTACTCTAGAATGGCCAACCTGGAGCCTTATCTGAATATCATCGAACATCTTTGGGATAAACTTAATCGTAGGGTTAGAAGACAAACAGGCCAGCCAGAAAGAAGAAGAAGGAGCTTCGTGAAAAGCATGTTTTTATTTAAAATTTGTTCCTTTTCCTCCTAAATCGTATGCAAACGGTCATTGATGTTTTTGGGCATAATAACCGATATAAGACAATGTTGTTCAAGTTCACCCTTAATTTTTGTTGTTTGTAATTCGTTTCGATATTGCACTATTTTTTTTTTGTAGCCTTCTAATTAAAAAAATTATGCTAAAGAATCAAGCAATAATGACTATTTTATTGTATTAAAAATTATACAATAAAAAACAGTGCATAAAACTAATGAATTTTTATATTTGGAAATTTATAGGATGGCCACTTTTTTGCCGGTCAATGTAGTTGCAGAACCGTGATTTACATTTATATTTATACAGTAGTATACAGTATTTACAGAAAATACGTAACTTAATGTCTTAATGCTATTGCAGCCTAGTAGCTTCTTCTACAGAAGCTTAATAAACTAAAAGTCTATCAAGATACTATAAGAGCAGGTAATTTCAAAACAATAGCAGATTTACAAAAAATGCCAACTTACGCCAAAAATCAATTGCCGACTATATTTTCAGAATACAAAAATCAAAACTGATGGTTTCAAATCACCACACAGCTGTATACTAAAACGTGGTACTAATTGTGGATTTTATCACGACTTAATTGAATTAAAAGTATGAATACTGCTTATATAAATACTATAGAAGAATTTGTAATTGTTTTGGTTTGGCATTATTATATGGGACTTAACCACAATTAATTGTAATGAGAAATAAATTTTACATATTTATGTTTTGATCTGTCGATTTTGATCCAGAAAACGTTTTTACTTTTTTTAATTCATTACTCGACTTTACTGTCAAAATGTTTCAATTTCTAATTACAATTTCTAATTTCTCATTGGTTTGACTAGAAGTTTCATCAATTTTACGGACATTTCCCTGATTATTTTCATAAGTACTCATCTGCTAACTGGAATTTGACTTGTTGTCTCTTTGAATGTTGTCTCCATTCTCGATTAGATCCTTCTTGATATTCTTAAAACTACTATAAGTCCACTGATCACACAACTTTTTCAATATAAAATGTTTTAGCACCATCGTTGATCTGAGAGTCGCAAATTTTTAAAATAAGTCATAAATAGGTTTTTTTAACTTGGCTAAAGTGCTAATCTGACCCAAGAACCTTCCTCCTTTTTCCGGGCTTAGGACCGGCAACAAAATCATTGAGGTAGTATGTCAATGATCTTGTAGGCGGAGTTAAAAAACCTGGACTTACCGAGATACAAAACTACTTCGCTAAAATTAAAATTTTTAACAAAAAATAAAATAATGCCTTTAAAAAATTAACTGAAAAATTAACCGAGTTTTATAAACCTGTCTATATGTTTAATTTATTTAATAGAACTATTTAATTGGTATCACTTGAAAGATTCAATCATCGATCATGCATATACTAAAACAGACAAATTCCGCAGTAGTTCCTCGACACGCCAACGTATTAATATTATAAAGACTGATCTACGATATAAAAGATCTAAGTGAAATCTATAAAAAACGGAGAAAAAAAGTATTGTAATTGCTAACTTACTGGTCAATTAACTTCCAATATATTATATTAAACGTAACAACGTGACTAAAAACACAACGAATGTCAGCACAAAAGACACATCAAAGATATAGAGTAAAAGTAGAACTGACAATTAACAAACAAGAAAAGAAATTCACATATTAAAAAGACCTAGATAAAATTGGTAAAAATTTTAGAAAACTTTATTTTTTTTCGGAAATGAAAGACACTACACAAAGAGCCGAGATAACTGATATTCCAAAAGAAAGATTCAGTGTTTTCACCAGTCTTAGGTTTCTACTGAAACATTTAGGCGTCGAATGTCGCTGTGGACCGAGCCCCGGCGACTGGCTTACCACTGAAGGTTTTTTCTAGAATACCATTTACCAGCTGTCTGTGAGCATGTATAGGGTCAAATTTTTAATCTAGGAAGGACAAATTAAATCTTGTTTTATTTAATATTAATAACGACGAAATAATAAGAAAATGCGTAAAATAAGGTTATGCAAAATCAGAGAAGTATGTTTTAGAAACAAGCAACAATATTGTTATGCACTAGTTCTAACACCACTTCAATTAAACCACAAAATACTTCATCATAATAATTTCTAATATTCAAACATAACAAAACCCCAAAATAGAAAATCAACAGGAGACTACAGAATACCGAACGAACTCCTAAAGTACAAGGGTCCAGATCTGACCAAACAACTATTAAAACGAATCCAAAAAATAATAGAACAAAACAGAATTCCTCAAGAATGAAGATCAAGCATCCTAATACCTCTCTTCAAACAGGGAGAAATATCGGACCAGGAAAATTACAGAGGAATTCATTTATTAAACACAACACTAAAATTAACAACCAAAGTGATAACAAATAGACGACGCAATACTACTCTCTCAAAGTTAAGTTGATTTACAACGTATGTTTTACCAATTTAATATCACCGCCAGAAAATTTAACATTTTATTTTCCCCAAAAAGGACAAAATGCATGGTTACAACAGTAAATTTAATAAGATCTAAATTGGAGCGGCGAGGTCAAATATTAGAACAAGTGATAGAGTTTAAATATCTAGGAATCACATTATCTAGCTAAGAAAAGCTCGAAACGGAAGTGGAAGATCAAGTAAATAGAGCAAACAGAGCCGTAGGATGCCTAAATGAAACATTATGGCGAAATAAAATATCGGAAAAGAAACGAAAAGCAGAATGTACAAAACTTTCATCATACCAATAATAACATACGCAGCAGAAAAAATACCTGACACAAGGAGGGCAAAAAGGATGTTATAAACAGCAAAGATGAAAACACTTAGAAAAATTAACGATAAGACACTATGGGTCAGAGCTAGAAGTACAGATATACGACGTAGATGCAAGGTGGAGAACATCACAAACTGGGTAAGAAATAGAACACTAGAATAAAACGATCATATAAGCCGAATGACAACAAATAGAGTAGTAAAGACGGCAAGAGACGGTTCCCCAATAGGAAGATGATCAGTAGGAAGACCACGAAAACGATGGAATGACAACTTACTGAAGGTACATCGAAAAACAGACAGGGTCATGCCTATATAAAAAGAAGAAGAAGAAGAGAAGAAGAACAAACCACAAAACCTTTTAATTTCCATGTATTATTTTCAACTTTATCTTGAGATAAAAGATTTTATTTTTCTTGAAAGTGAAAACGACACTACACAAAGAGCCGAGATAACTGATATTCCAAAAGAAAGATTCAGTGTTTTCACCAGTCTTAGGTTTCTACTGAAACATTTAGGCGTCGAATGTCGCTGTGGACCGAGCGCCGGCGACTGGCTTACCACTAAAGGTTTTTTCTAGAATACCATTTACCAGCTGTCTGTGAGCATCTATATGGTCAAATTTTTAATCTAGGAAGGACAAATTAAATCTTGTTTTATTTAATATTAATAACGACGAAATAATAAGAAAATGCGTAAAATAAGGTTATGCAAAATCAGAGAAGTATGTTTTAGAAACAAGCAACAATATTGTTATGCACTAGTTCTAACACCACTTCAATTAAACCACAAAATACTTCATCATAATAATTTCTAATATTCAAACATAACAAAACCCCAAAATAGAAAATCAACAGGAGACTACAGAATACCGAACGAACTCCTAAAGTACAAGGGTCCAGATCTGACCAAACAACTATTAAAACGAATCCAAAAAATAATAGAACAAAACAGAATTCCTCAAGAATGAAGATCAAGCATCCTAATACCTCTCTTCAAACAGGGAGAAATATCGGACCAGGAAAATTACAGAGGAATTCATTTATTAAACACAACACTAAAATTAACAACCAAAGTGATAACAAATAGACGACGCAATACTACTCTCTCAAAGTGAAGTTGATTTACAACGTATGTTTTACCAATTTAATATCACCGCCAGAAAATTTAACATTTTATTTTCCCCAAAAAGGACAAAATGCATGGTTACAACAGTAAATTTAATAAGATCTAAATTGGAGCGGCGAGGTCAAATATTAGAACAAGTGATAGAGTTTAAATATCTAGGAATCACATTATCTAGCTAAGAAAAGCTCGAAACGGAAGTGGAAGATCAAGTAAATAGAGCAAACAGAGCCGTAGGATGCCTAAATGAAACATTATGGCGAAATAAAATATCGGAAAAGAAACGAAAAGCAGAATGTACAAAACTTTCATCATACCAATAATAACATACGCAGCAGAAAAAATACCTGACACAAGGAGGGCAAAAAGGATGTTATAAACAGCAAAGATGAAAACACTTAGAAAAATTAACGATAAGACACTATGGGTCAGAGCTAGAAGTACAGATATACGACGTAGATGCAAGGTGGAGAACATCACAAACTGGGTAAGAAATAGAACACTAGAATAAAACGATCATATAAGCCGAATGACAACAAATAGAGTAGTAAAGACGGCAAGAGACGGTTCCCCAATAGGAAGATGATCAGTAGGAAGACCACGAAAACGATGGAATGACAACTTACTGAAGGTACATCGAAAAACAGACAGGGTCATGCCTATATAAAAAGAAGAAGAAGAAGAGAAGAAGAACAAACCACAAAACCTTTTAATTTCCATGTATTATTTTCAACTTTATCTTGAGATAAAAGATTTTATTTTTCTTGAAAGTGAAAACGACACTACACAAAGAGCCGAGATAACTGATATTCCAAAAGAAAGATTCAGTGTTTTCACCAGTCTTAGGTTTCTACTGAAACATTTAGGCGTCGAATGTCGCTGTGGACCGAGCGCCGGCGACTGGCTTACCACTAAAGGTTTTTTCTAGAATACCATTTACCAGCTGTCTGTGAGCATCTATATGGTCAAATTTTTAATCTAGGAAGGACAAATTAAATCTTGTTTTATTTAATATTAATAACGACGAAATAATAAGAAAATGCGTAAAATAAGGTTATGCAAAATCAGAGAAGTATGTTTTAGAAACAAGCAACAATATTGTTATGCACTAGTTCTAACACCACTTCAATTAAACCACAAAATACTTCATCATAATAATTTCTAATATTCAAACATAACAAAACCCCAAAATAGAAAATCAACAGGAGACTACAGAATACCGAACGAACTCCTAAAGTACAAGGGTCCAGATCTGACCAAACAACTATTAAAACGAATCCAAAAAATAATAGAACAAAACAGAATTCCTCAAGAATGAAGATCAAGCATCCTAATACCTCTCTTCAAACAGGGAGAAATATCGGACCAGGAAAATTACAGAGGAATTCATTTATTAAACACAACACTAAAATTAACAACCAAAGTGATAACAAATAGACGACGCAATACTACTCTCTCAAAGTGAAGTTGATTTACAACGTATGTTTTACCAATTTAATATCACCGCCAGAAAATTTAACATTTTATTTTCCCCAAAAAGGACAAAATGCATGGTTACAACAGTAAATTTAATAAGATCTAAATTGGAGCGGGGAGGTCAAATATTAGAACAAGTGATAGAGTTTAAATATCTAGGAATCACATTATCTAGCTACGGAAAGCTCGAAACGGAAGTGGAAGATCAAGTAAATAGAGCAAACAGAGCAGTAGGATGCCCAAATGAAACATTATGGCGAAATAAAATATCGGAAAAGAAACGAAAAGCAGAATCTACAAAACTTTCATCATACCAATAATAACATACGCAGCAGAAACAATACCTGACACAAGGAGGGCAAAAAGGATGTTATAAACAGCAAAGATGAAAACACTTAGAAAAATTAACGATAAGACACTATGGGTCAGAGCTAGAAGTACAGATATACGACGTAGATGCAAGGTGGAGAACATCACAAACTGGGTAAGAAATAGAACACTAGAATAAAACGATCATATAAGCCGAATGACAACAAATAGAGTAGTAAAGACGGCAAGAGACGGTTCCCCAATAGGAAGATGATCAGTAGGAAGACCACGAAAACGATGGAATGACAACTTACTGAAGGTACATCGAAAAACAGACAGGGTCATGCCTATATAAAAAGAAGAAGAAGAAGAGAAGAAGAACAAACCACAAAACCTTTTAATTTCCATGTATTATTTTCAACTTTATCTTGAGATAAAAGATTTTATTTTTCTTGAAAGTGAAAACGACACTACACAAAGAGCCGAGATAACTGATATTCCAAAAGAAAGATTCAGTGTTTTCACCAGTCTTAGGTTTCTACTGAAACATTTAGGCGTCGAATGTCGCTGTGGACCGAGCGCCGGCGACTGGCTTACCACTAAAGGTTTTTTCTAGAATATCATTTACCAGCTGTCTGTGAGCATCTATATGGTCAAATTTTTAATCTAGGAAGGACAAATTAAAACTTGTTTTATTTAATATTAATAACGACGAAATAATAAGAAAATGCCTAAAATAAGGTTATGCAAAATCAGAGAAGTATGTTTTAGAAACAAGCAACAATATTGTTATGCACTAGTTCTAACACCACTTCAATTAAACCACAAAATACTTCATCATAATAATTTCTAATATTCAAACATAACAAAACCCCAAAATAGAAAATCAACAGGAGAGTACAGAATACCGAACGAACTCCTAAAGTACAAGGGTCCAGATCTGACCAAACAACTATTAAAACGAATCCAAAAAATAATAGAACAAAACAGAATTCCTCAAGAATGAAGATCAAGCATCCTAATACCTCTCTTCAAACAGGGAGAAATATCGGACCAGGAAAATTACAGAGGAATTCATTTATTAAACACAACACTAAAATTAACAACCAAAGTGATAACAAATAGACGACGCAATACTACTCTCTCAAAGTGAAGTTGATTTACAACGTATGTTTTACCAATTTAATATCACCGCCAGAAAATTTAACATTTTATTTTCCCCAAAAAGGACAAAATGCATGGTTACAACAGTAAATTTAATAAGATCTAAATTGGAGCGGGGAGGTCAAATATTAGAACAAGTGATAGAGTTTAAATATCTAGGAATCACATTATCTAGCTACGGAAAGCTCGAAACGGAAGTGGAAGATCAAGTAAATAGAGCTAACAGAGCCGTGAGATGCCTAAATGAAACATTATGGCGAAATAAAATATCGGAAAAGAAACGAAAAGCAGAATGTACAAAACTTTCATCATACCAATAATAACATACGCAGCAGAAAAAATACCTGACACAAGGAGGGCAAAAAGGATGTTATAAACAGCAAAGATGAAAACACTTAGAAAAATTAACGATAAGACACTATGGGTCAGAGCTAGAAGTACAGATATACGACGTAGATGCAAGGTGGAGAACATCACAAACTGGGTAAGAAATAGAACACTAGAATAAAACGATCATATAAGCCGAATGACAACAAATTGAGTAGTAAAGACGGCACGAGACGGTTCCCCAATAGGAAGATGATCAGTAGGAAGACCATGAAAACGATGGAATGACAACTTACTGAAGGTACATCGAAAAACAGAGAGGGTCATGCCTATATAAAAAGAAGAAGAAGAAGAGAAGAAGAACAAAACACAAAACCTTTTAATTTCCATGTATTATTTTCAACTTTATCTTGAGATAGAAGATTTTATTTTTCTTGAAAGTGAAAACGACACTACACAAAGAGCCGAGATAACTGATATTCTAAAAGAAAGATTCAGTGTTTTCACCAGTCTTAGGTTTCGACTGAAACATTTAGGCGTCGAATGTCGCTGTGGACCGAGCGCCGGCGACTGGCTTACTACTGAAGGTTTTTTCTAGAATACCATTTACCAGCTGTCTGTGAGCATCTATAGGGTCAAATTTTTAATCTAGGAAGGACAAATTAAAACTTGTTTTATTTAATATTAATAACGACGAAATAATAAGAAAATGCCTAAAATAAGGTTATGCAAAATCAGAGAAGTATGTTTTAGAAACAAGCAACAATATTGTTATGCACTAGTTCTAACACCACTTCAATTAAACCACAAAATACTTCATCATAATAATTTCTAATATTTAAACATAACAAAACCCCAAAATAGAAAATCAACAGGAGAGTACAGAATACCGAACGAACTCCTGAGGTACAAGGGTCCAGATCTGACCAAACAACTATTAAAACGAATCCAAAAAATAATAGAACAAAACAGAATTCCTCAAGAATGAAGATCAAGCATCCTAATACCTCTCTTCAAACAGGGAGAAATATCGGACCAGGAAAATTACAGAGGAATTCATTTATTAAACACAACACTAAAATTAACAACCAAAGTGATAACAAATAGACGACGCAATACTACTCTCTCAAAGTGAAGTTGATTTACAACGTATGTTTTACCAATTTAATATAACCGCCAGAAAATTTAACATTTTATTTTCCCCAAAAAGGACAAAATGCATGGTTACAACAGTAAATTTAATAAGATCTAAACTGGAGCGGGGAGGTCAAATATTAGAACAAGTGATAGAGTTTAAATATCTAGGAATCACATTATCTAGCTACGGAAAGCTCGAAACGGAAGTGGAAGATCAAGTAAATAGAGCTAACAGAGCCGTGAGATGCCTAAATGAAACATTATGGCGAAATAAAATATCGGAAAAGAAACGAAAAGCAGAATGTACAAAACTTTCATCATACCAATAATAACATACGCAGAAGAAAAAATACCTGACACAAGGAGGGCAAAAAGGATGTTATAAACAGCAAAGATGAAAACACTTAGAAAAATTAACGATAAGACACTATGGGTCAGAGCTAGAAGTACAGATATACGACGTAGATGCAAGGTGGAGAACATCACAAACTGGGTAAGAAATAGAACACTAGAATAAAACGATCATATAAGCCGAATGACAACAAATAGAGTAGTAAAGACGGCAAGAGACGGTTCCCCAATAGGAAGATGATCAGTAGGTAGACCACGAAAACGATGGAATGACAACTTACTGAAGGTACATCGAAAAACAGACAGGGTCATGCCTATATAAAAAGAAGAAGAAGAAGAGAAGAAGAACAAACGACAAAACCTTTTAATTTTCATGTATTATTTTCAACTTTATCTTGAGATAAAAGATTTTATTTTTCTTGAAAGTGAAAACGACACTACACAAAGAGCCGAGATAACTGATATTCCAAAAGAAAGATTCAGTGTTTTCACCAGTCTTAGGTTTCTACTGAAACATTTAGGCGTCGAATGTCGCTGTGGACCGAGCGCCGGCGACTGGCTTACCACTAAAGGTTTTTTCTAGAATACCATTTACCAGCTGTCTGTGAGCATCTATATGGTCAAATTTTTAATCTAGGAAGGACAAATTAAAACTTGTTTTATTTAATATTAATAACGACGAAATAATAAGAAAATGCCTAAAATAAGGTTATGCAAAATCAGAGAAGTATGTTTTAGAAACAAGCAACAATATTGTTATGCACTAGTTCTAACACCACTTCAATTAAACCACAAAATACTTCATCATAATAATTTCTAATATTCAAACATAACAAAACCCCAAAATAGAAAATCAACAGGAGAGTACAGAATACCGAACGAACTCCTAAAGTACAAGGGTCCAGATCTGACCAAACAACTATTAAAACAAATCCAAAAAATAATAGAACAAAACAGAATTCCTCAAGAATGAAGATCAAGCATCCTAATACCTCTCTTCAAACAGGGAGAAATATCGGACCAGGAAAATTACAGAGGAATTCATTTATTAAACACAACACTAAAATTAACAACCAAAGTGATAACAAATAGACGACGCAATACTACTCTCTCAAAGTGAAGTTGATTTACAACGTATGTTTTACCAATTTAATATAACCGCCAGAAAATTTAACATTTTATTTTCCCCAAAAAGGACAAAATGCATGGTTACAACAGTAAATTTAATAAGATCTAAACTGGAGCGGGGAGGTCAAATATTAGAACAAGTGATAGAGTTTAAATATCTAGGAATCACATTATCTAGCTACGGAAAGCTCGAAACGGAAGTGGAAGATCAAGTAAATAGAGCTAACAGAGCCGTGAGATGCCTAAATGAAACATTATGGCGAAATAAAATATCGGAAAAGAAACGAAAAGCAGAATGTACAAAACTTTCATCATACCAATAATAACATACGCAGAAGAAAAAATACCTGACACAAGGAGGGCAAAAAGGATGTTATAAACAGCAAAGATGAAAACACTTAGAAAAATTAACGATAAGACACTATGGGTCAGAGCTAGAAGTACAGATATACGACGTAGATGCAAGGTGGAGAACATCACAAACTGGGTAAGAAATAGAACACTAGAATAAAACGATCATATAAGCCGAATGACAACAAATAGAGTAGTAAAGACGGCAAGAGACGGTTCCCCAATAGGAAGATGATCAGTAGGTAGACCACGAAAACGATGGAATGACAAGTTACTGAAGGTACATCGAAAAACAGACAGGGTCATGCCTATATAAAAAGAAGAAGAAGAAGAGAAGAAGAACAAACGACAAAACCTTTTAATTTTCATGTATTATTTTCAACTTTATCTTGAGATAAAAGATTTTATTTTTCTTGAAAGTGAAAACGACACTACACAAAGAGCCGAGATAACTGATATTCCAAAAGAAAGATTCAGTGTTTTCACCAGTCTTAGGTTTCTACTGAAACATTTAGGCGTCGAATGTCGCTGTGGACCGAGCGCCGGCGACTGGCTTACCACTAAAGGTTTTTTCTAGAATACCATTTACCAGCTGTCTGTGAGCATCTATATGGTCAAATTTTTAATCTAGGAAGGACAAATTAAAACTTGTTTTATTTAATATTAATAACGACGAAATAATAAGAAAATGCCTAAAATAAGGTTATGCAAAATCAGAGAAGTATGTTTTAGAAACAAGCAACAATATTGTTATGCACTAGTTCTAACACCACTTCAATTAAACCACAAAATACTTCATCATAATAATTTCTAATATTCAAACATAACAAAACCCCAAAATAGAAAATCAACAGGAGAGTACAGAATACCGAACGAACTCCTAAAGTACAAGGGTCCAGATCTGACCAAACAACTATTAAAACGAATCCAAAAAATAATAGAACAAAACAGAATTCCTCAAGAATGAAGATCAAGCATCCTAATACCTCTCTTCAAACAGGGAGAAATATCGGACCAGGAAAATTACAGAGGAATTCATTTATTAAACACAACACTAAAATTAACAACCAAAGTGATAACAAATAGACGACGCAATACTACTCTCTTAAAGTGAAGTTGATTTACAACGTATGTTTTACCAATTTAATATAACCGCCAGAAAATTTAACATTTTATTTTCCCCAAAAAGGACAAAATGCATGGTTACAACAGTAAATTTAATAAGATCTAAATTGGAGCGGGGAGGTCAAATATTAGAACAAGTGATAGAGTTTAAATATCTAGGAATCACATTATCTAGCTACGGAAAGCTCGAAACGGAAGTGGAAGATCAAGTAAATAGAGCAAACAGAGCAGTAGGATGCCCAAATGAAACATTATGGCGAAATAAAATATCGGAAAAGAAACGAAAAGCAGAATCTACAAAACTTTCATCATACCAATAATAACATACGCAGCAGAAACAATACCTGACACAAGGAGGGCAAAAAGGATGTTATAAACAGCAAAGATGAAAACACTTAGAAAAATTAACGATAAGACACTATGGGTCAGAGCTAGAAGTACAGATATACGACGTAGATGCAAGGTGGAGAACATCACAAACTGGGTAAGAAATAGAACACTAGAATAAAACGATCATATAAGCCGAATGACAACAAATTGAGTAGTAAAGACGGCAAGAGACGGTTCCCCAATAGGAAGATGATCAGTAGGAAGACCACGAAAACGATGGAATGACAACTTACTGAAGGTACATCGAAAAACAGAGAGGGTCATGCCTATATAAAAAGAAGAAGAAGAAGAGAAGAAGAACAAAACACAAAACCTTTTAATTTCCATGTAATATTTTCAACTTTATCTTGAGATACAAGATTTTATTTTTCTTGAAAGTGAAAACGACACTACAC
Organism: Diabrotica undecimpunctata; assembly: GCF_040954645.1. Lineage (NCBI taxonomy): Eukaryota > Metazoa > Arthropoda > Insecta > Coleoptera > Chrysomelidae > Diabrotica > Diabrotica undecimpunctata. Next base: position 50,903,438 of record NC_092810.1, on the reverse strand, counting down.
AAAGAGCCGAGATAACTGATATTCTAAAAGAAAGATTCAGTGTTTTCACCAGTCTTAGGTTTCTACTGAAACATTTAGGCGTCGAATGTCGCTGTGGACCGAGCGCCGGCGACTGGCTTACTACTGAAGGTTTTTTCTAGAATACCATTTACCAGCTGTCTGTGAGCATCTATAGGGTCAAATTTTTAATCTAGGAAGGACAAATTAAAACTTGTTTTATTTAATATTAATAACGACGAAATAATAAGAAAATGCCTAAAATAAGGTTATGCAAAATCAGAGAAGTATGTTTTAGAAACAAGCAACAATATTGTTATGCACTAGTTCTAACACCACTTCAATTAAACCACATAATACTTCATCATAATAATTTCTAATATTCAAACATAACAAAACCCCAAAATAGAAAATCAACAGGAGAGTACAGAATACCGAACGAACTCCTGAGGTACAAGGGTCCAGATCTGACCAAACAACTATTAAAACGAATCCAAAAAATAATAGAACAAAACAGAATTCCTCAAGAATGAAGATCAAGCATCCTAATACCTCTCTTCAAACAGGGAGAAATATCGGACCAGGAAAATTACAGAGGAATTCATTTATTAAACACAACACTAAAATTAACAACCAAAGTGATAACAAATAGACGACGCAATACTACTCTCTCAAAGTAAAGTTGATTTACAACGTATGTTTTACCAATTTAATATCACCGCCAGAAAATTTAACATTTTATTTTCCCCAAAAAGGACAAAATGCATGGTTACAACAGTAAATTTAATAAGATCTAAATTGGAGCGGGGAGGTCAAATATTAGAACAAGTGATAGAGTTTAAATATCTAGGAATCACATTATCTAGCTACGGAAAGCTCGAAACGGAAGTGGATGATCAAGTAAATAGAGCAAACAGAGCCGTAGGATGCCCAAATGAAACATTATGGCGAAATAAAATATCGGAAAAGAAACGAAAAGCAGAATCTAAAAAACTTTCATCATAGCAATAATGACATACGCAGCAGAAACAATACCTGACACAAGGAGGGCAAAAAGGATGTTATAAACAGCAAAGATGGAAACACTTAGAAAAATTAACGATAAGACACTATGGGTCAGAGCTAGAAGTACAGATATACGACGTAGATGCAAGGTGGAGAACATCACAAACTGGGTAAGAAATAGAACACTAGAATAAAACGATCATATAAGCCGAATGACAACAAATTGAGTAGTAAAGACGGCAAGAGACGGTTCCCCAATAGGAAGATGATCAGTAGGAAGACCACGAAAACGATGGAATGACAACTTACTGAAGGTACATCGAAAAACAGAGAGGGTCATGCCTATATAAAAAGAAGAAGAAGAAGAGAAGAGGAACAAAACACAAAACCTTTTAATTTCCATGTATTATTTTCAACTTTATCTTGAGATAGAAGATTTTACTTTTCTTGAAAGTGAAAACGACACTACACAAAGAGCCGAGATAACTGATATTCCTAAAGAAAGATTCAGTGTTTTCACCAGTCTTAGGTTTCTACTGAAACATTTAGGCGTCGAATGTCGCTGTGGACCGAGCGCCGGCGACTGGCTTACCACTGAAGGTTTTTTCTAGAATACCATTTACCAGCTGTCTGTGAGCATCTATAGGGTCAAATTTTTAATCTAGGAAGGACAAATTAAAACTTGTTTTATTTAATATTAATAACGACGAAATAATAAGAAAATGCCTAAAATAAGGTTATGCAAAATCAGAGAAGTATGTTTTAGAAACAAGCAACAATATTGTTATGCACTAGTTCTAACACCACTTCAATTAAACCACAAAATACTTCATCATAATAATTTCTAATATTCAAACATAACAAAACCCCAAAATAGAAAATCAACAGGAGAGTACAGAATACCGAACGAACTCCTAAAGTACAAGGGTCCAGATCTGACCAAACAACTATTAAAACGAATCCAAAAAATAATAGAACAAAACAGAATTCCTCAAGAATGAAGATCAAGCATCCTAATACCTCTCTTCAAACAGGGAGAAATATCGGACCAGGAAAATTACAGAGGAATTCATTTATTAAACACAACACTAAAATTAACAACCAAAGTGATAACAAATAGACGACGCAATACTACTCTCTTAAAGTGAAGTTGATTTACAACGTATGTTTTACCAATTTAATATAACCGCCAGAAAATTTAACATTTTATTTTCCCCAAAAAGGACAAAATGCATGGTTACAACAGTAAATTTAATAAGATCTAAATTGGAGCGGGGAGGTCAAATATTAGAACAAGTGATAGAGTTTAAATATCTAGGAATCACATTATCTAGCTACGGAAAGCTCGAAACGGAAGTGGAAGATCAAGTAAATAGAGCAAACAGAGCAGTAGGATGCCCAAATGAAACATTATGGCGAAATAAAATATCGGAAAAGAAACGAAAAGCAGAATCTACAAAACTTTCATCATACCAATAATAACATACGCAGCAGAAACAATACCTGACACAAGGAGGGCAAAAAGGATGTTATAAACAGCAAAGATGAAAACACTTAGAAAAATTAACGATAAGACACTATGGGTCAGAGCTAGAAGTACAGATATACGACGTAGATGCAAGGTGGAGAACATCACAAACTGGGTAAGAAATAGAACACTAGAATAAAACGATCATATAAGCCGAATGACAACAAATTGAGTAGTAAAGACGGCAAGAGACGGTTCCCCAATAGGAAGATGATCAGTAGGAAGACCACGAAAACGATGGAATGACAACTTACTGAAGGTACATCGAAAAACAGAGAGGGTCATGCCTATATAAAAAGAAGAAGAAGAAGAGAAGAGGAACAAAACACAAAACCTTTTAATTTCCATGTATTATTTTCAACTTTATCTTGAGATAGAAGATTTTACTTTTCTTGAAAGTGAAAACGACACTACACAAAGAGCCGAGATAACTGATATTCCTAAAGAAAGATTCAGTGTTTTCACCAGTCTTAGGTTTCTACTGAAACATTTAGGCGTCGAATGTCGCTGTGGACCGAGCGCCGGCGACTGGCTTACCACTGAAGGTTTTTTCTAGAATACCATTTACCAGCTGTCTGTGAGCATCTATAGGGTCAAATTTTTAATCTAGGAAGGACAAATTAAAACTTGTTTTATTTAATATTAATAACGACGAAATAATAAGAAAATGCCTAAAATAAGGTTATGCAAAATCAGAGAAGTATGTTTTAGAAACAAGCAACAATATTGTTATGCACTAGTTCTAACACCACTTCAATTAAACCACAAAATACTTCATCATAATAATTTCTAATATTCAAACATAACAAAACCCCAAAATAGAAAATCAACAGGAGAGTACAGAATACCGAACGAACTCCTAAAGTACAAGGGTCCAGATCTGACCAAACAACTATTAAAACGAATCCAAAAAATAATAGAACAAAACAGAATTCCTCAAGAATGAAGATCAAGCATCCTAATACCTCTCTTCAAACAGGGAGAAATATCGGACCAGGAAAATTACAGAGGAATTCATTTATTAAACACAACACTAAAATTAACAACCAAAGTGATAACAAATAGACGACGCAATACTACTCTCTTAAAGTGAAGTTGATTTACAACGTATGTTTTACCAATTTAATATAACCGCCAGAAAATTTAACATTTTATTTTCCCCAAAAAGGACAAAATGCATGGTTACAACAGTAAATTTAATAAGATCTAAATTGGAGCGGGGAGGTCAAATATTAGAACAAGTGATAGAGTTTAAATATCTAGGAATCACATTATCTAGCTACGGAAAGCTCGAAACGGAAGTGGAAGATCAAGTAAATAGAGCAAACAGAGCAGTAGGATGCCCAAATGAAACATTATGGCGAAATAAAATATCGGAAAAGAAACGAAAAGCAGAATCTACAAAACTTTCATCATACCAATAATAACATACGCAGCAGAAACAATACCTGACACAAGGAGGGCAAAAAGGATGTTATAAACAGCAAAGATGAAAACACTTAGAAAAATTAACGATAAGACACTATGGGTCAGAGCTAGAAGTACAGATATACGACGTAGATGCAAGGTGGAGAACATCACAAACTGGGTAAGAAATAGAACACTAGAATAAAACGATCATATAAGCCGAATGACAACAAATTGAGTAGTAAAGACGGCAAGAGACGGTTCCCCAATAGGAAGATGATCAGTAGGAAGACCACGAAAACGATGAAATGACAACTTACTGAAGGTACATCGAAAAACAGAGAGGGTCATGCCTATATAAAAAGAAGAAGAAGAAGAGAAGAAGAACAAAACACAAAACCTTTTAATTTCCATGTAATATTTTCAACTTTATCTTGAGATACAAGATTTTATTTTTCTTGAAAGTGAAAACGACACTACACAAAGAGCCGAGATAACTGATATTCTAAAAGAAAGATTCAGTGTTTTCACCAGTCTTAGGTTTCTACTGAAACATTTAGGCGTCGAATGTCGCTGTGGACCGAGCGCCGGCGACTGGCTTACTACTGAAGGTTTTTTCTAGAATACCATTTACCAGCTGTCTGTGAGCATCTATAGGGTCAAATTTTTAATCTAGGAAGGACAAATTAAAACTTGTTTTATTTAATATTAATAACGACGAAATAATAAGAAAATGCCTAAAATAAGGTTATGCAAAATCAGAGAAGTATGTTTTAGAAACAAGCAACAATATTGTTATGCACTAGTTCTAACACCACTTCAATTAAACCACAAAATACTTCATCATAATAATTTCTAATATTCAAACATAACAAAACCCCAAAATAGAAAATCAACAGGAGAGTACAGAATACCGAACGAACTCCTGAGGTACAAGGGTCCAGATCTGACCAAACAACTATTAAAACGAATCCAAAAAATAATAGAACAAAACAGAATTCCTCAAGAATGAAGATCAAGCATCCTAATACCTCTCTTCAAACAGGGAGAAATATCGGACCAGGAAAATTACAGAGGAATTCATTTATTAAACACAACACTAAAATTAACAACCAAAGAGATAACAAATAGACGACGCAATACTACTATCTCAAAGTGAAGTTGATTTACAACGTATGTTTTACCAATTTAATATAACCGCCAGAAGATTTAACATTTTATTTTCCCCAAAAAGACAAAATACATGGTTACAACAGTAAATTTAATAAGAGCTAAATTGGAGCGGGTAGGTCAAATATTAGAACAAGTGATAGAGTTTAAATATCTAGGAATCACATTATCTAGCTACGGAAAGCTCGAAACGGAAGTGGAAGATCAAGTAAATAGAGCAAACAGAGCCGTAGGATGCCCAAATGAAACATTATGGCGAAATAAAATATCGGAAAAGAAACGAAAATCAGAATCTAAAAAACTTTCATCATACCAATAATGACATACGCAGCAGAAACAATACCTGACACAAGGAGGGCAAAAAGGATGTTATAAACAGCAAAGATGAAAACACTTAGAAAAATTAACGATAAGACACTATGGGTCAGAGCTAGAAGTACAGATATACGACGTAGATGCAAGATGGAGGACATCACAAACTGGGTAAGAAATAGAACACTAAAATAAAACGATCATATAAGCCGAATGACAACAAATAGAGCAGTAAAGACGGCAAGAGACGGTTCCCCAATAGGAAGATGATCGTTAGGAAGACCACGAAAACGATGGAATGACAACTTACTGAAGGTACATCGAAAACAGACAGGGTCATGCCTATATAAAAAGAAGAAGAAGAAGAGAAGAAGAACAAAACACAAAACCTTTTATTTTCCATGTATTATTTTCAACTTTATCTTGAGATAGAAGATTTTATTTTTCTTGAAAGTGAAAACGACACTACACAAAGAGCCGAGATAACTGATATTCCAAAAGAAAGATTCAGTGTTTTCACCAGTCTTAGGTTTCTACCGAAACATTTAGGCGTCGAATGTCGCTGTGGACCGAGCACCGGCGACTGGCTTACCACTGAAGGTTTTTTCTAGAATACCATTTACCAGCTGTCTGTGAGCATCTATAGGGTCAAATTTTTAATCTAGGAAGGACAAATTAAAACTTGTTTTATTTAATATTAATAACGACGAAATAATAAGAAAATGCCTAAAATAAGGTTATGCAAAATCAGAGAAGTATGTTTTAGAAACAAGCAACAATACTGTTATGCAATAGTTCTAACACCACTTCAATTAAACCACAAAATACTTCATCATACTAATTTCTAATATTCAAACATAACAAAACCCCAAAATAGAAAATCAACAGGAGAGTACAGAATACCGAACGAACTCCTAAAGTACGAAGGTTCAGATCTGACCAAACAACTATTAAAACGAATCCAAAAAATAATAGAACAAAACAGAATTTCTCAAGAATGAAGATCAAGCATCCTAATACCTCTCTTCAAACAGGGAGAAATATCGGACCAGGAAAATTACAGAGGAATTCATTTATTAAACACAACACTAAAATTAACAACCAAAGTGATAACAAATAGACGACGCAATACTACTATCTCAAAGTGAAGTTGATTTACAACGTATGTTTTACCAATTTAATATAACCGCCAGAAGATTTAACATTTTATTTTCCCCAAAAAGGACAAAATACATGGTTACAACAGTAAATTTAATAAGAGCTAAATTGGAGCGGGGAGGTCAAATATTAGAACAAGTGATAGAGTTTAAATATCTAGGAATCACATTATCTAGCTACGGAAAGCTCGAAACGGAAGTGGAAGATCAAGTAAATAGAGCAAACAGAGCCGTAGGATGCCTAAATGAAACATTATGGCGAAATAAAATATCGGAAAAGAAACGAAAAGCAGAATGTACAAAACTTTCATCATACCAATAATAACATACGCAGCAGAAAAAATACCTGACACAAGGAGGGCAAAAAGGATGTTATAAACAGCAAAGATGAAAACACTTAGAAAAATTAACGATAAGACACTATGGGTCAGAGCTAGAAGTACAGATATACGACGTAGATGCAAGGTGGAGAACATCACAAACTGGGTAAGAAATAGAACACTAGAATAAAACGATCATATAAGCCGAATGACAACAAATAGAGTAGTAAAGACGGCAAGAGACGGTTCCCCAATAGGAAGATGATCAGTAGGAAGGCCACGAAAACGATGGAATGACAACTTACTGAAGGTACATCGAAAAACAGACAGGGTCATGCCTATATAAAAAGAAGAAGAAGAAGAGAAGAAGAACAAACCACAAAACCTTTTAATTTCCATGTATTATTTTCAACTTTATCTTGAGATAGAAGATTTTATTTTTCTTGAAAATGAAAACGACACTACACAAAGAGCCGAGATAACTGATATTCCAAAAGAAAGATTCAGTGTTTTCACCAGTCGTAGGTTTCTACTGAAACATTTAGGCGTCGAATGTCGCTGTGGACCGAGCGCTGGCGACTGGCTTACCACTGAAGATTTTTTCTAGAATAACATTTACCAGCTGTCAACAAGCAACAATATTGTTATGCACTAGTTCTAAAACCACTTCAATTAAACCACAAAATACTTCATCATAATAATTTCTAATATTCAAACATAACAAAACCCCAAAATAGAAAATCAACAGGAAACAACTATTAAAACGAATCCAAAAAATAATAGAACAAAACAGAATTCCTTAAGAATGAAGATCAAGCATCCTAATACCTCTCTTCAAACAGGGAGAAATATCGGACCAGGAAAATTACAAATGAATTCATTTATTAAATACAACACTAAAATAAACAACCAAAGTGATAACAAATAAATTGAATGAAATTGGAACACTAGCAGAAGAACAACAAGGTTTTAGGTCGGGAAGATCATGCAACGACGCTATATTTATAATGATGCAAGTGCAAGAGAAATCCTTATAATAAAATAAACCAGCATATCTATGTTTCGTGGAGCTTACAAAGGCATTTGTTCAGGTCAAATTAAAAGATGTTATCCTCTTACTGTATGCAAGAGATATACCTCTAGGAATAATCAAAACGATTGAAAATATCTACCAAAACAAGGATATGCAATAAAAAGATGGACAATAATAGAAATATTTTGTAAATACGCATTTCTGACTCATTGGTCGTCATCAGTGCGGTGTAGCCAACTAATAATAGCTGAGACAAGTTAATAAAAAGGGTGAATGATTAAGTATATATTTTTAAAAAATAAAAAAGACTTAATGGCAAAACTTGTTTAAAAAGGATTTATAAAATTTATTAAAAAGATGCTAGGCAACCGCAAATATGTATTTACTAAGATTATGCAGGTTTTTTGCAGTTGTTTTTCAGCTAGGTATTCATTATTTATATTCATTGGTCCTTTTTAGCTAAACTGTGAAATAATTTTTCCGCTGCTGTACAGGTTTTGCAAGTGCTGTACAAGTGTTGACTCCACAATCAATAAGGCCCCTAATCCTACAACAAATGGAACCTATCTATAAAGTTTTAAGATTAGAGGATATTGTTTGAAAAAAAAAAAAAATCTGTAAAAATACGAGTGAGAACGAAGAAGAAGACATAACGATATAAAAATCAATAGGGTTCTTTCGTACACCGAATAGAACCTATATGATAAGTTTTAAGAAAGATTTAAAAATACGTGAGACAATGAAGGAATAGGAAAAGAAGACAAGTTGATCCCAAAATCAAAAGATCATTCTTACACCATATAAAACTTATGTGAAAAGTTTTAGAACTCCAGAAGTTTGCTTTCAACAAAATTAATAGGCCGTAGAAAATTAAGAGGGAAAAAACCAAGATTTTCGTACAAAACACAAAACAATCTGAGAAGAAGAAGAAAATAAAACAGTTTATTTGTAATATATTATTAATATTACATTACAATAGTCCAACATACTTTCTTTTCAATATTTAGTTTAATACAAAAACTGACCTACAAACTATAATAATATTAAAAGTTTTAAAAAACTGGCCTGAAAAAAATTTCTGGAAAAATCTTCGCTGGAATTCCTTACCTGCCAGCGAATGGCCACTAACTGAGGGGCTCCTGGAAGGTGCGCTGTTTATATTCCTAATTTGCATGCTGGATTTGCACCGGTTGGTTCTGGTTCGGTATTGGATTTTTCTGTGTGAAGGATATGGGTAATGGAGGTGATTTAATGGATATATAGGTAGAGAAGGAGAGGGAATAGAAATGGTTCATGAAGGTGTGGGGATGGGAATAAGAAATTATAAACGAAATAGTGTGATTGACTTCGCAGTGGCATGGGATTTAGCTGTCATTAACGTTCTTTATCACGTTTTTTATGAAAACTGAAGACCGATATGTTACCTATAGTGGCGGGGGAGGGAAAGTGAGATAGATTTTGTGCTGTGTAGAAGAAGTTAGATAAAAGACGTTACCAACTGTAAAGACGTGAGGGTGAGTGTGTAGCTAGTCAACATCGACTGTTGATAGTGAATGTGAAGATAAAGGTAACGGGGACAGGAAAGCAAGTAGGATACCAGAAAGTAAAGTGATGGAAGTTAAAAGATAAGAGTTGAGTCTTTAAGAGTAGGGTGCTGGAAGAGTTTGAGGAAAAAAGTAAATGACTGGCAAGAAACCAACGGTAAAGTTGTGGTGCGAGGAAGAGGAAGTACTAGATTAAACATCTGGTAAAGGGCCTCCTGGAAACAAATAAACTTGGTGGTGAACAGTGCAACAGAATGTTAGAGAGAAGAAAGAAGCTAGAAAGAGGTATGACAGATCTAAAAGAAAGGAAAATAAGGATATATACAGGTAGCAAAGCGCGCTCTAGCTACTACTAAGGAAGGATAGTTTGCACAGCTGTATGAAGAGTTTAACATACCCGAGGGCATTGCTAATTAAAACAAGGAACAAGTCATCAAAGGACTTGACCCTCGTGAGGCAGATTAAGAGTGCAAATGGAAGAGTGTTAAGAACCGATGTTGAAATAAAGCAAATCCGGTATGAGTACTTTAGAAAGTTGCTAAATGAAGAACACCAGAGAAGAGACGGAGGATGCGGGTTCCCAAATGTGAATATAATACCAGGGATAGCGAGACATGAAGTTGTTGAGGGGTTAAATAGGATGAAAAATGGTAAGACAGTGCGACCTGATGAAATACTTGTGGAGGTTTGAAAGGCTCCTGGAGGGGAAGGGGTTGATATTTTGTAGCAAATGATGAGTAGGATATATGAAGAAGAAAGGATTCTCAATGCATGGAGAGAGGGTGTGATGTTATCATTGTATAAAGATAAAGGAAACATTTAGGTCTGTAAGAACTATAGAGGGATAAAGTTAATGTCGCATATAATGAAAATCTGGAAGAATACTGTAAAGTGAAGGTTAAGGAGAGAGACATCCATAGAAGAAGAACAGTTTGGGTTTGTATCAGGAAGGAGGACAACGGATGCCTTGTTTGCTTTGAGACAGTTGCGTATAATACGGTTCTTAGTCAAGAGCTATGGAGATGTATGGGAGAGAAATAAGTTCCCGAGAAGTACGTAAAGCTCGCGATGAAAATGTATGAGGGAGCATACACCAAAGTAAGGACTTGTGCGAATTGACGACTGAAATTTTACCAGTTACGGTTGGTTTGCATTAAGGCTCTTTACTAAGTCCTACCTGTTTAATCTTGTTATCGATGTACTGACAGAAAAAATAGGGGAGAGAGCTCCTTGATCAATGCACTTTGCTGATGATATCGTGATAGTAGAGGAGAGCAAAGAAATGTTGGAGGGGAAGTTGGGGTGTTGGAGAAGGGCTATTGAAGAGGGAGAACTACGGGCTAAAAATCGGGGAAGAGCTGAAAGGAAAGATATACAAGAGTGTGGTGAGACCTACGTTGATGTAGGTTTAAAAGTTTCAGGAAAATAAAATGGAGGTAGTTGAAATAAAAATATTACGGAGGATGTTGAGTAAGACTAGAAAGGACAGGATCAGGAACCACTTAATTGGAGAAAGAGCCGAGGTGACTACAGTTTTAAAAAATATTCAAGAAAAAATGCTGTGGTCATGTTAGACGTAGAGATGAAAACTATGTGGGATGAAAGATACAGCTGCTAAAAGTTGATGGAAGGAGAAGTAGAGAAAAACCGAGGAGAATATGAAAGGACTGTGTGGTAGGGGACTTAAGAGAGAAAGATTTGGGTGAAGAAGAACCGGTAGACAGAATAGAGTGGCGACGAAGAGTAAGGCACAGCGACCCCTGGACAAAAAGCTGAAGAAGAAGAAGAAGAAGGATAGGGGTGGTAAAGCCTTGTTTTAGTCTACATTCCTCTTCTTGAAGTTTTTCTGTATGTTTGGGACGATTTTCTGTTAATGACTTAAGACCGGCGTAGGAGTCGAGGTGGGAGTTTGATGGAGCTTAACGTTGTGCAATGGGTTTGGGAAACCACAGAAGACCAATTTTCCCATGTCCTTGTGTAAATTAAACCGTCCATCAAGGAGTTATGTAGTGTTGTCGATGGCTAGTGGGTGCATTCTAGGAGCTAGAGCTTAGGTGGGATGTAACGGGATTAAGATCTGGTTTGTATACATCTTTGATTTATAGAAAAGTTGAAGGTTGACACTACAATTGCGTGTCCGTACATATTTCGGAAAATCTCGTTAGAGATATTGGTAGGAAAAAGAGAAATCAAACGATTTCTACTTGGCAAAACCGAATTCATTTTTTTTTCAAATTTTTACCACTGTGCTTTCTAAAACTTTCAAAGCAAACAGCTTGATAAATTACTCGACAAGGGAATCTAAAAGTTGCATTCCACCTGCTGTTTATCATGGTCAAAATTCGTAGTAAATTCAGTTTCTGGTACTCCAAACGGACTAAAGTAATAAAACATAATGACGGTATTAGATTTTTGTTTCGATACAGGGCAGCGACAAGCCGCTTATACGTATTTCGACCTCTTTAGGTCTCATCAGAGCGGTATAGCCACTGTATCGAAACAAAAATCTAATACCGTTATTATGTTATATTGCTAGGAGTTTTTTCAGGTAAGACGTAGAAAAAGATCATCATAGGAATGAGGTTAATCATCGATTTTACGTCCGAAGTGAGTTCGTATGAGGAAATTTGTCTAGGGTGGTGACTGTATGTGTGTGTTTCTATGTTATGGCAGCACTTTTTCTCGCGGGATATTTGTGTGAATATGCCGAGTATGTGCCGCAATAGTTTGAACCGAATGGTGCATCTGCCATTTATATGATTTGTGATTTTGTCCGCAGTTTGGAGAGATAGTGGCTCTTTGTTGGTATTCTAACGTTCGCTTTGGCACCATCTAGAACAATATATTTTAAGCGCAGGGTGATGACGTTATTCGATCCAGGGATCTCACAACGTATAATTGCAGTGTTTCAGTGCTTGTGAGAATTTTTGTTCTGAGTTCTCAAAGACTTGAACAAAGTGTATAGGGATGTTATTCTAGCGGACAATTTAAATGTTAGACAAGTGGCCTTATGATTGATGGTCGTCAATGTTTTTTTGTGAAACATTTTCGTTAACGCCTGTCATGACGAGATGGAGGTTTGATTGGATTTTGGTTGTGACTTTTGTGGAGTATTATTGAAATATATGGGGCCAATAGTGATTATCACGATATAGTTATCATGATTAATTTTGTCTGGAATTCGTGGATATTTAGGGGTTAAGGTTTAGGGTTATGTGTTGCTGTTTTGTCTAATGAATAGATTTTAAGTGAGCTTTGGTATTGGGAATAAGTTCGTTTGATTTTAAAATATTGTTGAGAAGTGTTTTGTTGGTAAATGTTTGGTGGGATGTGTTCTATAACTTATTTGCTTGGGTTGTGTTGTCTTGTTGAGTTGTCTTGTGTTTTTTGTTGCTTGTGTGTGATGGTTGTAGGGGATGGTTCGGATCGATTGTTTGAGTTGATTGTTGTGTAGATTGAGTTGTATGTGTTTCGTTTTGTGTTTTTTGATTGTAAGGTTGGGGGTAAAGGTTTAATAGGTATTGTTTCTGTCGCAGGTTCATGTTGTGTGTTGTGTGTAACTGTAATGTTAATGTACTGTATTATGGGATATAAGGTATTAGGGGTGATGTGTTGATTTGGTTGTAAGTGTGGCGGATTTGTAAGGAGAGTTGACTGTAATTTGGCGGATTTGTAAGGAGAGACTTGAATTTTGATAGATGGGTAGATTTTAAGTTTTAAATAAATAATCTGTGTTGATTGCGGAATTATTAAGGAATGCGTGCGTTTAGATTTGTTTATCCGATGTTTTCTGGGAATGGACAGCGGGGTGGGATGGGTGTTTTTTGGTTGGATCTGTTTGTGAGGGTTAGGCATTTGGCTCCGGGTAAAACTTTGAGTTTTTTCTGCAGATGTTTGGCATTAATGGGGTTCGTTGTGTAAAGGTAGGCTATCTTTTTCAACTTGTTCACGTAGACTGCAAAGAAATTTTTTTCGTTCTGTTTTCGTCTTCTAACATATCCGGAACGATTAGGATTAGTGGGGTTTGACTGCAGAATTTGGTTAGAGATGTGGTTTATCGTGTATTTTGTACCATGTAAGTGTGTTATCGTGTTATGCTAGTAATCATAATAGTTCCGTATACTCGCCGCTGCTTCCCTGAATTCCTCAGTTGTTGAGTCGGGCGTCCATCTATATTAATGGACACTCGAAACAACTGAGATGAACGTAAGCATACCGACTGGTTATTAATCTCCTCTAACAGGAGATTAATACTCTATTATTAATAAGAGACTATTAATAACTCGACTAATGTATTTGTATGAGTTCTAAGTTGAGATCTTTTGAGGGTTTTGTGACATAAAGTTGTTTGTGTATTGTGTCATTTGTTTGATGTCATATTTTAAAGAGCTGCCTGAGTTTAAGGTGTCTAAGCAAATTTGTAGTTGGTTGTAATACTCTGTGATTTATGGAGTGACTATGAATGATGAGTTTTAATGTGTATTTTAATGTGTGTAGTGTCTTTGTTGTGTAGTTAGGAATTTGTGTGTTGTATGTCGTGTCAGTGTTTTGAATGTTAGTTGATGTGTAAGTTTTTTGAATGTCAGATCTGAAATGGTCCAGACTATGACCTGGAGGATGGTAATTGTTGTGTTGTGTGTTTTCGGTTGCGTTATATGTAAACGTAAACTTCTTCAATACGTAAATTGTCTGCAAAGTGGCACAGCTCGAGAATGGTTCTACGGATCGTGACATATAAGGTCTTGTCGGAAAGAAAAGAAGGTAGCTAGTACAATTGAAGAAAAAACAAAAGTATCGGTATTGCCAAAGGGGCATAACATTAGATCTTCGTTGTTCTTGGTCTTATTGCAGCTTGTGATACATTAAATGAAAGAGGAGGGGATAACGATTATATTAAGATAAGAAACACACAAGCAACTACCAAAAAGGCACTCTTTAGTATCTTGATTATTAATGAACGTATTACATTCGAAATATAGGGCACTACGGATGAAAATAGATCTACTTAAAACCTACTAAAGTTAAAAATTTTTGATTTATTGACTAAGAAGGCCTCTGACTGAAAACAAAATAAACAACTGATACAATTCTTACATGCGATATACAAATGAAATAAGAGGGGATAACAATTATATGAAGATAGCACAACAAACAAAGCAACTACAAGGAGCACTAGACAGCATCTTCGATCTTAATGTGTGTAGAGTTACATACCAGATATCATAGGTCACTATGAATAAAAATAAATTTACTATAAGACAAATTTTGATTTATTGACTTAAAGAAGGTTGAGTACAAAATACACAACTGATCGAATCTTAATTTGAGACATAGGATATAACAAATATATTAAGATAGCAAAAACAAACTAGGTGACTACCAAAATTGCACTACACAGCATCTTCGTTATTATTGAACGTATGGTTATGGTTATGGTTATGGTAGATCGGAGTAGGGCCCAATTGTGAGCCTTTCAGACACTTAGACCTGACTAGTACTAAAGGGCCCTCCAATCACAGGTTTGAGTCCCACAGGCAGAGTAGATCAGCCCTGTATTGCCAGGTCGTCAGCCCGTTCATTCCCCTCCATGCCTGTGCGTCTCGATACACATACCAAGTTAACCCTATTGTTCAGCGCATTATCAGTAAGTGCTCTTTGGCACTAAGAAGTTTTATTTATTTAAGACCTTCACGACCAGACAAAATACCAAGTGTTAGATATTGTTGAACTAGTATTGAAGTAGGGATTCCAATAATAATACAATCTACATAGTATTTTATATAGAAGAGTAAGGTGACTAAAGATATCAGAAAAACCTTAAACCTGGCAACATTGCAAGCATCACATTTAAATTCTCTATATTACAGAATAGGCGTATCTTAGTTCTTGTACAATTTGGACCATTCATTTAAGAGATAATTAGGCGTTTTCAGGCTTTTAATCCACTCTGTATATACAGGGTGGTGAATCGTCAAATGGGCCATAGGAAACCCTGTGGAAAATTCTAAATTGTTGACAAATTGAATAAACCAATTCCAAGTCATTCAACAATTCAAAGTATTTTACAAAATTTTGAAAATACTGGGATCGTGATTTCTAATTATTGTACCTGTACAAACAATATTGCTGAGGTACCAAGAAATTAAAAAAATGAAAATTAAATAAATGTATTAACAGCAGTTGTAGAAAATCCTAAAATAAGATCTCTGACCATTGCAGACCAGTTTAATATTCATAATTCCACGGTATTAAAAATTTTGAAAATGAATAATTTCTGTTCATATAAATTTCAATGTCTTCAAGAACTAAGAGAAAGAGATGTTGAGTGACAAGCGGAATTTTGTTATGAAATTTTAGAGAGGGGTAATGCAGACAGACAATTTAAAAAAAAAATGGACTTGCTACAAGAAGAGATTTTACCCAGACTTACAGAAATAGCTCAAAATGAAGAAGAAATTTGGTTTCAAATGGATGGATGCCCTGCGCACAATAACTGGGTTGCTAAGGAATTTCTTAAAAACAGCTTTAATAATTGTTTGATTGGACCTGACTGTAACATTAAGTGGCACCCAAGATCGAGAGATCTAGCTCCAAACGATTATTTTATCTGGGGGCATATAAATTCAAAAATTAATTCTGACCAAAAATTTACAGATATAACTATAAATATAAAAATAACGCCACGTGTTCTGGCTAATGTTAGACGAGAATTTTACAATCGACTGGGATACTGCTTAGTACAAAATGGCTTATTGTTTGAACATTTGTTATAGTTTTATGTTTAGAAATTATCATAAATTATTTTTAGGAAGGATCACAGTAAAACTATATAAATTCTTTGAGTTGTTGTATAACCTGAAATTGAATTGGAGTGTATTATAATATCTTACATTAAATAAATATCTGGAAGTGCTCGCACTATTGCCTGAATATTACTATTGCCTAAATATTACCGAACATTATCGCGATTTTTCGTGAACTGAGTACATTTCATCAACTTTATTGCTTTGTAAACAATATAATTTATTGCTTACAAAGTACAATTTATTGTTAAGTAGTAGTAGTACTATTTGCGAAAATTTGTTGTTTATAATTTAATCATAAAATAAAATATTGACAATTCAAAATTCAAATATTGTCAAATATCAGAACCATCATTATGATCAAACGCAACATGTCATACACATTCTTGTACCGCCTGTGGCCTGACTTTAAGGGGTGGCCTGAAAAATATATTATATCGTGACCAAACTGGTAAAGTAGCGAATGTGCAAAATTGACGTATCTGAGCTAATACACTAAACAGCTGTGGCTTGTCAAGATGTATATTCCAGTAAAACAGCGAAGGTGCAGATCCAATATTTACGTCATTGTTGACTATTTTTAGTTTAACGAATCTACACCTAAATTACTATTCACAACGCTAAGCAGTTGAATATGAATATGCGATCGGTAAACAAGCCAATGTACCACATTCACACTTTTACCAAAGTGTATTTAAACTATTACAGATCGTCAAAATAACGAAAGTGGCATATTCGTCAGTTCACCTAATTGGATTTTTGCAGTGCTGAAAGGAAGTAAATGACGAATGTTTGTACTTAACCTTTAAAAAAATAACCTAAATAAGACTATAACGCTATGAACATTTGTTATTTAAATACAAGTCTCCTGTTTTCTAGTTACCGTATGTGTTAATTTGGAATTTTGATTGGAATTGGAAGTTACATGGTAAAGTGAGACTTCACAATCTCAGTACTGTAACTTTAATCTTGTAGTAAGTTGAATTTATTTATTATTTATTTGCAGCAACCCAATAGGCGCTAAATTTTTTATAGACTTTACTTTTATCATCTTGACTGAACTAAATAATATAAGCGATCACATTTTATCGTTCCCAAGAATGGAATCACACTATGCAAGGAAAAAATTAGAATACCAATATTTAGCCAGTGACTTAAATGTAACAATTATGCACAACTTGTATAAAGGAAAGAGCATCAAAGAAAACAAAAATCCAGTATCTTTAGAAAAGTACAGACAAATTTTTTGTGAGTACAAACTTAAATTTCACAAACCTGCTAAAGGTCGTTGTAAGAAATGTATTGCTCATGAAGAGCAAAAAGGAGATACAAACTATGTTGATACTCTTTATACTGAGCATATTAAACGTAAGGAAGCAGCACGAAAAATTAGAGATCACGACAAAGAGGATACAAAGGACCAAGAAAGTGTTGGCTTTGTTTGGCAAGTGAAATTGGCAATACAATCAGATCTCCAAGCCGTTCTATACACACCAAAAGGAGCTAGTGAACCAATCTTCTACTTCAGAAAGTTGGCTGTATACAACCTTACCATTTACAATCTTAAAGATGACAGAGTTACCTGTTGTGTCTGAGACGAAACAGAAGGAAACCGAGGCAGTATAGAGATATCGACATGCATTTATACTTATTTGATGGTCCAAACAAATTCAGAATTTGTCAGAATGATGTCAGATAGCTGCAGATGGCAGCAAAAAAATTCCAAATTCATTACCATGTGTATAAATGTTGTTAAGGAGCACTACTCGATCACACAAATTGATGACAGGTTTTTTGGACATGGTCATAACCAAATGGAGTGTAACTCCATTAATGCCAAAATAGAGCAGCAAAGTAAAAATTTCCCAATTTTTACTCCGGAGGGGTGGTGCCAAATAATTCGCACTGCTAGAAATAAGCCAACACCATTCAAGTAATGCCTTTGTGCCATGATGACTTCATTGATTTTTGTACTGATAAGATTGCTTCTGAGGACCCTGACAGTGGCAATAAAAAATATAGCCACTTACCCTTCACAAAAACCATTTGGTTTAAGTACCTGTCAACTCATCCAGATGGTGTATTCGTGAGGACGGATTACTCAGATGACGCACGTTTTGTGAAGTACATTGCAAAAGGGATGAAAAACAAACGAGAAAGACCTTCTTCTAATAATTCTCCAATAAAACCTTACAAATCAAGGTTCCCAATTGCTACCAAAAAACTAAAAGACCTTCAAAAGCTTTGTAAGAATCTTGAAATACCACGTGTTTACCATGATTTCTAAAAAAATCTTCCTTCTGAGGAGAGTGTACGAGATGCTCTTCTAGAGCCAGATTCCTCTGAAAAATCTGAGAGCGAATCATAACAACTAAACCAATAATCTTTTAAATTTTAAAGCAAAATTATATAATAGTTTAGCGTTTCATTAAATTTTGTTTAATCTTAAAGTTCTCTATTCTGTTCACCTACCTCATGAGACAACCAATTAATAGGTGATACATAAGTACATTCTCCTTTAACACAAATGCAGATTCGCTATTTTTTCCTAGCATAACATTCTAACAATAGTCACTTTGGTAAACTAACATATGTGGCTTTTTCAGTAACTATGGTTACTTAGCCTATTTTCATTATTAACCTTTTTAAGGCATTTTTAAGGTTTCCAGATCAGGTGTGTAAAGACAAATAACATTACAAACAGATTTTTAGTCGAAGCCCAAAGTGTTCTTTAGCTCTCCTGAAAAGTAGAGAATATGCACATTCGCTACTTTACCAATTTGGTTACGAAATTTTTGCAAAATTTTGGAGTACGCTTAATCCGTAGAACAATTTTAACACTTGTTTTTATTGCAGATTTCACTCCTCTATAAAAAGTTTCTTATAACTTTTGATGTAAAATAATTAGGGAAGCAGGAATTCAACAATTTAGAATTTCTCATTGACTTTCTTATGGGCCATTTGGCGATTCACCACCCGGTATATGGCAAATAAAAGTCGTCAACTACTTTATTGATTTATTCGAATACGTTTCGCTTTTATTTTTAAAAGCACCATCAGTTCAAAAAACAATTTGTAGGTTTTTTTTATAGATGTTATAAAAACTCTACTATAAACATTAAAAACACAGTGTGGTTTGACCCTCGAAAGAGCTTAAACCAACATTGAAATGAAGCCATCGGTTAAAATTAAATGAACTAATGTTGTTACAGTCCGTGTGGATGTTGTCTGTCGCCCATCGGACGCGTCCCCAGGTGGTGGATAGGGGAACGCCCTAACCAGTCCTAGGACTGGCGGGTAGGTGGGAAATAAAATACCACCCGTGAACCAAAACAGACTGGCATGGCAACCCAACAGAGTCCCTGGCCCTCCAGGTTGGGGGTTAGGCTAGAGGCTAACAACCTCTTCCTGTAAAAATCATATGTTACGGAACCTCAAGGACTATTAGCCGGACGGAACTTACGACGACGACACTGCAAACGAAAAATGGAATTAAGATTAGGAACATGGAACACCCGAACCTTGTACCGAGCTGGAGCACTCGCATCTCTACTAGACATAGTGAACATGTACAGAGTAGATGTTTTGGCACTGCAGGAAATGCGATGGACGGGAACAGGCATTCTTGACAAGAGAACCCACTCCATATATTACAGCTGCAATGAAAACCAACACATAGATGGAGTGGGATTTATAGTAAACCAAAGAACAAAAGGCCTAGTTATTGATTTTAAAGCCTACAGTCAAAGAATGTGCTATTTACGCTTAAAAGGTAAATTCTTTAATTACAGCTTAATTAATGCACATGCCCCGTCCGACGACAAACTAGAAGACATTAAAGAACAGTTTTTCGAAGACCTAGAACAAGCCTACAGAAGATGCCCCAAAAATGACATTAAAATAGTGCTAGGTGACATAATTGCAAGAATAGGACGAGAGCATGTTTTTATGCCGACTATAGGAAGGCATAGCCTACACAACATCAGTAGCGATAATGGATTACGACTGATAAACTTAGCAGCAGCACTGAACATGACCGTCGCTAGCACCTATTTTGAACACAAGAATATACACAAGGTAACCTGGACCTCCCCTGATTTAACAACAACTAGTCAGATTGATCACATCTTAATAGATTCAAGACACGGAACGGACATAATAAACTGCAGAAGTTATAGAGGCGCAAACATAGACTCAGACCATTGTTTAGTGATCTCAACACTTAGGGCTAGAATTTCAAACTCCAACAAAGAAAAAGAAATAAATAGAAAGAAATGGAATGTACAGAAGCTGAGAGATGCAACTGTTGCAAAACAGTACTGGGAAAATGTTACCAATAGGTTAAGGAATCAAAGTCTAGGCGAAGAAGACCAGAGAGATATAGACTCATTCTGGAACAGGATAAGGGAAGATATTGAGTCAGCAGCACAAGATGAAATAGGAACAGAAACTTGCACCCGAAAAAATCACTGGTTTGACGATGAATGCAAAGACGCAACACAGAAAAAAAATGAAGCCTATGCAAAAATGCTTACCTGCCGAACTAGAACAAGTATAGAGAATTACCAGACAAAGAGAAGAGAAGAAAAGAAAATACACAGAATGAAGAAACGAAACCACTTAAAAAAGGAACTTCAATATATAGAAAACCTCAACAGAGAGAAAGAATTCAGAACATTCTATAAGAAAGTTAACATCAACAGAAAAGAATTTAAGGCAAACACAAATCAATGTAGAAGTTTAAATGGCGATCTCTTAACAACAAGAACAGACGTACTAAACCGATGGATGGAATATTTTAACCAGATACTTAATATAGAGGAAGAAGAAAACCCGGAAGACGAAAGCTGCGAGGTAAGCGGAGCAGACGAGAGGGAGGAGGATCCACCAACGATCCTGGAAGTTAAAGACGCTGTAAACAAACTAGCCAGAAACAAATCACCCGGAATAGATAATCTCCCAGCGGAATTATATAAAGAAGGTGGCCACGATATCATAATAGCCCTACAGCAGCTTATAAAAGAAATATGGATACAGAAGTCCCTTCCCAATGATTGGAATATTGGAATACTTTGCACCATACACAAAAAGGGTGATATCTTTGAATGCTCTAACTATCGAGGAATTACGCTCCTAAATGCAGCGTATAAAATATTCTCCAATATACTATGCCATCGTATGGCACCATATGCAGAGCGAATAATAGGACAATACCAGGCTGGTTTCAGAGGTGGTAAATCAACAACTCATCAGATTTCAACCCTAAGACAAATTCTAGAGAAAACACTGGAATACGGTGTAGACACGCACCACATATTTATAGACTACAAGGCAGCCTACGACTCTGTAAATAGAAGAGAATTGTTTAGAGCAATGATAGACCTAGGAGTACCAAATCAGTTGATAAGTTTAACCAAACTAACCCTTGAAAAAGTTGAATGCAAAGTACGAATCCAGGGGGAACTCTCTGAACCTTTTAAAACAAATAACGGGCTACGTCAGAGAGACCCACTCTCCTGTATACTATTCAATCTAGCTCTGGAAAAAGTAATACGTACGTCACAAATCACAACTACCGGTTCAATATATAACAAATCTGTGCAAATCTTAGCATATGCTGATGATATCAATATTGTTGGGAGAACGGAAAACGCAGCACGAGAGGCGTACGTAGCATTAAAGGAAGCGGCTACAAAAATGGGTTTAATAATAAACACCAACAAAACAAAATACATGAAAATAGGTACGCAACCACAAACACTACGGCCACTTGTTATAGAAAATGACGTCATCGAAGCAGTTAACGAATTTGTATACCTGGGAACGCTCGTCAATACTGAAAATGACACTACCGCAGAGATAAACCGCAGAATTTGCACGGCTAATAGATGCTATTTTGGGCTTAATCTCCTTTTTAAATCTACAGTTATATCAAGAAATACAAAAGTAAAACTCTACAAAACAATAATACGCCCAGTCCTAACATATGGTTCAGAAACCTGGACTTTAACAAAAAGCAATGAAAACATGTTAGGATGTTTCGAAAGAAAAATACTAAGGCGCATCTATGGAGCGGTAAATGAAAATGGTGTCTGGAGAAGACGATACAACTTCGAACTCTATAGGATATACCAGGAACCAGATATCGTAAAACACATAAAGATAGGACGTCTGAGGTGGGTAGGCCATGTAATGCGGATGGAGCAAACCGACCCAGCTAGAAAAACGCTCCTTGATAGACCTATTGGTCAAAGAAGAAGAGGAAGACCCAGAACAAGATTCCTAGATAACATAGACCAAGATATGAGAAATATGGAAATACGTACTTGGCGGAGGAAGGCGATGGATAGGGACGACTGGAGAAAAATTCTTGGGGAGGCTAGGACCCACACAGGGTTGTAAAGCCAAAATGATGAATGTTCTTACAGTTTTACTTGTATTTTTTTGTTTCGTTTCTCTCTTTTAGTTTTTAATCTTTAATGTTAAGTTATCGTAGAGTTTTTATAACATCTATAAAACAAAAAAACCCTACAAATTGTTTTTTGAACTGATGATGCTTTTAAAAATAAAAGCGAAACGTATTCGAATAAATCAATAAAGTAGTTGACGACTTTTATTTGCCAATTATTGACCGATAAAACCTCTGCTATTCAACCATTGAATATATTCCAAATTTAATCAACGGTCGTATTTTTTGCTATGTTTATTAAAACAAACAATAGTACTTAAACAAATATACCCAGATTGAATTGTTATAATGCTTTTTTTCTCACTTTTAATTCTGCAAAACCGTCAATTAGTTTGTCATTATTAATAAAATAACTCTTTCTATATAAAGTAATGATAAACTATTTAAGTTTTTAATTTTATCAGAATTGTGTTTAACCCTTTCACTTCTCTTGACGAGTATACTCGCTTGTAGGCTGACTGCTCTTGACGAGTAAACTCGCGTAAATCATAAGAACTGTTTCAATATGCAGTAGAGCTTTGTTATTCGATATATGACGTCACCTGCTCATAGACAAGTCGAATCTTGCGCTCCATCTCTGTCCGCGCACACCGACAGTACATATGCTTAGACTGCTCTGGACGAGTTAACTCGCATAAGGTACTATACAAATTATTTGCTTGGTTGCAATTTGAACTCTATATTTATTAAGCTTTTTGTACTGCACGTTGATCTCAAAACGTGTGTTGTATATTTTTGTGTTTGTGTTTATTTTATATAAGCATTTCTTTCATTCTAGCATCAACGCTCGTGGAAAAATCACAAAATGTTGCTGAAAACGAGGCTGAAGATGATGCAGAAAATGAAACTGAAGATGAATTGAACAACACACCAGCAGAACAATTAACAGCAACTATGGAAGCTGCGGCATTTGTTTGGAAAGATGAAACGTTTTTACCAGTCATACACTTTTGATAATACTAATTCTGGATGTAAAATTCATAGTTTATCCGATACGCCACATGCTGTACAAATAATGAAGAAAATTGCAGATGAGACAAACCGATACTATGAACAGGAAAGTAGACAATAGGTTGATGCGAATTCACGTCTACAACGATGGAAATCAGTTAATATAAATGAAATGTACTGCTTTTTAGCAATCAATCTTTTGATGCCCCAGACGAAAAAATCGAATGTCAATGATTATTGGGCTAGTAAACCTTTTATAAATACTTTAATTTTTGGGCGCCTCATGACAAGAGATTGCTTTCTACTAATTTTGCGGATGATGCATTTTGTTAATAATGATGAAGAGCCTGTCAAAAGAGATAGTTTATGTAAAATAATGATTATAGTCGATTATTTGAAATCCAAATTTAGAGAAAATTTCAGTCCGTTTCAAAATCTTTGCATAGATGAAAGTCTGTTATTACATAAAGGCAGACTTTTTTTGAAACAGTACATTCCTCCAAAAAGACATAGGTCCGGAGTTAAATTTTTTCTCCTTTGTGATTGTGAAACCAGCTATGTTCTTGACTTCATCATATACACGGGAGCCACATCTGATATTGAAGAATATGAAATTGAAAAACTGGGAAAATCTGGTGACATTGTTATGTCACTTTTGAAGCCTTACTTGAACAAGGGACATAGTCTATTTGTAGATAACTGGTACTCAAGTCCTATGTTATTCTCACACCTTCACGATCTAAAAACGAATACCTGTGGAACAGTAAAGTCAAACAGGAAATGTATGCCAAAAATTGACAGAAAACTTAATCGTGGTGACGTTGTGCCCAGATCTACAGATAAACTTCTCATGCTGAAATGGCAAGATAAGCGTAAAGTTTGCATGCTCACTAGCTGTTACACTGCACAACTAAAAAATACGGAATGTGTAGATTATCTTACAGAAGACATTATAAAAAAACCACATTGTATCATTGAATATAATAATAATATGGGATCAGTCGACAAATGCGAAATGCTACTTTCATCGAGAGACAGTGTCAGAAAAACCATTAAATGGCACAAGAAGTTGTTTCTCCATTTGTTGGATCTGGCTGTATTAAACTCTTATCAGCTTTATCAAGCTAAAACTGGCGAAAATATTCCAGTAGCCAAATTCCAACTCAGATTAGTAGAAGAAATTATAGCTAAATATCGTGACTTGAGGCTCATAGAAAGACATTTTCCTGATGTAGTTACACCGAAAACCTATAAAAAAATCTGACTAAGAGGTGCGTTGTATGTGACAAAAGAACTCGCAGAATCAAGATATATGTGCTTCATCTGTCATGTAGCACTTTGTGTTGTGCCTTGTTTTGGTATTTACCCCACAAAAAAAGACTTTTGATTCAAATGCTTTACAAAAATTGACATCATCTTTATAGCTCTGTAAGAATGATAAGAAGTGGTTTCTTATTTCTTTTCGAATTTTGTTCTGTACTATCAATAAAAACTGTCTGTCACTTTGTTAACTCTTATTTCATAATCAGATATCCGAAAAAATCTGAACTAGAAATTGAAAAGAAAACTGTTCTGCTGGTGTATTGGTCCTGTACGCTGCGATGCTCCAGACGGGTATAATCGCCGGAGTGTCAACTAGTCAACTGCTCATGAGTATACTCGCATTTGTGGATTTAACGCGCATGGGACAGGCGTCAATTTTTAAGGTTCCCGCAGTGAAAGAGTTAAATTTGGGAATGTTGCAATAATATTATTTCCCTAAATAAATGACTACATGGATACTGGTACAAGTTAAATAATATTTTCTTTACTTAAAAGTCTGAAATTGTAATATACACTTAATTTATCAGTTCTGCTAGGATTAAATCTTGTTCTTGTCCTTTTAATTCCTTTATTGAAGAGTCTCTAACATCACTTTCACGAAAAATTGTTTTGAATTTATTGTTAATAGTTTTATATCCCTCAGATCTTTATACGATCAGTCGCAGAAAACAACAAAAATATTAGCTTTAAAATGTTGTTTGCCACCGAACTTATTTTATGTTCTGGAATTTCATCACGAAATAGTTTTGATATTTTCTGCCACTTTTTATCATTAGTATAAAATATGCAATATCTTTAACTTTTTTTGCTTCTTTTGAATGAATCTTACTCAATGAATCCTATATTAAAACTGCTGTATTTAGGTAATCGTCTTATTGTTGAAGTCTCGTGTGACGCATTTATTTTCTCTAAAATATTTTCCCATATAGTAAAGAACAGTACATACTCAAATGTATTAAGTGTTTTATGTGATTTGGCAGCTTACGATAATTTTTAATGGTTTTTCATCTTTGTTAAAAAAAATATAACGTATACAATGT
Source organism: Diabrotica undecimpunctata (assembly GCF_040954645.1). Classification (NCBI taxonomy): domain Eukaryota; kingdom Metazoa; phylum Arthropoda; class Insecta; order Coleoptera; family Chrysomelidae; genus Diabrotica; species Diabrotica undecimpunctata. The sequence continues at coordinate 50,877,379 of NC_092810.1, read as the reverse complement.
GTATACAGTGTTTGCCCGTACAAAATTTTTGTAATGCATTCCACCTATGTGTAGAAATTGAAAAAAATACGTACAATTCCTGAGCGATATTGAAAAAATTTCAAATTTTCATTTTCCATTAAAATTTCGGAAGCAGCGTTTCCAATTAAATTTAAGAATGATTGGCGCATGGTATGAAATGTGCTGAAAAATATAATGTTTGATTCTGGATTGGAATCCCTTATATTTACCTGAGATATTTAACGCATTATTATACCGCTGTCCCCGACAGTTAGTGATGGAGTTAATGTGGTCACTGGAGTTTTCATACTCTGTCAATTTTTTATGTACATTTTTCGAATCATGATAAGCACGGAAATGCTTGTCCAACCTTGTCAACTTTATAAATCAACGATTCGGTATAATGTAGACACGTTTCAGCAATAATTATGAGTATTACGTTTTTCTGTTAAATAAAAACAAAAATTAATTATAAAAATTAAAAAGTAAAAACCTAATTTTCGAGCCCCAAAATTACGGACCCTAGGCACTTGCCTAGGTTACCTAGATCTTAATCCGCCCCTATCCTAGTGGCATGATCATAACTTTGTAATTCCATGTGATTATCTAGACGTTCACTTAATTACTGTGTTTTTGCGGCTGTGGTAATTTGCTGTGTTTTTAATGGGTCCCTGCATAGACATTTCCAATCTATAACCTTCATGGCTCTTATGTCGTCTTCCACGTCATCTATCCATCGGTTCTTGGACTTCATCTTCTTCTAGGCCGTAGTAGAGTCCAACTGGTTATACTTCGAAGAATGTCTTAATGTAGTTTTCTTAGTGTATTATGTCCGATCTATTATTGATTTCGATTTCTACTTTTATGTTAGTTTTAGGTCTTTTCTTATCTTTTCTTGTTATTTTGGGGCCTAGTACTGCTGTCATTATTTTTCTTTCAAATTTTAGTAAAGTTGTTTTGCTCTTGTTTCTTTATCGTTGTGTTTTTCATAGCATAGGTAACATGGACGATTATCAAAGCTAATGAAGGAAAACTCAGACGTTTTTAAAAATAACTTTAGGAATATCTTTTCATAAATATTTGTTCTAATCAAACGTAAATCTTCTACAGTAAGAGTTTCAGCGCCAGTTCGTTTCCTCGTGAGCAACGAGGCCTTTGTAAAGTTCCTGGGTACGGTCAGCTTTTTACCACAATGGTTTTTTTCTTTTTGACCACCTGAGCTATTTTTCGTTACAATTTATATAGACCTAGTAATAAAAAACTTGTAAAATTGCTTTGGGGGAAAAATGACCAATTCGGTATCCCAGAATGAGATGGAGAGACAATATTCACTCAGATCTTTAAAAAATGAATATATACTAGACAGAAGATTGGTGTAAGACCGAGCCTTTTGGGAAAAAATTGTACAGTCAGCCAAGACCCACCCAGAGTTATAGAGCTACATGATGATGATGTATATTAAGGCGGTTCGTGTGTTGTATTATAATCATAGAGTAATACTAATATTATACAATATTTCTACAAGACTTGCTATATTTTAGCGATTTAATAGAAAGAAGACATCGACTGCGCATTGGAAAATAAAAATACGCTAGTAGATGGCGACTGGATTAAATAAAAATGAAGAAAACAAAAAATGAATAAATAAAATAACTGTCGATATAACAATACACATTTTCTCTCTTTCAGTAGTAAAACAGTAGTAAACCATTCACATTTATAACACTTTTATATAACGGAACTCAATTTTCATTTTTCAAGTGTGATATTTCTGACTGTATATACACCTGTATGTGTAAATATTTAAAATATCCCTAGAGATACTTCGACACTTCCTTTATAAAATCCAATGGGAATGCAACATTACCGTATGTGACATTTACATCGGAGTCATCACAATACTTATATTACTTGAGGCACATAACATTGCTCCGTCGAATTGAATTCTTTGGAAATTTATTTCGGTATATCCGGTGATAGTAGATTTTCTTGCATTTGGAAATTCAATATTTTAAGAATTTACGTAATTTATTTACTTTACTAGTTAATGACTTACAAAAACATGGAATTAATTTTTTTTTTGAAAGACATATGTTTAAAATAATCCTGAACTGTTTTTAGTGTGGCATATCTAAGTTAAATATTGTTATACTTACTTGCTATTAAAATAACTTTGCCGTTTCGAACAAAGTCCTTTTTACGTGTAGGATTGTATAGCCAAACTAAGTCACCTCTTTCGACTATTGTACCTGTAGCTTGCACGTCGAACCTGGCCTTGACTTGTCTGATGTCAGGGATGAACATTCTTCTTCACAGAAAGGCAATCTTCCAAGAATAAGATCTTAAGGAAGCTTTTTTTCTCTTCAGGTGATCATCATCGATGGAGAATAATCGGTTGCTTCATGTTCGAAACTTCTATAGGCTAATTACGGTTATTTTACATAAAAAGTGGTAGAGCTCGTGGATTTTGACAAGAGCTATGAAGTTGTAAATACTTGCGCGGAACTAACTGGCAACAGTGCACTGGGACCCTAAAATGAAAACTGAAAACGTCGGACTTGCTCGTTCGGTAGAATAAAGGAGAAGGTGGGAATATGGCTCCTTAATTTTTTTTCGACTAGAGATTATAAACAATCAACATTTTTAAATTTAAATTTTCCTCCCAGCGGATAAAACGTTTTACAATCGCTTAACCAATAAATTAAAAACACAACTAAAAATTGCAAGAGAAGAGTCAGTCAAAAAATATGTAACACAACTTAATAGATACGACCATTCAATATGGAAACCAATCAAATCATCCTTAAAACCTCAAGCAATATCCCCACCAGTAAGAAAAACTACAGACACACAGAACCAATGGGCAAGAAGCGATAAAGAAAAATCAGAATTATTTGCTGAACATTTAGCAACAGTATTCCAACCACACAACAATGAAGAAGATCAAGAAATTATTAATTATTTAAACTCAGAACAACCATCAGTAAATCCAATAAAATTAACAACACCCAAAGAACTTAAAGAAGAAATCTTAAGACTGAATATCAAAAAGTCACCAGGAATTGACCTAATAACATCAAAAATGCTAAAAGAATTACCAAAAAAGGGTATAGTAATCCTTACATATATATTTAACGCAATATTAAGATGTAATTATTGGCCTAACAATCTAAAAATTGCAGAAATACTATTATTCCCAAAACCAGGAAAGGATCCAAGTGAAGTCTCATCCTATCGACCTATCAGTCTATTATCAACAATCTCCAAATTACTAGAAAAACTTTTAATAAAAAGAATAGATCCAGACTTTACAGGCGCAGATTGGATACCAAATTATCAGTTTGGATTTCGACGAGAACACTCAACTATCCAGCAATGCCACCGAATAACCCATAAAATCAATTCCGCATTAGAAGAAAAGGAATATTGCCCAATGGTATCACTAGATGTACGTCAAGCTTTTGATAAGGTTTGGCATAAAGGACTTCTTTATAAAATTAAACAAATATTACCACCATTCTTTCGAATACTTAGATCATATTTGGAAAACCGACAGTTTAGAACAAAAGTAAATGGAGAAATATTCAAAACGCATCCCATTAAGGCGGGAATCCCACAGGGAAGCGTCCTGGGACCTTTATTATATATATTATATACGTCTGATCTACCAACATCACATAACGTAACAATTGGCACATTTGCAGATGACACAGTAGCACTTACAAGTCACAAACACATTAACATAGCTACACAACAACTTCAAGACTATTTGTATGAGCTTGAAAACTGACTAAAACAATGGAAAATAAAAATAAATGAAAACAAGTCAACCCACGTAACTTTTACTTTACGACGAGAAACACCACCACCAATATATATCAACAATGAGGAAATACCCAGGACTAAAACAACCAAATACCTAGGGCTACACCTGGACCAAACCCTGTGTTGGAAAGAACACATCACCAAAAAAAGAAAACAAATACAACTAAGACAAAAAGAAATCAATTGGTTAATTGGAAAAAACTCCAAGCTGTCAATAAATAATAAAATTCTAATTTATAAAACAGTTATCAAACCAATATGGACATATGGCATAGAGCTATGGGGCTGTAGTAGTAAATCTAATATTGCTATTATGGAAAGATGCCAATCAAAAATCTTAAGAGCAATTGTTGATGCACCCTGGTACGTAACCAACCAAAGAATCTATGAGGATCTCAATATCTCAACAGTGAAAGAAGTATACCAGCAAAAGAAATTACAATACATTCAAAAAGTGAACACACACTCCAATCCATTAATTTCCGCAATACCTCAACATCGAGTTATCAGAAGACTAAAGCGACGTTGGCCAACAGACCAGTAACATGGACCCGTGATTCTCTCACTGGAGGGGACCACATCACGCCAGAACCAAGGGACAGGACCTAAACTCATCACATTAACTTATAGAATACATTGTTTTTATTCTGATTGTTAATTTATTAGTTATAATAAAAAAAAAAATTTCCTCCACATAACTATTAGTCTAATACTAATACAGTATTATTAAAAAATATAAAAAAACCAAGATCTAACATAAAAAAATATTCTTGTCAGTATCTAGGATACTGTGAAAAACAAAAACGTCACTCTAACCCCCGGGGGCCATATTAAAGGAACACAAAAATCGCAGATATAATGTTCAGTTTCTGCACCGGCACATTCATTGTGTGCCCACAAAAGACAGCTATGACACTGTATCCAAGATTCCCCTCTGTTATTACTTGAATAAGACTCCTCGCAAAATATGTACACGGAGTCGTCGTTATCAGGAATTGAACCCTGTGAGACTTAGTTCGGAATCTGTATCCTTTTCAATATTGGAAAGATCGCTTTCTTCGGTGTCAGAATATTCGACGGTAATACGTTTCCAAACTTTCTCTTGGGCATTTTTGCAAATTTCATCTCGTCCTCGTCCCCTTCCGCGTTCCCTTCCGCATCCCCTTCCGCGTCCACAACTCTAGTTACGGTCTTCTGTTTTCTTAAGAGATTGTTCTAATTCAAATTTATAAGGCGATCATGTAATTACAGTGGCTTTTGTTGATTTTCTTCCTCGATTTGAGGTTTTTATTTTAGGCTTGGATATTGGTGAAATTTGATTGGGTAGTATAAGCGAAGGGTTTAGAGCTGATGGTGTTCCTGGTTTTGAATAGAAGACAGAAGGCTTTATAGTTAGCAGTCTTTCATGCTTGTTAGATGATTTGGGTTGAAGAGATACTGAATCTGATGTTGACGTGCTTGGAGCACATGACTTTAGTTGAATTAAGGATACAGGAACAGTGCATGAAGTGGGTTAGAGAGACGATTCTACAGTTAATGTAGCAGTTTCGACAGACAGCTTAGGTGGGTTCATCATCGAAGAAATTGTACTCGATGATATATTTTCCACTTACATTTGAAGCGATTGTGACTCTGCTAGAAAATTAGCATCCTGAAAAATTTGAGGATTGAATTGATATATTCCAGTCGCTCTAAAACCATTTACTGCGATCTCACCTGTTGCACATTTTAAGGAAACTTTACCCAATAACTCAGCAATATCATGAGGCTTAAGTATTCTGTCAGAATGTAACAGAAATTTTCTTATTTCCTCACTATAATGAGATTTAAGTGCACCCATAAATGTTTTATCAAGCAGTTGCAGCTTGTGCGTAGTATGAGGAGGCAAGCTGATAATTGTGACATGCTTTTCACGAGCAACTTCCAGAATCTAGAATCTAGAACATTACGAGTGTGGCTGTAATGTCCATCAAGTATAAGAAGGACAGCAGAATCCTCCATTGGATTGGTCTTTGATACAAAATGATTGAACCATTCAGAAAATAAATTGGTTTGTATCCAACCAGAACGGTGTTTTTTCCGATTGCTCCTGGCGGGGCCCCTTTCATTAATATATCTGTAAAAATTTTTCTTGGAAAAATTAACATTCGTTCGATGAAAGTTCCTCCTGCGCTCATTGCGCACACCAACGTCACTAAAGACATGCGTTCTGCTGCAGTTAACGCCCCTATTTGCCTTTTACCTTTTACCTGCTGGGCGATTAAATCCTTGTATTCGAGCGTAAGATGTTTCCATGGGTTTTCTGAGAGATAATTGCTTTTTATGTCGATTTAAGAAATGATTGAGCCATGGTCTACCTGCTCTTTCATTTTTAAACGGATTCTGGATGTTAGTTCTGACTGCTAATTGATCAGCCATTCGCCTAACATCCAAGCGAGTAAGTCCATAAAAGGTGTGCTCCATTTGCAAAAGATAATTGACTAATTGTTTCTCCAGAGTTAAAGATAAAATAGTTTTTCTACCTAACGGTTTTCGTACTAACAGATCTAATGATAACTCAGGATCATGAACTAGTCTTCTTAACGTGGTTCATGGCTAAGGCAAATGTTTTGACTGCTTTCTTAAAACCCATATGTTTATTACGAACAGCCTTTACTGCCTTTTTCATGTCGGTAGCACTCCACAATTTCCTCTTTTTTTCTCAGATTTAGGAGAAAGATTAGTACGAGGCATCTGAAACTAATAAAGTGCAAACATGTAATATGGACCCCTCAATGTGTATGTAATATGGACCCGGGTCCATAATACATACTATTCAGGGGGCCATATTAAAGCAATAGTTATATTATAAACAAAATATCAAAAACAATTTATATCTATTGCAAAATGTTCATAGTTACCTTTAAAAGTCGATATTCAATGGTTTTTCTACACACTAATCAGAGAAAGATAATGTTTATAACTGGCTTCTTCGAAAAAACAACATAAACACAAGAACGGCAAAAAGTTTTGTTAAGGACGTGAATGAAGCGAGCTTTGTAAGTCGACTAAAAGGCTAAACGCGGTAATTCTCGAGTCCTGACAAGTTTCGATAGATGTAGTATCAAGCGTAAATCAACAATGGCATTGGCGGAAGGACAAATTCACTTGGGGGCCGACTTACCAGCAGGAGCCATATTCCCACCTTCTCCTATAAAATTATTCTTGTCACCTAGGAGCAGTGGGTTGAAAATGATATTATTGTATTGCAAAATATAATTGTTCAAATATATATATAGACAAACTTTTTATTTTAAAATCTCATTCATATAAGCATAAATAAAAACTTTTTTAGTATGAAAAATAAAATTTTATTTAATATTTTATTAGTAAAGTCAATCTAGATATACATTATGGCTATCCGGAGATAAGCTGATTTTATTTATTTATTTTTTTGTATTTACAAAAAACCCGCTTCAACGTAATAAGGTTATTAACGGAAAGGTAACAGTTAATTTCACTTTGTTTAATAAATTAAAGTCTTTTAAAAACAAAAGTAGGTTATCTATAGTGTTTTTTAAATTTAAAATATCTTTAAGATTATTTGGTAAATAGTATTTAATACTATGACGATTGAACTTTTCGCACTTTTACACTAGCACATTTTTTACCGTAAGGGGTGAACCGCACTCATCACAAACTGGGCGTTCTTAATGGGAGTCTGGGAGTCCTTAAACAAATGTTTATGAGAAAACTTGGTATGTCCAAGTCATAAACGGGAAATAATTATTTGCTTTCGTCTGGTTACCTCGGGTGGTTGCCATGGTCCAATGTGCACAAGCTTTGATGGTGTGGATTTTCTTTTATTGTACCAGTTCTCAAACAGGTACTTTACAAAGTAGCTTTTTAGATTCATACTTACAGATTAGAGTAATATGAGGATACTGTTGTCGTTAGCTTGTGGTGGATTCACAATGTATGCTGCGTGTATATTTTCCTGATTATTTGTAGTGATGATATAGAATCTACCACGATTAATATTTTGTTCATCTTATTTGCATTTGCTTGTAGTATCACTTGGCAAATTGCATAGAGCTCTTCTGTTAATATAGTTGCAGTATCTGGAATTCTATCTTTGAGAATCTCTGTGCTGTTAATTATTGCCACTCCGACTCCATTTACAGTTTTAGACGCGTCTGTATAGTATACTGTGTAATCGGAATGGGTGTTAATTAGATCTCTGAAGAGTTGTATGGTAAGATTAGGGTTGGAGCTATTTTTTGGAATATATTTTTTTGGAATTTGAGAACAGGCTCAAATTGATTGTTGGATTTTTTATAATCCAAGGTGAAGATGAAGATACATTTTTGTATTGACATAAGGGTGAAAATTGCTTCCAGTTAAGTAGGTTCATTGCATGATAAATTCTGACTATGGCTAAAGAGTCGTTAGTCATAGATGTGTCTAGCATATTATTTATTGGAAATATTTTATTTAGAGTTAAGCTAGAAGTGTAATTAAGGGTTAAAAACTGGCTTGTGCATTTTTATAATTGAGTATAGTTCCGCTTTAGTTGATTTCGCCGAATAAAAAATACACTTGAGTGCAAAATAATCGACTCAAAATTTTTAAAAAAAATTGTTTTCTGGTAAATTGGATTTATTATTAATAATAAATAATGCAACACTTAGAGAGGGGGTCAGAATTTGACTTATTGAAATCGACTCGCAGCGACTAAACGCGTTTGGTTAACATCGTACGCATCATTTTCCATAGCAACCCACTAATACATCAGTCACTTAAGATTCAACTACATTAAAAATGGATACTACATCCGTCAAAGCAGCTCAAGCAGTAGCATTATTGAGAGAAGGCCTGAGCCAGTGGTAAACCGACTAAATTTAAACCAATCTGCTGTGTCCCGAGTGTACTGTCAATGCCAAGATACTGATGATTATGTCCGCCAACAAGAAGGAGGCCGTAAACGAATAACAACGGAAAAAGATGATCGATTTCTTGTATCGAAATGTGCTAATCTCAAAGAAGAGCTTAGAGAGGTCCGAGTTGTGGTTACCAGCGTTTGGAGAGTCAAAAGGAGACAAAAGTCAGCCAACCTGCATTGGGCAGCGAACATCTGGATTGGTACGACTATCAATGGAGTCAGATATTATTCTCCGACGAAAGTAGGATCTGCCTGCATGGCAACGACAAGAGGCGTCAAGTCTATAGAAGGCCGGGAAAGTGAATTGCTCAATGTTGTATACGAGAAATTGTGTGTTATGGAGGCGGTTCTTGTATGTTTTGGGCAGGCAGTTCCATGGATGGGGAAACCGAGTTAGTTTTCGTGCCTGGTGGAGGAAGTGGAGGATGTTTAACGATAATTTCTCTGTTCATAACGTCTTTCTTGCGTTAGTTCTAATGATGAATATTTAGTATTTATGATGAATATTTATAGTATTTAGAATACAAACTCCGTTTGTATTGCATATTGTTTTTATAATGCGTTTTCAAAATAATGCCACAGCAGTTTTGTAAGTTTAATAATAAAGTTATTGTTTGCACATAACATCTGTTTATTTTCATACTTTTTACATTAAAACAGAAGGTGTCATCTCAAATATCGCTTTTGAGTCTTTCCATGAAGAATTTGAAATTGGTTCTAAGAGTGCGTTACGATACGAGGCATTGTCTATAGTTTATTTTTATGAACGAGAGAGTAATTAGCATAATTTTAACTGGTAGCTCCGACCACTCCATGGGCGTGCTCAAGATTAATTGAAAAATTACTTTGAATAATTGTAAAAAATAAATGAATTATTTCAGTGTTATAAAGTGTTATGTGTATGTAAACAAAAGTGACCTCTTTTATCACACATTATATTAGAACTGACTGGCCTACATTAAAAAGGGTTTTAAAAAATTCACATTTTTTTTAATTTTTAAAAATTACAAAAGAGAAAAAGAGTTTTTAAAACCGTCTAAGGTATGTTAAATAGATGAATAAAAATATTAATATAAAACTTACAGCTACTTGTTACAAATCCAAATCAGATTCAGAAGATGAACTTTCAGAACCAAGATTTTATAATAACTGGCTCGATCATTTTATCAGTAATATTGTCCAGCTTCCACATTTTTTCCTCTTCTTTAATAGTGTGATTTACTGCCTTTTCCCAGTTTTCAGGTTTTACATTATTTACGGCCTCCAAAAACAACTGTTTAACATCATGAATTTTAAAAGTGGTATTTTTTCTTGAAACTTCACTCTTTATCTGTGCCCATACCAGTTCAATCGGGTTTAATTCACAATGATATGGTGGGGATCTAAGTACTGTCATTCCACGATTTTTGGCAATTTCATCAATTTCGTATTTTTTAAATTTTTCTTTATGAAGGGCACAAAACGAATAAAGTTCCTTTCTTATAGATCCGGGATGGTACGTAATATTTTTTGAACTCAGCCAATTCTGCAAGTCTTTTTTTAACCACTTGGTTGTGGTCAGTCCTTCTATAAGTCTGGAGTGATAACTTGCATTATCCATTACTATTACACAGTTCTTAGGAAGAAGATCTATCATTTGTTCGAACCATTATTGAAAGACATCAGCGTTCATGTCTTCATGGTAGTCACCGGTACGAGTTGATTCAAAAGTTAATAAACCACCTTCAACAAAACCGTCTGAACTGCCAATGTGTACTATTATCAGCCTGCGTCCCTTTCCTGATGGTGGGTTTAAACCAGTAGATAAGTTATTTACAAAAGCGTGCCTTTGACTTGTAACAGTTTCATCCTGCCAAAATTTATTTGGTGTATGACCCTCGTTGATCCATGTTTCATCAAGATAAAAATTTTTCTTTTTTGGTTTCTCATTTCCTTTATGGTTCTTAGAAAATGTCTTCTCCATATGACAATATCGCTTCTTTCTAATAAAATAGACTTTCTGGGATTCTTTTTCCAACGGAAGCCTATTTCTTTTAAAAGTTTCCATAACGTACTTCGACTCATTTCTGGGTAATCCTTATCATCTCGAACTGAGACAAGAACTTTATCCAATGTTGGAAATTCTTGTCTAAAGGAGAATTCATGCACTTTCCGTCGAAGTCCTTCTTTAAAATGATATTCTATTTGAAATTTTGGTTTCCCTGGAGCATTACGTGGCATTTGAAAACTACCACATTTCTCTTCTTTAATAACTCTGTAAATCGTAGATTTCCCAACACCAAGTGTACTGCTAACTAACTCAACGGTCTCATCAACACTTTCACATAAACGTTTGTCTGTAAATGATTTAAAACAATTAAATATTAATGTTTTTTCATTAACTGTTAGAGGACCAATTTTTCGGCGTTTACACGGCACTTCCAAATTTTCCATAACACTAGTATACACAATAAACTGCACCTTGCAACTGAAGTACCTACTTTTAGTGAACTGTTAAGAATTTTGAATACGCCACTTGGACCTTCCTATATACAAAATGGAAAAACCCACTATCACATTTTCTGTGGAATAAGTTTAGAAGGTAATTATCTAGTCAATTACTGTCGTAGATTCCTGGAATTAAAGAATCAAATGTTTGATTGTTGAAACCCTTACTTCGTGGAATGCACTCATTTCAGATAAAATAAAACGTTTTATTTTATCTAAAGAATTAAACTTTATTTTGCAAATAGGCAAAGAATTAAACTTTATTTTGCAAATAGATAAAATAAAACGTTTTATTTTATCTAAAGAATTAAACTTTATTTTGCAAATAGGTAGGTACTTATTAAACTTTTATTGGTTATATATAACCAATAAAATAAACATCTTACATTTCTTGCAAATTCATTAGTACCTGTTAACCTCCATCACTCCGACACTGACAACCTTATTTAGGGATTAGTAACCCTCACAACTATTGTATTCTATTCTGCTTCAACCTTTATACCTGGTGGTCATACTCAATTAAAAATTGTTTTCCTATATACTTCTGTAAACTTGTTGACAAATATCTGTTTTTCATTGAGTCACCCGTATCAACAGTTTAGGGATTTGCATACATAATTTATTGTTTTATTACTCTCTCATACATAAAAATACACTATAGCACCAATACACATTTTTGCGGAGCATTGGGAAATCAATTTTTCATTTAACCACTTTGTTTTTTGTTTTTTTGTCTAGAACAAAAAATTGAAGAATTAATAAACAAAATGACTTAGGGTGATGTGCACAAAGCAATCTTAAATAAATCGTAACTAATTAGTTCTTAAAAGCAGTTAAACATACCAAATATGCCAATTTTGAATATTTATTTAATCAAATGTGATGTTTAGGTATCCACAACCGATTTGATTTACATCGGTTTTTGCAGGTATCCACAACCGATTTGATTTACATCGGTTTTTGCACACCATTTATATTTTGTAAAATAAGCAATAGCAAATTTTTAGAAAAATTCTTATTTTTATCTTATATATTATGGATTCATCAATATAAATTTAAGTTTTTCTAGTATATTATTGGATATGCATTAATTGAATTTTTCTGCCTATATATTTATTGGTAAAAAGAACTTGCTCTTTTATTATTAATATTTACAATATGGCATGAATCAAATTATAATTTATTGGAAATATTTAAAAAATATTTATTAGCAGACAGTTATCTCAAAAGAACGAATAAAGCTGGTTTGACATTAAAACAGTTTTCGTAATCTCTCATTTCATTTTATAAAAATTTAGAAATTTTACCTTTATCCTTAACAAAAAAATGGACCGGCAAATTCCTTACGCCGCTTAGTTCGATGATTCCATTTTGTATCTGATATCTAAGAGGACAATATTAATTAAATATCCAGTCAGCTTCAATAAATAAGGACAAGATATGAAAATATTAATTAACTCCAGGTACTTCTAAAATGATCAAATATATAATGGATTTTAGACATCATTAGTACAGTGCTCCACAAAATAAGCGACACAGTTTTTTAAGAAAGATGATTAAACAGTAAATAAATTTAAACTTATTAGGTATATAAGGGTGTCCCAAAACTTACGCAAGATTTGAATTAAATAGAAAACACTGTTTTTTCTTTATATTGTATTTTTTAGTGAATCACAAAGTACATAGGATAGGGTTATGTATGGAATAGCACACTTGGAAACTGGCCTCCACAGCGTTTGTGGCACATACGCACACTTTTTCTAAATTTTCCATGAACGTTTTGTATTAATGTGGCTGAAATTGGGTGATGCAACGTTAAATATGCTCCTTCAACGCACTTGTACATTGAAGCATCATTAACCACTATTCCATCCATCGTCTGACGTAGCAAGCCCCCTTAGGCGTGTCCACTCATTTCTGTTTGTTGTTCTTTACATCCATTCGTGGCAGCCATTCGCTTCATGTCATCAATCCATCTGGTTTGAGGCCTGCCCCTAATTACCTTGTTTGTTCTTGGTCGCCATTCAATAATTCGCTTCGTCCAATGATTGTCGTCCATTCTCTCTATGTGCCGAGTTCAGTTTTATTTTAACATGGCAATCTTTTAGATGAATTAGAAATTAGAAATTAGAAATCAGAAATGAAAAGACGTAACTTACGTAAGACGTAAGATGTCTTTTTATTTCTAATAACTCTATAAAAATAAATCTAGTGGTCTTAAATTATATGATCTAGGGGGGCAATTCTGATCACCGAAATAAGAGAGTACGCGATCAAGAAATGTTTTATACAAAATTGAATTGTTTGCTGGGCCTGCGTAGCGCAAGCGGTAGGATGCTTGGCTCGCACGCCGGTGGTCCGGAGTTCGAATCCTACCGCCGGCAAAGAACAACTAGACATTTTTAAAAATGTCTAAAGGCCCCAGGTCGACTCAGCCTGAATAAAATGAGTACCTTGGGTAAAACCAGGGGTAATAATAGGCGGTTGAAGCGTAGCACTGGCCATGTTACCTTCCTTGTATACCGTAGGCCCTAGATATAGCAGACTACCCTGCTATACTCCCAAAGCTGCGAAGCGGTATAAAACGGGAGACTATTATTATTATTGAATTGTTTCACGGGCTGTATTGTATGTCTTACCGTCTTCGTGAAACCACATGTCGTTTACATAAATTATCGTAAAACTTGGCTGAGATAACTCTGTTATCATGTTGCGATATCGGCCATCAACAGCAGTAACTGCCTTATTTTTTAAGAAGTATGATCCAATGATGCTTTCAGGCAAAAATCTGCATCAAACAGTGACGCGTTGTAGAGGCACTTTTTTACTACATTTTTAAGAGTCACACACAAATTCACAAACTTGAAAATGTGCTTCATCGCTTAGGATGATTTTGTTCGAAAAATTAGCATTCACTTGTTAATGTTCAATAATCTCTTTCACAAAATCTCTTTTATTATGCCAATTAAACTTTGTAAGTATGAAGAAGCAGGTCATCAGTGAGTATACGCTCTAGAGATCTTAAAATTTGAAATTCTTATCCACGACACCGAATTAATGTTACTGGACTTTCACCAACACTCTAATACGGCACTTCGATATTGATATTTAAGTGGCTTGATTTTATAGGACCAATATGTTTAGTATTGCCAATTGATCCAGGCTAACAAAGGTAAATTAATATTCTCCCATTTTTTGTACGAAATTTTCGACCTATGGCCGCCAAATTTTCATTCTTTTTAAAATATTATTAAAAAATGAAATCCGTTGATCTATTTTTACTAAAGCTTTTTTACCAACCCTAAACTGTCATCTGTCAAACTGTTTTTGTCTTTTTCGTTGCCAACACTTTACTACACATGGCGGCAAATTTAAATCTTGCGTGAATTTACACCCATTCCATAGTCAAACTAAGAATAAACTAATAAATGACGACGATTGCTCTAATACTAAAACATATTAAGTTATCGTTAATGGCGCTACTTAATATATATATATATATATATATATATATATATATATAAATTATGTAATATTATGTTAAATATTGTAAAATAGGTTTACAAAAGTATTGTAATTTTAAGCGTCGTTAACTCAGACGTGTCAACATAATATGAAAAGTTGTTTTATTCGAAATGTTGGCAGTTTTACAAGATTAAAACAAAACTCAATGTCATACGACTCTTAGAACCTGAGTTTTCCTAGTATTTCCTGATTTTACTATTTCAAAAAATTTATTCATAAATTCAAAATAAAAGTCGCTATATCCTCTGAGGTTATTAGCGACATATATACATATACATAAGATAATTTATTTACAAATGTTAGATTTTGTTAAATAGTTACATTGATATCTTTAAGAAATTTTACCAAACATTTAATTTTACAATTTTCTCCTAAGATTTCATTTGTTGATCCGATCATGTGGTTGTTCTGTCTCTGCAACTGGTATGTTGGGCATTCTACAAGTACATGCTTAACACTTAGTGGGATATTACAGTTTTCACATAAAGTGGGATTAGTGTGACCAATTATGTGTCTGTGGGTAAGTCGGATATAGTGTACTATAATGGAGTGGAATCATGGACGTTAAATCTAGACACAATGAGACGACTTAACGCCTTTGAAATGTGGACCTATAGAAGAATTATGAGGGTTTTCTGGGTAGATAGAGTTACGAACAATGAAGTACTGAGAAGAATAGGTAAAGAGAAGGAAGTTAAACTAACAATTAAAGAAAGAAAGCTACAGTATCTCGGACATGTGATGCGGGGCGAGAAGTACGGCATCCTGCGACTCATAATGCAAGGAAAGATAGATGGCAGAAGAAGCATCGGAAGAAGACGAATTTCATGGCTCAAGAACCTGAGAGAATGGTTTGGATGCAGCTCAAAACAACTTTTTAGAGCTACTGCCTCAAAAATTAAAATAGCTATGATGATTGCCAACCTCCGTAGCGGAGATGGTACCTGAAGAAGAAGAAGGGTAAGTCGGGTATGTCCTAGACGAAGACGAGTAACAATGACTTGGTGAGTTCTGTTAGTAAGTTAAGATTTTCACGGGTTTACAAACGTTTTCACTTCGCGAAGTTTTGAAGTTTAACTGTCCCACTGGTTTTGCCACAGATTTTCGACTTTCACTTTAATAAATGATTCTAAATCGTTAAGAACTACATTTCTCACTTCACTCGCGGTTTCACTATTCCTGGCTTGTTGGACTGTAGGTGGATCCGCTTTTTCATTTCCTTGAAGGCCAATGTGTGAAGGAACCCATAGGAATTGTACAGTATAGTTATTGTTTTGAATGGTAGCTAGATCTTTTTTGATTAGGAGAGCAATTGGATGCTTCGTGCACAGTTGGTTAATGGTATTGATGGAACTGAGGGAATCGGTAATTTTAAGAGCATTGGATATATAAATGGAGTTAATATGAACGAGAGCTTGATAGATGGCATATCGTTCGCCAGTATGTATACAGCTTAAGGATGGTAGTTTATACTCAAGTGTAATATTTGGAGTAATGACAGCTGCCCCAACTCCAGTAGATGATTTAGAAGCGTCTGTGTATATATGATAAGATTTAGAAAATTTTGTTAATTTGTTAATGAAAGGGTTTTTTATTAAGGAGTGTAGACTATCGTTCTTTCTGAAGATATTTAAGAATGTATCGGATTGAGGAATGGTTAATGTCCAAGGAGGAGGAATTTCTATGAAGTTGGAAGAGGTATTTGGTATCGGAATTTGTAAAGTTCTAAGGGTTTGCCTAACTCTTTCGTAGAATGGTGGTTTCATGTTCCTATTTTTAGTATATAGGTTTTTAAAACGATCAGTAAATATGTTACTTCTAGATGGATTGTTTGGATTAGAATCAGCGGCAAATGCGTATGTGAGAGATAAGTGCATCCTTCTATATTTAAGTGATGGCTCTCCAGTTTCTGCTCGTAAACTTTCTATTGGGCTGGTCTGAAATGCTCCTGTAGCTATTCTTAATGCCGTATTTTGAATTACGTCAAGGTAGTGTAATAAGTATTCTTTAGCAGATGCATATACTATGGAACCGTAATCTATTTTTGATCTAATTAGGGTTTTATAAACATGGATTAAGCAGTTATAGTCAGCTCCATAGTTTTTATTAGAGAGAGTTTTTATAAGATTAATTCCATTTTGGCACGTTTTTTTTTATTTGTAGAATGTGTTTTTTCCATGTGAGTTTCGTATCAAAAATCATCCCTAAGAACCTAATGTCATCGGCATAATTCATGATTTGGTTACATAATTTTAGTTGCGGTTTAATCGGATCATGTTTCTTTGAAAATAACAAACACTTTGATTTGCTGAGTGAAAACTGCAATCCTGTTTTCTTCGACCAGTTTTCGAATTCATGAAGTGAGGTTTGTAAGTGACGCTGTACTGATGAGATGTTTTTTCTGAAGATACTAATACCAGATCATCCGCATAATCTGCCACTAACTAAGCTGGAGTTTTATGCTATAATATTATTCATGGCAATTAAAAATAACTTTGCGCTTATTACAGACCCCTGAGGGGTGCCATTAGCTTGACGTCTTGTTGAAGATGTGCAGTGGTTGATTCATACTTGAAAATTGCGTTGTTTAAGGAAATTTTAAATGAAATTAATGATATTACCTCTAATATTGTAAGTGTGTAATGATCTGATAATATCGTAACGCCATGCTGTGTCAAATGCTTCTGTAACGTCTGTGAATACTGCAATAGTTTCCTACATGTTCGCAAAAGATTCAAGAATATCAGATTCTAAATTAATAACGTTATCAGTAGTAGTTCGATTTTGTCGAAATCCACTTTGCTCGTTAACCAGGAGGTGATTTTCTTCTGATATCTATAGCAATCTTTTATTAACTATTTTTTCCATGACTTTGCACATTACATTGGTGAGAGAGATGGGTCTATATGAGGAAATTTTAGTTCGTGCATTATTAGGTTTGAGAATAGGTATAATTATTGAATCACTCCAGGAAGTTGGAAAGACATTATTTAACAATATTCGATTGAAAATTTTTAGAAGAATACTGTTACGATAAATATACTGGCCTAAATTTTATGACTAATTATTCTGTTTTGTTATAGAAATTTCGGTGGAAGTCTAGAACCAAAATTATGGTGAATGAGCCCGGCTAAGCTTCTCGATCTTTCGATGCAAGACAATGCGATCTTTCGATGCTGTTCTCGAATATCAGGATTGCTTATAAAATAACCGAACTTTGATTGAAGAGGACAGTTAATAAAGAAGACCCGCGGCCGCGATATTTATTGTTACGCTCGCCTAGATAAATTATGTGTATTATTCGTTAAATAAATTGATATAAATTATTGTGCCTTTTAATGAATTAAGATAAGAACAAGACATTATAAATTAAATAGACATTGAAATAAATAACATAACATTGGTGTCGGAATAGTGGAATACGTAAAATAAATTGTGAAAATGGCTACGATTTATGAGCTCACAGTGACGAATTTAAGAAGACATCTCGAAGACAGAGAATTAGCTTCTACCGGAAAAAAGGCTGAGTTAGTCCAACGACTAAAGAACGCTTTGCTAGAAGAAGGTCTAGATCCAGAGACTTATATATTTGAAGATGCTGTCATCTCGTCGATTTCGAAATTGGAGAACAAAGTTTCTGACGATATTTCGAAAGTTTCTTCTGATGTAGCCAAAGTTTCCGGCGACATCGCATCATTGGAGAACAAAGTATCCGGCGACATCGCTTCTTTAGAAAGCAAAGTTTCAAACGAGATTTCTTCTCTGGAAAGCAAAGTTTCTGCTAACATCTCTAAAGTCACTTCAGAGATATCTGCTCTTGACGATAGAGTGTCTTCGTTAAAAAACCAAGTTGCTGCCGATATGTTGGCCTTCGAAGAAAAGATATGGAAAGAGATGGAAAGGAAGATGGAGGAAACAGGGACAGCAGAGAGAGGTAACAATCCGATTACAGTGGAGATAAAAGAAGACGAGACGAAATGTAAGTTGGAGACACGGCCGAAATTTGAAGGAAGTGGAGGTTCTATTCATGTTAAAGTTCCAACTTTCGACGGAAAATCATCATGGAACAACTACATGAAACAGTTCGAATCAGCCGCAAGAGCGAATGGATGGTCTGAAAAAGAAAAGGCTGTAAACCTGACTATCGCTCTTCGAGGAGATGCCTTAGATGTGCTTCAGACCATAGCCGTAGAGGAGACCGATGATTTCGAACAACTGAAGAAGAGGTTAAATATGCGATATGGCCACGAACATTTGGAGCATGTATATCAGTCGCAGCTTAAAAATCGTAGACAGAAGAAAGATGAGGCTCTTCAAGAATATGAGGTAGATATTGCCAGATTAGTACGATATGCTTATCCAACAGCTCCCGAAGACATGATGGAAAAATTGGCCGTTCAGACGTTTATTGATGGTCTTCGTGATCATGAAATGCAGAGAACACTGCGATTAGCTCGTCACAAAACGCTGGTTGATGTCTTATCCGCCGCCCTCGAATACGAGTCAGCTACGCAGGCCTCTGGCGGGTACAGTAAAGTTAGAACTGTAAAAGAGGAAGGAGATGAAGATAAACTTGACCAGCTTGTTAATATGATGAAAAGCATGGCATACAAGAAAACGAAGACCATCAGATGCTGGAATTGTGGCGAAATAGGACACGTACGAAGCTCCTGTAAGCACCCTAGGTACGACGCAAATCAAGAAACTCACCATCAGGAAAACTAGAACGGGTCAGACTTAGGGGGGCAGCCTCGACCCAGAACATTTCCAAAGACCCTCTCATACTAATAGCTTCTTTGAAATGTCGTGAAGATAGTGTATATGTAGATGGAGAAATAAATGGTAAAAGACATACGTTGTTGGTGGATACCGGAGCGACCAGAACCATTATACGCCCGACAGTTATAAACAGCCGAAAGAAACTGTTACCAACGAGGTTGCGACTTCGGACCGCTACAGGTGAAAATGCCAACATTCATGGAGAAATCCAGGTACAATTGGGAATTGGGGCAGAAAAGTTTGTCCATACTGTTATAGTTGCTGACATCGAAGAGGATGTTATATTAGGAATGGACGTAATGAATATGCATGGATTCCAATTGGATTTTAAGAATAAGGTAATCAAAGTTGGCAACGAGGAGGTATTCCTCCATCCACATAATGACAACACTGTGCAAGCAGCCATTACAGAAGATACAGTCGTGCCTGCGAGAAGCGAAACGATCATAGTAGCGCGGCTACAGGGAATGGTGGACGAAGGGAGACCTGTTATGATGGAGCCTTGGAACCACGACGATGAGGTTGGCCGTGGAATCATAATTGGAAAAGAATTGGTGACTTCGGCTAAGAAATTCCTGTGAGACTTATCAATGTCAACGACTACCCAGTGACCATAAAGAAAGAGACAAAAGTAGGAACTTGTGTACCTGTGACATCCATAATCCGTCAGGCGACAACATCTGATAATTCCAACGACAAATTCGACCAAATGGTTGCAGTTGCAGGACAGTCTCTAAATCGGATGGAGAAAAGGAAATTAAGGGAATTTCTTCGGCAGTATCGTGATATTTTCGTACCGAAAGGAGGAAAGACGGGAAGAACTAAGGTTGTTAAGCATAAAATCGATACTGGTAATGCTAAGCCAATTCGTCAAACAGCGCGACGATTACCACAGGCGAAAAGAGAGGAAGCTGAAACGATTGTTCAGGAAATGAAGAAAGACGGGGTGATAGAACCTTCTACGAGCCCATGGGTCTCTCCGGTGGTCCTGGTTAAGAAGAAAGACGGAACGACGAGGTTCTGTGTGGATTACCGTTTGCTGAACAACGTTACCAAGAAAGATAGTTATCCTCTGCCTCGGATCGATGACACATTGGACACATTGGCTGGAAGTAAATTGTTTTCTACTTTGGATTTGAAGTCTGGATACTGGCAGGTAGAAATGGAGCCAGTAGATAAAGAAAAGACAGCCTTCACCACAGGATCTGGATTGTGGCAATTCAACGTTATGCCATTTGGACTCTGTAATGCTCCTGCGACATTTGAGAGGCTTATGGAAAATGTGTTGAGAGGGTTATCTTGGAAAACATGCCTGGTTTATTTAGATGACATAATCGTCTTGGGGGAGACATTCGAAGATCATTTGAGGAATTTAGAAAACGTTTTTAATCGACTTAAAGCTGCCCAATTGATGCTAAACCCCAAGAAGTGCCAGCTATTTCAAGGTAGAGTCAATTATCTGGGTCATATAGTCAGTAAAGAAGGAGTGGCCGTGGATAAGGGAAAAATCGATTCCATTAAGGAATGGCCAAAACCAACTGACAAACATCAAGTGAGAAGTTTTCTTGGACTATGTACTTACTACCGGAGGTTTATTAAGAAGTTTGCAGATATCGCTAAGCCATTAACGCGACTTACAGAGGAAGCAAGAGAATACCGCTGGGATATAGACTGCCAAAATGCCTTTGAAACGTTGAAAAAGCATTTAATAACAGCACCAATTTTAGGGTATCCACTGCCAGAAGGAGAGTTCATCTTAGATACGGATGCAAGTAATGTGGGAATTGAAGGAGTGCTGTCTCAGATTCAAGGAGGACAGGAACGAGTTCTCGGATATTTTAGTAAAGTTCTTTCAAAACCTGAACGGAATTATTGCGTCACGAGAAGAGAACTTCTGGCAGTAGTGAAATCAGTATAGCACTTCTATCAATACCTCTATGGCAGAAAGTTTCTAATCCGAACCGACCATGCCGCCCTTAAGTGGCTGATGCAGTTTAAGAATCCAGAGGGTCAGATAGCCAGGTGGATCGAACGACTCCAAGAATACGATTTTAAGATTGAGCACCGGGCCGGAGTTAGCCATAGAAACGCTGATTCTCTTTCCAGAAGGCCATGCCCAGCAGAGTGTTCCCACTGCAACAAAACGGAATCCAAGGAAGCAGCAGTGCTAAGAACGACGATTGTCAACGACGACTGGACGCCTACTAAGATAAGGGAAGAACAAGAGAGAGATCCAGTTATACAGAAAATCCGAAAATGGAAAGAGGAAAACCGTCGACCACCTTGGCAGGAAATATCAAACCTATGCTCAGTAGTTAAGACGTATTGGGCCCAGTGGGACTCATTTATCATCGAAGATGGCTTGCTCAAACGAGTCCTGGAAAATGATGACGGTTCGGAGAAGAGAAGACAGTTGGTGATCCCAAAGAGCAGAATAGCCGAAGTACTTCGTCAGTTACACGACAGTCCATCGGGAGGGCATTTTGGTGTAATGAAAACCCTTCAGCGAATTCGGGAACGGTTTTATTGGATGAACAGTTCCGACGATGTAAAAGACTGGTGTAAGAAATGTACTATTTGTGCCACGAGTAACGGGCCTTACCGAAAAAGGAGAGCTCCTATGAGACAATATAATGTTGGAAGCCCGTTTGAAAGAATAGCTTTGGACATCGCTGGGCCATTTCCAGAAAGTGAAAATGGAGGCAAGTACATGCTGGTAGTAATGGATTACTTCACTAAGTGGGTCGAGATTTACGCACTTCCAGACCAGAAGGCCGCCACCGTTGCAGATAAGTTGATCCAAGAATATATCAGCCGATTTGGAGTGCCTTTGGAGATCCATAGTGACCAAGGCAGGAACTTCGAAAACGATCTATTCCAAGGAATATGTGATAGACTAGGCATGAAGAAAACAAGAACTACCGCGTATCATCCGCAATCGGATGGTATGGTAGAACGAATGAATAGGACAGTTGGCAAGTATTTGACAAAGATGGTGTCCGATCATCAGCGAGACTGGGACCAATACCTTCCGTTCTTCACAATGGCCTACAGATCTGCTGTTAACGAATCAACAGGCCAGACACCAGCCAAAGTCTTATTCGGACGCGAAATGCGACTACCTTGTGATCTCGAGTTTGGATGTCGACCTGGAGAAGAGGTAGCAGGTGAAGATTATGTGATCGAATTACGAAGAAGAATGGACGATGTACATGAGTTGGTCCGTTCCCACCTTCAGATCGCTAGCGACCGAATGAAGAAACGGTACGATACACAAGCCGAAAAGGGTTGCTTTAAGAAGAACGACAAGGTCTGGCTCTATAACCCCAAGAAACGAAAAGGTTGTTCTCCCAAATTGCAGCAGTTTTGGGAAGGCCCATACCTAATTATGGAGAAGATCAACGATGTCATCTACCGAATAAGCAAGATTCCGAAGGGAAAGCCGATGATAGTACACCATAACCGGCTGGCGTCTTTCGAAGGTGACCACGACGTAGATGAAGAAGTGGAGGTAAACCAAGTCCAAGACGTGTCTGACCTCACGTTTGAGGAATTAATGGGTGCCTATGGAGGTACCGGTAAAGCAAGACATGGTGTTACCACTGAAGAAAAGCAAGATCTACTCGCGCTCCCCGATGACTACTCGCTGGCCCTTACCATCCCGGCCAGTATCAAAGACGCACCAGGGTTGGCATCCGTCTTTCGAAGGAAGTTTGGTCGAGTTGCAGAACTTCAATGCCAAGTGCCAGCTCCCGGTAGAACCTTGAAACTCCAAGATGCATCACGTTACCTTTTCTACCTGGTAACAAAAGACACTGCCCGTGACCAACCTACCTACCGAGATGTATGGGAAGCCTTACTTCAATTGAGAGAGCACGTACTAGAGTCCGACGTGCAAAAGTTAGCCATGCCAAAGTTGGAGTGCCGCCAATTAGATTGGAGGGTTATCCGAAATATGGTGGAGGAGATCTTCAAAGACACCGAAGTCCAGGTGTTAGTCTGTTGCAATCCGCTAAGTACCTTGTGCGGAGAGAAAACCGTCCCTTGTCATTTTTATACAACTGGAAGTTGTAAAAGAGGGTCCAGTTGCCGATACCAGCATACAGTTCCGGTTCCAGTCCCGACAAGGTTCCAGGAGGAACCATCTTTTAAGAGAGGGGCAATGTTACGATAAATATACTGGCCTAAATTTTATGACTTATTATTCTGTTTTGTTATAGAAATTTCGGTGGAAGTCTAGAACCAAAATTATGGTGAATGAGCCCGGCTAAGCTTCTCGATCTTTCGATGCAAGACAATGCGATCTTTCGATGCTGTTCTCGAATATCAGGATTGCTTATAAAATAACCGAACTTTGATTGAAGAGGACAGTTAATAAAGAAGACCCGCGGCCGCGATATTTATTGTTACGCTCGCCTAGATAAATTATGTGTATTATTCGTTAAATAAATTGATATAAATTATTGTGCCTTTTAATGAATTAAGATAAGAACAAGACATTATAAATTAAATAGACATTGAAATAAATAACATAACAATACACTTAGCATTGTTTGGCAGTTTTTCCAAGAATAGTAAAGGTATATTACCGGGTCCAGGAGCAGAGTTTTTTGTAGTATTAAGGGCACAGTTAAGTTCATCTAAGGTTAAAGGAATATTGAAAGAACTATTATCTCTATCTTCACAATCGAGTGTATAAACTCTTCGGAATAGTTGCTATTGCTGGAAATTTTTTCGAAGTATTTAGCAAAAGCATCAGCTATTTCGTTAGGTTTTGTTATTACATTAGTATTATGAGTAATAAAAGACACTTGATAAAATTAGTTTTTTTCTGATATTATATTTCCTTGTATCATTATGAACAGTTAAAACTACTAATTGGCGAGCTTTCCCCTTTAATTCTTTGTCCTTAAGAAACCCACTTCAAACAAAATAACATAAATTTAAAAAATTTTCAATGTTTTTAAAATAAAATCAAATAGCTCAACAAGTTGGTGGTGGAGTAGCTATTTTCATCAGAGCTGATTTGGAACCTAAACCGATCGCGTACTAATCTTGAAGCTGTAGCAGTCTCTATTACCTATCATAAAAAGATTAACATATGTAACATTTATTTACCACACCCTAGTAATCTATATATGCACGAATTAAATAATCTTATAGACCAAATTTCACATCCTAAATTAATTTTAG
The DNA here is from genome assembly GCF_040954645.1 of Diabrotica undecimpunctata. Classification (NCBI taxonomy): domain Eukaryota; kingdom Metazoa; phylum Arthropoda; class Insecta; order Coleoptera; family Chrysomelidae; genus Diabrotica; species Diabrotica undecimpunctata. Next base: position 50,852,649 of record NC_092810.1, on the reverse strand, counting down.
GAGATATGATCTGCCGCCACCCGGCATGGGGAAGTCAAAATACTGATAAATACGGTAACTTATTGAAAAACCTAATTGATTGTTCTAATTTATTGTTACTTAGTACAGGGAATCCAACTAGATTTAATTCTTATAACGACTCATTTTCCGCCATTGATATATCCTTATGCAGTCAATCACTCTCAACTACATTGTCATGGAAAACTTTGAAATCATTATATAATAGTGACCACTTTCCAATTTTTATAACATCAGATCAAATTCATCCCTTTGATTTCCCAATATATTAGTCCTGGAAATTAAAAAATGCAAATTGGGCATCCTATCAATCCTATATCAATAATAAACTTGAAAACTTCCATTTAAGCAATGATACAAACTGTGATATCACCTCTTTAAATAATATTATTATAGACGAAGCTCTAGAAAATATAGGAAAGACAAAACCCTGTAAAAGGCAACCCGTACTTTGGTGGGATAGCGAAATTGCAAAAGCATTCTCATCTTGTAAACATTCCCTTAATAAACTTAAAAAATATAATACAGACGAAAAAAACTTACTTAATTTTAAAAAACTCAGTTGGTGAAGCTGTAGCCGAAGTGTGTCAAGAAAATTCTAGCAAAATATAACGCCGGAATTCTTATTACATAAGCAAAATATAGAATCATTCGAAATCGTTGATAAAGAATCTGGTGATCCATTAAATGCTACCATCACTCTTGAGAACTAGAATACTCTATTGTAAACTCCAAAATTATATCCCTAGGACAAGATGATATTTCACCAATATTCATAAAACACCTACCTTTCAGAGCAAAAATATTATTGTTAGATTTATTTATTACCTGTTTTTTAAAACATAAATTTCCAAAACTCTGGTCTCAGGCAATAACTATTCCCATTATTAAACCCAATAAGCCCAAAGATATACCCTCTTCGTACCGTCCTATTTCTCTCACATGCAGCATGTGCAAAATACTGGAAAAATTTTAAATATCCGTCTAACATGGTATTGAGAAACAAAATAGATCTCCTTACTTCATTTCAGAGTGGTTTTCGCAAGGGACGGTACACATTAGACAATCATATTTCACTACAAACCTCAATCAATGAAGCCTTTGCAAATAATCAGAAGTTGATTGCAATATTCTTTGACACAACCCAGGCTTTTGATAGGATATGGAAACACTCTATATTAGCAACACATAATAATTATGGAATTCAAGGTCACATGCTTGCTTTTATAGAAAATTTCTTAAGTAATCGTGCTATACAAGTTACAATAAATGGAATCACAAGTTCTCCAAAAATGCTAGATAATGGAATCCCTCAAGGATCCATTTGAAGTCCAACCCTATTTTTAGTGGCTTTTAATAGCATCATAAATGTAATTAGAGCTCCAATTAAAGCTAGAATTTACGCGGATGATATTTACACCAAATCTAATAACTTAGTTTCAGCAACAAATATATTACAACTTATGTTAAATCGACGTCAAAACTGGACATTACAAACCGGATTCAATTTTTCTGCAGAAAAAACTCAATACGTAATTTTTAGTAAAAATAACACTCACCATACAGTTAATTTAACACTAAATGATTTACCTATAAGCAGTCAACGGAAGTACGTTTTTTAGGCCTAACTTTCGATAAAAAATTAAATTGGAATGTGCATATTAATAAATTACAACAAGCATGCCAAAACTGGTTAAACATACTTCAAATATTATCCAATAAATTTTTGGGGTGCCGACTGTAAAACATTAATTAACCTTTACAAATCACTTATTAGAAATAAATTAGATTACGGTTGCATATCTTACGGTGCTGCAAGCAAAACTGCTTTAAAAAAACTAAATAGCATATAATCTACAGCTTTGAGATTACCACTGGGTGCCTTTAGAACTAGTCCTATTAGTAGCTTACAAGTTTTAGCGAGAGAACCACCTCTGTATATTAGACGCCAACAACTATTCTAAATTATATAGCGAAAATATCAGCACAGAAACAACATCCAGCATTCTCCCAAATTTGCCATTAAAGTATTGGTTCTACAAAACTAACTAAAAATAGTACTCCCCTTATAGAACGAATAAAATCTTCTAACTTGATAGGGCTAAGCTAAATCAATCTCTACAAGTCCTCCTACAAGTGTAAATTTTCCTCCATGGACATTCCAACCACTTACCATTGACTTAACCCTCATAAAATACCCTAAATCAACTACAAATCGCATTTTCATTAAACACTTGTACTCCGAAGTGATATCTCATTATCTATCTCCAAATTTTTAGTGATGCCTTCAAGACTCATGAGGGACACGCTGCTGAATACTACTGTAAATACACTACTCACACTATATCCATACCTACAAACTGCTGCATCCTCACAGGCGAGACCATAGCTATTTTGGAATTAATTTTCTTCAAAACGCGTAGTGAGAATAAATGTGTCATCATCACTGACTCATTAAATGCTCTATTAGGTGTAACACAAATATACCCTACAAATACAATATTTCGGCTATAAAAAATGAGATAAATATAATTCAGTCAACTCGAAAAGAAGTAACATTTATCTGGGTACCGTCGCATGTAGGAATAGCTGGAAATGAGAAAGTGGACAACCTAGCAAACACAAGTCGAATAAACTCACAACACACAACCGAATCAAGAAAGTACCCATACTCCGATCTCAAAAACCTAATTAAAGACCACTGTATGAACATATGGCAAGACTACTGGAAATATTCATGAACCAAGCTATGTGAGATTGGAGCACTGAAGATAACACAGGTAAATATTCAATATTTTGTGGAAACGATTTTTTTAATTAAAATGATAAATAAGAAGTCACAAATCAGCATACTGCGACAAAAGCTTTTTCTAAACGGTTTTTATTTAAAAATAAAATATTGCACATTTAAACAATCTCTCAACGACAATAACCTAATCCGTTCATATATTATATGTCATTCTTTTTTACTCGCTTTATTACGACGTCCCTATTTAAACCAAAAATATGATACTTTATCACGCTGTTATAACGAATATGCCCTTTTCTGTAGAGATGTTGGTTTAATACTAACTTAGGTATTTAATCTGTTATTTTCAATGTGTTCATAAAATAATAAAAACGAAGTTAAAGAAAGTGTTTTATCGAGTTTAGTTATTTAGCTAATTACAAATGGTTTATACTAAACAAAAATACTTAGGTTTTCTAAAAGATCAATTTGTGACATAGTGATTTGAATTGTGGTATCATTTATCCACTATTTCCACTTTTGTTTTGTTTTATTTGAACTAAATACTAATTTAATTATTATTTTATTAACTAATTATTACAGCCAATGAAACAGAATACAAGAAAGAAAATACTTACAATTGGTTTAACCTAATACTAACAATTGGAATAACCGTTGTTATAGCTTATGTTATAAGTTATGCCAATTTTAGGTTAATCTTAAATGTATTTAAACGTTATGAGATTCAGCTTATGAAACTCCGCCTGTCGTGGGTGGGTTGAGTAGCCTCACAGTGTCACTGACCGTCCTATGCCTGAGTTAAGGAGAACTATAGGGCATTGAACAAGTTAACTATTCCCGTAACCAAACATGCGATTACAAGAGCTATAAACAAGCCTCAGATAAGATAATCTTAAGCTAGTCACGCACGGTGAGCTATGCTATAATATATTACAGAAATACCGATCACTAAAGTAGAGCGAACCTGCATACACGGAGCGATAATAAAATATATATTTTTATATGAGCAAAACATTATAGTGTATCTTGCCTATGCCTCTTGGAGCGATATTTTATATTTATATTAGGGCATATTTCATTCCCTGCTATATCTCTCCTCACAAGTCTACCAAACGAAATGCGAATTTATGTTTAGTTTTGTTTTTGTAAAAAGGTCAAATGAAGCATCTTTTTGAGCGCATGAAATCAATATCTCTTCATTCTCTAATTCTTTACGAACTGTTCATTACTCAGTTCCTCAAATAGTACAAATTCTCCACGTTCTTTTCTGCATTTTATATGACTAGCTACACAAAATCATTTTTTTCTGTTACTATT